>NC_143387.1:22656301-23274301 GCF_980474605.1 Leiobunum rupestre
TGGCTCTTTTTGGGGCGATTGTGATTTTGTAGTTTATTTTTTAATAATTCGATATTTTACCGAGAGGGAATGTGTAAGCTTAATGTTTATTCGATAACGTGGATATCTGAGTTTCAAGAGATATTTTTTTCTAAATGTGAGCCTGCTTGATAAAAACTAAATCCAGAAATATGTTTTCATGGAATGACGAACGGGTCATTTACAAATGTTCAAAAAACTATCGAGCCTATTGTCATCACGTTTTAACAAAATAAACTACCCATAGTCAAGAACAACGAAGTTCAAGTCTAAAAGGTGAGGTTTTTTTTCGCTTTATTCCATCCAACGATATCTGGCGTGAATAACCTTGAAATCCTTTCAAGGTTGATCACGGTAGCGTAAACTATGAACAGAAGAACTCTATATCTCTGTTAAGTAGTTTTGTTTCAATTTAGGTTTTTCCGGCGCGGTCAGACAATCAGTCACTTTTAATTGACTTTAATTTTTAATTTAGCTACTGTTTGTTCCAAAATAAGGTATTCACTCGACCATAAAGAGATTGAGTGGTTTAGCTCTAAGAACACGTGTCTATTCGCGACGGACACTGGACTAGGTGGCGCTGCGGCGCCTTACCCTTTAAGGGTGAAGCGTCTGCTAACTCTAGTAGTTTCTTCCGCCACCGCTAAGAGCGCCACTGTGATTTATGTCGCCAATAAAGGGAAATACGTAACGTACCGAGATTCGACCAGTAGTCTTAAAGTGCTTGTTGGCAACTTCCATGTGCTGCACTACCCCTTTGACCAGCCAGTCTATATTTTCCCGCAACGCGCGTGTAGTGTAAAACTCGATCCACACTATGAGGCTTTTGCGTTTTCAATTCTTCTCAGGTGTGCTTTTCCCGTCTATCGCGCGTCGCGTTCATATACGAGAAGTGCGCAAATGTTTCAAGTGTGAACGAGACGCGCCTAAGCGAGAAAAGCGCTCAAAGAAGCGAAAACATCAGTGTGAATCGACCTTTGACAATAGGGCGAGCAAAAAAAGAGGAGGAACTACTAGAAGAGCATTGCGGGAAAAACGAAAACTGTTCCAAGGGACCGCGCAGCACCTGGTATTTCATTTCGAAACACAGCGACTGAACTTGTGCATTAGGTGTCATACTTATAGATATAATGTTACTTATTTTGGGATTAATTAAAGCTTGATTTCGAAAAACAATTTATTACATTTAATAATGACTACAGTATAATCAAACCCAAGCTACATTTTAATCAATAATAAACTGATTAGTCGTTTTCTACAATATCTTGTTTTGTTAAAATGGCTTCTATTTGTGGCTGCCTACATTCTTGATATAGTAAACAGTCCTGAACAGTAGTAATTCCGAGCCTCGCGCGCCTGGCTCTTTGTAGGGAGCCACCTTTTGAAAACATTCTTTCACAGCCCGCCGAAGTGGCGGGGGTAGACAAATGTCGTTTAGCTAACGGAGCTATCGGTCCATATTTTTGGTTGTTTTCTCTCCAATACGCTAATGGGCACGTTAAATCGGGATTGGCTTGAACTTCAGTAATGTAATTATTAATAATTTCTCCTAAACATCCTGGCTCAAATCCGCGCTTCTTTTTATGCATAAGAGCAAAACAGCTGGAATTTCGCTCAGCTGATTCCGTTTCATGGTCCTGGCTAGTTGGAACGAAAAATTCGACAGCGTAGGTTGTTAGCATTTCAACAGCGTCTTTTTGCTTGGTGTTTTAAAGTGCGGGTAGGTATGCGCCCAAGGTGGAGAGCTGAAGTCATCTATAAATATAAAAAATGGATACTAGAGACTAACTTTCTGTAAATGAGAACGGTTTCCGGAAACAATAGTTGCCTTCAAAAATAAACAATTTTTGTCTCGGGTCCACCATTGCTGGTATCAAATAAAAGGGATCAGATAAGTGGGCAGCGAATCTCAATTCCAAATCTTTCAAAATATTATCGCGGAGTGCAACGAAGTTCGTAGTGGTATTGGCATAAATATTTTCAAAAACTTCAAGTAATTTCATTACTACGATGGAAATTTGAGGTCCGTCTCCTTGCAAACAATCCGTGGCGACTTGTGACCATACATTGCTTGAAACATAATTACTGAGCTGAAGTTAAAGACGTCTTTTCAACTTGTTTCAGTGGTAGATCGTGCGATTTTAGAAAACAACTGTTACTTCCAATGTCACGAGGGTAAAGCGAAACATCTTTGTGTTTTTTCTGAAATTTCCGTACAAGCGTCGTTAATTTATTGAATGTTTAATTAAAGTCTAGTAAACGTACCTGCAAGTGTCTTTCGAAGTTTCCCGTCTCCCCTTTTCCTTTCGTTGCATAATTTACAAGTAAGAACTTTATTGGGACCAGGGACATTGGTACCAGTAATTGGCACTGAACCATCGTAGACGTAAAACATAATTAGCTTACACTTGCCGAAATTCCCGGAGTTAAATTTTTCCGTAAAAGAAGGGCACATAACTAAATCGATATTTTGCACGTCTACTGATTTTAAATTGTTCCCTGAACCTAAACTATCTGCGTCAGCGCGGTCGTCTACGTCTGACACTGTTAAGATCTACTCTAATGCGACCGTTATTTGTAAGTTCATACGTTTAATGTTCATACTCTTCTGTCTTATTTTTTAGTGAAGGAAAAAAACGTTTAAAAACTCATAAGTGATAAAGTCCAGATAATATTTGTAAACGATATTTCTGAGCAAATAATGTGTGTATTTTTTAAAACTAACTCAAAACTCAGTTCGTATGAATTTTTCAAAGAATAAAGTCGTCGTTAAAAAAACGTTTGAATCGGTGCCAAAAATACTATTATCGTAGATAACAACGGTATCTGAGGGCTTCAATATTAATTGAAATATTCACGACGTGAACGCCGTTCATAACTCCTTTCAAATAAATTAATATCAGTAATTTTTAACAAGATAATACAGGGTGTCTCAATTTGCTCGATCAGGCCATTTTTCTCAAAATGTATTTATGCTAGGGTTCGGAAATTTTCAGGGTTTATTTGTTAGGTATGGAAGGCTTTGGTTACAAAATTTCAGAAAAATCAAACGATTTTGTGCCGTTTTGGAAAATTTATTTTTTCACCGGTAGGTGTCACGCAAAATGTTTCAATAGAAAAGTTGTAGGGCATAGTCGAAAGTGTAAATATAATTTTGGTTCGGTTGAAAAAGACCTATTTTTCACTGAGTTTGGAGGTCGGGGGAACATGCATTTCAGTTATAAGATTTCGAAAAATAAACAAATAATAATTAGCCCAAGTGACAAATGTTTTTTAATGACTTCTACAAAATGTTTTCAAAAATGCCACCTTCTGATGCAATGCACAAATATGCACGATGTTGCATATTGCGACATGCTTCGTTGATTCTTTGTCGTAAATCTTCAACGCTCGTCACAGGGGTTTGGTATACGTAGTCCTTTACGAATCCCCAAAGAAAAAAGACGAGTGGTGTTAGATCAGGGGATCTTGCAGGCCAACGAACAGGACCAGTTCTTCCGATCCATCTTCCAGGAAACTCGTCGTTTAGATATGCAATTACGTCACGATATTTTTGAGGTGGCGCCCCATCTTGCTGGAACCAGATGCGTCTGTACTCGGCCAGAGGAATGTCGTCCAACACGTTGGATATTTCATTTTGAAGGAACTCCAAGTAGTTTTGACGGTGCAGACGATTTGGCAGGAAGAACGGGCCAATAATTCTGTCACCTAACAGACCAGCCCACACATTTAAGCGAAACTGCACTGGGTGGTGGTGAAGAAATCCCCAGTGTGGATTCTCGTAGTCCCACATATGTTGGTTTTGACGGTTGAAAGCCCATCTCTTCCGAATGAACATTCGTCGGACATCAGTAGTTGATCGTGAAAATCCTGGTGTGCGTCAGCCATGAGGCAAAACCAATTGCAGAAGTCGAGTCGGCGCTGTCTATCACCGTCATGCAGTCCTTGGTGAAGTGTCGCTCGATAAGGATGAAAATGGTGTCTTTTGAGTGTTCTCCAAACGTAGTTTCGATCCAACCCTAAGTCAAAGCTGGCAGTCCTGACGCTCGCTCGAGGATAGGCGACGAAGTAGGCAAGTATGGTGTTTTCCATGTCGATGTCCTGGAGACCACGACCACGAAACCTCGGATTGATATTACCCCAGTTGTCGAAGTCGCGGACCACTCTAAGAACCGTCGTATGACTTGGTCTGCAATTGGGAAATCTTCGTCTAAATAACTGACTTACTAGAGTAGCATTACGACGACCTTCTCCGTAAAATAATTCTAGCATATGAGCGCGCTGATCTCGAGTGTAAAGAGGCATACTGGACAACAATCGGCCAAGCTGAGATAATGTTTTAACTTTGAAATGTAAACGCTTCAAATACTACTCGGACAATTGATATTTCACGTTAAAAAACAACAAAAGAAAAATAAGCGTAATTTTTGGTCTACAAATCTTTGTTTGATGATGTTACTCGTAACCACGTCGAAATGGAAGACGCGGTCTTTGTCTACTTTGTCTAATTAGGTGTTGAACGTAGTAATTTTCTTTAACAATTCTTTTTTGCAGATCTGATTATTAACTACATAGCTGAAAGCATAAGTTCCCTAAAATAAATGTACATGTGTGTTGTGATTATGTACGATTGTTTACGTTAAAGGCTATTGCCTGCTAGTACAACTTGTTTTCCCCCGACCTCCAAACTCAGTGAAAAATAGGTCTTTTTCAACCGAACCAAAATTATTTTTACACTTTCGACTATGCCCTACAACTTTTCTATTGAAACATTTTGCGTGACACCTACCGGTGAAAAAATAAATTTTCCAAAACGGCACAAAATCGTTCGATTTTTCTGAAATTTTGTAACCAAAGCCTTCCATACCTAACAAATAAACCCTGAAAATTTCAGAACCCTAGCATAAATACATTTTGAGAAAAATGGTCTGATCGAGCAAATTGAGACACCCTGTATATTTATTTATTATTGTTTGGATTTGATAACAAGGTTTTGTAAGTTTTCGTTCATTCGTCGAGCTCCGTTGTAATATCACGGTAGGAAGTGGTTACGCAATAATATTAGTAAACTTTGAAATCTCACTCACTCATTGCAATATATTTAGGGGCGAAGTTTCCTCGACCTATGGAATTGTATCTCGCTCTCCTATATATTCAGAAATAATACTGGTCATGGACCGTGATTGAGCTGAAAGTGCCCATCTATGCTCGTGATACACCGGAAATATAGATAATAATGAATATCAAGATTATTTGCCAACGTTATAATGTTTTTGCTTAGATATTCCGTGATTTATAAAGAACTTGTGTCCAAGATGGCGGCGGTATTAATTTTTGTCCATTAACTATACCCTATAACTGTGAAGTATATTCGCCAAATTTCAGCCTTTTATCTCAAAGCATGAAGTCAGGATAAATTTTTAAACTTTCCCCCACCGTATTTTCCAAATAAAATCTAGTTTGACCATTTGTGACCAGTTTTGACCACTTTCCCATGGGGGGATTCATAAGGGGCGGTTGAGACCGATATTAGGAACACATTGCAAAAGAGAAAAATTCTATTGCAGTTTGTTCGAGGTACATCCCTTTTTTAATTTAAATCTCCTTTATTCTTGTTGTATATGATTGTAATGAGAATTCCCCTCGCTAGAGGGCAGAACGAGATGTACATAAAAAGAGACTAAGCAGTCTCAAGATCAGATAGAAGTTTAAAAAAGTATTAAAGAATAATGCTAAAGTTATATTCGAGTTTTAATGAAGTCTAAGTAAATACAACATGGTGACAACTCTATTCGAATCCATTCCTCTCTAAGATTTACCAACTTACTTGCCACTCAGTTACAAAAGTTCCCCTTCTCTGCTAAGCCTTGTTTCCCGCCAAATTCGGCGTCTTGAAAGATGACACAATCAACTCACTCGACTACGGCCAGTATCAAGTGTCTTGACAATTTTAATCCCGGACCAGACCCTGCCACAGCATGGGAAGACTACAAAGAAAGTTTTACCATTTATGCCACAGCTGTGAAACTTACTAAGGATCCCGTCCCTATTCAAGTAGCTCATTTTCTCCATGCTCTTGGCTCTAATGGACGAAAAATCTTACACTCAAAGTAATATTTGATGCTTTTGACAAATATTACGCACCACAGAAAAACCTCCTCTACTTGCGTTACGTTTTCTTCAACACACGCCAATCTGAAACTCAACCATTCAATGACTTTCTCCTCGATCTCCGTACGAAAGCTCAAGAGTGTGCTCTTGATACCCTATCTGACTCCTTGCTATGTCTAATGATAGTTTGTGGCATACGCAATGAAAAACTACGAAAAACTTTACTCGCCACACCAAACCTGACGTTGGATATAGCCATTCTTCTCAGCCAGTCTGACGAGCTAGCCAAAACACACGCATCGTTAATGGAATCTCCGGGTATCAGTCAACCAGCAGTCACAAGCCATATCGATGCCCTTCAACATAAATACAATAACCGACATAGTTCTCACATACAACCACCCCAACGATTTAATCGTGAGTCGAGTCACCAATCCTCCCACCGTTTCTCTACCCCACATCGCACACAACCACGTAATGACTATCAACAACCAACTTTCCCTCGACAAAAACAGCATACAAATCACAACACTGCACGTCCGCCTCAATCTTCTTCACGTCACTTGCCCATCCATGCCCAAGCTACCTCTACAAACTTTCGATCACTTATGTGCAATAACTGTGGTAAATCACATCAACGTAATGAATGTCCAGCGAATAGATTTTCCTGTCTTCGTTGCGGATCTCTAGGTCACTGGGCCAGCAAATGTGAGGCATTTGCTCTTGACACAGACACCCTGCTACCTGATGAAAGGCCAGATGCCTATTCTTCTTGCGATGCACCTTCCTACTTTATACCTACTCCATCACACCCCGACTCATTATCGGATGACTTCGATGATTTCTCACTATACGGCCTCACACTTGACATCCACAATGTCACAACCTACAATTCTCAACAATATACGGCCAAGCCTACCACAAACATGCTTGATGATTTGTACATCTACAATCTAATTTTTGCCGAGCTTACTGCGATTTTTATATTACTACAGCTTCTAGTCAGCCCATTCTTGGTGCCAAAGACTCTATAAAATTTGGTTATATTCAACGCATTGAAAACCCACTATTTACAAACCAAAATCTCTGAACCGATTCCTTACTGACACCCGCGACGTTCCCAAAACATCTCTCGGACCAGCTAAATCTCTCCCTTGTTTCACCCTCTGACATAATCGAGCAATTCAATTAACTTTTCGACGCTATTGGTTCTTTACCTGGTGAACATGACATAAAACTCCACAAAAGTGCTATACCGTGTATATCGTCCGCGCGAAAAATGCCTCATGCTCTTCGTCCCAAGGTGCAGAAAGAACTTCAGCGTATGTTAGAGGCCAACGTAATTGCTCCTGTATCTGGTCCAACAGAGTGGGTTCACCCCATGGTTGTGGCCACCAAGCCTGATGGCTCCTTACGCATTTGTCTGGACCCACGAAAACTTAATGCAGCTATAAAAAGAGAATACTACCCAATGCCAACTACACAAGAAATTTATGCTCAACTTCACGGCTCGAAAATATTTATGGTCTTGGACGCCAAGAGTGCCTTTTGGCAGATTAAACTTACTGAACAAAGCTCAAACTTATGTACATTTGCCACTCCATTTGGCCTCTATAAATTTCTTCGACTTCCCTATGGCATTTGTACTGCTACTGAAATATTTCAGCGCACTATGAAAATGATTTTTCCACCACACTCATTCCCCAACTTACACATTTCCACGGATGACATGCTGCTACCATCACCTGACATTACATCTCACAAGCATGACCTCGTGAAATTTCTTAACACAGCTAAGGATCACTCACTAACCTTCTCCAAACAAAAAATGCAACTTGCGGTTGACAAAATCAAATATCTCGGCAATGAACTGACACCCGCTGGAGTGCAAATTGACTCCGCCAAAATTGACGCTATCACCTCAATGTCCCCCCCAACCGACGTCAAAAGTCTACAACGTTTTTTAGGCATGATTATCTATCTAGTACGTTTTATTCCCGATGCTGCCACTCATACCTCACCCGTGCGTAATCTACTTAAAAAAGGAACTGAATTCACCTGGGATGACAACTACAATGAACACTTTAACCACCTTAAAAACTGTCTTACCACCGCACCTGTTCTTGCTTTCTTTCGCCCAGATCGACCTATCGTGCTGTCAGTTGATGCCAGTCCCACAGGTGCCGGAGCTGTTCTTCTGCAAGATGATCATCCAGTAGAGTATTCCTCCAACTCATTCAACACGACGCAGTGCCGCTATGCACACATCGAAAAGGAACTCTTAGCAATAAATTAAGCCTGTGAACACTTCAACTATTATCTCGTTGCCACTAAAGTCACGATTCACACGGACCACAAGCCGCTTCTAGCCATAGTGCACAAGCCTCTTCACCTACTCTCTCCTCGCCTTCAGCGATTAGTTCTTCGTCTTTCAAGATACGATATACGTTTAGTATATGTTCCAGGAAAAAGTCTATTTATAGCGGACGCACTCTCCCGCTCCCCACGACCACAAACTTCATTTGACACCTCTGACTTGGATGGCCCCTGCACAGCAGTGCATACACTCACTACCTTATCTGACGCTAAATATACCGCATTCACGAAAGTTTTTCTGACGACTCTGACATGGTTCAACTCAAAACGTACATACAAGAGGATTGACCATCATCTAAAAAGTCCATCCCTCAAAGTTTACATTAATACTGGCAATACAGAGATGAATTGCATCTCTCTGAAGATTTGATCTATCGTGGCACCACCCTACTGGTACCTCCTACCCTGCGCAAAGAAGTCCTTACCCAACTTCATTCTACGCATCAAGGTATCACAGCTTGTATCGCCAAGGCAAAACTACATGTATTCTGGCCAATCATGGTACACGACATAACCAATCATATCCGTACATGCTCAATCTGCCAAGCTCGTGCAACTTCCAATTCTTCCCAACCTCTTCCTATTCCTAATCTACCTTGGCAAGTGATTGGGACGGATCTCTTTCATGTGGATAGCCGAAACCTGATATTGGTAGTGGACTACTACTCTAAGTTTGTTGAAGCACAGGAACTTACCAACACAACAGCGGATTCAGTAATTGCCTTCATGGGTCCCCACTTTGCACGTCATGGTGCACCGTCCACTCTAATTTCAGACAATGGACCCCCCTTTAATTCAAATAAGTTCCATAGCTTCCTTGAAGAATGGGGCGTACGCCATATTACTTCAAGCCCGTATTATCCGAAGTCCAATGGCCTCACGGAACGCACCGTTCAAACCATAAAAAACGCTCTAATTAAAGCCAAAGAATCAGGTAAAAGACTGAGTTATGTCCTTCTGGAGTATCGGAGCACCCCGCATTCAGGCCTTTCTAGTCCCGCCGAGTTGCTAATGGGTCGTCGCCTGCGCACTCCATTTACTACCACTCAAGATACCTTGAACCCTCGCTTTCCTACTACGGACATTAAACTTCAACTACAACCCAAGCAAAACCTAATGAAACAAAACTATGACTCTTTTTCCCATGTCAAGCCATTGTCTCCACTGAAACTAGGACAGTCTATTCTGTATCAAATTGCTAACCGCTCATGGCTTCCCGCGGTTGTCACTGCCATCGGTCCTGAACCACACTCCTACATCATAGAAGATGCCCAAGGTAAACGTTACCGTCGCAATCGCACTGCTCTTCGCTACATCACAACCCATAACATCTACACAATACCCAAACGATGACCCCCAATATCTTACTATCATGCGCACCTCATCAACGCCACCTACATCCTCACCTCTCCAGACTATTCCTTCGTCATCCAGTGGTTCATCCAAGCCAGCCTCTTTTCGCCAACCACCACTTCCCGCACCTACGAACACGCTGCAGCACAAAAGTCTCCACTCGAAATTCCAGCAATCACATACCAATCTTGCTACTACCAGAAATCAACAATCTCTACAGGTCAACAACCGCCCCCAAGCTACAACATAACTCTCACCGTCACTACAAATACCACCCGCACCTTATCCACAAGAGGACCTCATAGTTCCTGGCAATTGCCCTCACCCGTTGATGACATCCAATCCGGTCGCGCTTCGCGCTGATACCAACGCTGCTCCTCCACATTCAACTTCTCGCTATGGTCGCCCAATTCGACCAAACCATCGCTATGAACCTTAAAAACTTTCTATTGTTCTTCTAAAAAAAAAGAGTTGTTGTATATGATTGTAATGAGAATTCCCCTCGCTAGAGGGCAGAACGAGATGTACATAAAAAGAGACTAAGCAGTCTCAAGATCAGATAGAAGTTTAAAAAAGTATTAAAGAATAATGCTAAAGTTATATTCGAGTTTTAATGAAGTCTAAGTAAATACAACAATTCTGAAATCGAGGCGTGCTTTCTCTGTCAGTCCCTCCAGACATTCAAGAGCGAGCAAAGACGAAGGAAAATTATGTCATCGCTGGCCCTTTGGTTTGGGTCCAATTGCGCAGTTTCTATTTGCCCACTTCCCACCTGCGCAGTTTCTGTTTACGCACTTTTCCAATATTTGCGCGGTTTTCCCGTTGGCGCGATTTTTCCGTTAGGGCGGATTTCTCATTTTCGCTGTTTTCCGTTTCCGCCGTTTCTCATTTGCGCGGTTTATAATTTGTGCGATTTTCCGTTTCCGCAAGTTTTTTATTTGCGAGGATTTCCATGTCTTTAATATTAATTATTAAGCCTTTTTTCCTTGACTAAAGGGTTATTTCTGGCACATAATTTTTAACATCACCTTGTTTACCATCCAGCTTCACTGCTGGTGTATGTTTAATGTCCGGTCGCTCAGTTGAAATATCATTTGTTGAATTAGTCGCTTGAAAATATATCGCCAGGCAAACAGCGACTCGTAGCTTTTTGGCCTTTAGGTTAGAACGTAGTGTAGTAACTATATACTGACTAGTTCCAGCCATCAGGAAAAGTTTATGGAGGACGGTTTCAGTGATTGTCAAACCTGTTCGCGACCTAACCTAACCTAACCTAACCTAGCACTTTTACCACTTAAATAACCTTTTTGACCCCTAAGAAACACGCAATGCCATTAAAAATGTGTGTTTTCTATGGCAGGCACTAAAATTAAATTGCAGTATTTTGGAAATGGTGTAATTTTTTTGTGGCAGGCACTAAATTTAAATTGCAATATTTTGGAAAAGGTGGATTTTTTGGGGCAGCCACTAAATTTAAATATAATATATTGGAAAATGACATTTTTTGTGGCAGGCACTAAGAAATATTGTGTGGCAGGCCTTCGCTTAGATTGTTAAATTTTAAAACGAAAAATTCCTAATAAGCTGAACCTACGTCAAAAAAAGCTAAAACTAGTAAAACATAGTCTTGCCTAAGCCTGTGTTTTTTAACAAACAAAGTAACCGTTTTCATAGCGAGAGCCATAATAATTCCGTCAGCGTTGCAGATATGTTTATCTTACCCCAAATTCTGAGAAGCTAGGGTTTGCTAATTGACTGAAGATTAATTCCTAACAGAATAATTCAACAAACGATATTTCAACTAAGAAAATTTTTAAAATTATTGGTATTTACAGCGCTACCGGTAATTAAAAATACACCAGCAGCGCAGTTGGATGGTAAACAAAGTAATGTTAAAAATAATCTGCCAGAAAAAACCTCTTTCAAGGTAAAAAGGCTAAATATAGAATATTTAAGTCGTGAGAAGCCGCGGAATTGAAAAACCTGCGCAAAGTGAAAACCACGCCATTGCGAAACCGCGCAATTGGAAAACCTGCGCAAGTGGAAAACCTGTGCAAATGATAAACCATCTGCGCAAGTGGAAAACTGCGCAAATGAGCAACGCGTTAATGGAAAACTGCGGAAATGGGATACTCCGCAAATGAACACTGCGCCAATGGCAAACCACGAAATTGCATATGCGGTAATGGCCCATTACCAGCCCTTTCAACTAAAATTTAAAAAGGAGTGCGTGCTGGACACTGCTGGTGAAGGACTCCATAAGAGCACGGTTGTGGGCTCTTTACCGCAGATGCAGTTTATATTTATAAGATGTGATATATTTACCACCTTGCATATCGACTTACATTGCCCTTTGAGTGACATTTAACATCCCTTGGGCTCCAAGCCGTTAAGAAAGTCTTTCAATGGCTGTCATTTTCCAAAATAGTAAAATAGGAATTTGGACTAAATATTCTTTCCAAAGGGTGCATACTGTATAAACGCTTCTGCTTTGCTCTATGTCAACTAGGAGCGACAAACACAAGGAGAACGCAGCTAGCCTTTAAACATGCTAACGCCGTGTTGTGTACAAATTTCATTGGACGAGCCTTTACGCGGTGTATACGATATTACTTAAACTGACATTTTTAATTTTATTAAGCTGAATAAATTTTTTTATTTCTTTCTTTTTTGAACTCGCGAATATTACTCGTTAAATTGCTAACTTTCTTTTGCAATTCCGGCACGACATTTTAACCTTCAAACAGAGGGACGTAATGGAGCTGGTTCTTTTAACAGGGTACTTCTCAATGTCATTAGATTAAGGTGGCGATGCTCTTGCTACGGTTAGTTATTTCATTTCGGGGAGAAGGCGGTTAAGGAGGGATTCCACTTTACGATTGCTTTTAAGGGATTTGTTTATTCGGGGCATTAATTCAATTTCTGTCACTTCGGCGTATCTAAGATCGAGGGATCTCAAAGGACTTCGGACCAGATGAAGTTTTGTCTTGACGGGATGATATCGTTGGCGATTCGGATAATTAAAGGGGATTCTCTTCACTTCACTTCACTTTATCTCTCACGCAAAATTAATTATTTGGGCTCTTTTCATTCGAAATGTCCCGTTGTGAAAAATTGCATCTTTTGGAGGTTTTAATTTGAGCTTTGCATCGTTTATTTAAACTTGTGGGAAATATTACGAAGCGGAGTTCGACTTTTAACATTTTAGGGGAAGTTCTCTCGTTCTCTTTTGGCATTTTATCACTCTCCAAAATCGGAAAAAATGTGGTTTTATCCTCGTCATAGTTTGGTTCTCCTTCATTTTTGGGAGGGTTGAAAAATCGGATGACGGAAGTATAGGCTTGGGTATTAGTTTATTGTGGTTTAGTTTCTGGTGACCTCAGTTCGTTTGGGGCTCCAAATATCCTCTATTTAATTTCGCAGTCCCTCTTTTCCTCTGGTTTATGGACAAAGTTTCCATCTAAGTTGGGAATTTGGGTGCTTTTTCCTCTTGAAATCTGGTTTTCTTGTCAAAATCGACGTCCAAGTGTTTTTTCTCGACGTTTAATTTTTGCTTTTAATAATGCTTATCCTGCCGTATCGCGTATAGTAAGGTCACTCTGACGGCTTTGGCCCCGCCTACTAGAGAGAAAATCCCCTCTCACGTAATTGTTTGTTAAGTTAACATAGTTACTTCAAAAAAACCTTCAGCCACATCGAGACGAAAATCTGCCGCGATAAGCATTGCAAATAGAGGTATGGATTCCTGACAATGGGGATGGGTCTTTTAAACTACGCTTTAGCTGAAGCAATACTTACATGGGGCTTTAAATACCTAAGTTTTATAGTTAAGTTCCATGGTTTCACTATTTCAGATTGGGATTTTTCTAGATTTCACAATAGGCGCTTAAATAAAACATCAAATAAATCACCAAGAATATTTCCGAGAGCTAGGACATGCAAGTTACAATTAATAATGTTCTTGTGGAAATAATGGAAACTTTTCAGCTTTACGGTATCAGGATTGCCACAATATTTTCAGAATCAAATTCCCTGACTATTTTAAGAGATTTTTCCCGACTTTTTAAAACCAAAATTAGACAATTTATATTTTACTTTTATCAGAAGATTATAAATTGAAATAAACCTACATTTCAGTGCAAAAGTATTATTGCAACGTTAAAAAAATTAGCAAGACTTTTAAGGAACTAAATAATAATCATAGAATTTATCAGATAACTTGAATAAAATTACCTTCAAAAAGTATCAAGATAAAATTTAATTCCCTGACTTTCCACGGAATTTTTGCAAATTCATAAAATTCCCTGACTTAATAATAATAATCAGCTAGGCTAATACCCAAGGCACCACTTAAGCCCCAAGTCATCTAGCGACTTTTAATGCCCAATTTTAAATTCCCTGACGTGTGGAAACCCTGGGTTATGAAAAGAATGTTTTCTTTTAACAAGGTAGCTTTTTTGACATATTAAGGCTTAGAAAAAACACGAAGCTCTGTTTTCAATTGAAAAGTTTCCATTATTTCAACAAGCACTATATAAACAGTAACTTGCAAGTCCTGGCTCTCAGAAATATTACTACTTGGCGATTTCCTTGAGATGTTGTATTTAAGCACCTGTTGGTTTTCTTATATTTGATAAGCTTATGATAATAAGTAATAGGCGAAACTATGAAGTCGACGGGGAATAAAAAAATGAGACTCACTTGACTAATAGACGTTGTTGGACGCCGTTTCTTAAGATGGCGTAAATTCCACCAATGGGAACGTGGGAGATACCTCAATAAAACCTTATATTTTCATAAATCATGCGAATGGTTCGGGTTTAAGTTTGTTGCATAGAATTTTGGTCCAAGTTCTCAGAAAGTGAGTCTCATTGGGTTATTGTCAGGAAAAGGTTATAAAACGCTAGGCTATGCATCTATTTCAAATTTTAGCCCAAAATGGTCACTGAAACAATACTCTTCAAAATTCACAGGGAAATTTATCACACATGAATCTGAGTGGTAATTGAAAGCACTTCGGAACTGCCAAAGAAAAACGCCATTAGCTTTTAATTATCACAAAAACTGACTTGTGTATTAATTATTCCTGACTATTTGGGTTCCAAAATATTGCACAAGATATGATAAAAATGAAATAAAATTTTTAATATATATGTGTTTCAGACAAACTAACTTGTTTTTTTGGTTCAAAGGCAAGTAGATACTGGAAGTGTTATTCTTGGACCAAATATGTGCATTTTATAGAGCTGTCTAAAGCATTCACACAAATAAATTTTAAACATTATTCAATACGACTAGAGAAACACTTTATTCCCAGTATAAAAATGAAAATAAACATTTACAAAAGAAAACTAATACAGGTATCACGCGTTATATGTGCTAAATTACCATTTAGAAATTAGCATACTCACTTAACTTGAGTGAAATATAGAAACTAAGAGATTGCATTTACTATTAGAGCACAAAATGAAAGATCCATTGAATGTGGAAGATAACAATGGATGCCAGAAAGGGTTCGTTTTTTAATTGGCTTAGGGTTTATCGGCTTGCAAGTTCAGTGTCAGTTGAACATCGCCGACATCTTCCTCCATTTTGTACACTATGTCTCAATAACTCCTGAATGTGTTGAACAATAAGATCATTGGCAACTAAAGAAAAATAAATAGATGAAACTGACTTGTGAGTCACAGAGCAGTAGAAGAGCTGGAGTTAGTTGCGCTTCCATGCCGTTTAAGACTATTCACCCCTTGAAAACCAAAAAAGTTGTACCCTAAAACCCGCTTGTACCTGCCAGCACTTGCGGACGCTAAATCTCCGCCCCTGCAGAAGATTTTACACAGTAACTTGTGTTGACCTTTAAGAAACAGCTCATCTCAGCCAACTAATTTGATTTTCATCAGATTAAATCATTATTGCTCAGTCTGATCTGTAATCTTGGGGCAATCCCCGTATTTAAGGAGCTATATCATCCCTTTGACAGATTATGTGGATTGAAAATGGCGATAGGCCCTTCCATAAGTCTTTGTAGCCAAAATCCTAAAATACGTCAGCTTCACTTTAATATCACTAATAATGAACCCCATAGAAACTTGCGCCTGTTTAAACTTTGAACATATCTGAATCAATTAGTTCTAGGGAACTTTTTGACATGTGAAGATTCAATGCAAATCACATTGTCATAAATGCTTCCAAATTTATCAATTCTATCGATATTAGGTGAAATTTACCTTCATTATCTGCTCCTCGTGGTATTATAATATCAGCGTATTTCTTTGTCTGAAAACAAATTAATAAATTAATAAAATTTGCTTTTTTCTTATCCAAGGAATAAGACAACTTTTTATAATTATACTGACAAGGAGACATCTCGAAGTGTAACCCACCGCATTTGTTCAAACTTGGGGATTGGTAGACCTTCATGTAACTTGCAAAAGCCTAAAGGGAATTTATTCAATGGGCAACCGTTTTGCCATGGCAACGAAAAATTTATTTGACAACAAAAAATTTAAATTTTCCCATTGAAAATAACTTGGGATTCTGACCGATTCCTAGCCCCCCCCCTCATGCGAAAATTTAAAAAAACCAAAAATAGACAAAATTGACGAAAAAAATCAAAATTGATCAACTTTTGATCAATTTGAACCAAATCGGTGAAAATTAACCAAAATGGTTAAAATTGGAAAAATGTGAGAAAAATTTAAAATAGTACCAACATTGAAAAAATATTTCGAAATTGAAATAAATTATTAATTCGAATTTTGCCATTCTTGACCAAAATAATTTTTTTAAATAAACCAATTTATCTATATATGATTCCGACATTTCACAAATAATCTATTTAAATCAATTCCTTTCAATAACAAATCGTTTTTGATCAAATTTACTGCTTTTGATTAAAAAGTTTTAAATTTATAAATTTTTTCAATTTTTAAAAAATAATTTATTTCAAACAATTGTTTGTACTTCTTTAAATTTTCTCTCGCATTTTCCCAATTTTAGCCATTTGGCTTCATTTTCACCCAATTTGTTCAAATAGATCAAAAGTTGATAAATTTTTATTCTTTTAGTAACTGTTTTTTTTTTCCATTTTTGGCATTTTTAAAATTTTGAAATTTATTCAAAATTTGCACATAGGTCAGAATCCCATGTTATTTTCAATGGGAAAATTAAAATTTTTTGTTGTCAAAAACATTTTTCGTTGCCATGGCAAAACGGTTGCCTATTGAATAAATTCCCTTTAGGATTTTTCAATTTACATAAAGGTCTATCAATCCCCCGAGTTTGAACAAAATCGGTGGGTTACACTTCGGGATGTCTCTTTGTGAGTAGGTAGATTGTTTCAAAAATTCGGTTAGGGGAAACAAAATATTTTGATGGTTATTTTGAATTCATCCAGTCAGTGGATTTCGGCAATCAATCTTTATTGGCCAATAGTAGGGGTGTGAGAGTGCCCCTTTAGGCACCAAGTCAAGTTTGAGATTCAAAAACATTTCTAACCAATTTCGAGTTTGAAAAACCCAGCGAGTTTACGAGTTTTAAATTACTTTTTTTTACAAAGCTACGAGTGCTTAATATTAACGAGTTTTAAATTTCTTAAGAGTCATGAAAAAAAACAAGTTGGAGAAAATAAAATTTACATAGTAGAATTGAGGTTAACGGTAATAGTTAGTGTAGGGAGCTGTTGGCTCGCGTGGCTTGAAGGGCTTGCCACCACCCTTATACGCATCGGAACCCGGCCACCTGAATTAATGGCTTTAAAAGTCGCTTGCTGACTTAGGCCTAAGGTAAAGCCTAGATGATTATTATTATTATTATTATTATTAATTCACGCATCTTATTTTAAATGAGGTTCAATAATTCCACCGTCCGCTGCAATACAAATCCGTGCGCGATGAAGCATATTTTTAAACGAAGCACGGACCATCTCGGGAGTTACGAATTGGAACGCTGCAATGATTATCTGCCGTAGATCATCTTCGTTAGTGACAGGTGTTTTATACACTTCCTCCTTGACGAATCCCCCACAGGAAAAAGTCCGGCGCACAGTGGGACGAAACGAGAAAAAAGTAGGCGCCGCGAATATCTCCAAACCTGTTTTAGGTAGAAAATTGCAATTTTCAGGTCGCATACAGTGAGTAGGGGAATACCTACTATGAAAATTTCGATGACCTTGAACCATGTCTTCAAGGTCATCCAAAAATTATCTCGAAAACCGTAAGAGTTACGAAGATGGTTTCAATTAGAAAAGTGTTCCACGTCCTATTCTAGGTCTACATAGCTTTGATTCAATCGGATTTGCACAACAGAAAGTCGATAAAATTAAGATAAAAAAATGCAAATTGACTAATAAAATGGCGCTCAATTTTAAATCAAAAGCAAATAGCTATAATAACTCTAAATCACGCTCTGAATCTTTCTACATATTTTGCTGGCCGCTAGAAATGACACTTGTAGTCTCTATCGAGTTCAAATTCTTCTATAGTTGGGTGAAGTAGGATACGCGATAAAGGAAAATCTTATTTGGACGTTTTTCATAATGTTTCTGGGAGACATTGTGATTTAGTGCTTTATCTTTATAATTTTATTTGTGCTACAGAGGGACCCGGATGGATATGGGTTATTGATATTTATATACTACTAGAATCGAGAAATATAACTACTTGTATAATATTATTTAATAATGTTTTTTAAAATCTAAGAATTATTCGTATCTTTACACTTTTTAAGAGCAACTAAGATTTTAGATGTCCATAGACAGAGCAAATTTTTTTTTTAAATTGGAAAAATATTAGATCAATGCGTCAAATAACAGAGACTAAAAATATACATAGATAATCTAGAAGTAATTGGTTTTAATTTATGGTTTTTGTATAAAACAATTAGTTAGGATGACAAAACATGTACAAGTTTTTTTAACGAGTTTAGTCACTTTAACAGGTTCTATGGCCTCCACAGAATAAAATATGACTTGCAAACCGAAATCTCAGGTATTACAGTATGCTATCGATATAAAGTCATCATAAAATAACCAAGAAAAAAATTTTCATCGATTTAAAATTTTCCTCAAATGCCCAATTTTTCCCCGTTTCTTCCCACTGTGCGGCGGTGCGAAATCTGGAGACCTCGGAGGCCATCGTACTGGACCGTTCTTGCCTATCCATCGATCATGGAACTCGTTGTTAAGGTACTGCACGACGTGTCTTTCTTGGTGGGCAGTGCACTGTCATGCTGGAGCCAAAGGGGTGGAACGTCGACTAATGGCACAAAGTCCAACTCGTCTGCGACTTCATTTTGTAGAAAGGCCAGGTAGTTTTGCCCATTGAGTTGACGCAGAAGAAAAAATGGCAAAATAACGCAATCTCCCAGAAGACCAGCCCAGACGTTTAAACGGAATTGTACCTGATTGTGGTGAGGAAATCCCCACTGCGGATTTTCATCACTCCACATGTGGTTATTTTGACTGTTAAACAGGCAGTCTCTCCCAAAGGAGCACTCGTTGGACACAAGAATCAAACGGAGTAAATCTTAGTTTCCGTCTGCCATAGTACAAAACCAGTTACAGAAATCCAGCCGGAGTAGCTGATCACCATCGTAAAGTGCTTGGTGGAGCGTGGCACGAAATGGGTGATAGTTATGACGGTCAAGGACACTCCAAACGTAGTCTTTGACAAGTCCAAATCAGAGCAGGCCATACTTATGCTTGCTCGATGGTAGGCGACAAAGTTGGCGATGACTGTGTCTTCCATGTTGATGTTGTCATGGCCAGGTCTGCGGAATCTGCGATTCACGTTGCCTTCGTTTTCAAAGTCATGGACAGCACGGAGAACAGTGTGGTGATTTGGACGACTGTCAGGATACAACATTTGAAATAATAGACTCACATCACGTGCATTTTGTTGACCATCTCCGTAGTATAATTCGACCCTCCTGGACCGCTGTTCACAGGTATAACGAGGCATCTTTTTATTTTACTGGAGTAAGTTGAGAAAATGATTTTAAAACGAAGCAGTGTGTCTTTAAATACCAAAATGGAGCCACACTTTAAGCGATAGAGTAGTGCAAAATAAGAAACACGTGGGAAATTCAGTTGGCATAAATTAAACGGTTTCGTGGACTTCCTGCAACATTCTTTTCCCCAAATAAGACGCGTGAATTCTGGAATTCTACTATGTAAATTATATTTTCTCTTAAAAATTATTTAAAATGATTTGGTTTAAAAAAAAGTCATTTTTTATCTTTACATCTTTCATTTTCATGAGACGTAAACCTTTTTGGGTAGTACCAATTTTTTTTATGACGTATTATTTTAATGAAAAATTGTCCGTTTTTGACAAACCAATTACATTAAAGGTTTTCGAGTACGTTCTACAACTTGTTAATTGAAAATTTTTGTCTACCACCTATCGTTCAAAAAATACAAATTTCAAAACGGTGAAAAAGTTCACGATTTTTCTGAAAATTCCCAAAGAAAAGGAACCCGGCCACTAATGGCTTCAAAAGTCGCTTGATGACTTAGGCCTAAGGTTGTAACCGATTTTTTTTCCCAAAGGGAAAAGTTAGGCCAGACGAACGTAAGATTATAGAAGGTTTAAATAAACACAAGAAGGCCCGATAGGGAATTCAGTTCAACAATATTTTATTTGTTTAAAGAGAATATCACATTTACCCCTTATAAGGCAGAGATCTTTTAGCAATAACAAGATATATTTACCAACACAGACAGAGCCATATTCCTGGAGACCGATACAACTCAACTTAGATATGTAGAAACAGTAACTTGACAAGTTAATTGTCGGTACGCTCAGGAGTAAGGCTCTCTCCGTTCTCTGTGGCCGCTCAATTAGACATTAGTATATTAGTAATAAAAGAGAAAAAAACTAACGCGTTAGGTAAGTAAGAGTGTTACCTGGCACAAGGGAGGCTAGGCCCCTCTACCAGTGGTTATGTAGGCTTAGGATATTTATCCGGCGGTTACAAGGTGGTGCCTTTGATATTAGCCTAGCTCTCCTTCGTTTAAGAGTATATCCTGATAATTTCACATTACTAGCAACTATAATTTTTGAGAAAAACGCCTGGGCCGATCAAATTAAGACACCCTGTATTGAGTGAGACTATTGTTATGTTAGGGGTTGTCATTGTCCACAATTTAGAAAACCTCTCGTAACATTATACCCATGCCTTCTTTGAACACCATTCTTTTTTAGCCTCATCCCCTTTAATTTCAGAGGAATTGTTAGCCTCACCCCCTCTAGTTATAGAGGAATTGTTAGCCTCATCTCCTCTAGTTATGAGAGGAATTGTTAACATCATCCCCTCTAGTTATGAGAGGAATTATTAGCCTCATCCCCTCTAGTTATGAGAGGAATTATTAGCCTCATCCCCTCTAGTTATGAGAGGAATTATTAGCCTCATCCCCTCTAGTTATGAGAGGAATTATTAGCCTCATCCCGTCTAGTTATAGAGGAATTGTTAGCCTCATCCCGTCTAGTTATAGAGGAATTGTTAGCCTCATCCCGTCTAGTTATAGAGGAATTGTTAGCCTCATCCCGTCTAGTTATAGAGGAATTGTTAGCCTCATCCCCTCTAGTTATAGAGGAATTGTTAGCCTCATCCCCTCTAGTTATAGAGGAATTGTTAGCCTCATCCCCTCTAGTTATAGAGGAATTGTTAGCCTCATCCCCTTTAATTTTAGAGGAATTGTTAGCCTCATCCCCTTTAATTTTAGAGGAATTGTTAGCCTCATCCCCTTTAATTTTAGAGGAATTGTTAGCCTCATCCCCTTTAATTTTAGAGGAATTGTTAGCCTCATCCCCTTTAATTTTAGAGGAATTGTTAGCCTAATTCCCTCTAGTTATAGAGGAATTGTTAGCCTCATCCTATCGTCGATAGATGGCGAAAGCGTCTCCATAGAGCGACTTAAAAATCGTATATACACTAGCTTGGCCCAGTGCTACATAGTAATAATAATAATAATAATCAGCTAAGCTAATACCCACGTCACCACCACAGTCCTAAATTCTTCCGTTACTCACTACTTCCTTCTCTAACCAAGGTATACCCTCCTTTCTCCCCTCCCAACTTTCATTTCGCTCGTAGCATTCATTAAGGAAAAGGTCGGAATGTCACACTATTAATTGAAGTTGGCCTGGCAGGTAGAGGGAGGCCATATAAGTAATAAATTTAAAATTAAAAAAATGCCATTGAAAGAAGGCACGGCTAAAATGTTAGGAGATATGTTCAAATTCAAATTTAATCCGAAAAACCGGCCAAAATAGACACGGCCTTTATTATTTGCTATCTTAAATAAATATCTAATAAGTGATTTGGTAGAAGAAAACATTTATTATTAAATGCATTGTATAAAAAACCTTAGGCTTGTGTATAACTTGCCCCAAAACGAAGTCATATCACTCTGTAGCATTGCTCTCATCACAGTTGATATTTTTATGTAATCCAGAATGTACTGAAGAGCAGTTAAAAAATGGTCAAATTAAGTCAGTTTTGTCAAACTGTCATAACAAAAACTAAGCTATTTTATTACCACCTATTAGTTTCTGAGATAATAAAACTAAGACAATTTTGGGATTTATGTCAAATAAATATAAAATTTTTGGTTTTAGTTTGGTCCCTATTTGGTTCTTAAAAAAATTTAAGTTTTTAATAAACTTTAATATTTTAAATCCATGAAGTAGCAGTACTTTTTACTAGTGTTTTTAAATTTTACATATTTAACCATGGAACATAGTTTTAAAAAAATTTAAACTTTATGATAGTATTGGAAATTATGCCAGTGGTATCCAGAAGTTGAAACTCAAGTAATATAATTTTTTTGGTCTAATCAAATATTCAATAACCACAAAAATTGTATCAATTACCTCAAAATCTGAACTTGATATTTAAAAATACCAGCAAAATTTTACCAATATTTCTCAAATTACCAGATTGTCTAATTACAAAAGGATTGAAATAATAAGAATGTTAATCAAAATATATATACAGGGTCTTTTTTTTTGCTCGGAAAAGTGTTTTTTTTCAAAAACTATTTATAGTACCGATTTCAAATTTGGAAGGTCAATTCTCTATACCGGGGGACATCAGTTTGAGAAATTTGAGCGTTTTCGGTAATGTTTTTCACCAATTTTGAAAAATTATTTTTCGACCACTAGGTGCGAGATAAAAAATTTCTATTATAAAGTTGTAGGCCGTCATCGAAAACCCTTAAAAATTGTTCACTCGACGAAAAACAATTTATTTATCAGTGAAAATTCGAGCTTGAAAAATTTACAAGTTGGTGAAGCCAAATTACGATTGTTTGAAACGATAATTGAAACCGAATTACCTAATCCAGTTGAAACTTTGGTTAAAAAAACGACCGGATTTAAAAAACACGAGGCTATAGGTCAATCCTAAACATGCATTGGGTATTTAAAGGAAAACTTTGGGAGATTATTATCAGTGTTTGATAATATTTCGAACAATGCCTCGTTATTCAGTAGCTGAGCGTACCGAGATAGTTGCCATTTACTATGGAGAAGCAGCGCAAAACCTTAGAAGAGTGACTGAAATCTTCGCAGAAAGACATCCAAATGGAGCACCATCTGTAAATACAGTAAGACGAGCAATTCACGATTTCAATCAATTTGGTAACTTGCAACCTAGGTTTCGCGGATTGGGTCAACCGGATTTAGACTTCGAGAACAATGTACTCGCGTACTTTGTGGCATAACCTCGTCACAATTGCGCTAACGCCGCTGCTGATTTGGGTTGTTCTGCAAATCGTGTGTGGAAAATTCTTCGTAAGAATCGCTATCACCCATACAGAGCTACGCTCCACCTAGGACTAATTGACAGAGACCATCAAAGACGTTATGAATTTAGCAACTGGTTACTAAATGCTGTCCAAGAAGATAAACAAATTTTTGCGCCATGTTTTGTTCTCCGACGAAGCGTCATTTTCTAGAGATGGGCCCTTTAATCATCAAAACAGCCATCTTTGGTCTGACATCAACCCACATTGGGGTTTTGAATATCATCACCAGGTTCAATTTGAACGGGTCAATGTTTGGGTTGGACTTGTTGGAAACCGTTTGATTGGTCCCTTTTTCCTGCCGACGAACCTCAATGGCCAAAGGTATTTACATTTTCTACAGAACGAACTGAGTGACGCAATCGACGACCTTCCATTGGCTGAAAGACGTCAGTTGTGGTTTCAGCAAGATGGCGCCCCTCCGCATTTTTCCCGGCAAGTAACTGAGCACCTCAACAACGAGTTTCCTGAAAGGTGGATAGGGAGAAATGGTCCAGTGCATTGGCCAGCAAGGTCACCTGACCTAACACCGCTGGATTATTTTCTCTGGGGATTCGTTAAAGCAAAGGTATACGCCACGCCCATTGAAACTAGGGAGGAACTCATTAGACGAATAATCAGTGCTTGCCGAGACGTCACACCAGAAATGGTATAGAAAGCGTTTGAGAACTTAATTGTCCGCGCACAAACCTGTGTTGCAGCCAATGGTGATATTATTGAAAATGTTTTGTAAAAATTTATGTGAATAAAATATCTGCATTTAAAAACCAAACGTGTACATTTTTTCAAGTGTGAAAACTCTACTACGTTTGTATTAGACTTGTTCCCTTTTCAATTATCGTTTCAAACAATCGTAATTTGGCTTCACCAACTTGTAAATTTTTCAAGCTCGAATTTTCACTGATAAATAAGTTGTTTTTCGTCGAGTGAACAATTTTTAAGGGTTTTCGATGACGGCCTACAACTTTATAATAGAAATTTTTTATCTCGCACCTAGTGGTCGAAAAATAATTTTTCAAAATTGGAGAAAAACATTACCGAAAACGCTCAAATTTCTCAAACTGATGTCCCCCGGTATAGAGAATTGACCTTCCAAATTTGAAATCGGTAGTATCAATAGTTTTTGAAAAAAAACACTTTTCCGAGCAAAAAAAAAGACCCTGTATAAATAAATTTATTAGATTTATTTGACTAAAATCGTTATTTGAAACATCTATGGGATTCCTTGTACTTTAAGAACAAGGTTTAACAGCGAAATTAGACCTACTTGCAAACTAAGTGTATATTGCCCCCCAATATCATAATACTTTTATCTGGAAAATAGTCAGCTATTTCATATTTTTTAGACACTAACGTTATGCAAATTTTTTATAATAGAAATAAAGCCCCATGTGCAAATCTTTGATAATTATATTGTAATTGTTATTAACTACATTCTACCAAGTTTTGGCAAAAGAAGTTATCAGTGCCTTTAAATTATCTGGTTACTACCACCATTTGCCTGTTTAGATTATAGAGATGGAATCAATGTATAGAGAAGATTTCTTTGGTGTATGCAGTTATAGTAAAAGAAACCGGTTAAGTAATAATTTTGAATTTCCTATAAATACAATTTTTTTCTTTTTAACATCAAAGAAATTTACCACAAATTAATTTAAATTTTTAAAACAATTGTGTGATAGAATAAACAAAAACCAATGGCTTGTATAGTAATATCAAAGGCACACAGTCCCACTAAAAGATAAAGTATATGGAAACATTCGTGCCCAACGAATAATTTTTTGGTACATAGTAACCTAGGAGCCATAACAATAAAAAAAGTGTCTGAATTTGAATTTTAAAATTGTTTTTATATCGCCTCGTCGAAATTGGGATTATTTTTTTTTGCCAAGTTCAATAATAAGAGACTCATTTGCAATTTAAAAATTTAGAATACTGGACACCTCACACACTTGTACTAAAACTTACTGGCAAACAGAATTCTTCAAAAGCTGGCTTGACAAAATTGGTATACTGATTCAAAACCTGCTCCAAATCTCTTCCACGTTCCTTCACATCTCTTAACACTGTAAGGAAATAATGAATAAAATCTAGGTTACTAAAAATGTCGACCCGTTTACATGCTTGATTGATAATTGTAATTCAAAGTGAAAGAGTAAAACCATTTCCAGCATTTTTATAAAATCAGCAATGATATTGTTACAAGCATGCTGCAGTTTCATCAAAACAACAGCATGTGTTTGATATGCAATAGTTTATTTTTTTTTGAGGTTTTAATTTCAACCATCGCTTAAATAAAAATAGAAAACATCTAAAATTTGAAAGATTAGCATGATATATAAATAGCTCAATGTTATTTGCTTTTCTACATTACTCATAAAAGACAATTACTCCAAATGATGTCCAACAAAAGCGTTACGGAACCAAAAAAATTTAAGTTCTTTTTTTCAACTGCTTGATTTTAAATTGTCCACAAAATAACCACTTTCTACTAATAATTTTAAGGTTTTTATGTTATTGGTCAGGGTCATCGTGACGCACTGGCAAAATAGACATGCCCCTCTAGCCTCAAATTGGAAAGGACAGCAAAAACTGTTTGGAATTTTATACCTCAATTTTCTTAAATTTAAAACCCTTACCAAAAAATAAGTTGGTTTTTAGTTGGTATTTAGTTGGTTTTCACATTTAAGTTGGTTTTTAGTTGATATTTAGTAGGTTTTCACATTTTAGTTGGTTTTAAGTAGGTTCAAGTTGCCAGCATATTTTAATAAACTATTTAAAGAGGTAATAAGTTGTTTTTAAGTTGGCTGGAAAATACTCATTTTTTGAAGTTGGTTTTAAGTTGGTTTTAAGTGGTCTTTATTAAGAAAGCTTTTAGTTGGTTTTAAGTTGGTGTAAAGTGGTTTTTAAGTAGGTTTTTAGTTGGTATTTAGTTGGCATTTGTTCCAAATACCAACTTAAAACCAACTTAAAAAGTTACAAGACCACTTATTTTTTGGTAAGGGTAAGAGCGTGCTTGCCTCTTTTCATGCTTATTAAGTGGCACCAATATATCTAGTACTTGTATGAACTGGATGGATACAGAAACTGAAGATAGACTATCAAATGAAAATGGATTAGTCTCTTTTGAAGCTCACTGAAAAATAAAGTGATCCCCTCTCTTTTTACGCTCCCCTTACCAAAAAATAAGTGGTCTTGTAACTTTTTAAGTTGGTTTTAAGTTGGTATTTGGAACAAATTCCAACTAAATACCAACTAAAAACCTACTTAAAAACCACTTTACACCAACTTAAAACCAACTAAAAGCTTTCTTAATAAAGACCACTTAAAACCAACTTAAAACTTACTTAAAAAGACCTCTTAATAAAGACCACTTAAAGCCAACTTATAACCTACTTAAAAATTATAAGGAATTATCTGACCACTAAAAACCAACTTCAAAAAATGAGTATTTTCCAGCCAACTTAAAAACAACTTATTACCTCTTTAAATAGTTTATTAAAATATGCTGGCAACTTGAACCTACTTAAAACCAACTTAAAACCAACTTAAATGTGAGAACCTACTAAATACCAACTAAAAACCAACTTAAAACCAACTTAAATGCGAAAACCAACTTAAATGCGAAAACCAACTTAAATGCGAAAACCAACTAAATACCAACTTATTTTTTGGTAAGGGTCACTGAAGATCAAATGTTGTTATTACGATCCATTTTGCTCAAAGTTACTCCAAAAAAAAACTTGCCATGAGCTGATTCTCACCATCATTCAAGGTCATAAGTTAATAAACTGCTTGATTTTACTGGTTAAAGGGGTTTTCCCTCCTTAAGTTCTTAGGTTCCCTCTTTCCACGAGTGTAATACTCTTTACAGACGAGGCTTATAAACCCGGGTTTAGATCCCGTTTTTGAAAACAGAGCTTATTTAGCTATACTGAAATGTGCTATAAAAATTTAACTTTGGTTTACTGAACCCAGTTTTATTAGCCTCGTCTGAATAGGGTATAATGGTTATAGTTAGTGTAGGGAGCTATTGGCTTGCATGGAATGAAGAGCTTGTAACCCAGCCACCTGAATTAATGCATTAAAATGTCACTAGCTGACTTGGGCGTAAGGTGGTGCCTTGGTTATTAGCCTAGCAAATTATTATTATTAAGATAAATCAGGAAATTTCCGTTTGTAGACTAAAATCCAACCATTTATGAAGCACGCACCTTTTTTTAATAAACTTTAAATACTTGCCCATACCAAAAAATAAGTTGGCTTTTAGTTTGTATTTAGTTGGTATACACATTTTAGTTGGTATTAAGTTGGTTTTAAGTTGTCAGCATTTTTCAATAAACTAGTTAAAGGGGTAATAAGTTGGCAGTATGGTTTTATTTGTTAATAAGTTGTTTTATGTATGGTTTTAGTTGGTATTTGTCCCAAATACAAACTTAAAACCAAGTTCCTAGACCACTTAGTTTTTGGTAAGGGTGTCCACAAAACAATTTTGTTGGTTTCTAAATTTTATCGCTAATATTTAATAGTGAATTGGGTTAATTCACATAGACATTGCCAATGGATTAGTCCAGGAATACTGTGATAATGCAGTTACCACTAAAAGGATATCCAGTCTTGTTTTCTGTGTGACAGAGTAAACAGCCCCTTAAGCCCTTCATCATTTGTTGTTAGTCTACCCATGGCTGCAGGTACTAATCTAACTGGTACTTCAGCCTTTATGCAGAAATGTTTAGCAATCTGTTGTAAAAAAAATTTTAGGCCGCCTTCTGAAATAACTTTCAATTCTTTGACCAACAGCTTTCCAATTAGTCCTAAGCATTTTACCCTTACCAAAAAATAAGTTGGATTTCAGTTGGTATTTAGTTTGTATACACATTATTAGTTGATATTGAGTTGGTATTAAGTAGGCTCACGTTGTCAGCATATTTCAAGATACTATTAAAGGGGTAATAAGTTGTTATTCAGTTGGTAGGAAAATACTGCTTTTGCTAAGTTTATAATTAGTTGGTTTTTAGTAGTCAGGAAATAACAATATTTTTAAGTTGGTTTTAAGATGTTTCCTTAGTAGGATTTAAGTTGCTTTTAAGTAGTTAAATGTAAATGTTGCTTCTGGTTTAGTTGGAAATAAGTTGATTAATAAATAGGATTTAAGTTATTTTTAAGTAGGCATTTGTCCCAAATACAAACTGAAAACCAAGTTGAAATACAAGTTGTCCTAGGTGGTTTTTAGCCAACTTATTTTTTGGTAAGGGTACTCATAACGGGGTAAGCATTGATTGATAAATATCTTCTAGCATTTCATTGTTGATATATGGCTTCTGTTACATTTTTAATGTTTAATACATCTGTGCAATGAACCTCAAAAATATTATCCATCTCTACCTGTAAAATATCTTAGAGCAATGATGATGTTGTATTTGAGAAATTAAATGAATGGATGTCATAGGGAAAAGGTTGTTCGTGAAGGTACTTCGCAACAAATAGCTTCAATAACAATTTTATTCCTTCAGTTCTTTGGTTTTTGACTAATTTTCTGTAAACAACTTCTCTTTTCCACCCCTCACTATTGCTTTTAACAACTTGATTCATTACTTAACCCTCATCAACATCTGCTTGAGTGTGGGATGCACCTTCTTGGTGACTGGTTTTCACTTTGATTTCATCAATCCAATATATGGTTCTTCTCTAACGTCGTAAGTTAAGGACTAGGAGTATTGTGGTTAGCTTTGGCCTATTGTAACGAACCCTGACCTCCTACGCTCTTAACTCTCACTTTGTTAAGGGGAGTTTCAATTAAATGAAAAATATCTGGTAACACTCACTATGACTTGTTTTTAACTTCACTAAAGTCTATCATTCCTAGCTTCTGTTAAACCTGATATCAGAAATGTAAAACTTGATGATCCACCATAACAAAAACTAGTTATTGATATATGCTTAAGACCAATTATTTGCCTAATAGTATTACAAGAAAATATCTTCTAATTCTTTATAAAAAAAAGTTATTTTACTAAAAAATGTTACTTTACTTTAATAATGGTATATAATATTAATATTAATATTATCTTTAGTTTTGAGCAATCAAAAAGATGAACATGACAATTGTTTTCTTAACAGTACTCAAATGAGTGTAAAATTAAACTACCACACTGACTTTGTTTAATATTATTACCTCTTCTTGAAAGCCTTGTGTCAGGATCAGTGTCCACAAAAAGCTTCATGTGATAAAGAACTCTAAGTTCAGGAAAGTAGAATGCTAGAATTCCTTCAAAAAGAACAACATCTGCTGGGTATATAGTTATCCATTCATCCTTCTTCCTATACAGAGAATTACAGAGAAAAAACCTTAATTGAACTGAAGCTTGCAATGGATGTGTGCTATAGACTCCAATGGGGTTTTGAATGTTAAATCGTTTCTGAATAACTACTGACCTGATTTTGAATTTCTTTTTAATTAACAAACGTGACTATAATATAAAAGTGATAACTAATTTCAACAGTGTTTGATTTAACCGCCATTCAACACCACTGAAGAGATTTTGGAATCTTAAATTTGATGCTTATAATTTCCAGGTTCGCATAGGGTAACCAGTGGTACAGTACATACAATGGTGAGTATACTACAAGAGACTTAAAATCTATCACTGATATGAAGTGCTGAAAATGAGTTTTATAATAGTACTATCGCAAATAAGTTAAACAAAACAATATTTATTAAGTAGTGACTTCAATATTATATGAAAAAAACCATTATTAAAAAAAATTCACATGTTTTCCACTATAATAAGTCTCTAAAATGTTTTGTAGAGACTCGTCTCTATAGTTTGATTAAATGTAACAGAACTACTTTCAAAATTTTAATCTTGTGAATTTCAGGTTTAATTTATATTAAGGCCTAATTTATTAGTAATATTTTTTAAGTAGGTTTTATGATAAGAGTACCTATTACAGATTCACTCATGTTAACTCTCATTATATGATCATAAGACACTTTGGTAATAAATATATAATTTTGAAAATCATAATTACTCAGCTATTCACAATTGAAATTGAGAATGACATTTGACAGCTTCACTTTTTCCATTTTCTTAAATATCGTATTTATCTAAATATTTTTGTGTTTTGGTACTTCTATATCAATAAGTTTATATCATAACATTAACTTTAAATTAATAAACACAGGTATTTCATTTTTGGTTATTTACATGTATGTAATGCGACACGTTTGCTTTTCCATTCTCTTCCACTAACTACAAACATATGAATTAACCTACCTTGAATTAGATATAAAATCATAAACAGGGACTTGAACTACTTTTTCACTCAAGATATCTTGTAGAGTTGTTGCTATTAGTTCATCATCAAAGGCATCTAAAGAACATAAAAAATGGAATATCTTAGAGGATCAAATTTAACCATTTGACTATGCTTTTTCAGAATGTATAGGAATAGGTTGGTATTGAAATAAAGGCATTTGATGGAAAAAATTATACAACACTTAAAGTATCTGCATCGTCTCCTTCACTAATTAAAGTGTTTCTCTTTAAAAAATATGCGCGGACTTAGAATGTATGGTGACGTCAATGTTCATACACCATGATTCTCGCCACTCCGGTTATTGCATTTTTAGCATTATATTTTAATTTTTAATAGGTTTTATATTTCTGCAGTTTCATGCCCGTCTTCTAGTGCTTCACCCGGTTTTAATTTCTTTAGATTTCACCTTGAAAAACAAAAATCTTTTGAGGCAATGGTTAGTCAAGATCAAACCAAAAAATTTATACTATCAATACATTCATGTGTTTTAAGTTGCATTTTGAATCTGTGGAAATAATGAATTTTTGGTATCGTTGAACTACCAATTTAATTGTACTCAAAAATTAAAACCAAACGTGGTTCCAACAATTTTTAATTTTAATTATACTGAATCCGAAGGTCCAAGATGAGGAGGCTCTGATAAAAGGCGAAGAAAACAGGTAGCTAGTTCTATGTTTACTACTAATATGCGTGTATAAATAAGGTTGTTTTAATTTGCAATTAATTTTTTCACAGATTGTAAACGATCTGATTAATCAATCAAAATCTGGGTAAGAAAATGTTTGTACTGAGGCAGAAATGAAGGTCATTGAACCAGTTTGCAAACCAAATTATATACAGAACTTGTTGGATAAATCAAATGCATTTCATAATCATAACACTCAAAATGGTGCCTCCCACTTTTTTAGATTAGCTGAAAATTCACATTAAACATTGTGTAATAAAAGCATCAGGGAAAACGGTATTAGACTATGACATGAATTACCTAGAAATATAAGAGATAGTTTAAACTTCCAACTACTTTTAACAAAAATGTATTGTCTTTTTGTGCAGTAATTAGTTAGAAAATAATAATTTATTTCAATAGTATTGTATAAAACGACGCACTACTGTGTATATAATTTAATTTAATGTCAAGACCCTTTCGTAAAACAGTGTATCACTGAAAAGGATATCTTAAATAAAAAGTTCCCTTACCAAAAAATAAGTGGTCTTGTAACTTTTTAAGTTGGTATTTGGAACAAATTCCAACTAAATACCAACTAAAAACCTACTTAAAAACCACTTTACACCAACTTAAAACCAACTAAAAGCTTTCTTAATAAAGACCACTTAAAACCAACTTAAAACTTACTTAAAAAGACCTCTTAATAAAGACCACTTAAAGCCAACTTATAAATTACTTAAAAATTATATGTAATTATCTGACCACTAAAAACCAACTTAAACCCAACTTCAAAAAATGAGTATTTTCCAGCCAACTTAAAAACAACTTAAAAACAACTTATTACCTCTTTAAATAGTTTATTAAAATATGCTGGCAACTTGAACCTACTTAAAACCAACTTAAATGTGAAAACCTACTAAATACCAACTTAAAACCAACTTAAATGTGAAAACCTACTAAATACCAACTTAAAACCAACTTAAATGTGAAAACCAACTAAAAACCAACTTATTTTTTGGTAAAAATTTTTACTATTATTATTATTAGTTTTGGGTGGAATAGATTTCAATAACACGTTTAAGCAAACTGTAAAGTAATTCTTGTCTTGAATATTTTTCAATTATAAATGTGCTTTTATATTAATAACAACTCCTCTAAATAGATTGATATAGGTTGTCAAGTCAAACTAATGGGTACAAGTAAATATTCTCAAACAACAAGGAAAAGTCATAGTAATACCCTTACCAAAATAAGTTGGCTAAAAACCACTTAGGACAACTTGTATATCAACTTGGTTTTCAGTTTGTATTTGGGACAAATGCCTACTTAAAAATAACTTAAATTCTCTTTATTAATCAACTTATTTCCAACTTAACCAGAATGAACATTTACATTTAACTACTTAAAAGCAACTTAAATCCTACTAGGGAAACATCTTAAAACCAACTTAAAAATATTATGTAATTTCCTGACTACTAAAAAGCAACTAATTATAAACTTAGCAAAAGCAGTATTTTCCTACCAACTCAATAACAACTTATTACCCCTTTAATAGTATCTTGAAATATGCTGACAACGTGAGCCTACTTAATACCAACTCAATATCAACTAATAATGTGTATACAAACTAAATACAAACTGAAATACAACTTATATTTTGGTAAGGGATGGTTGCCAAACTAACAGAGTCTCAAAAAAAAACACACACAAACAAAATGTTAAGTAAAAATGTAGGCTAATTTTAAACCTATCAGTTTCAATAAACATTTCTATATGTAGCAACCCAGACTGTGACAAATAAGATGTAAAGGTTCAAGGTAATTTATACATATTTCTGGGAGTTTTGAAAATGTTGGAGCCCAAAAACCTGTCCGTGAAATAGATGATCTTAGTTCAGATGAAGAGGCAGATGATAATGATCTTAACATTCCATCTTCGTCAGAGTAGTATTTTTTTATACATTATTATTCATACATTTCACCTTTTATATTTTTATTTATTTATTTATTTATTTATTATAGCTTGGATAGTGATACTAAAATAGATGATACCTATTCATCTTTTAAAAGTGAAAGGAAGTTCATTGTTTTTGAGAGCTGCGTAATGGCCCTTTTTTCAAGTTTTTTTTGTACAAGCCTGTCTTTGGGCAACGATAAATCACCTTATTTGTACTATGATTGTTGCCATTGAATGCGTCAATCGTGATGTAAAAACATGGTATAGCCAAACAATGTCCTTAAAGATGCCTTAGGGAAATTATTTACTGCCGCTATCATTATATCACCATGTTCCTTACCCAATATTTTAGGTATTCTAGCCCAGTGGTTCCCAATATTTTTTGCTAAAGTATCCAACTCATTTTTTATACTTATCTTAAAAGACTCTTGACACAAACAAAGATGGCCGCGCTGAGAATTCTCAGAACCCGAGAGATCCGCGGAACACCTTATAGAAACCGCTGCTCTAGCCCATATTCAAATTTAAAAAATTGTAAAAAATACAAGATTGTTTAAAGACATTAAAATGATACCAGGTGATGGACAAACAAGTAGCCTTGAAGGATTTGATTCCCAATTACTTACTAAGGCATCAAAACACACTCGTTTTTGGGAAGGAATGTTATCTGGGTACTTTTAATAGCTTCAGTAAGAATTTTTTTACGGAAACTACTCAAGGTAGAAATTAGGAAAATTGTTTTAGATCAATTTTATCAATTGAGACCTATTTTTCACTGAAAAACGCGAACCTTTGGACGTTGGCTGAGGAAGGCCTCCGGCGTTATAGCTTCCGTAGTTTTTAAATATTGATACAGTAAAAATAATTTTCAAATCCATGAAGTAGCAGTTCTTTAAAGACTAACTTATTAAATTTTACCATGGAACCAAATTTTTATATTTATAATGTATAATAAATTAAGTGAATTATAGGCTTTATATATATATATATATATACTACCAATAGCTTTTGATCAGGATTAATAAAAATATGAAATAGATAAGAGATAATTCCTAAATCAAATATGGAAATGATTCTATTGGGGGATACAAATTGTGACATCACTGATACGGAAATCAGCTAAAACAATGAGTTAATTCAAACAAATAATTGATGTTAAAACTAGAATCAAAATGAAAACAAGAACAATAATAGATCATGTAGTTGTTAATTTCCGTGGTCGTATAATAGAAAATTATGTATATACTGTATGTAACTCTGATCACAATTTGGTCAGCATAACTAGGAAAAAGCTACGCTTGAAAATTAAAAAGAATATAAATTTAGTTAGAAATTATAGAAAAAATGGATGTGAATACTTTGGTAAGAAATATTCAGATAGATTTAGGGAAACCAACAAAATTATTTACTAACCCTAATCTTGGACTGGATAATTTACGAGAACTAATTACTAACCAACTACTCATACATGCCTCAAACTGGAGGAAATACATAGTAATTAATAATGCACTGTGGATGACATCTCAAATAAGACCTCAGACCCATCTGCGAGATAAATTTAAAACTAAATTAATAAATGTGAAACATTGTCCATTGTAGAGCAGAGTTTGAAGAGAGATTTAAAAAACAGGGAAATGAAGTAAATAAACTGATTAAAAACGCAAAAAATAAATTCTTTTAAAATAAATTAACTAAAGATAAAAGTACGACTCAAATGTGGAAGACCCTAAAACCTTATTTAAACCTAAAAAAGAGGGAAGATATAAATAAAATTAATTATGGTGGTAAAATTTATGGGAACCTATAGGACATATAGTTAATTCTTTAAATGAACACTTCCAAGGTACAGTAGAAAGAATCCTCTCTAAATTAACAATCATTCCAAATGAAGTAACTACAGTATGTGATAAACCACAAGATGTTACTACTAAAAAATTAACTGAATTCCATCAAGTTACGGAAGAACAAATCTTCAATATTCTGAAAAGAATTAAAACTAATAAATATCAAGGCTATGGTGAAATACAGGCTATAATAATAAAGAATCTTGCTGCATGCAGTCATATCAGCTTACGTATCCAAAATTATAAATTAGTCCTTCCGACTAGGAATTTTTCCTGACAAATGGAAAATTGTGAAAATAATACCAGCATACAAAAAAATTATGAAGATAATCCAGATAGTTATAGACCACTCACAGCACTGGCAAATTTATCTATTTAACATGCGAAAGAGTGGTCAGTATGAATATAGATAAAAAAGGAAGCAATGCATGTACATAAAATGTGTGCTGGAACAATTGAGATGGCTAATTATATAAAATATCTTAGTCTCTGGCTAGATGAGGATTTCACAAGAAATAAACATGTTCAATACACTATTAATAAAATTAAAACTAGACTCTGGCTTATAAGACCAATCCAGTATCATCTTAACACTGAAACCTTAAGAATCTTAACTCTTTAATAAAACCTATAGTTGAATATACCATAATCTTCTTACGCAATGCAAAAAAGAATGACAAAGGTAGAATTGAAGCAGTTATCAATCGTGCTGTAAAAATTACAGCTAAAAAATCAAAGAGATCTTCACTTACTAAAGTTAGAAATATAGCTACCATACAGAACTTTAAAATTTATACTTGCTTGATCTATTAGTATTCATGTTTAAAATTAAAAATAATCGATTACCTAAATATATTTTAAGTTGGTTCGATGAACAGAACTTTTCAGTGAATACAAGGGTATCACAAATAAACTTTAATGTGGGTAGTATTTATAAACCAAATGGATTAAAAGTGTGAAATATAATGGAATTGCTGCTTGGAATAAGTTACCGAATTGCTTAAAATCATGCGAAACACTGAACTTATTTAAGTTGGACTCGTTTGTAAATAAGCGCTTAAAGGATGTTCCAAATAAAGCCTGTTCTTATTTATTTATTTTACTTATATTATTTTGACATAATTTATAGATATAAAATGTTCAGGAATTAATTGACATTGTTTTTGAGAGAAGAAAGTTGGCACTCACATATGAAGAAGTTGAACGATTATAAGAAATAGAACCAATGTTAGTTCCATCACCGTTCACCCACCGAAATCCGATTTAATTGAAAAACATGGTTAATGATTTCAAGAGTTAATAATTTATTTAGAATGAAGATTTTACAATAATAAATGTTGAATGTTATTATAAAATATGATGGTAATTACAAGTATTAATGATGATATTGATAAACAATATACAATTTGTCTTACGCATACCTAAACCCTTTAGACTAGATCTTCAATAAATACCCTTCCAAGGAAAAGTAATATTAAAATACAAACTTAAAACCAACTTAAATAGTTCTTAGACCACTTATTTTTTGGTAAGGGATATAGGATATTAAAAATTTTGGTTGCAGATAAGACATTTTTTGTTAATAATTTGTGGCGATATCAGGTCTCGATACAGTGGCGATATATAGTAATACTCCAATGGCTTGACGATAAAGAGTATTATTAGGCATAGCGTCGTCTTTTCCATATAGTTTTTGATAGGCAAGATCCATAGGTGTCTTCAAAGACTTTGGGTCCTGCAACTTTAAGTCTTCTAGCATATGCTTGATCTTCGTAGACTGGTGGAGTGGATAACTGCCATTGTCTGTCTTTAGAACTTGAATACCGAGGTAGTAGGAGACCTCACCGAGATCTTTCAATTCTGTTAGTAGTTCATGTTTGCTTTATCATAAATTAACTAGTTCCTTTTGATATTAACCATTATCCAAGGATAATCTTTATGCTTTAAATGATGCGAGAGTTGTAACAGGAAGTCAAGTAGAGGGTCGTTGTGAAAGCAATACCATGTCCAAGTTATCCAAGTCGAATATTAACAGATGGCATGAACGCCTCGGGCATGTGAATGAGCTTGATTTGCAGCATATGTCAAAGAAAGAAATGCTCAGAGGGTTGGAAAATTTAGAAGTAGAATTCAATACCTGCGTCTCTTGTAGATTAAACAAAAGTGTGGGGGATTAATGGCAATTAGTAAATAATCTAGACATCTTTAAATGAAATATAATTAAGTTTAATGAAGACCAAAAGTTAGAATGTCAAAATATACATCTCTCTCAAAAGAACATGACACAACAAGTAAAGTTTTAGTTTTGGTTTGCAGACGAAATTCGTCTGCTATATTGTCTGTTATGTTTAGCAGACAACATTAGTCTGCTAAAGTGTCTGCATTGACTTTGCAGACGACATTTACAATATCCTATGCAAAGTACAGCAAAAGCCTTACAAAAAGCACTAAGCAGAGCCACAAAAGCATTGGCCAGAGGCGAAGCAAGAGGGTTTTTGAATTGGTGTTTAGAGACGTCTGGGGACCTGAATGAACATCATCTGCAGGCGGAGCCCGTTATTATATCAGTTCTGTGGATGATTACAGTCGATATACCGGGGTCTATATCATCACAAGTAAGGATCAAGCATTTTCTTGTTTCCAGAAATTTAAAAATTATGTAGAAAACCAATATGAGAGAAAAATTAAGATACTAAGAACCGACAATGGTTTAGAATATTGTGCTGGGTATTTCACGCAATTTTGCGAAGAAGCTGGGATAAGACACCAAAGAACAAACGTTTATTCACCAGAGATGAATGGTGTTGCTGAACGGGTCAACCGCACCCTATTGGACATGGTACGATCATTGTTAACTGGTGCTAATTTACATGCTGCTAAGTACTGGGCGGAGACTATTCATACAGCAGTCTACCTGAAGAATCGCTTGCGACATTCATTATTGGAAGATGCGGTTCCATGCGAGTACCTAATCGGCAGTAAACCCAGTGCTGGTCACTTAAAGAGATTTGGGTGTTTGCCCTTTGTTAACATCCCAAAACAACGGCAAAAAGGAAAGTTAAGCTTCAGAGCTAAGCTTGGCATATTTATAGGCTATGCACATAGAACAAGAGGTTATCGTATACTGTACCCAGATGAAAATACAGTGGTGTAGACAAAACATGTAACCTTCGATGAAGATAAATTTTCGAATTGATTGCTTTAAAGGCACAGAACATAGAGGGGATAAGGACATATTAAACTGGCATTTTGAAGACAATGCCGGTGAGAACTCAGTACCAACAATTGAAGATAAAGTTGAAAACACTGAAGCAGCCAGATTGTCCGAAGACGAGTCAAGCGATAATTCTGAAGAAGTACCAAAAGTGAATGCTGAAGCTAATCCGGACATTACCGAGAAGGAATTACCATCTGGTTGGAGAAAAGATATCATTATTCGACAGTCAGGAAAAACAAAAGGACTACCAGATATATATTATTATGACAAGGGAATAAATTCCGTTCAACAAGAGAAGTACAAGAGCATCTCACAAGAAACAATCTACCATATGATATTGATATTTTCAACTTTAGCAGGAAGCAGGCAATGATGCAATTATTGGTCTCAGCGGATATTTCAGAAACCTTCGAAGCTAACTGTACAGAGGTAGAAGTTCCTAAGTCGTATAAAGACGCCATGAGATCGCCACAATCAAAGAAATGGCAAGATGCCATGGATGAAGAAATGGGTATCATAAATGAAAGGGAAGTCGCGGAACTGGTATAAAAACTGAATGAGAAGAATGTCATTGGCTGTCGATGGGTGCATACAATCAAGAGAGACACTAGTGGCAAGATACTTCGTTATAAGGCAAGAATAGTCGCACAGGGGTATACACAGACAGAAGGAATTGATTATAATGAAACATTCTCACCAGTAGTAAATTTTGCGTTAGTGCGCCTTTTCTTTGCTATTTTTGTTATAATTTTCGGATGGGCACACAATCACTTTGATGTGCGGAACGCTTATCTGTATGGCAAACTTGATAGGGATATTTATATGAAGCAGATCCCGGGATATGAACGTGGAAATCCCAATACCCATTGTTTAAAGTTATACAAAGCATTATATGGCCTACAGCAAAGTGGCCGCCTTTGGTTTCAAGAGCTCGATAAGACCTTTCACAACCTTGGTCTCTTAAGTTATCAAGCACAAACTGTGTTTATTACATTCCATATAAAGCAGTTATCTTGGTCTACGTAGATGATTTAGTAGTATTTGGTAAAGATGAAGCAGTTGTACAAGACATATATGAACGCTTGTCAGGAGTCTGAGTTAAAGAACCTGGGAAAAGTGCGAAACCTTTAAGGAGTAGAATTTGAAGACAAACCAGATGGATCCATTAAATTACATCAGAGATCTTATATTACCCAGCTAGGGAAGAAGTATGGTTTATATTGCGAAGAATCAATTAAGTTACCAGTTAACGCAAGCACAATATTGACGAATTTAAAAACTTTGACATTAACTTACCGACCCCTTTTATTTATTGTGATAATCAATCTGCTATATCCTTTGCGAATGATACAATTGAAAACCAGAGATCAAAGCATATTGACATTAGGTATCATTTTGTATGCGATGAGTTGAACAATGATCGGTTTAAACTAATAATTCACTCCTTCTAAAACTAATGTAGCAGATATCTTATCTTCACAAAATTTTTGAGTAAAACACTGTTTGATAATTGTTGCCAAAAGCTAAATATTGATAATTAGTTTTTTTCGTGTGTATTTGATTGCCCATTAATATATTATGATAAAGAGGGGGAGTGTTAGTAGTTAATGTTTGCTTTATCATAAATTAACTAGTTCCTTTTGATATTAACTGAACTGAACTGAATTGTTTTGAACTAAACCGCTAGGCAACACTGCCCTGTTTTTTTTTACTCTCTCTCCAACACTCACTCCGCTAATAGCCATGATGTTAATAAGGTGTTTAACTTTTTCTTGATCTTTTAATTAATCATAATAAATAGTTTATAGTTTTATTAATGCCTTTGCGTTTTATTGCTGACTTCAATTAATAAGCCAACAAATTCAAAGTGAGCATTTAAACGGTCTGTCAACGACTTCTTCCATTCCTCTCAGCCGTTCCATGATTTCCATCATAGCGGTGATATGCTGCTGCATAGTTTGACCTTCCCTGAGCCGCATCTTGTGTATCCTTCTGAGAAAAAATAGCTTGCTTGTGATGGTAGACTGTTCGTGCAGTTTCTGGAGCGTAAGCCACATTGTTAGGGCAGACAGAAGTGTTTGACTAAATGAATCAGTTGGTCATCTTCGACTGATAAGGCAATAGTGGCTTGTGCCTGGCGATCTCGCTTGTCCCAGTCGATAGGTACATCCTGTGTCGACCTAGCTTGATCGACGACCTCCCATAGATTATCTCTGATCAGCAACATTTTCAACTTGATTTTCCACATCTGGTAATTCAAGTCGTTCAACTTTGTTATGGACAACTTGGAATCTGAATACGTAGCCTTAATGTCTTTGCAGATGGCTGCCTGAGGCGGATCAGGAACAAATTGATACAGAAGACGCGATTGACGTTAAACGACTAAAGAGATAACTGATACTGGATCCATAACCTGTTAGAAAACCACCACTAAGTTACAGCAGAGCGGGGAACGAGGCAATAGTCTAACGAAACATTAACGATTAGGCGAGGAATGACAAATTAAATTAGATATTCGTATATATATATATATACACATAGCATAAAAAACAATAAATACTGATAAGTTTTAAAGGTTATGGTTAGAGGCGGCGTCGCTTATCTCTAGGCGCTAGGGCTATTCAGCCCAAAATAATATCACTATTCAGTACAGTCATGACTAGTCATTTAAACCAGGGGAACCGTGGCCACGGACAAAAATTTCTTCAGGTAGGTTGTTCCATGGTAAAATTGTACTACGAAAGAGTGAGAATTTAGTAGAATCCCGTTTGGAGTGAGGAAGATGAAGTATGAGACTGTTGAAAAATAGTTTTGTTCAGGGTCGCACAGAAGTTTATATAATAAGACTAAATCCAGATAGTCATAGGCACTTTAATGGCATCCACGAAAGAGCAGTAAATCTGCCATTTTTATTAAAATGTTAAGTAAATGGGTTTTTTGAGGCATGAGCTTGAACATTTTCTTTAATAAAAAAGAATTAAAGAAAATTTAACATAAAATTTTAGAGGCCTACTATTTGAATATTATATTATTTAATTAACAGTACCTGCACTATTCATTTATTATTAGGGTAGGGTTTCATAATGTTGTAAAAATTATTAAAGGTTTCTGTGACTAAAGTCATAACTGGGAAATGCTGTTCTACCGCTAAGTCTGGGTTGAGAGAAAATTGTCAAATGAAATAAATCCAGTTTTCAGGAAATGACTCGCAAAACCTCTTACATCATGAACTTACAAAAAAATTCAGAGCCTAATTCGTTTTTGGTTCTTAACAAGTAGGACACATATACAGATTTTAAGAAAAGTAGGCCACATAAAAGTAAGATAAGTTCTGTTTTGTTTATACCAATTAAAGTTTTACAATACAAACCATAATTCAGTAGAAATCCACAAAAGAAAATTCTCATCACCTTCCCAATCTGCTAGTTTATATTATTTAAGGTTTTAAATCTCTACTTCGTATTAATGGTTTTAATTAGATTGTAATAAAAAAAATTATCAAGAAAAAAAGATTAACTAATCTTCAATTAAGTGTGTTTGAATTTTATTAAAATCAGAAATGGTATGCTACTCACTATATAAAATTACAAGAAAAGATATAGCATTTTACCTGGATGGTCAAAGTTGTATTTTCCTTTAAATGCTAGGGCTTTTTCCTCATCTGTTAGTTCCTTATAGAAACTGTCTTGACTAATACAGACAACTTGCCTCTGTTTACGATCGACAGAATCTTGACCAAGTTTTTCCATTATTTTTTGGCAAACAGTTGACTAAATGAAAAGTGAATTGTTAATTAATAAAATTATAAAAAAGTACAGCTTCTTGGTTAAATATTTAAACCATCTACAGGGAGCTCAGCAGCACTTTTGATCAACAAGAGATAACATCATAACATAAAATATAAGGGCCAATGAGCCAAGCTCAGAGTAAAACAGTTAATTAAATTTAAAGAAATTAATTTTTCAAATTTCTATTTGTTTTACCAGGAATTTTAATTATTAGGAAAATGTAAATTTTTATTTCTTAAACCCATTAAGACTCTTAAATACTGGCAATACCGTATTGGATAGATAATAATTTAAAGATAAATCCTGTTCATACAATTAGTTAATCACAGTAATCAGGAAAATGTTAAGTATTTTAAATTACCATATTTAAAAAAAAAGACCTCAAATCCTAATTTTGTCAGTAATAAGGCAAATACCACGAAAAGCAAATTAATTAAGATTGAAAAATGTATAAAAATATATCAACATTTTTCTAGATTTGAGATTAAATATAGTTAAAAAAATATTTAGATGAAACCAAACGAGTAAAATAAAGCTTCAATTAATATCACAGTCATGGATAATTTAATAGCTCATCATATATAGCAAATTGTGGGTTAACGGGGAAATGATAATGATTGCTATGGGTAGAAAAAGTTAAAAATTTTATTCAGAAAAAAATCAGTTGAGAAGAAATTAATAATAATAATAATAATAAGCTAGGCTAATACCCAAGGCATAGTTAAGTTACTATTTTTTTAAACAGAATGATAATAAGAATTTAGATCAAGGCTGCTTAGAAGCGGAGTTATTGAAATGAACGGTTTCATCATTTGTACAAAAAAATGTCATTGATGTTTTTTAAATAGATGTTTCCATAAAAACATAAGAACCATAGTGCTGTTTTTCAACGTTACTAGTCCTATAAAGATTAAAATAGGGGTTGTAGTTGTGGATATATGAAGCAATAATTACTGATATCTATGTGTTGAGTTACCAAAAAATTATGTGCCTCCAGGGAGAAAAATAGACAACTTAAAAGCAGATGATCAGATTCCTGAACACACTCACTATGACAATGAGATTTCAGTAAAAATTGTACATTTGGAAGATATTGAACAAACATTTATGAGAAACATCATAGCTTCTGATTAAGTAAACTGTGGGCTTGCGTCGAATATAAAAACACATTTGTATTAATTGTAAATTGCTATTTTTAATATGGTCTAACACCCTATAAATTATTATTGTAATTCTACACAATACTGATAAAGGCCTTCAGAAGCTGGAAGGTCTCCGCAAAATATTATTATCATTTAATTTCTTCCACGTGGAAATTCTAAATGGCCAACGCAGAAGACACCAACCAAATTACTAATAGCAAATAAAACGTTTGTCTCTGATAGCAGCGGGTACAGATTTAAAAAAAAATGAAATAGAAAAACGAATGCTTTCCACTGGACTTGGTTGTGACTTTTGACTTTAACCTAAATATGGGGTCACCTTTTAACACACAAGAAATTTGTCTGGGGATCAATTAAAGGCATTGCAGTGGAAATACGAAAATAAAATGTGTTTAAGGATACAACTGTGGAAATATTTTTATTCTATCATACTTCTTGAAGCTTTTAGTAAGCTACTTGGAAGCGAAAATCATTACGTTTAGTCGTAAATATACATTCATGCATAAAAACTAATTCGAATAATAAATTTTACTTTTCCAGATGCAGTTCCACCGGCTACTCCTATAAGAAAAGGTGTTTTACTTTCAAAACCCTTAACAGAAGCCCGACTGTAATTTGTCCCATTTCCTTTGAAATTAGGCATTTATGCTCAGTTATTTCAAGACTTCTGAATAAAATAGGAGAATGAAAACTAATATAAAATTTATATTAATTAAACAAATGGAACAAATAAGTAACGGAAAGGCTATTCGAATATGAAACCACGTTGATTGAGGCCATGCGTTACTCAACAACTAAGGAATACGTTACCAGCGCGTCAAAATAATATGCCAGAATTCCCAAAATATTGTAAAACTAGATTTTTAAATGCAGTTGGGTACACTACGGAATGAAATTACTCTATGGACGCAACTAAAGTGCAAAATATTTTAAGTTGATTTTAAACAGTGATATTTTATCATCTAAAGAAGGAGATTGCATTGGAGCTACGTTAAACCCCGCTCAAGATCTGTTGTTACGTTGAATTTTTCGAATTAACTTTCAGCTGCTACTTGCCGGAGCGAGTTCCCAGTGGATCTCATCACGAGATTGCCATTGGAGTTTGAATATCATAACTCAGAACGAGCACTCCGAGCACCATCGAAATCTAACAGGAAAACGCTGTAAGGGAGAATGACTAAAATTAATGTTGACGCCTAGGAGCAACAAACACAGCACCCCACACAAGGAGAACGTAACCCGTCAAAAGTCGTGCATTTTCTTGTGTACATTTTTCATTGGTTAGTCGCTTTAGTGCCTGCTGCCGTCGGAAGGGGAAATTCGGAAATTGTCTTCCTTCTTTCCGTAAAACGTTCAGCGTAAATTGGTTCGTCCAATGAAATTTGTACACAACACTGCTTTAGCATGTTTAAAGGCTAGCTGCGTTCTCCTGGTCTTTGTTGCTCCTAGTTGGCGCAATCCGCCGTTAAATTTTGCTCCAGCGCACTCGCGCTGAAGGAAAACGTTCTAGCAGCGCACTCGCTTCAATCACGTCAGATTTCGTAAGTTTTAGAGAATGAAATACCAGACTTTTTTAATTTTTAAGAAGGAAAGAACTTATTTTTCGAGCGCGAGGTAGGGTAGGGGGTATTATAATTATTTGGGGAACTTTATCTATGGCAGCTTTCGGGCGCTCTCAAAATATGATCGGGTTTCATTGGGAAAAATAATAATAATAATCAAGGCACCTCCAAAGGCCCAAGTTATCAAGCGACTTTTAAAGCCATTAATTCACGTGGACGAGTCACAATGCGTAGGAGGGTGGTGGCAAGCCCTTCATGCCACGTGAGCCAAGTTCGCCAACAGCTCTCTACACTAACCAGGAATCCATAACGCTACTTGGAATGAGTATCTCCCCATATCCCCGGTGGTATTTTGCGGCGGAACATTGTGGGAGGGGCTAAAAACGCTTAAACCGCCTTAAATGACGTCCAATTCAGTGACAAACAAAGGCTTATAAGCTCCGCCTACTATGTTCCGCCACAACGGCGGGGAATCGAAGCCGTTATTCATTCCAAGTAGCGTTATGGATTCCTGCACTAACTGATTCGATTTCACTCTCTGGAAATCTCTCCCAAAGACGAATTTTCGAGCGACTTCGGTGTACTCTCACAGCTTCCTTTGTTACCCATCGGAGTAATATCTCCCCCCCCCCCCCCCCGAAAAGTGAAAAAAACACCTCTCATAAACGGGAAAGTTTTTTCTTCTCATTGTGTATTTTTGTTTTTATTCTTTACATTTCCCCAAGGACGTATATAAGGGGGGTTTAGTGGGTACAACCCCCCCCCCCTTAGGACTCGATTCCTTTCTTACGAATGAGTATTTTAATAATTACCACTTTAATATTATCCTTTTCCAATGAAAATATTGAATTTTACAAACCAATATCAATTTTGTTCTTTGTTTTATTATCATTTTCTCGCAAATGTGTTCAAAAACTTCGATTGATACACGTGTGGAAATGGCATTGTCACTCGTCCCGAGTCTAGCCAGTAGTGCAGTTCATTTAGACAAAAAAGGCCGAAGTTCGCATTAAATGTAGTAGTAGGTTTTACTTTTTTATGTTCTTAGGTTCGGTCCCAGTAGTATATACTCAATTTTGCAACTTTGAAATCCCTGTGCTAACTCTGGGGTACGCTAAAAACCGCTAGATTTTCGGACTTTTTTCAGTTTTTTCCTCATAGCTCCAAACATATACATTTTAGCGCTACATTCCTTATCATCGGTTTAAACCAGAGTACATGTTCTACAATTTAAGCACAAAACGAGCTCTGTAAGTCTAATAGTGTCTGACATACAGCTCATCAAAAATAGGCAATTTTTTCCATAATTTTGGTTTTTAAACTATCATATATGTTTCGAGTCAAATGTTGCCATAACGACGTGTCCTACGACCCTTATTATAGCAAATAGTTTGTAGAAAAATTAATTAGCTTTCATTGAAGCACAAGTACCTGCCAGTAGGCCTACTAGTTCTCGGGAAAATGATCAAATAGTTAAATTACTGTTTGCTCTAGTGTAGTTGCGTTCTGGCTCAATAGATGTCGCCGGAAATTTTTGGCAAAAAGGTTTTTTTTAATTATCGTCCATGTTTCGAGCCAAATATCGCTACAACGACGTGACCTACGACCCTTATAGTTTGTAGGAAATTTAATTGGCTTTCATTTAAGCACAAGTACGTTCTCGAGAAATAGAGTGTTGTCGTCTGATACGATTTTGAAAACTTGTAACGTCACAGCTGTAAGTAGAGGATAACTAAATATGAACATGTAAATCCAAGATGGCCGCCAAGATGGCCGCCATAACACCCCCCCAAGAAACCCCCAAAATATTTTCAAAAACAAAAATTTTTGTCCTTGGAAAAATCGAAAAACATATTTTAAATCTCAAATTTCACCTTGAAGATGATCTTTGACCTCGACGCTCGAACACTGTCTACAACCTCTAAGCCTTGGTCTATCACCCCAACAAGTTTGGTCACGATCGGACAAGGTCGAACCGAGATATCGGCGGTAATATGTGACACCACCAAATACTTCAACTTATTTACTTTTGGTGTCACTTTTTTCGTGTTTTCGTTTTTTAGCGGTTTAAAATGCTAATTAGTTATTTGCGAGATGGGGAAACGAATTCGCGACCTTCGTTTTATACCCTTGACAACTTTTGGCCCCACCCAAAATACTTTAAACAACTAATAAACGTGTCTAAACTTGCGATAATAACTATTTCTATAAATAATAATTGCTTTTACATTTAAAAGTCAAAGGATATGTGTAAGCGTAAGACGTCTCAAAAATCGAGCTCTTTAAAAGTTAAGAAAATGAAGTTATTTATGGGGAAACCAGAAATTAAATGCAAATCACCTAACGAGAATCCTTGTTATTATGATGATCCATGTCGCAAACACGCTTTTAATTTCTTTGATAATTTAAACTTTAGTGTTAAATGCTGGATTTGTCAAGAACAATATCTTGACAAGACAATTTTTAAGCAACACTTAATGGATCACATATCGAGTAGTTATAAAAATCAAATTCGTATTGATGTTTGCGATTGTCTTCATTCAAAGAAACCAGAATATACAACCAAAGAAGAAATATTAGACGATCAAATTATTGATTATTTGAACGAGTTTAACGTAAAACATCAAGAATGGTTAAACGAGTTTGCTAATGGTACTGGAACTCCAAAGAAAATTCATCGTAAAAAAAAACAACTGGTATTAAGAGTGAAGAAACTTTAAATTCAACAATGAAATCAAATATTGTATTTCCACCGGACTTTGTCATGCCATCTGATGAGCAGATGGAAGCTATTATTTTTTTTTCAAGAATATTGTAAAAATAATCAAATTTTAACTCTTAATCAAGTTGAAACGCCCATTGAGGTTTTAGAAAATCTTGAACAAACTTGTCAAATGATTGAAAATATGTGAATAAATATGTTTTCTAATAAATATATTGTGCTTATTTTTTTCCTGCGTAAAAATAGATAATTTAACTCTTTCGTGTTAAGGTTTAGCGTGGTAGATCGGTAGCGTTGCAGGACGTTATTCAAACAGTCTCAAGTTCAACTCCCAATCCTTTCGATCTATCACGCTAAATCTTTTATTAATATAAAACGAGATGTCGCCCAACTAAAACCGTCATTATAAAGATGTCAAGTTTCGTAGTATTTCTACCTTCGAACGCATCACCCGATATTTACCCGGAAAATACGCCTTCTAACTTTAAAGTACAGTTATCAAAACCTTTAAATTTTAACAATGAAAAATGGGCTTGCTCATTAGCAGAAATAATTCTTCCTGAAACTTATTCGAATATAACAAATGAGTATTCGCATTTCCAAGTAGGGCACGTGTCAGATGTTATTTCACCCGAAGAAAAACAATGGGATTATATTAAAATTGAAATTCCACCCAAACGTTACGAGGGTGATCTAGACAGAAATAAGAATACTATTCCAACATCTCTTCAAAATAATATACTCAACGAGTTTGCTAAAACTATTGAGGCCAATCAAACACTTAAAGGAAAAATACAAATAAATACGGTAAAAGCAGATGAAAACGAAGCTAGTTCAAAATTAAAAATACAGTTACAAAAAGATGTGCAAGTAAGAATACCTCAAGCATCGCCCCTAGCGTCTGTTCTGGAATTTCGAGAAAATGATTTTGTCGACAGTGATTATCTTTCTAATTATCCACTCTCGAATCACGCCAAAACTATTTCTTTAACTTACGCAACAAATTTTATCGAAGTATGAATTAAAAAAGCGTTAGTTGTGAATAAATATCAACAAAAATATTTACCACGACAAATTCCCGTAGAAGAAATACAATCACAACCCAGGAGGAAAAAACAGAAAATTAACAAGAAACCGAAACTAAAACTAAAAGTGAAACAAGAAGAAAAACCAAAACTTGAACCAAAAACAAATTTGGAAGAAAAGTCAAATTTGAAACCAGAAGAAAAACTAAACAACATTTTACCAACAGAACCTTTAATTCCAAATATTAATGGAGACGTCAACCAACCAGATGTTTTAAATCCTTCCGAAGAAAATAATCTACCAAGTTCTCTTCCAATACCAGTTAATCTACCATCTCAACCTGTTATTAAACAAATACAATGGAATAATTAGGCAATTGTGTTTGAGGCGGCCAGATATGAGGGAGAAAGACAATATAATAATGAAATTCAACCGTTCACATTACACTTAATTATACGCGATTTATTATAACGATGTAAACCAAGACAGTTTGATGGATTAAAAACCGCGATATCGTCCGATGATGAAGTTAATTTATATTTTAATTTAGAAATACCGGTAGGGATGGAAATTAAATTTCAAAATCCATTAGCAGATCTTTTTAAAATTCCACCAGACACTTATTTTACGGGTATTCAAAAATTTGGCCCGTTAAATAATTTAAATAATATTACTTTTAATTCGCGTAACAATTTTATCGACATACGTATTGAGACTACAAAAATACCGCAATTTGAGCAGGAAGCTTGGGCTTTTTACTCCGTATCAATTATCCAGCCTTTTTTATTTGAAGGTCAGAGAGATGATTTTGGAAATATTATCCCATTATCTTTGCATAGGCAATTAAAAAACGAGATCCAACAAGCTACAAACTACCCCCCTTTGAATCGGTACGAAATTAGTTACGCAATAGAAGAAATAAATCGAGGTCATTACTTAAGAATTTCATTCCCTAGAGATCTACAGATTGCCTTCACCGGGAGATAAGCAAATATTTTTAATATAAACGCGCCAGAATTTCAAGATGGTGTAATTAGCAGTCAAAATCCTTTAAAAGTGTATGAGGAAAAATTTTTGTCAGATGAGGAATCGGTTATAGATTTTAAATATAATAAAAAAATTTCAATTGAAGCCCCTAACTGGGAAAATGACAGTTATACGTTTGAACGTAATTATTACGAGTCTGATAAGGATTTAAGTGGGAATTTTATACCGTTATCTCTTCATTTCAAAATTTTAAATGAACTTCAAAAATATTTTGATTCGCATATCTCACTTAAGGCTGGATTTTTTATTTTCAAAGAAAATGGAAATTATTATTTTCAAATTGAGTTAATGAGTGGGTTGGAAATTAAAATATTTGGACCTCTAGCAGACCTCTTACAAATTGAGTACAAAGTAGATTATATCTCCTCAGTTTATAAAAGCAAAGTATTAGACCCACTTCAAATTAGATTAGAATTAGATAATACGGCTAATTTTATAATTTTTCGAAACGATTTAAACAGAGTTGAGAATAGTCGACGACAAAAACGTGATATTGATTTCCCCAATTACGAACATGGTAAAAATAATAAACTAAATATTGTAGACAAATTCCATTGTTGAATTCCAACTGGTGTTTACCACACTATTGATGATGTTTTAATTGCAATGAAACATTCATTACCAGAGTTGGGCTAAATTCGAGTTTAATTTAAATTCAGATTCGACAGTTTCAGTTAAAGGTTTGGGTGGAAACAGTTTTTTAACCTTTCCAATAGATAACCCCAAACTCGGGCAAATGTTAGGTTTTTCAAACAATCAAATTGAAAGACGACTTTTTAACGAAATAGGTATGTACCCCGCAGATCTCAACCACGGAATATCTGGAATTTATGTCTATACAAATATTATACAACCTATAATTACAGGCCACACTAATACACCCCTGCTGAGAATTATCAAATTAAACGAAAATAAAAATCAAGCACAAGTTGAAAGATTTCATTTTTTAGACTATTTTCCAGTTCTCTACGATCAAATACAAACTATAGAAATTTCTTTAAGGTCGGATTACGGTGAACTCCTGCCATATAAAACAGGCAAGACTATTATTAAATTAATATTTAAAAGACTGGATGCTTAGTCTAAAGTACACTTAAAACAAGCTCATCATGGAAAGATATTATCATCATTATGTACAAACAGGACGCGGATATAACGTCTTTCGAGGAAGCCAATATCAGACTGGTCGTGGATTTGGGTCAATTTTTAAAAGTTTAGCAAGATTCGTAACACCTCTTTTTCGACCCGTAGCTAAATCACTCGGTATTCAAGGGTTGGTTATGGGGAAGAGAATTATGGATGATGTCGTTGCGGGCCAAAATTTTAAGGAGTCGTTAAAAAAAATAGTAAAATTGCTGGAACAAATCTTTTAAATAGTCTCGGTGATACCATATTAAATACACAGAAAGGTTCTGGAGCTCGTAGAGTAAAGAAGCGCAAATCAAAATTACGCAATAATCAAAGAGAACAAAAACCGATTTTCTTGACTAAAGCATTATGCCTCAATTTGAATCTATGTGTTCAGAGTTAGAGCTTTTTAACGAACCCCTGATTAATGGTAATATTGAGGGGAATAAATTTGTAGACTATTTCCCTATAGCTCCCTTGTCTAATGCTACACAGATTGATTTTTCTATCCCCGGGGGAGATTATTATATTGACATGTCAAACTTGATGCTTAAAATTCGAATTCGGGTTAAAAAAGAACAAAATGGTGTTTTAATAGATATTCCAGCAGCCGAAAAAGAAGTATCACTATGTAATCTTCCATTGCATTCTATTTTTAGCCAAATAGACGTGTTTATGAATGAGACTTTAGTACAATCTAGCAACAACTGCTACCCATATTTAGCATATTTAGCAACAGTTTTAAATTTTGATAAGGGAGCCAAACAATCTTACAAAACCGCCGAGGGTTATTACGAAGACGGGTTTTGCGACCCAACGCTAGCGTTTAACGGTGTTCATAAGGATAAAAAACAATGGAATTTTAAAAAGAAGTAAAGATATTGCTGGATCGAAACTTTGTGAATACATGGGAAGACTTCATGTAGATTCTTGTAAAATAGACAAATTTCTTTTAAACAAAGTTAATTTAAGAATTCGACTCTTGAAAAATTCCGATGAATTTATAATTATTTCACAAGAAGATGTTAATAACAAATATAGATTATGTATCGAAGATGCGGTTCTTACGGCTAAACATATTCTCGTAAATCCAGATCTCCAGCTGGCACATAATGCGATATTGCACAAACAGAGAGCTTTGTACGATCTAACACAAACTGTTGTTAAAACTCTGACAATTTCAGCAGGCGCGAGCGATTTCGTGAAGTCAAATATTTTTTTAGGTAAAATTCCAAATCGGGTAATAATCGGAATGGTAAACAATTCTACTTACAATGGGTCTAGTCGAGAAAATCCCTTTCAATTTAACCATAATAATATCTCGTTCTTACAACTTTCATTAGACGACCAAAATATACCAGAAACTGCTCTAACTCCAGATTTTAATAAAAACCTCTACACTAGGTCATATTATTCACTATTCTCGGCAATGGATTTAATTGGAAATAACTCTGGTAATTGTATTGATTACGAAAATTATAAAAACGGTAATACATTATTCGCGTTTGATTTAACTTACGATTCTTCGGCAAACTCTAACAATCTCTCAATTCAACGAAATGGTAGTTTACGGATGGTAATGAAGTTTTCTTCCCCCTTAACTAATATTCAAAACATAATTATTATTGGAGAATACGAAAACCGATTTGTCATTAACCGAGAGCGTCAAGTTACGTATATTACGGAATAAAATCAATCAACGAGGGCAAAGATTGGTTAGTTGTTTCGCGAAATCGTAGTGGTAAAGATGTCTCGAACTCACAGTCTCTCACCTAAACAAGAAGTATCGGTGATAGGTTATGTTAATCCATCCATCTAAATTTACCGACTAGACACTTGCGCCGAATTTGAACTGAATTTGGAAGCCTGGCAATCTCTATTCACATTCGAAAAGGAAATAACTGATTTTTTTGAAGATCAAGTTGCTAGTTTTCACACCTGGCTTCCTCTTGAAGGTTCAAAGATAAAAATCACTGTTTCAAGGGACAAAAGGAAAAACTCGTGGATGTACGCGCTTGTGCCAGAGGAAAAAATCATCTATATCATCTTTTTTATTCAACAAATTATGGTTTTACTCTCAACCAAGCAGGGTGGAAAAGATTGAAGCATTGTAAACATACAATCGATCAGGAGATTAATTTAATTTTGTCGGCAAAAAATATTATGCGTGACATAATTGTACATGAGCTCACGGATAAAATGTTTGAAATTACCGAAAATTGTGAGAATCCACATTGTAAATCTTCGATTACTCACGACCTCTCTTGTAAACTAGGATTTAGCACAAATTTTGAAGACCGAGTGGAAAATATGATATTAATAGCTATCCCCCAATTAAACTACGATCATATTGTTGTTAGATTCCAAAAGGAATTTGGTCTTGACCCCTTAATAGTAGAAAGTCAATTATATTTTGATATTGTTCAAAATGTGTCAAACTTAAAATGTGATTTAATTTATTAAAATAAAAACTTTTACTATAATCTGTTTTTATTATTTCTATTCATACATTTAAAGATGGTGTTGTCAAAAACAGACAAACAATTAAGTAAAGTTTATTACGATGTTGAAAGCCCATACAGTTATTCTGACAGTGTTACTTTAAGAAAAAAATTTCCCAAAATTTCGGAAAAAGAAATTAAAATTTTATCAGCAAACAACCAACTTACACACAACACAGAGCTAGGAGTTTAAATTTTAAACGTAACAAATTATACGTAACAACGATTGATGAGACATTTATGGCCGATTTATTAGACCTCCCTATTTTACAAACTTTTAATAAAAATTACCGTTATACGTTATTAGTTCAGGATATCTTAAGCAAATTCGTTTTTATTCTGCCAATTAAAAATAAAACCTCGAGCGAGATTGTGAAGGCTTTTAGAGAGATATTCAAAAAACGGGTACCCCTTAATTTATGTACCGACGCAGGGCCAGAATTTCGAGAATACTCTGAGAAAAAGGCTTCTATGGTTGAGAGACTCGTTCGCACGGTAAAATCTAACATTTTTAAAATAATTACCAAGACCGGCGATTTACAGTATCTTAATAAACTACCATTAATTGCAAAATCTTATAACGCTCGAAAACATTCAACAACGGGAATCGCCCCTAAAGATGTCAATAAAAACAATGAATCGGCAATTTGGGAAAAAAACTATGGCAACCTTAGTATGATTGGGAAGTCAAGTTTAAAAATTGGGGATAAAATTCGATTAGCCGCTGCAAAAGCAACATTTGATCAAGCATACAGAGGAACGTTTACAGCCGAAATATTTGAAATTCATAGAGTAATTACGAGAGATCCCTGTATGTATATTGTGAAAGATTTGACCGGCAATATAATTAAAGGGGCGTTTTACGCTCAAGAATTAGTTAAAATTCAAGTGTATAGCGCTAAAGTCTTTATTCATCATTTTGTTAACCATGGGTGAAGTACACATTCTCTTGGGTCTCGCGATTGTAATATTTGGCGTTAGTGCAACAATAGTAACATCCGCGATGAAATTTAAAAAAAGAAGTCCCGAATACAGCTTAGATATTGGAGTTTGTGACAAAGCCTACGATCTAGGAAGAGACACGTACCTCGTAAAATGTAACGAGACTTTCGACGTGCGACATTTCAAAAAAGAAGACGGGAGTTTGAAGCCATCAATCAGGGGAATCAACTTAACAAAAGATCAATATGAAAAATTATGCATTTTGACAGTGACGTGAAAGATGAACACTAATCAAATACAAGCTATACTTAAGTGTGACCCCCGCTCGAGAGATAAATTTATCGGAGTGTTTCCCGCTAATAGATTACCAAAAGTTCCAATTAAAAAAAAATCATATTGTTTCGTAATCAACATCGATCCTGATACGCTTCCAGGCTCTCATTGGACGGCTGTTTACAAATCGGGCAACACTCTGGACTTTTTTGTTCTCTAAGAAGATCACATCACGACTATGGATTTTTGCTAGAGCGATATAGCAAGCGTATTCAATTCAATACTCATAAATTTCCATCAAATAAAAGCCAAAACTGCGGACCTCATGTAATTTATTTTATAACCTCGAGATGTATGGGGATTTCTTACAGTAAAATAATTAACGAATTGTATAATTTCGATTTAAAAAGAAATGATAGTTTAGCGTTGTTGAATATATGTATTCATTTGATGAAAGAGTGGAAACGAAATAAATCGATTTGTTTAAAATAAAAAAATGTTTATTTATTTCACACATAATTATTTTTACACATTTTTATTATTCTTGACAACGAGAAGGAGGGCGGGTCTGTCTTTTGGGCCTTGGAGATTTTTTAGGGGATGGTAATTTTAATTTTTTTTTGCGGCGATATTGGAATGCCACCAACAGCACCCTCCTCCAAAGATAGCTCTCGATCCCAATCATCTTCCTTGCTTAATTGACTTCCAATATCGGTATTTTCTAAGTATTCTTCAAATATTTCATTTTCTCGATTTAATCGTTTATGCATTCTATCATCAGTAATTGTCTTTTGTTGCTTAACAATCGGCGTAGATGCTTTCCTTTTCCAAGATTCTACAGTCTTTAAAAAACTCGGGAATTTCCTAGTTTGTTCGTTTTCTCTCTCGCTGAGATAGTCTTTTATTTTACGTGTCATAGTATTTAAACGCAGCTCCGCAGCGTCGCCAGCGTTAACTCCCTCGGGCGTTTTGAAGGGTGAATAAATTTGCGAGGTGAACGGGGAATTTAATGGAGCAACAGGTCCGGGTGTTTGAAAGTTTGTAATTTCAACTTTAGGTACCGGTATCGCTTTTCTCATTTCCCGGGCCTCGCTCAGTATTTTTAGAAATTCTCGTAATTTGGAGCGGCTGTTTAAATTAGAAGTTAATATATTTTGCATCTCATTATCTAATAAGTTATAATATGTTTCCTGGGGAGAAACAAGCTGTTTATTTTCTTGAGATATTTGTCCGACACTCGAAGCGGGAACTAAAATCATTTTTTTCATTTTATCTTTTATTGAATAAATTGGCAATTAAAGGAACAATAGAGCCTAATAAAGCCGGTATGAAGAATCCCGTACCTTTCTGAATTATTAGAGCACGCTTCTTTTTTTGCGAAATTTTCGGACTGGCTAAGAACCGTATTGTTTTTTATATTTAGAAAGTTGTTTTTTTTTGGCTTTAGATAATATAATTCCACCCCCTTTCAAGTTTTTGCAAACGGTCTGTAAGGCTTTTAATTGCGTTGGAGAACTGTTAGCTAATAAATTTTTACGTATCCCTCCTTTAGATTTATACAATAAATTTAAATATGGATAGTGTGTTTTAAACCTGTCAGAGGGATTTGCAATAGGAGTCGTTTTTTTACGTACTGTCTTTTTTGGTGCCATTTTCTTTAATGAAGTTGATAATAATATAGTAAATTATTTATTATTGGAAAAAACTACCATTTGTGGTCCGATTTGATTACATGTGTACGATCTTAATCGTAAGCTATCTGGAGTGGTGACAGATGTGTCTATAAATAGTGAATTGTAAGGTTCTCTAGTAGCCATATCGTAGGCCATTTTAATTATTTTTGAATTATTTGGAGATATTTGATTGGCTAGATATTGGATTTGACTTAGATCTCGAGGAGATTTAAACAGATTTAGATATGACATATTAAGAGAGATTAAACGAGATTGTTTGCCTCGAGGAAATAGGGTTTGTGAGATTAATACGACTGAAATTTCATAATGATGACTGTCTACGGTAACCAATTTAGCAATTTGATCATTTTTGTAAAGTTCTTCTGCTAAGTCATCAATAATAAGTAAGGAATTTCTATTTGATTCCCAAAACTCGCTGTCCATTGGAGGAAGTCCTTGAATAAACTCTATATCGGTTAAAAACTGAGATAAAGCATCGTAACCTTATTGCCAAACCGAATAACAATAAATAATTTTAATAGGAGGTTTATCGATTAATTCATTCCTCCATCTAATTAGTGAGTTCGTCCATGCTGATTTGCCCGACATGGTAGGTCCTGACACCATCATTCGAAACGGTGAAAGAAATTTTATATAAGACATTACTGTTTAAACAAAGACAACATACTACGTATTTTGTTAGTAAATTGACTGATTTATAGAATATATGAAAAAATAAACAAACACATTTTTAAATTTAAAAAATTATTTTATTAAAAGTATAATGTTTCTTATCAAAACCATTCCTTCACCAGTTATATAAAGTTTCAAAAAATAACATACAAAAATAACATTTTTGAATAAAAAATAAATCATAATATCTCCTTCACCAAAAATTATTAATTCCCGTTTTTTAGTAAAAATTCAATTTTGGAAGTTAAAAGTTTAAATCTTAGGTTATTTAAAAATAAAGTATTTAATCGATTTTCGGAAGAGATTTCATTTACGATAACTATGTTGTTAAATGACACCTGTTTTGCAAGTTTTTTTGTTACATGTTTTTTAGATTTATAATTAAAAGATGACAATTGTATTTTACAATTCACCATTTTCACATTCTACATAGCCGTAGGGTACACTAGAAATATTATCTTTTAGAACACGTTTACAAAAAGTTTTTTTGAAAGTTTTACTTAAGCTGCCAACGCGTAAAAGCATTTTGTACTTATCTTTTATTACGTTAAAGGGAATTTTCACCTTAAACTCGGTATTTGGTACAAAAATCATTTGTTTGAAAGCGTCGAAATGTATGATTTCTGAATTTTCCCTGGTAAGAGTTATCCCTTTAAGTTTTATAATTGTCTGATTATTTTCAAGTTTAAAACTGTAGCTTTTAGGTCCAGTTGATACGAATTTTGTGTTATATGTATTCGGAGTCTCGCACGTAAGTTCACCTAAATTACCACCGAGGGGGGTAGCCACTCGTTTGGTTGATGTGTAAATTTTACTCCGTCAGTATCATAATAAATTACACGCTTTCCCAACTTATTAATTAACTTATGCAGATGAATACGCCCGTAACTGGTGACAAACGAAGCAACAATAACATTACCTTTTGAAAATGTTGGGGCTAGCTCACTTTTTTTTTATAGCTTACCATGGCAACATCGTTGTTGATTAAATGAAAGTCTGTTAATTTATTCGTTGTGTCTGCTATAATCTCGGTTAATTGGGAGTATCTATGTATAATTTTAGTTGATGATTTATCCATTCTTAACGCCATTCTGCCATATAACGAATTTTGCGCCAATTTCGCGGAAGTTCTTAAGGATGGGTTATCAACAATTTCCTCAGGCTCTAACCTTACTCCATCAGCTTCGTATATCGCGTCTAAATACTCTTTTTGCTCTTGATATATTTTAATATTGGGTGGAAATCCTGAATTTTTAACTTTTGCTCTAAAAAAATTGTCAATATATGGTTTGAAAAAATTTGTTGTAATACTATAGTGATAAACTTCGAAAATTTCTAACAGTTTGTAGTTACACTCTTTTATTGAGTAGTAGATTTCCACCGAGGGTAAGACTACCGTTATAGCTCGTTCGTCAATACTGTGGGTACATTTTTCATCGTTATTTATTACACAACTACCACATAAAGGATAATAAAGTTTTTTTTATTAAATCGGTAGGGAAGAACGGGTAAGTAGAGGTCTCTGGGGGGAGGATTCGACAACTAATTATTCCAAAATAGGCGTCCGGTGCATAATCAAAGTTGTGTGTGATAACTTTAACATTTTTACAACCGTATTCCATTTTTTGTAAGCAATACGCATACAGACTACAAAAATCAAAATATCGGATTTGTTCTCCAATTAAAGGTTCTACTTCATGGTACAGCTTAATTGTTTCTACACGCCCTCCAACTAAAGAATCTCTAGGGTTAATTTTAGGAATAATTTTAATTGAATTAAAAAATACTTTCGCCTCGGCATTTTTTCTCAACAATTCTAATATTTCACATTCAAAAATTTGAATATATGTGTGGTTTGGTAAATTTTGTTCAATAAATTCTTTTCGATCTTATTCTCTTTCTCTAATTTCTTTGAATGTTTTTCCGACAATTGAATTAAAGCTCGAGCCAGAAAAATGTTTTGGACAACCATGCCAGAAATCACCCATTACATCAATTACTATGGGCGGATTTTCACAGTAGCCATCTACAAAATACGGACCTACAGACTGTTCCCCAGCCGCGGATCTGACCGTTTGCAAAATTAAATTATTTTCCTTCTCATACCAAGATAAATATTTTAATGCAATCTCGCTTTGATTCTGTCTACTTGCCAAACCGATAGCCGGTATAGTACATAGTGTATATGGTTCTAAAAACTTGTCGATAAATACATTATTAAGTGCCCCAGAAAGAGAAATACCACCATAATTACTGATATCAATTTCAATTAGTTCTTTATATAAGATGCGAAATTTCTGCATAGCTAAGCGTAATAAATTACAATCTAAAAGACAATACGCTCTGGATTCTGATTTAATACAATAGACCGGTTCGAGCTGTTTGTGTGAATACCAATTTTTAAATTCTCGGTATTCAAATTCTTTCATTTTACTAGGCTCAAAATATTTTTCATCCGGAATTTTACCTGAATAGTTCAAAGTCTCTTTCGTCCAAAAAATATAGGGAAAATATCCTTTAGATTGAGGCAAAGAAAACATTTTAGGAAAATGTCTTAGTGGAGCACTAACATAGTTCAAAGAATCTATAAAACGAATGTCTACCCCTTTAATATAAATAGTAAGTATTTTGGCTCCATCGTAAATAACCTCGGGAATGACATGATTAATTAATTTAGAAATAATAAACATTCCGTCGAAAGATCTTAGATTATGGGCCATTACGATGAGGTTGGTAAATTTCGGCCTAATTGTTTTTCTCTTCCGTTTCCCATCCGTAAGTAAAATAGTTTCATGTTGAAACAAAAAATTGAGGAAGTTATTTACACAATATTGTCCTTCAAAAACCGTGGTTTCCACAGGCTGATTTAAAATTTCACTTTGGGCCACTAACAGAACAGGTGTATGCATATTATTCTCGATTATAGTTTCAATATCGAAATATACATAGGATCGTGGTTTTTTTAAATGTCGACTGTTTAACATAATGCTGGTTTGGAGGATGTTCAGTTTTACAAGAGTTGCAAGCTGTTTCACATTTGTGAGTTTTTGAAGTTTCAAATTGAACACAGCATTTTTCACATCTGTGGAAAAGTTTGCAAGTTTCATTTTTCAGGTGAAAACTATAACATTCACCTTGTTTTAAATATATATTGCAAAGTTTACAACGAATTGAAGGAATTTCTAAAATTTCGTGAAAATCTCGACCTAAACACCTTTTACATTTAATATTTGAAGCAGCAAAACAGTGATGTTTGTTTCTATGTGTGGTGGAATAAAAAAAAATTTCACAGTCTAAGCACGAAGCTACCCCACCCCAAATGGAATGTAGATTTTTAGCTAAATGAACGTGCGTGCCAATTTTTACAAGTAGAATTTTGTTTTCGGCAGGGGGAAAACCCTTGAAATAAAATTGAAAATTTTCTGCCGCGTTAAATATTATTATCTGATACTTTGGGGCTAAATATCAGGGTTGGCAAGTTTAAAACAAAATGTTTAAAACAAGTGTTTAATACACGTTTAAAACAAATATTTTAAACAAACACCAATTTGTTTTAAACGTTTTAAACTATCTGTTTTAAACATGTTTTTTATAAGGTAAATTTTCATTGTTTTTTGTAAGATTTTGGTTATTCAATATGAGGGAAAAGGCAGAAAAAACCATTCCAAGGCTCTAAGAAAGGTAAATTGTATTGATAACGGGTAGTTGGATCTTAAGATTCTTTGAAAAGAGCGACTGAAAGGGCTCGATATGATTTCATAAATTTCCTACCAGTGCAAAAATCCTACGAACGCATTGAATTTTATCTTTTTGTCTAAATAGAATGTATATAGCTGAAAATATACATCGATTTGGCACCCTACCTATGCACGAGATAAAAGTAGGGTTGCTGTTTAGTCGGGCTGTGCCAGTACAAGAAACACGGCCGGTCTGGACAAATCGGGTTAAAACCGACTAGGCGGCACTCCTAGATAAAAATTAAGGGATTTCGGTAAATTTTTTTGAAATTTTATGATGTGATGGAAGTTTTAAGATTATAGAGGTATCTAAGTGCTTATTTTTTATAACATTGTTTATTTGTGATGATTTATGACTGCAGACGTGCACATTTCAATAAACCAAACCTAAAAACAATGTGTGGATAACTAGCTATTTTCCCTTTTCTTAGTACTATGTGACCGAAAATTCCAGGATGATAGCTATATTAAAAACCCTACTACAGGTTAATTAGGTAGTATTTGCATGGGGCATCGAAAACCCTAAGGCCGTCAATGGTTGGTCAACAACGCTTAGCGAAATTCTTGGCTCGTTTAAATAAGCGTGTACTCTTTGGTTCTTCGCCCTGTGAGTTTATTTATAATACCATAAGTGGCATAATTACCCTAAGTGTGCCAATAGGAGCCTTTCACACAGAAAATCTTCAATTAGAGCTTGTTCTAAACAGACCAAAGAAACGTAGGACTAGCGAATTCCGTTCAAGTACCCTATATGGTATTTTTAATGCTCTCGCCGCAGACGCCGCTTCGCAAACACATTACGTAAATTCCGTCACTGGAAAAATGACGTCATTTACGTCACTTTCGTTAAACAAGGTATCATTGAAAAATTCATCTTATTGACACACTTAGGGTAAATATGCCACTTCTGATAATAAGTTTATTGATACGTAATATTTCTTTAAATGAGTTTACTCGTGAGTCTGATTCATAAGTATAATGAATTGTTTAAAACGTGTTTTAAACAAAGTTTTTTATTGTTTATTATGTGTTTTTTATGGTTTGATTTAAAAACAGTTAAAAACAATGAATCTTGTTTAAAACAATAAAAAACATTGTTTTGGTTCTTTTTGAAAAAAACAGGGATTTTGCCAACCCTGCTAAATATGATTGAAATTTAGCTATGTCACCAATTTCTACAGCTCCTTGTGCAATTCCTACATCATCATGTAATTTCTTAACGGCTTTAGTTTGCAATTTACTACGAAAGAAAGTTAAGGCTCTATATTCTTTAAGAACACTTGTTAATGGAAGTTTTTTCTTTTTGTACTCGGCAATTTCACAGAGTTTTATTCCGACTGTGAGGCCTCTCGCTACGCATAAATTGTCTACGTTGTTGATATAGTAAAAATTGGTTTTAGTTTTTAAAAAAGCATCAAGATCGATAATGTCTCTGTTTTTTAGAGCTAAAAATTTTTTCCCATTTTCTTTGGGGATTTCAAAAGAATTATACTAAATTTAATTTCTCCATCTAGTAAGAAATCTTTTTTCGATTGAGCAATGAGAGCTATATGGTTAAATATTCGAGAAACAGTTAACTGACCAATTTTAATAAATTTAATGTTAATTGGATGTTCTAAATTTTCCGATTGAATTGCAAATCTGAGGAAATCGAAACCGGGTGCTTCTTGTCTTACGTATTTGATAATTTTGGACAGAATCTTTTCAAATACTGTAAAAAATAAATGTGTGGGGATTTCGTTTAAGTCTATTAGTTCTAGATCAATATCCAATTGTTTACATTTCCACTTTTTTGAATTTCTAGGGCTTAATTTTTTAATTTTATAAAACTTTTTATAATTAAAACTGTTTAAAGATGAAAAGTCTAATTCACTGTCCGAATAGTAATCACTGGATTCATCCATGTTCTAATTTCGTTTCCAGGTCTAAAATGTTATTCTAATTACAATTAAGAATAATTAATTAATGAGTTTAACTTGCCTTCGTGGGTGGAACAACAATTTTTCCTTCCGTCTGGTCAATTATCTTTTTCAGCCTGTTTGTTGAGTTTAAGATTCGAATAACGTCCATGGATAGGGTGTTAGCTAAGAATTTCACCCTTTTATAATCAGCTTTCCATATCTCATCTTGGGGAAGATGTTTGATGTTTTTATATGAATATATCTGGATATCTAGATATACCCCCTTGTCGCTCGCTTTTTTTCTCGGAGTTTTAGTTTCGTAAGACACTCCACCTTTTTTAACTTTCACTGTTTGTTCGATACCGATTTCTTCGATATTTGACATGCGACGAACCTCTTGAATATAGTCCCCATCTGATTCGTCCGATTCTAATAACATCTCCTCTTCAGGCCTATCAAAAACTGAAACAACCTGACTCGCGGAGCTTTGACTATTGCTTGTGGAAGCCATTTTAGCCTGTTATGTTTTAATAGTAAAATTTTGCCCTTTTATACCAAAAAAAGTATTTATTTTTTTCATTAATTTTTTCAAAATATAAAACCTTGAATATTAAAGTGATTAATACTACAAGGATAGAACCTAGTTATAATTTATCAGTATGTAAATTGTATTTAAAATTGTTTGTGAATGTCAATTTAAATATAGACATGTATAAAAATATAAAATTATTAATTATTTTTTTGAAGGACTTTATATTTAATTTCGTGACAAAAAAGACAACGCCCTAAGAGTTTTAATATTTTTGCTTTAAAAATCGATTATAGATGTAAGAATTTTGGTAATTACAGGGTTAGATGATTTAAAATTCTATGGGAAGAAATATATTTCTGCGAGGTATAAAATTTAAACGAAGGGATAAAATTATATTTCTGCAGGGTGTATTTGATAAAAAATTGTCTTTTGACTTGATTTTAAAACAGGTTAAAATCAGGATGTAAAAATTAAATATTCAGAAATTTTTCTTATAAAAGAGTGTTTTTCAACGTATTCCTTTTATAAACCATGGGCTCTCGCGAAGTTTTGACTGTTTCTGGTAAGATTTCTCATCCTCTCGCTATTAACCCTTTTTCACTTAAATATCTAGCATTACGCAAAGTTAGGAATTGTAATCTTTTAAAATTAACGATAATTCAATTAGACTTGAAAATTACTGTATGAAAACAGTCTTTCTTGAGTGTCAAGCCTTAGTAGAACCTTTTAAAAAAATCATTTTTGCTTGCCCCTTTATAAAAAAATCTTTCAAATTATCGCCAGCTGTTTTCGCTTCGGTTTTTTCTAGAAGAATCAATAACAATTCTTGTCTATTTGACGTTCATTCTATTAATTTTGTCTGTCCCCACGAGGATTTTGAGTTTGACGGCTTACTGTTCCACACTCAATCCACTCTTGAAGGCTGGTTTTCTTACGAAATTTTACGTTTAATTGGAAAACATATGCGCCTATATCAAAATTTAAATAAGATCCCATGGTTTCGCCAACACAAAAATCGTAGGAGCCTTCAACGTGACCTTTTGTTACTGTTTCAATTGCAACAAGTTTCCTTTTTTCGAAAAAACAATTATCAATTACAAATAACTTTCACCTAACAAGATATACTATCCGTTTAGAATTAGGAATGATAGTTTTATTTTTTATTAATGATTTGGATAGACAGGAAGTTAAAATAGTTACAACTTTAGAGTAAGGAATACTTAATTTAAAAAAATAATTACAATAATTAAAATAAATATTTTTATTTAGTCGCAAATTATCTCCTCCAAATTCAAATTTGAATGATCGTCGAGAAATTTTCCAACTACGACTCAAGGTATTTACAATTTTTTTTTATTTATTTTAAAAAATTAAATTTATTTTTTTTTAAATAGGACTCAAATCTTATAAAATTCTAATATTCTACTATTTTATTTAAAGACTATATTTGTGTTTTTTATTTTAATTGTTTTTATTTGGTGAAAGAATAATTTTGAAATGTTTTATATTTTTTATTTTAAATGTTTTTATTTTAAAAGGTTTAAGTGTGTTTTAAATATGTTTTCTAAAATAACTAGCTTTATTAATTTAATTCAGGCGGTGGAGGTTCTTTTTAATACTTCAAAATCTAGTTTTTCTTTTTTAACTAGCTTTATTAATTTAATGTTGGGATTGGTGTAAAGTTCTTTTTTCTCTATATTAAAAATCCTTTGTTTTCATCTTTTTTATCCAGTGAATTTTCAAGAAATTTTATTCTTATCTTTTTTGTCAGGTATCAAATTTTTTGGTTAAATTAATTGGTGGATATAAAGATCTTTTTTGTTTTTTTATTAATATTTGTTTTCTTATATTTTTTATTATTATTATTATTATTATAATGATTATTTAAAAACTTCTTGAAAATTTCTTGTTTAAAACTGATTTAAACAAAGTTCATCTGGGATACAATCTATCGCTTATATCAAACAACCCATTGATTATTTATTAATCTTTTTGTTATTTTCATATCTTTGATATACTTTTTCTATACTAATATCGGTTAAACTTTAATGTTTTATGTTTTTTTTTGGTAATTGATTAGTATATTAACTGAAATTGTATAAGTACATTTTGTACTAGGTTGTTTTTAAAAAATTGAATTCAATTGTTTTTATTAATTTATAAAAACTTGTTTAAGAAGGATACGGATAATTAGTTAACCTTAGTTGTATTAAAAAATTAATAATTATTCCCAAAGACAATATTTTTAAATTTTAAAATAAAGGTCGGGCTTAAACTATAAAATGTCAATGTAAAGGATTTTACCAGGAGAAATCTAGAATCAAGATGTCTGTTGAATTACATCTAAAACCTGTACTCTCGAATTATATCTAAAGCCTGTACTTTCTTTGCCACGATTTTTAAAATTTCTCTCTCTTCGAGTAGTAAGAATGTATAATCTTTGTAATACTCGTCAATTTCGTGGTGGAATCACAAGAATTTAAAACATTTTGAGTCTGAACTTCGTGTGTTAGATCAAATTCAACATGTTGGCACTGTACAACATACCGTTCGATCTGTTTTAATTAATTCAGACATTCTCAAACTGTATACTTCCGAAGCGATTAAGACCAAAACCAGTGTTTTATTTGTGCGATGTTAGAGCAACAAAAAAAGAATTCTTGTGGTAAATATTTTTTAGATATATTCATTTTTAATAGGTTGATTTATTTATATTTATAAATTCTAGCCCGAATTTCCAACCCGACATGTTGTTTTGTACCGAAGAGGAAAAATACCTTCTACGAATTGATGTAATTATAATTATTTTTAATTATACACTTAAAATATTTTTTAACATTGTGTTTTTTATATTTTTTAGCCTTCAAATTATTTATACACCCTTCTTTAATTCTTTATTATTTATTAATTTAATTTGTTAGATTTTAGTTTTATTTGTAGTGTTTCATATTTTGTTAAGTTTTTAAAAAAATATATTGTTTGAAAATATTATAGTTATTAAATATTATAATAACTAATTGTGTTTTTGATTACTTAAACTATCATTGTTTTTAAAATAATAAAATATTTATAAAACTTATTTATATTAGTTTAATTATTTAAAGTATTTTGGGTGGGGCCAAACGTTGCCAAGGATATAAAACGAAGGTCGCGAATTCGTTTCCCCATCTCGCAAATAACTAATTAGCATTTTAAACCGCTAAAAAACGAAAAAACGAAAAAAGTGACACCAAAAGTAAATAAGTTGAAGTATTTGGTGGGGTCACATATTACCACCGATATCTCGGTTCGACCTTGTCCGATCGTGACCAAACTTCTTGGGGTGATAGACCGAGGGATAGAGGTTGTGAACATTGCTCGAGCGTCGAGGTCAAAGATCATCTTCAAGGTGAAATTTGAGATTGAAAATATGTTTTTCGATTTTTCGAAGGAGAAAAATTTTTGTTTTTGAAAATATTTTGGGGGTTTCTTGGGGGGATGTTATGGCGGCCATCTTGGCGGCCATCTTGGATTTACATGTTCATATTTAGTTATCCTCTACTGCTGTAGTGTTAATAGTGGCCGCCATGACAGTTACCGTTTTTTATCAATAGGCAAATTACAATGGTGACGTCGCAGGGTTTCAGACGACAACACTCTATAGTTAAATTGCTGTTTTATGGTAAATTAATCCTATCATTTTTCTAGCGATTCCTATGGTTTTATTTATTTCCTTTCATATATTATTAGTACTACGGTTTCCGTTTAATATATCTTATATATTATAAATATTGATGTCGCCGGAAATTTTTGGCAAAAAGGTTTTTTTAAACTATCGTCCATGTTTCGAGCCAAATATCGCTACAACGACGTGTCCTACGACCCTTATAGTTTGTAGGAAATTTAATTTGCTTTCATTTAAGCACAAGTACGTCCTCGAGAAATAGTTAAATGGCTGTTTTGTGGTAAATGAATCCTATCATTTTTCTAGCGATTCCTATGGTTTTATTTATTTCCGTATTTATTTATACCAATTTTATTTATTTTACATTTTACTATGATTTTTCTTATTGTTTTTGTTTGTGAATTTTTGAATAAGAACAATGCGCCAAACTGGAAAAATAGTGTTAAAACAAATTATTCAAGTACAGTCATTAGCTAATTACAGACGATATAGGTTCTTAAAATTTACTGAAAACTTACATAACTAAACAAAATTACAAAAGTATTGAAAATTAAAACTACGTCTTTATTTGAACATACATGGACATGAATAGCATACACTAAGAATATTTCGGTTTCTTTGATGGGCCGGGTGTATCCTCAAAATTTTCGGCATGTTTTGGCTGCGCCAATTTTGTAGGAGGCGCTAGGCTTAGGTCTTCTTCGTCAGATTCTTCCATCTCGACGGCTGGTACGTTGACGCAACGCTTCCCTTCACAGTATATGCAGAGAGCAGATCATTTCAGCCCTGCTCTCTGGCATTTACACCTTCCACCATCACAGCCTTTCTTGCAAGTGCACGAGAGCCCTTTTAGGAGCTTCTGAGGGGCACGGTCATTCTTCATCGTAGTAGGCATCAACCCTTGTTGGATTCTCTCCCATCCCCATCCATCTGGGTCTCTTTTTTCTCCCAACCACTTGCGCAGATATTTTCCATTTGCGCTTTTTCTCCGATCAAATGGTCCTATTTCCACCTCCAACTTCGGTTAGGTTTGGGCTGGATACTGAGCTTTGGCTCAGGCTAGCGGAGAGGGTCCGTGCAAACTGGCTGCCTCGGCAAATTGGGTAGCCTGCTGTGGGCCGGCGGGCCTCCGTATGAGGGCACAGTGGTCCTGTTTCCCGGCCTTTTGGGGTCACACCGGCATCTCCGATGCCAGCTGTGCCGGGTTACTTGGGCTGCTGTGTGCCCTTCGTTATCCTTTAGGAGCTCTCTCCAAAGGGTTTGACTCCTTACCTCCGTAGGTAGGGTGTCGTCTGGAGTTGCTACAGCATCCACTCTTAATCCCACTGCTGTATGGGAATTTGTCCGCCCATTGCTGTACCTTCTGTTGGGTTGAGTGGCTTGCGTCAAAGGTGCGACCATCAGTAATAGGGTTCAGCTACCCATGCTGGATTTGACACCTGTCCGGGCTAGGTGGACGCTGGCGTAGGGCACTATGATGATAGACCTCCGGTGGTATGGTGTTTGTTACTAGGTACACCGGGCTATAAATTCTGACACACTTGCAAGAAAGGCTGTGATGGTGGAAGGTGTAAATGCCAGAGAGCAGGGCTGAAATACTCTGCTCTCTACAGATCCTGTGAAGGGAAGCGTTGCGTCAACGTACCAGGGTCATTCCATATGATTTCGACCAATCATGTCACCATGGGTCAATCGATTTTTTTTTTAATTTTAAACACCGATAGATTTGTCTAAAAACCCGTGATATCTAAGGTTTTAGCTGAAAATATTAAGTAGTTTTAGAATAAACACAGTTTAACCGAAACCCCACATTTTTTGATATATCGTACGTTGATTTCAGTAACCCTTCGCTCTTAAAAAAGGGGTATTTTACTTGTTTTTATTTGATAAATCAAAAACTATTATCTTGATATTCAACACTTTTGAAATTTTATATTTTTGATATCGTACCAAAAATGGTTTAAATCTTTTAGAAATCATTACTACGTATTTAACGATGTGTGATAAACAATGCTCGAATATTTTCAGAATTATAATCTTTAAGAATAAAGGATCTAGCTCTGGAAGCAGTCGCTGTAGGCGTTGATATCAGTCGCAAAATCAAGTTAAGAGGTACATGCCATTTGTCGTCCCGTTTAGGCCATGACAGACTGCTAACTTATGGATATATTTTTCAACCCTTAATTTTGAGTAGTAAATTGATATAATATTAAATTGAAAATAATTACGTGTTAAATAGAGGCATTGTAATTTTTAGTGTCGTCTGTAATGTTTGTTGTAACTGAAAACTAAACCTAATCTATAAATACCTAGAAAAAACCTTATACCCTTCAGTATTGAAGATTGGTAATCCACCATTTTGGTTAGCTTGGAAAAAACATTAAGACACACATGGTACAATAAATGCTTCCGAATTTTATTTTTACCTTTTGTAATACCAAGCCCCCAAAAGTATCAACACTTGCAAAAGATTCATTTTATATCATCTATCATGTGTGGTAGGTTCAATTTAACCTTCATAGGGGGCAGCCTCGGCTGTGACTAGTTCATTTTTAAATTTAAAGAAAAAATAATAATTTATATGTATAGTCAGGAGTGGTTCTTTGAAATATTTTCAATTACTAACCCTAAAACAATATTACTTTTAACTACGTATACAATCACAAAACTAAATATGTGTTGAAATAATACTCAACGGCTCATGTTTCTCACTTCGTAAAACTCACCTTTTATATCTGCTTATGGAAGAGATGATTTTATAATATGATTTTTGAGGCACCAGTTTAAAATCATTAACAATAATAGTGTATTTATATTTCGTCTTTTCAATCGCCCACATGACCCTTTAACCCCTCGAACGAGACCCCCCAAAAATAAAAATGTACATTTTGACATCCAATAACCTGGTATCAATTCCAGTTAGGACTATATAAATCCCACCATTGAATTTTCCTTGCCAAAATGTGTAAGATTGGGTTATTTTGTTAAAATAAAACATATTTAAAAAAAGTTATTAAACTTAAAGCGAAGGGGTACTGAAATCAAGGTACGATATACCAATAAATGTGGGGTTTCGGTTAAACGGTGGTTATTCTAAAACTACTTAATATTTTCAGCTAAAACCTTGGATATCACGGTTTTTTAGGCAAATCTATCTGTGTTTAAAATTTTTAAAAAATCGATTGACCCATGGTGACATGATTGGTCGAAATCGTATTGAATGGCCCACCCGCCGTCGAGATGGAAGAATCTGACGAAGAAGACCTAAGCCTAGCGCCTCCTACAAAATTGGCGCAGCCAAAACATGCCGAAGATTTTTAAGATTATTCTTACAAGGAGACATCCCGAAGTGTAACCTAGCGATTTTGTTCAAACTCGGGGGATTGGTAGACCTTCATGTAACTTGAAAAATCCTAAAGATAATTTATTCAATGGGCAACAGTTTTGCCATGGCAACGAAAAATGTTTTTGACAACAACAAATGGATATTTTCCCATTGGAAATAACATGGCATTCTGACCGATTCCTAGGACCCCCTGTGAAAAAATTTAACAAATTTAAAAATTTCGAAAATTCCAAAAATAGAAAAAATAGATAAAAATTTACAAAAAAACATCAAAACTGATCAAATTTTGATCAATGTGAGGTCAAAATCCCATGCTATTTTCCACGAGAAAATTTAATATTTTGTGTTGTCAAAAACATTTTTCGTTGCCATGGCAAAACGGTTGCCCATTGAATAAATTCCCTTTAGGATTTTTCAAGTTACATGAAGGTCTACCAATCCCCCGAGTTTCAACCCAATCGGTGGGTTACACTTCGGGATGTCTCCTTGTTAGTGTATTTTCTTTTTTCTTGTAATTTTGTATGTTTTTCATGTCCATGTATGTTCAAATCATAGAAATCTCATAGGTAACTAGAATGCTGCCGTGTAACTGGCAAATGGGCCAAATGCCGTGGCAGACGATAGCCAGATCTCAGCCAATCAGAGCTCAAAGCGTGGTTCTGCCAAGAATTTAATGTCACCAGAGAGAATGACGTCACCTATCTCCCGCTATAGTAGCGGATCCAAGGAGGATTATTATCCTCCTTGGCGGAACCACTCTACGGCCTCTCATTGGCTGAAGGTTCAAGGCGAACTGGCGTCAAGCTCGGCCGTAGGCGGCAGCATTCTAGTTACCTATGAGATTTCTATGGTTCAAATAAAGACGTAGTTTTAAATGGCATAAAAACAAGTTTTTGATTAATTTAATTTTCAATACTTTTGTAATTTTGTTTAGTTATGTAAGTTTTCAGTAAATTTTAAGAACCTATATCGTCTGTAATTAGCTAATGACTCTACTTGAATAATTTGTTTTAACACTATTTTTCCAGTTTGGCGCATTGTTCTTATTCACAAACTCACAAACAAAAACAATAAGAAAAATCATAGTAAAATGTAAAATAAATAAAATTGGTATAAATAAATAAGGAAATAAATAAAACCATAGGAATCGCTAGAAAAATGATAGGATTCATTTACCACAAAACAGCCATTTAACTATTTCTCGAGGACGTACTTGTGCTTAAATGAAAGCAAATTAAATTTCCTACAAACTATAAGGGTCGTAGGACACGTCGTTGTAGCGATATTTGGCTCGAAACATGGACGATAGTTTAAAAAAACCTTTTTGCCAAAAATTTCCGGCGACATCTATTGAGCGAGAACGCAACTACACTAGGGCCGACACTTGCTTTAATTTAGCGGTAAACAGTAATTTAACTATTTGATCATTTTCCCGAGAACTAGTAGGCCTACAGGCAGGTACTTGTGCTTCAATGAAAGCTAATTAAATTTCCTACAATCTATTTGCTGTAATAAGGGTCGTTATGATAAGGAATTATGCGCTAAAACGCATAAGTTTGGCGCTATGAGGAAAAAACTAAAAAAAGTCCGAAAAACTCCCGGTTTTTAGCGTACCCCAGAGTTAGCACCGGGATTTCGAAGTAGCAAAATTGAGTATATACTACTGGGACCGAACCTAAGAACATAAAAAAGTCAAACCTACTACTACATTTAATGTGAACTTCATGTCTAAATGAACTGCACTACAGTACTTTAAATATGCGTTACTGCTAACGAAAAATTTCGCGCTCGCTGCGCTCGCGATTTCTTCTGGTTGTGTTATGACCCGCCCCCCCTTATACTTTCTATATCTACGTGCTGATTTCCCGCTATTAAAAAAAGAATACTTAATTCATAAACTAACATAAAATTCTAAGTTATTATCCTAATAATGATAGTAATTGGATGTTAAACTTAAGAGTAAAATTTAAAGCAATCCCCTATTGTTGATTAACTTGATTTAAGAGTTTGGTAAATGATGATTGATTTTGTATTATTGTTTATTCATATATATGTTCTGTGGTATACATATACATGTAGGTATACAAGTTGGATCCCTATTTTTAAAAACAAAGAATAAGGTAAAACTAAATTAACCCAGGATTAATTAATATTAAATGATTAGTCTACAATAGACAGAGAACCCCCAGTAAAAGTTACCATATTTGGTATCTCTAAAAAGCCCCAGTTAATCACTATTTCCAAAAATTACATAATTACCAAAAGTGTGCTACTTCGTATACTTTCCAATGATAAAGATTTAATGAATGCTGCTATCGAGCATCAGGTCACAGGGGATCCATAGATGCTCTGTAACCTAATAGAAAGGAGCGGGGATGGCGGCACAAATGCTTGTGGAGGAGAAATGGTGAGGAGATTGAGAAGTTTGAATAAAAAGATAACGAGCACGGGCAAGAGCGGGGGGCACTGTCGGGGAGAGAGCGTATGAAAGGCCAAGACATGATGCAGGGAGCAACTATTAGGGGTAAGCCGACGCATCAGCGCCCCCCTAATAGCGGCAAAGCGGGGGCAGGTAAACACAAAATGGGTGCGATCTCCCAGGACGGCACACGTCCTGCAGAGTGGGGTAGGTGACCTATTGAAGCGAAACAAGACCGCCGGAGTTGGGAAACTATCCACGAGCGCCAGAAACAAGGGACGCTCCAAGGGGCGACGAAGACGCAAGTTCCATAAGGTCGGGTAACCAGGGGAGGGACAGACCGAATATAAGAAACGACCCACCGAGAGCGAATCCCAGTGGATCTGCCAGGATGAGAGAAGGCCCGTGGCAAGTATTCTCCGACACTGAAAGCCATCGGCGGGGGAAAAACAAATGGCACGAGCAGCACGATCTGCCAACTCATTCCCGAGAATTCCGACATGCACCGGAGCCCAGAGAAAAGTAAAGAGAGACTGGGGGAAACCACGAAGGCGGCCAACAGAGGGAACAGCAGGGGATCGGAGTGATCAGGGCGGCTGAGTAACGCCAAGGCCGAATGGGAGTCGGAGCAGATTACTGCTTCCAGGATGTTGTGATCGAGAAGCCAAAGAAGGGCCTGCACAATAGCCATGAGCTCGATCCGGCAGATTGAGAGCAGCGCGGATGTACGAAAGGAGCATGTGACGTCATGATTAGAGACATGGAATGCGAGACCGGAGTAGGCAGCCTGTGGAAGGCGAGTCCCATCCGTGTAAACTACACACATCGTATCCGGAAACAGGTGAAGGCGATTCAAGAAGTCTGCCGCGAGAGCAGGAGGCAAGAAGGTGGATTTAGCATGTCGGCACCAATCAAAGTCAAAGACAAAGGGGGCCCTATTCCAAGGGGCATACATCGGCGCCAAAGGCTGGCGCAGGAGCGATTGGAAGACTTCAGGAACACTATGGATCAAGGCAAGATGAGCCAACGTACCACGAAACGAGGTGGACGTGGTATTGGTAAGCGCCATCCAGTCGGTAAGACAATGAGTTAAAGGACAAGACTGGCAGTGAACGCCATACCTCAGGGTCAGGAAATCACGATGGAGGGATAGGGGTGGCACGAAAGAAACCACCTCCAATGCCCCAACAGCCGTAGAGCGAGGAGCGCCAGTAATGAGACGAAGGCAAGCGTTCTGTAAGGTGTTCAGCAGGGCGAGTGTTGTAGCAGATGCTGTGCAATATACCACGGCCGAATAGCAAATCATCTAGGAGTAGGCTAAAGAGCAGAGGGCTAAGGACCGCGCCCTGCGGAACTCCACGGAGCAGCGGGAAAGAATCGGACCATCAGGGGTCTTCAGCGGAGGAATAGGAGTAAGAGAAGGGACGGCTTCAAACCATCGCACCTTTTTCCACAATGAATTAATTGGGACTGAACCTGACAAGGAGGAACTGAAGCGACGCCAGGAAGCAGTACGGGCACGCCGGACCAATAATTTCACCCTGGCTGTCATTCGACGAGCAGAAAGAAGGTCATCAGACCGGCGAGTACGAGAGGCGCGACGACGAGCCGCAGCGGCGGCTTTAAGGGCAGTAGAGCACTGTGTGGACCACCAAGGAGGGGGAACGGGACCGGAACCAGAGAGACCGGCACCTCTAATGGGAATAGCCATCGTAGCAGCGGAGACAACTAAGCTGGTAAATAGCTCCACCGTATCCTCGAGGGACCTGGCAGGGGTCCAGGTGTTATTGAGGAGACAGGAAACCGCCACCACTTCAAGAGTAGTGAAGCTCGGCAACAAGATGCGAGATTGGGGGATAGAGGACTGAACCAACAAAGCCACCCCACCTCCCTGATGACCCTGCCGATCACTACGGTAGACGGAATAACGACCAAAGCGAAGATTAATCGAAGAAGTATCAGAGAGGTGCGTTTCTTGTAGGCCCGTAATTACTGGTTTGTAGTTCTGGAGAAGCTGCGCGAGAGAACCCAAATGGGTCCGGACCCCACTGAGATTCCACTGGAGAATGTTGGAGTCAGTGGGATTCATGATCACAAGTGGAGTCGTCCATTCCGCTCACCTCATCGGCCCAAGCGGACTCGGGGAGATTTTGGACGTCACGTAACGGCGCTAGGACATCGCCATCAATGCATGGGAGATCGGCAAAACAAGTTTTAACAGATTGGAGAATGTAAGCTGCCGGGTTACGGTTGCGGAGGGGTCTTTAAGGATGGTAGCAAGATCTGCAAGGAAGGTGATAATGGCATCTGTCACAACGGTGGGAGCACCGGAATTCGTGGAGGGGATCCGACAAAGCTGTCAGAGGGGGCGTAAACGGATGAAAGGCGGGAACTGGGGCCCAGACTAAGTAAACCTAGAGTAGGCCTGGAGGATGAGTAAGTAGGGGGAGGAGGGAACTCCTGAGGGACTGCACGGAAAGACGGAGGCGGAGGACCAGCACGGGCAGCAGCAGCGTAAGTGGCTGCCACCGTAATACGGGTTTCGGAGAAAGTAATTCCCTTTTCAACTTGGGTCTGCTTAACAATAATCTCCCTAGAATAAACAGGGCAGGAACGAGAGAAACTGGGATGGGGTCCTTTGCCAGCGGGACTCTTTTTTGCACTGGGCATGATCTGAATGGATCTCGCTGCATCGAGGACAGTGCGGCGATTCAGGCTGTTGACGGCAACGCTTGTCAGAGTGACCATACCTCAAATAACGGCGGCAACAAAGAGGCCGATCCTCAAAAGGCAAGATATAACGCAGCCGTAAAAAACAAGCGAGAGCCACGGGGAAGCTAAGCGACGCAGCAAAAGAGAACGAACCGACTCGATCAGAAGCTCGAGGCGATCTCTGCTATCGAGATAGACCACATAGAAAGCTAGGCTAGGATTGACGATGCGCACCCTTTCTGATTGGTTCTATTAAAACGTTAATAGATGGCGGTAGCGTTGTCGTCGAATGGGAAATAATAAACAAGCCTGCTAACCTAACGCAATGCTTCCTTAGTTCTCGAAGCTCCCAGCAGGCGACACTATTTCTACTTTTACACTTCATTCCATCCCCAATTCATACCCTCCGCCCTCCCCTCCGAACTTTTACTTTGAGCGTAACATTCATTTGAAAAACGATGAAATTTACACAGTTTGAGTAATTATGTCACTTTTGCTATCTCCCTATAAACACTTTCGTAACCGTGCTAAAGAGACCCTTCCCATCATCTATCCTTTTCACACCTTGCCTGAACCCCGCCAGACTGGCACCAGCGAAAGAAAGAAAGGTCGAGAAACACCACTCGAAGGTCGATTGCAACACCGAAAACGAAGTCATGAGAAAGAGCCCCAAACACCCCCTTGATAGAAACTTTACCGTTTTTACTAGCCGAAGACTGTAGAAAGATTATACCAAACCTTGTTTCTTATCTTAGAATTATCTTGAAATTTACCGCGAGCGGTCTCTCTTGAAATTTGCTTAGTAAAAAGCTTATCTTTTAAAGAGTGGTCGTTAACCCTATTTTACTGTTATGGAATTCTATGGTGAAGCCTAACTACTCTTTACTTAGATTTAAGTTTTTCAGTCGGCTAGAATTCACGGAAAGTAAAACGCTATCCCAATCTCCAATACCTTTCGTTCCGGCACATTTTGTTGCTGAAACCCGGGAAACGAATCGCTTTATTCGAATAAAATCATGGCTAATGATGAAAACGCAACTTCTGTCGCACCTGAAGCTCTGGCATAGTCAATAAGAAGACGCGGTATTCTACGCGCCACCATTACCAATCTTCTTTCGAGCATCGATGGTCACCTGAAGGAAGATCCGCCGGATATTCATACACTGACCAACGATATCCGTCTGCTAGACGCTAAAGAGAAGGCTCTTGATGGACTGAATGTAGAAATATAAAATCTTATTTCTGATGATATCGTCCTGGAGACGGACATGATGTATTCAATGACGAAATACGGAGACCCAATAGTCTTAGCTCGAGGAGATTTAAGCAGTCTACTTAAAAAGCTTACTAATATGAGACCGAAATCACCTGTGATTCTCTCGCCAAATCTAACATCGACAGCTACTTTGCAATCAACTCTACCGTTGAGTTCTCTTTCGGTAACTTTACCGGGTTCCAGTGCTTCTAGTACATCAGTCACGGTCACATCTGGACATTCGGTATTTACGACAGCATCTCAGCTTTTGGACAATCTGGATTAACGTCGACCACTCTTCCTGGTCAACCGATCACCTCGGTCGTCGCGCCGTTTCCGCTTTCGGGAAACTCACTTACGACACCGAACGTCACTTTCTTCGGACGACCCTCACACTCTCCGACTATGCTTCCTCAGTTTTCATCCCACCCGATTCAACTGCCACAGGGTCTATGACGAATATAGTCACCACGCCTCCTGTGTTTGTGCGACTACTGAAACTTGAAATGCAACGTTTCAACGGCAATCCGGAACAGTGGCAAGCCTTTTCTACACAATTTTACACCGCAGTCCACAGTCACGCGATCGACAAATCAGTTAAGTTTAGTTACCTTTTATCCTATTTGGAAGGCGAGGCCGCTGTGTCTATAGCGGGGTTGCCTCCGATAGCTGAAAACTACGACGATGCTCTATCCATTTTAGAAGAACGTTTTGGTAACCTTGGTATGATTGCCGAGAAACATATGGACATTTTAACTAGTCTAACTCCTGTTAAAAGAGGTTACGAAATCGACGCGCTTAAAAAGCTTTATACTACTTGTGAAATTCAAATTCGAAGCCTCCAATCTTTGGGGGTTATTAGTGACTCTTACGGGATATTGCTTTGCCATGTTTTAAAAGGTCTTACACATGTTGAATTCAAAATTGAGTTTAACCGTAGGCACGACCACATGCCTTACAAAATAGATAACCTTCTAACTTTTCTGCGCAAATAAATAAATTGTCGTGAGAGAGTTTATGGTTCTCGTGCTAATAATCACTATTCAGAGCGCAAAAGTGGGTCTGATAAATCTAACAACGGAATAAGTAACGGAAATCAAAACCGATAAAATTTCAATTCGACCACCTCAGAGCTGAACATCCCAGCCTCGGGATCTGGCCAGCAATAGCAAAATTACGTAAAAACCTGTTTTTACTGCGGCCAAACTATACGTACAAAACCTCCGAGTGTGACAAGTTCACATTAGCCGAAAAACGAAATATCGTCAAAACTAAACAACGATGTTATATCTGCTTAAGAAAACATTACACTAAAGACTGCGAGTCTAAATATAAAAACTGTCCAAAATGCGATAAGAAGCACCACCCGTCTTTTTGCGAAAAGTACGAATCCAAAGAAAAGGTGAAAGAGCCTGAAGACGAGATGAATCCTAAAGAAACATATCCCATGTAGCACAGTGCGGTCGGTTAGTAGTCGGTTAAGAGACTGAGAGTCGGTTAAAGGTCGGGTCGGTTTTGCCGACTGAAACCGACTACAGTCCAATGTTTTGACTTTTTGCCATCGGCGGTTAAAGTGGGCACTAAGCAGACGGCCATTGCAACACTCCCAGTTCAATGTATTCTTAGGTGCCGACTATTTACCAACTCTGATTAAGATAACCATTTTAAAGTCGGCATTTGCAACCCTAAATTTGATAGCACGAGAGGTCGGCTCAACCAACCATTGACCGACCTCAAATGAATCGGTCTTAGGTCGGTGAAATTAACTGACATACGGCTAAGTAATGCACGACTGATCTTGTGGTCGTTTTTACCGACCTTTCCGTTTTATGTGTTGTATGTGCCGCCTGTTTACCAACACTGTTTCGGTTTGCCATTTTACAGTCGTCAATAACACCCTTACTTTGATATTTGAAATGTCGGGTTAAACAACTATCTGCCGACGTAAAATAAATGTACCGAAAATTTTGATTATGAACTGATTTGCGGATAGGTAATTGTCGACTCAATTTATTGACGGTTTTACCGACTCTGTAATTAGATTCTAACTATATAGAATGGGAGTGGCTAAAATGAGATAGAGGATATGCTATTTGGGTAAGTGTCAACGACAATTTGCTACCCATATAACTAGACACGTTTATATAGTTGGCTTTACCGACAGGTCAGACATTTATTATATCCTTATTTTAAAATAATGCTAGATTTTCTCATTTAAGTGACATCTATATTTAAAAAGTAAAATTTATTACAACAATCTATTCAAATAAGTTAAAATAATAAATAACTGTGATTAATTTGATTGATATTCATCATATTTTAATTTACGAGTTATAACAGTTTTGACCTGCCACCGGTTGGTAGCGTCTATTTCAAACGGGGCACGGCCGTCTCGAGATCTGCTTCGCGCACATAGCGGCCCAGGCGATCGTACGAAAATCGCGTATGGGAAATTAGTTCAAAAACTTCTCACATCGTTTTCTGGCGCTAGTCTAGCCCCCCCCCCTTGAGAAAATTCGCAGCCATGTTATCGAATGGGAGGAACTGCGCGGAACTTTGGAATTTCAATTATTATCGCGTAATGTGTAATTTTTTGTAAAATATTTTTTTAGTAATATTTAAGTTAATTAATAATAAAAAAGTTAAACACCTCTTGAGATTTTTTAACGCAAAGTAAAGTTTTGAAAAACGTTATTAAAATTTGGTCATTCAGGAGCCAGAAGTTGCCGTCGACGTTTTCTGTATATAAATGTAAACATAAACACGTGGTTCTCCTTACAGCTGTATTTTTGCTATGTAGTAACTTCCAGAGGCCTTTGTTTTGTATTAATGTTTAAAAATTTATTTTAATTAAAGTAGTAAAATAAATGAATTTTAATTAACTAACTGACACTTGGAAGATCACTATGAATGAAAATAGTTGTGGAAACTTGGAAGGTATTTAAATCTGATAAATATAATAAATCAATGTGAATTTCCCACTGAATGATACACAACTAAAAATTTAGAAAACTAAAATTTACAACTTGAGTACTTTTCAAGAAAGAGGCTTATGCACAAGTTCTTTCACTTTCTCAAATTTTGCGGACAGAGTTTTGGTAATATTTGTGATAATTGGAAGTACAACCTTTCAACAAATTAAATCAGCAATTTCATTCGGTGATTATTATTCAAATCACATTGGATGTAAGGGCATAGAGCAATTTTTGGCCACAAGTGGATTTCAATGTTTTTTTGAAATGGCAGGTGAATCCCGGAGATAGGGTACAGCTCTCTCTATGAATGTTGTTACTATAGCCATTAACATGATAAAGCTTTGCTGCGGATACCTAAGGTTTCCTCTGTCGGACAATTTTATCAATCCAACTAATGGTGAGTCAGAATTAGGCTGTGATACATTTTCAAGGCACAATTCGCAAAAATGTTATTCCTCTAGGATTTGTACTACATAACCAGCCAAGTATGCGATACTTGCTAGCCGTAAGGTGCATCTCTGTGTATTTGGGTACTCATAACTTCAGATGGTAACGTAACTTCATTGCCGTTAAAAATAGTTGAAAATCCATCGAGTCTAGTATCAATCATGGCTGATACATGTAGATCTGTGAAGCTGTCTTGGGCAACGTTAGATGTTTTAGGTTTTGTAAATGATATAGTGCCTCTCTTAAGGTAGGATTCCAAACTGAATATAGTTTCTCTTGCATCAAGCATGTCATTCCCTCCAGCCATTTTCCTGAGAATGCTGAAAAACATTTCAATAGCATCGCTCGTTAAATTTCTTGTCAAGACAAACTGGAAACCAGATTTAAGGAGGTATGGCACGCAAGATATTGTAGACAATGAAGTTATTCTAATAGATATTATAGATTCATATGTTTCCTTTGTCAATATTTTCTTTAATTTGCGGATCTTTAGACCTTGATAGTAATCACTTTCCTTAAAATGTCCCACTACAAACAAATCTTGCGTGATGCGTAAGCTTCATTGACCCCAAAATCTTTTATAGATATGTTCTTAGTCCATAATTTGCATAAACTTTCATCAACTGGAAACTGATGAAATTATACATTGATATTCTTCTTAGATTCACAGAATGGAACACAACAAATTTTTGTGGTGGGCATTTTTGCAAATTAAAAATAGGCAATATTTTAAAACTTAAGTTTGAGAAATGTGAACTTAATTTAAAGAATAATAAAGGTATTTATTAAATAATATGAATAATATTGTGGTTATTTATTTAAAATTCTGATAAAAAATGCGAATACTGGTTTGAAAATTGTGAAAAACAAAAGAAACTTTGGTTAGGCTTAGCAATTAACTAATAAAACTCAATATAAGCATATTACTTTAATTAAATAAATGTTTTAAATGAAAACTTATTAGATAAAGATCAAATCATAAGATGATAATCCCAAACTTTCCAGAAGTTTTTGAAAAACAATGCAAAAAGGATTAACTAGTTGAATTTACCACCATAGAAAACTATTAAATATCCCGCTAATTTTTTACATTTAAGGGGGGGCTCAGACAGCGCTCCTAGTGTTAAAAGAAGGTATTCGCGGAAATACATACGAGAGGAAATCTTTGCCTGGGCCGCTATGAGCGCGAAGCAGATCTCGAGACGGCCGTGAACGGGGGAACTAAATTTCGTTAGCCTTCTACCATACAAATATCTTTCCGTGCGTACCACGTGATACTCAGAAATCAGGACTCTGAGAGAGAAGGGGAAAGCCGGTAGCTGCTTACTGCATGTCGTGGCCAAAAGTTTATGTTTTACTTTATTCGACCGTGTTAAATTTATATCTCTATGGTGTAAATACTTGTAATGATAATTTAGATAACTTTTGAGATTTAAGAAGTTGAAAGATAACAGTGAGTTATTATCTTCTTTAAAGAGCTATTATTTGTTTGAAAACAAGACAGTCGTAAACGATTAAACGTGTCCGTGACTGGTAAATTTAAGCCTTTGCTTTATCAAATAATCATTTACCAATGCTTTGTAATATAGTTCAGCGAATTAATCATAATTATTCAGGTGTGTACTCAGATTTCCTACATTTATCTACCAAATATTGATTCAAAATATTTTTAAGTAATATTTTTAGCTTGATATAGTTCAGCTGATGATGTTAGTAATAAGCTAAAGAGCTGGCGAAAGACAGTTAATGTGTAATCGTTATAAGATGGTGTTTCGACTGAAAGTTTCAATTTTATTTTAAAAGTGGGTGATCTGTCCTGTATTATCAAAATATTATTATTCTTAAGAATTTTTCATTTATTTACGGTTTGTATTAATTTTTCTGTATATTCCTGATTTTTGAAAGTTTTTAAGACATATGCTACCATTTTTTTATACACAGGTAACGATTTAGCTCCTAGAAATAATCAACTGGAAGTCTCTTAAGTTTTTGATTATTTTTGTTATATTGTGAATTGTACAATCTATTAACTTAAACTTATACCTTTGCATCTAAACCAAACTTTCATTAAAAAATTATATTTGACTTAAACTAAATAAAAATTCAGAAGAATATTATTTTATGTGATAAAATACTCTTATTAAATAATTAGTTTTGCAATAAATTAATTTTCATAAAAATCAAGAAATAAATTTTATAATTAAATTGAAATTGTTTGCAGTTTCTTAGGGGAGATAATTTGCCAACCTTTTCTTGGATAGAACATCCCGACAATTTTGGGTGGTATCCATCATACTGAAGGCTCGGCAATTAAATGACCTATCAGATAATACTGTAGGCCAATATCGAATTCTTAGGTGGGAAAACAAACATTTAGATGTCGGCCAACTAAAGATCTACTGGCGGTTAATTTGTATATTTAGAAAAGGCCAACAGTAGGGCCGACTAAAAAACTACCAGCTGAGCTACCCACAAATAATAAGTCGGAAAAGAGGTCAATATGCTGTCGGCCAGTTTGTATTACTTTTGTTAGTCGGGCCAACCATGGCGCGGGTAGGACATCCCGACTAATCGCCTAGTAGTGTATAGACACCACCCCCGACTTAGTCCCGACTAGTCGTCCCTACAAAAATCGTAGCGTTCGGGCTGACTGCTTTGTGCTACATGGGATACAACAATCAACTGACAGTAGCGTCTAAAGACAAACCAAATGCAGTGATTTTCCTACAGACTGCCCAGGCTTGGGCCCTAAACGTCAAAAGTGATGAAAATGTGAGGGTCCGTTGTCTCCTAGATAGTGGAGACCAGAGGCATCGTTCATCAATCAGGACGTTTCTCGAAAACTAAAACTTCCTGTCGTTTCCAAAGAGAAACTCAATACTCTTCCGTTCGAAGTCACAGAACCAAAGCGTGCCACTCGTTGAAAAGTCGAAGTCGAACTTCGTAATCTTCGAGATCCTGAAAAGCGTGTGACCGTCGAACTCTTCGAGTCTCCGAGAATCAGCGGTGCGGTTTTCGCCGTTCCTAGCTCGAATATAGATGTCTAAGCTCGGCCTTAATATGTCAGACATGCCATCTGAACATGGAGGTAAAAACCTCTCTTCTTCCATCGACCTCTTAATCGGATCAGACCTGTACTGGGACGTAGTGTTGGGAGAATCCACACCCAAACGAATTACCTCATCTCTAGTGGCTCTAAACACTATCTTTGGATGGACCGTTAACGGACCTGAAGTCGTCACTGGAAAATTTATTGGTATGAATACCATCGCAATCATGAAAGTGGCTGTAACATCTAAAGAGGAAGAAGCTGAGAGTATTTCCTCACAGCTGCGCGCATTTTGCGAGCTGGAGTCTTTGGGCATTATGGATACTGAATCCAAACCTTCCTCTTCTAGCAAAACCCTCGATAATTTCAAAAATAACGTTTCATTCAGCGATTGCCGCTACCAAGTGGCACTTCCCTGGAAGCCCAACAAGTAGGATCTCAGAGGCAACTATCAAATTGCTAAGAAAAGAACTCTCAACCTTGTGACGAAACTATGAACAAATCCTATACTTTTCTCTGAATACAACAATGTCATGCTTGAACAGCTCAAATCTAAAGTAGTCGAAGAAGTGCCTGTAGCTGAAGCTACTGTCGGTCCTCACCGAGCGGATATCCGCGGAACAGGCGAGACAACTAAGATAAGGGTTGTCTATGACGCTGTCTCACATGTCATCGGAGTTCCCAGCCTCAATGACTGCTTAGAGGTGGGACCAAATGAAAATGAAAATCTTCTTGATGTTGTAATCCGCTTTCGGGAGAAAAAAATTGCCTTCACTGGAGATATAGAGAAGGCCTTTCTAAAAAAATATCTCAAACCCGAAGACCTAGATTCTTTATGTTTCTGTGGATAGACATTCTCAACCTTGATGTCAATGGAGAGCTGAAAACTTACCGAATAACTCGTGTTGCCTTTGGCGTTTCATCCAGCCCTTTTTTGCTGGGAGCTACTCTGCGTCATCATATCGAGGTGTACCAGACAAAGGAACCGGTAACATGCGAAGCTTTAGATCGCGGACTCTACGTAGACGATCTAATCGGAGGAGCTGATACTCCGCAAGAAGCCTATGAAATTTCAAAAAAGGCAACAAAAATGCTAGCAGATGCCTCAATGAATTTACGTAAATTCAAGACTAAACTGCGCGAACTCTGGAACTTCTCTTCCTCTGTAAGAGAAAACTTAACAAACTCGAACAACCTCAAAGTGTTGGGGCTATCCTGGAACACTGAGACGGATAAACTATTATTTGACTTACAGCCTCTTTTGGAATTTTTATCTAATCTCAAAAATTCGAAACGTTGGGTTTTAAAAGCTGTCGCTCGCATTTACGAACCGCTCGGGTTACTTGCGCCCTATACGATTCGATAAAAAGTCTATACCAGCAACTTTGGAAGTCTAAGCTGTCATGGGACGAAGAAATTCCAATTAATATAGCCAACCAATTTTCATAATGGGGCTCGGAGCTCCGAGAACTAAGAAAAGTCGCTGTCCCAAGGTTCAATTTCGAAGAATCAAAAACTAACCAAGGAGCAGTCGGTACCACTTTTGTGGCCTGTAAAACTAGAGTTTCTCCTGTGGAAAAAAAAACAGACGCTCCCTCGCTTGGAGTTAATGGGTGCCGTATTAGGAACCCGTCTTTTGAAACATCTGAAAAACGCATTCTCTATAGAAATCTCTCAAATACAACTATGGTCCGATTCGACCATTATTCTGGATTGGATTCAAGATAAATCCACAAAATGGAGACCCTTTATCTCCAACAGGGTTCAGGAGATACTCACTCATACCAACCCAACTCATTGGAATCATTGCAGCGGGAAAGAAAATCCTGCGGATCTGCCTACTAGAGGTCGCTCTGTCGCTGATCTCGCCACTAATTCCTTATGGTGGCATGGACCTTTTTTCCTAAGGAAAATTGAAAATCACAAACCAGAAACTATTTGGAACCACCTCAGTAATGAAGAAAACCCTGAGCTCCAACACGAACCCAAAGTCGAGTTCCAACAAACATACCAAGGACTATGCGCTTATAAAAGCCAACCGGCTCCTATTCTAGACTTGAAAAGGTTCAACTCTCTTAACAAAGTATACCGAATAACTGCTTTCGCAACTCGCTTCAAGCACAATTTCACATCTAAATCTGAAGATAGAAAGATCGAGTCCCTTACCTCTGAAGAGATTGGAAATGCAGAAAAATATTGGGTAAAATAAGCCCAAAGGGAAAGCTTTTTACCCGAAATTCTCAGTCTACAGAAAAATAAATGTATTAACAATGAATCAAAAATAATTTCTTGAAACCATTTATTTTTGATGATGGTATATTATGTGTTGGTGGTCGCATCACTTCTTCCGATTTGATCTACTGACAACTTCAACCGTGGATACTTCCGTCTTCCCATCGGCTTTCCGTTCTAATCGCTATGAATACACACCAACGAATCCTACACGCTGGTGTCAACGATACTCTCGTCGAAGTGAGAGAGCGATACTGGGTGATTCGTGGTCGACAAATAATCAAACACGTCATCTCGCGCTGCACCATTTGCAAACGCTTTCGAGCCGTTCCATAAGCCACAGAGATGGCTCCTTTACTTTCTTTTCGAACCACTCCTGCCAAACCCTTCACCATGTGAGGGTTGGACTTCGCAGGGCCACTCTATACCAAAAAAAAGGACAAGTGCTACATTGCACTGTTCACTTGCGCCATAACCCGCGCGGTTTATCTCGAGGTGGTCTCCGACATGTCAGCGGAGAAATTCCTGCTCGCCTTTCGTCGCTTTATTGCTCGTCGGGGAATTCCCAGTCAGATTTTCTCGGACAACGCAAAGTCTTTTAAACGAGCTGACGCCGCCGACCTGAAAGCACTATTCAAGAACCTGTAGTACCCAGAAGTACTCGAATACTTAGGCAGTCATCACATTTATTGGAACTACATCGTTGAACGCGCCCCCTGGTGGGGTGGTTTCTCAGAGCGGTTAGTTCGCTCTGTCAAGGAATGTCTGCGCAGAGTACTAGGACAATCCCACCTTACGTTTGCGGAAATAACTACGCTGATTGCTGAAGCTGTAATCAATTCAAGGCCGATTACCTATGTATACCAAGATGTTGGAGAACCTATTACCCTAACTCCGGCTCACGCTCTCGTTGGTGGTAGATTAACCTCCTTGCCTTCTAGAACTTTTCCTGGAGACTTTACTGCGAATTCCACACGCAAACAGTTAGAAAATAGAGAAAGGCATCGCCAACGAACGATGGACAGTTTCTGGAGTAGCTGGAAGAAAAGTTACATTTTGGAATTACGCTAAGCTCATTTTCGCACTAAATCAAAACCCACCTCGGACCTAAAAAAGGCGATGTTGTCCTAATTGCGGAACCAAAGCTTCCACGACCATGTTCGAAAATGGCTGTAATTGAAGAACTTTTTCTGGGTCGGTCGTGCCTTCTAAGACTCTCTAACGGTACTCTCATAAAGAGACTAATTTCTTTGTTGTATAACCTTGAATTAACAGATTGTAATGACGAATTTCATGTGTTTTTGAACGATGTTCAAGGAGGGGAGCTTGTGTAGAAAGATTATACCAAACCTTGTTTCTTATCTTAGATTTAGCTTAAACTCTCTTTTAAACTTTGTATAGTAACTAGCATAGCCTTAACTGTATTTCTTTAAAATTTGTTAAAATTACGACGTGAAAGCAGAACGCGCGTAAAACGAGACTGAGTTGTGATTTGAAATTTGCTTGATAAAAAGCTTATCTTTTAAAAAGTTGCCGTTAACCCTATTTTACTGTGATGGAATTCTATGGTGAAGCCTAACTACTGTAACCCTTCAGGTTCATATTTCCCCGCATACTTACATGTTTTAATTTTTTCTTGGTGTTATTTACTTTTGTTATTACATTATCCCCGCACTCTGACTACCGATTCTCAAAGCCCCCGAGTCAGACCAATCTGGTCTTGAACATATTGTTTTGTAAACCAAACGTCTTATAATTTTAAGATCTAAAACCAGGAATTCATACCTCAAACTTGGAATGGTTATCTCGCCCGATTTCCGTCTCTATCTAGGGGACCGTTTTTTCCCCATCATTTTGACGTCAGAGCATACGTGTTTTCTAAAAACGATTTTCAATGGTATTAAATCCTAGTTTCAGATAATTTCATCCCCCTTTGTCGAAAAAGGGTTCAAACATCTTTTTGCTTTTCCCTTCGCTATCGCTCTATTGATAGCGACGGTCACCTCGTAATTCGGACTTCGCGGTTCTCAAGGGCATTGTAACTGCTGACAATTTTGACAGCGCTAACAATGCCGGACTTAATCCTTCCACATGGAGAGGTCGGGAGAGCGAGCTGACCCGTCGCTATCAATGGTGGGGTTTCAAACCCTAAATTTCGAAATGGCCGGGGAGTCGAACAACAAAAAACTACAGTTGTAAAAACGGGAGGTCGCGCGGGGTAAAAACTCCTAAAGAGGGGAGACGCTTGCGAGGGGGCGATTTTTTTCCCATACACGTCACTGAAAACGGTCCCCGAGATCTTACCATAGGGAATACGGCCGGATAACCATTCCAAGTTCGAGGTATGAATTCCTGCTAATACATAATAATAACTCCCGCGAGTAGGAAATAATTAAAATTAACTTAAACTTAGGTTAATCAATTAAACCGTTCTCTTAAAATAAATTAAAAACTAAATTCCTGCCTTCAGCAATACTAAGATTAGAGCCCTCGCATTAGAGCTAATTGGGGTATTTTCCTTCGTCGTATTACCGTGGTGCAATACCTTCCGAGCCATCTCAAACCAGATTTTTCCCAATAACTTTCCAAACTAGACCAATAATATCCCCTCAGCTAACTGCGATCCCATGGAAAACTTATTATGTTCACGAGCCTCTGACCCACTACCAGGTAGCGATAACCCAACAAAAAGCGCTCGTTTTCCAAGGCCGTCGCCACAGGGTCGAGAGGGCACCCGGATATTTCCGCTTGGATACAGAAAATATAGAACCTCGAGACTCTCTGGCATTCCCCCCCCCCCGAGCACCTTTCGTAAATCGGACAACGTCACCACCGCATGACTAGACACGAGTCTTAAGTACACTCATGACCCACGTCAAATGGGAGGTCACCAGTTGCTCCGCCCTCCAATCCCCGCAACAAAACCAAGAGACAGAGCTGCAAGAGGACAGAGAAGTTTTTGGATTCTCGACAGAAATCGGCCATTGCCACGAGGAGAGAACTCTACCGGGACCCGAGATGAACTTCCGTAGCCCAAGTCCGGAATGACCGTCCGTTAAATCCATGCCCGGTCTCACCCGTCAGACCCCACAATACCCCAAAAGCCACCACCGATGAAACTAAATCTTCGGACAGTCAACCAGAGCCATTTCATGAGTCCCCTCGAACGAGTTAATTCGCCGATGATCACCGATCTTCCGAGAGTCAGCATCCGACGATATGAGATCCGATCCCTCGCCTAGCCAGATGTTCTAGATCGAAACCCGAAGTACCTACGCCGCTTGTAAGAAGTTCGTTGTCGTCATCCGGACATCCGTACCGTAATCCGGCTCGTTAGTTACCGTAATTCGGGCATCCGCGCCGTAATCGAGACGAACGGACAGTTTGGAACTGTCATCGCGAACAAGAAGTTCCCAATCTAGCCCCTTCAAGAAAACGCGTGTGCGTGTGTCTTGCGTAATCCGGAAGACCCCGTAATCCCGAAGCTGAGTAACCCGGAATCCCGTAAATCGAAGAAAAGCCACGAAGAAAATCAAGTGATAAGTACCAAATTTCGTTCCCCTCCCCCTGTAGAATACCCAGGGTCAAGTCTGAAATAACTGTTTAAACGTAGAAAGAAAATGTCTAAGAAAGGTGCAGTCCAGGAAAGGTTAAAATAGACCCCCGAGTTCGAGAGCTCATATCCACTTTGTATCGTTGTATACTGTTAGGAATAGATTTTGCCGTTCGTGTTTTCCCCTCGCTGTAGTATTTTTGTCAAGTTTTGGAGTTTTTATAATTAATTATAGTCAGCCATAATTGTAGTATTTTATTTTCATTGTAGTGATCAGAGTTTAGTGTACACATTTTATTTGTTTCCCCCCGCTGGCAGTATGGCTGAACGAAAAGAAGTTGGGACTGATCCTATTGAAAACCGTAAGAAAATCTGTTAATTAATCAGTTAGTCAGAGTGTTTTATTTTTGGGGTAGGTCCGATGGGCCGAAGACCAACCTATCGAAGGGGTCCAACGGATCGAAAACTCAAGGCCCGAAAAAAAAAGGACCAACCGACCGAAAAGGGAAAAGGTTTCAACGGACCGAAAAGGGAAAAGGTTTCAACGGACCGAAAAGTTGTATATCGTTAAATAAAAATTAAAATAACTTTATTACTGTTCAGGTTTACTGTTGTGTTTTTTACTTCTGCCCCGAGATATAGCAGGGTACGCGAAAAACGTTTTTGATTAGATTAGTTCGGATTAGGTTAGGTTAGGTTAGGTAAGCGCGCGGAGCGCGCAAAGGTTAGGTTATATACGCGCGCCGAAGGCGCGTAGGCACCGTTGGATACGTCCGCGACTTATATATATTCGGAATTCATACCTCGAACTTGGAATGGTTATCCGGCCGTATTCCCTATGGTAAGATCTCGGGGACCGTTTTCAGCGACGTGTATGAGAAAAAAAAATCGCCCCCTCGCACGCGTCTCCCCTCTTTAGGAGTTTTTACCCCGCGCAACCTCCCGTTTTTACAACTGTAGTTTTTTGTTGTTCGACTCCCCGGCCATTTCGAAATTTAGGGGTTGAAACCCCACCATTGAATTGATAAAGACAGGTCAGCTCGCTCTCCCGACCTCTCCATGTGGAAGGATTAAGTCCGGCATTGTTAGCGCTGTCAAAATTGTCAGCAGTTACAATGCCCTTGAGAACCGCGAAGTCCGAATTACGAGGTGACCGTCGCTATCAATAGAGCGATAGCGAAGGGAAAAGCAAAAAGATTTTTGAACCCTTTTTCGACACAGGGGGATGAAATTATCTGTAACTAGGATTTAATACCGTTGAAAATCGTATGAGAAAACACGTATGCTCTGACGTCAAAATGATGGGAAAAAAACGGTCCCCTAGATAGAGACGGAAATCGGGCGAGATAACCATTCCAAGTTTGAGGTTTGAATTCCTGTATATATCTATAGAAAAAACCTTAATTCGATGTACTAAAAAATATATAAAGGTGCAAAATTGGGCTGTAAACCGCACAATTGGGGTATTTTCGATCGATTGGAACTCAATGTTAAATCGTTTTCCAACGAATTGGATTTCGGTCGAATGGGCCCAAAGCAAAATTATTGCATTAAATTACTATTCTTAATTACTATTCGAAAGGAAAGGCCTTCGAGTGAAAAACAAAAACGCGCGCGCGTTCAGTTTCTTGTGGGGTGTATATCTTTTGCCCTTTCAAGGTGGTCTGCTTTGCATGTTCTTGTTTTGATATTTATTTTTCTGCAGATAACGATAATTATGAGCTCCTTAATATATACTTTTAAAAAGTAGTTTTTTTTAAAGTGTATTTAGTCCACGAAAGTGAATTTTTTTTCAGCTTTTTAAAAATATATATTTCGGTCCGCTGAAACCTTCTGCAATTAACTCATAAAAAAGGAATTTTTTAATTTTCGGTCGGTTAGTGCTTTCCTTCGATTGGATGGACTTCGGTCCGTTGGACCCCCATTCGATCGGTTGGTCTTCAGGCCATCGGACCATGGACTAATTAATTAGTCCATGATCGGACCCAGACCTTATTTTTTATATCTATTGTGCATGTTATCCCCCGCTTAAAAATAATAAATAGTAATAGTGATGGCCTAACTATCCTACTAATCAAAAGGACCATAATATCTGAATAAGCACAATTAAATAGCCCGAAAGATGCAAAACTGCACATCGGAACGTTATTAGATCTAGTGAATCCCGAATTTAGGAATTTTTCCTGCAAGCACGGACTGTAAATTTACAGTCCGTGAGGTAAGTATATATTTTTAATATAATTTCTATATACAGGGTGTCCACTAAAAAATGAACCAGAGCGAATATCTGAAAATCTGTTATAGGTACGATTTTGAAATCTTGAAGTCGTATAGAAGATGTAGGGGGAAACCTACTGCGAAAATGTCGATGACCTTGAACCATGTCTACAAGGTCATCCAAAAACTAACTCGAGAACCATAAGTGTAAGAAAGTTGGTTCCAATTATAAAAGTGTTCCACGTGCCTTTTTAAGTACACATAGCTTTGGATGACCTTGAAGACATGGTTCAAGGTCATTGCAATTTTTAAACTAAGGACCCTCAATCCTGATGAGGATGTGTAGCAAATTTCAGTACTCTAACACGAGTAGCTTTAGAGTTACCAGCTCCCTAACCTCGCTTTCGACACGTTATCAACTTAACGAACTTCTTGTTTTTCATCTAGCATTTATCGGCTTCCTATTGGTCAAATCCGATCAGGTTAAAGCTATTTGTACTTAAAAAGTCACGTGGAACACTTTTCTAATTGGAACCAATTTTGTAACACTTATGGTTCTCGAGTAAGTTTTTGGATGACCTTGAAGACATGGTTCAACGTCATCGACATTTTCGCAGTAGGTTTCCCCCTACATCTTCTATAAGACTTGAAAATTTCTAAATCGTACCTAAAACAGATTTTGAGATACTCACCCTGGTTCATTTTTTAGTGGATACCCTGTATATATTTTTTTAATGATAAAATACGCGAAAAAGTAGATTAGTCCATAATTAAAAGGGATAATATAGCTAAATCCTAAACAAATTTGAAGAAAATAAAAAACTTACTAATAACTCGTACCAATAGGTCTTCGAGAAAACAAAAACCGCGAAACTCGGATCAAATAGATCTTCGAGTAATAAACTAAATTAAAAATAAATAAAATTGCCAGAAATTCCAACGGTAGACCGGTTTCGTTCTATGTGGAACTCATCAGTACCGTGCGGGAGATCTGGCTGGCGACTGTCAAATCTAAAAGATAAACTAAGCCTAAACATTAAAAATTTCAAAACGCGTTGCATATAGCAACGGAAAGCCGAAAAGGGGGGAGTGTGGTGGAGAATATTGTATACGATAAGTTAAGTTAGAAGAAACCACCTATGGACTGTGAGAAGGATGATAAAATACGCGAAAAAGTAGATTAGTCGATAATTAAAAGGAATAATATAGCTAAATCATAAACAAATTTGAAGAAATTAAAAAAACTTACTAATAACTCGTACCAATAGGTCTTCGAGCAAACAAAAAACGCGAAACTCGGATCAAATAGATCTTCGAGTAATAAACTAAATTAAAAATAAATAAAATAGCCAGAAATTCCAAAATTTTTTAAGACTGACGGATGAAGTTCTAAGATGGCGAGGGCAACCAGAAGTGTAAAGAATGGATCTCGAAGATGACGAGGGCAACTAGAAGATTGACAAACAGGTATTTTTTTTATTAAACAAGACGATAAAAATTTTGATATAATGATTAACAATTACCCCTCTTTTTTTTAAGAAAACTGTCGGAGGATGCACTCGAAGAAGGTGATGAGGATGACCAGAAAATTGGCGTAGTGTTCTCGAAGATCATGAAGGCAATAAGAAGATTGAACGAATAGGTCATTCAACACGGTGGTTCTCCAATTTCGTGTATCTCGTTTTAAGAACCTCTGCGCTTCTTTTCTGAGCTTAAAGTAATTGAGATCTATTACATTGTTAGTGCGTTTATATTTTTTGTGGTAGTAATGTTTCCTGGCTAAACTGTTACGCAGCTCCTTCGAAAACCATGCCGGGAACTTAGTAATTAGCTTGCCGGCTTTAGGTATGTGGTTCTCCATTTCGTTTTGTAATGTTTCTTGGAGGATAGTATATAAGATCTAGGGTGTTGCCAAAGGTATTCTTTAGTTCGTTCAATTGAGAAAGGTTTAGTGCGTCAATAACTATCTCTGCCTTGGACCTCACCGTTCGCTGGTTGTCATGAAAGTCCATTTGACTTTAGGTAAGTTGAAGTCCGGGCTGTAAAGACCTTGCTCATATTTGGATTTCACGACTTATACGTGCTAGAGTAATATAGGAAGCGACGTTGTTGTTTAAAGGACCTTGCTATTTTTAACCGATTGATTTTTGGGTGGATCATACATTATATCTTCACCCAATGGTACCATCCGACGAAATCGATTCCATTTGGCTCCAATTCCAAATGAAACCAACCCTAAGCGACGACAACAATCGTGCAGTCCTGAGACTACAGACGAACCAGTAGATCCACAATACCTAAACCCTAGCCCGGTTCCATCAGTATCCAGAGCAGACAGTCACGATGAAGTCACAAGGTCAAATTCCCCGCCAACCACGTTTTGCAACTGAGAAAGATTTCAATAACCATCCAATGTTAATTCAGACCGTCAGCCAGAAATTTCAATCAGAACTAAATTAACGAACACTAACTCACCTATTCGCACGTCCCGCTCGGGTCGCGTTTTGAAAGCACCAAGAGAACTCGACTTGTAAAGAAAAAGAGATGTGTAGTATTTTGTATGTTAACTATAGGTGGCGCCAGTTCCTAGAGATCAAGCTAGATCTTTCTAGAAGCAATGTATGTGTAACAATAGTTAAGTTTTAGTTTTGGAACGACAGTCGCCGATCATGCCTTGTATATACGTGATCGTATATTTTGAGATAACCAGTAAACATTTTTTGCTTGTTCTTAGAGTCGTTCATTTATAACCCATAATATAACACATCTGGCGAAGGAAGATCATTTTAGAGCCACCAGGCTTAGCTATGTTTTGTTATTGTTCTATGTACAAATCAAGACGTATGTAAACATAAACAACTGCGTTTATTCGAAAAATATTACTCATACAGAAATCGAATTTCCCAGGCTTTTTCTTGCGATAAAAAAGAGTATAATGTGTATAGTCAGTTGCAGGCTAAGAAAGACAAAATATATAGTACAGTCGGCACAAGGATACCTCAGACCATTTCCGGCCAGTCGACCGCGCGTGATTTAAATTTGACCACTTTACGGTCAATTTCAAATTTCGTGAGTTTCATCGTTTTTTCGCGCCATCTAGGAACCGAAATTGGAATCTATTTTTAATTTCATGTTGTCATGAGTTTAATTACTGAATGCAGCTAAAGAAGGTTCGATAATTGAAGCTCCAAATATTTTAAATAGCCCAAGAGGTTACTATAAAAAGCACGATAAAGGTTCATTGTTAAAAAGTAAAGATAAAAACATAATTTTAAACGTCTATAGCTCATTAAGACAACGTTACCCCAAAGAAAGCGTAGTAACTATTTTAAAAGACACTGCCGATTTAACTGGTAAGACGTAGAAATAAATTAACAAAATTAAATAATTATAAATACTATTTTAAATTTAAGAATGATAGGAATGCCTTATCTTTTAAATTTGCTCACCACCACAATTATGAAATTTACAAATAAAGATTCCAATTTCGGTCTCTAGATGGCGCTAAAAGACGACAAAAAGAGCAAAATTCGAATTTGACCGTAAAATGGCCAAATTCAAATTTCGCGCGGTGGAATGACCGGAAACGATCTGAGGTATCCTTGTGCCGATTGTACTATATATTTTGTCTTTCTTAGCCTGCAACTCACTATAGTTGGTCTTTTTCTCCAAGTATAGAGACGTCAAGAGATTTAAATTAAAGTCGGGAGGATTTAAGATACATAAAGTTTCAAAATATATTTGTGTTTTTTGTTATCTTTTAAATTTTTTTAATCTCAATGGACGAATTCAAAAGTCTTATTGGCATAATAACAGTTTTTAGACTTTTTACCTTCGGACTGTAGCTGTTTGCGCAATTTGCCGACATGGTTATTCCAGTCAAGTACCGCTAGTGAACGTCGTAGAAAATACATACCGAATTCGTTTATCAAGAAAAATGAGGCATGAATTGTTGAATGGTTTCACATAAAATGTCTCACGCGCGTTCGTAAAATCATCAGGATATTTGTAAACCAATTTGAAAAACTTTTCTAACATTTCAGCAGCTTTTTCATCTTTTATTATTTTGACCTTCGGGATGTATAACGGCGTTTTACATTTTGCGCCTGGAAAAATAAGAGAATGAACATTTTTAAAATGACGAACTACATTTAAAAGTCTCACTTGCAGTAGTTGGGGTTAGTGTCGCAGTTCGCCATAGCCCAGTACAGATGATTTCGGGTTGACGTTCTCTTGTCCGACAACTCTGGATGCCACGTTTTGAATTTGTTCCCATTGGTCCCTTTTGTGACTTTTTCCATCGCTGCTGGGATGGAACTAGATATCTACACTTTTTTGTCTGTATATTTGTATATTTCTAAGCGCGTTTTGGGTCTCCTTTTTTTATAAAACACGGTGGCTTGTATAAAACAAAATTTTCACGCTTAATTTTCGTTTCTGCTCTCAAAATTTGCGCTTGGTATTTCTTGGAATTTTTTCGAGCTCGATCTTGGCATTTTGTAAATCATAGAGTGGCAGAACTGGTTCGTATCATTCAAAACGTGGTTTATTAGTGAAAGGATCAGTCGATAAATGGCAGTTAAAATCATGGAAGTTCCAGGTACGGCTAAAAATATACTTGTAATCTAAATAAAACATTTCTCACATTTGTTTTTATAGCTAATGAATGTGAATAATGTGATTTGACGCCTTGCGTAACTAGCCGGCCTTATGATTTCATGGGACCTGGAAGACCTCCGTGTGCAAGAAATAGGCGGATGAGACCTACAATATATGGTCATTTTTGGAAAATGCTGGAAAAACTAGGAGAGTGGACCAAGGCTAGATATTTAGCGATGAAAATTAGAGAATTAGCAAGGAACAATTTGAACATTGTTTATCATAGGAGGCAGATTATGCGGAAATGTGTGTTAAATTGCGTGAAAGCAAGATATCCCAACCCGGAAGGCGTTGAATATATGGGCCACAAATGGCAATGAAGAAACATGTAAAAATTAGCATTGAGTAATAGTTAAGTAAACCAATATGTATTTATAATTTCTTAAATTTTATAATAATGTTTTAGAAAATGACTAGAATTTGCATTGAGATTAAAAAAAATAAAAAGAAACATTTTCAAAATATATTGGTATTTTTTCATATTTAAAAATTTCCAGAGTTGGATTTTCATCTCACTCCCGAAAAATATGTAGACATTTTTTTAACCTGCCCACTCCATTCAGGCGCTAGCTGGTTATCATGTCGGTTTGAGAGATTTGGTTACCTCTTTTCGACAACATAAGAATGTAGTTTGACGGACGCCAGGACGAGCGAGTGAGATAAGCCGACTATTGGCGCAGTCCGTGATTGGCGAGAGCCTGAACCCTTTTTTGGGAATCCGAAGTGAAACTAGGCCTTTAATTGAGCTCTGAATTGGGAGTATAAAAGTGTTAAATTGGATAAAATTATGTTCTAAATAAGGAATAAATATGTAGTAAATTGGGAATATAAAAGTAATGAATTGTGTTTAAATAAGCTCTGAATTGGGAGTATAAAAGTATTAAATTGAGTTTAAAATGTTCTAAATAAGGAATAAATATGTAGTATATTGGGAATATAAAAGTAATGAATTGTGTTTAAATAAGCTCTGAATTGGGAGTTTAAAAGGACTAAAAATCGTATCTTGAAAGGGAATAAAAATGGTTTAAAACAAGTACTTAGAAATACCTTAAAAGTAATGAATTCGGCGAAACATTTTACCCAAGATATCTTTTAGCGCCCCCTGTATCCGACACTGGTTTTCTTGTATACTGTTTCACCGAGGTGTATATCTCTCAACGTTTTTGTGTGTTGATGAAACTGTGCTTCGCTCAATTGTCGGCGCTCTATAAGCCTCTATTTGTCGTTGTACGACATCCTTAACAACCGTCGGTCAAAGTTGGGTCTTGGAGAAAGGCAAACGTGAACGAAAATGACGCGACCTCAGTCACCTCACACGTTGTAGGAGACTAGATTTTATGCCGAATTCTCCAGCGCTATTAAAGCCGAATATCAACATGATAATAACGATGGATTTGTCTTGGAATAAATAGATTCCCAATTTCAAAAGGCAAGCGAAAGCACGAGTAATTACGTGGGGGCGATGGACACGATAATGCGGAAACTCAGTGAGCCCATGTCCACGCGCGATCAAGTTAGGGTAATTCGACGCAATCTTCAGTAGAAGGAAAGTAAGGTCGACACGCCAGTCCCGGGTTCGGGTTCAGGTTCGAGTACGGGTTTAGGGATTTAAGGGGTGAAATAGGGGTAAAACCGCTGAAAAGTCAATGTATTTTTTATATTTTTCGCGACGATATGTTTTTTCTCATATCAACATATGTTTTTCAGGACCGGCTTGTTTTTACGTTATCTTTATCTCCGCTTATCTCGAAGAATACACTTAAATGGTACTTGAACGTACGGCTTGTTTATCTCGCGTTTTATCGTACGGAATAAGTTGTAATTATGTTATGATACTTGATAACCTGGGTGAGAGATAGCGCACGCGCGCGCGTCGATTACCCGGGGGCGCGTTTAATTTGAATTTAAAACATGGATTTGAGTGTTTTGACGTCATGGAATATTCGCTGTTAAAGAAACTTGGACCATTTTTGGTTACTCAGGGCTGGCTTGTTTTGCGCTATCTTTATCTCTGCGTATCTTTTTCTCAAGTGTTTCAATAATTTAAAGATATAAACTATTATATAAGACGTGTGAGGGGTTTATGAAAATAAAAAAGCTCTCGACTAGCTCATTTCAAATGGGTATACGAATTCCTAAAATTACATTCCGATATACAAATATATATATTCTTGACGTTCAATACGTTTAAATAGCTTCCCAAAATGTAAATATAGGTAGTAAACTTATTTTTAAAAGTGCACAAGAAAAATTTTAAAGTTTTATTTTAAAACATTATTTACCCGACTAGTTTCGGACACGTTATCGGACCTTCATCAGGGGTATGACCCGTTTACAATTTTATCGTCGTATTTATAACCTTAGTTACATATTTTTTATCCTTGTTAAAACTTTTTAACGTAGTACGTTTAGCTATGTCTTTAGAACTTTTAAATTTACCATATGCTTTCTCGACAATTACTGGTTTATATCCCCTATCCATAGCCACTAATTTCAAAAACTCCAATTCACTCTCAAGAGCTAAATCATCTGAACAAATATTTAATGCACGATATACAAGGGTGTAGAAGGAACTCATTTTTTGTGACATAGGGTGTCCAGAGCGATTATGGGTAATAGTGGTAACTGAAAATGGTTTTCTAAATACTGATGTTTCTACATGGTTATTGACTTTTTTTATACATACATCAAGAAAATTTAAAACGTTATTCGACATGAGTTCCAAAGTAAATTTTATATTAGGATGAATGTTGTCGAGGTATTCATGGAACGTTTTTAAAAAATCAAGACCATGTTGCCAAATTAAAAAAATGTCATCGACATATCTAATCCAAACTAAGGGTTTTTTATTATAGTCTAATAACGCTCTAGTTTCAAAATCGTTTAAATATATATCTGCTAATAATGGGCTTAAGGGTGATCCCATAGGGAGTCCTTCAGTTTGTTCATAATAAACACCATTGTATACAAAAAATGGGGATTCTACACACAATTTGGTTAACATTAAAATATCATTGATTTCAATTGGGGAAAAATTATCTTGAACTAGTCTGTTCTCGAGTAATTGTCAAGAAAGCATATGGTAAATTTAAAAGTTCTAAAGACATAGCTAAACGTACTACGTTAAAAAGTTTTAACAAGGATAAACCAATTGTCTGTATCCCCTTCTATTCAACTTTGTCTTCAAAAATAGCCAACATCTTCAAGAGTCGTTTAAATTGTAACACTGCATTTAAACCTACGAACAAAATTATAAACCACTTAAAATCCCTTAAATATCCAATTGAAAAAGAAGATAAACCTGGAGTGTATTCAATTAAGTGTGAATGTGGAGACGAATACATTGAACAAACCGAGCGAAGTGTTAAAGTACGCACAAAAGAACATTCTGACGATGTTAGGTTAAAAAGGTTCCATAAATCAGCCTTGGCTACCCACGTTAAAAATAAAAACCATAAAATTAACTTCGAATCTTCTGAACTTAAAAAATATTGTAATATCTCAATCGAATTAAATTTATTAGAATCCTACTATATTAAAAAATCTAAAGATAAAGGTAAATGTTTAAACCGTGATTTGGGACCGGGGGTAGATTACATCAACTTTTGAAAAAAAATAAAATAAAAAATATGTAACTAAGGTTATAAATACGACGATAAAATTGTAAACGGGTCATACCCCTGATGAAGGTCCGATAACGTGTCCGAAACTAGTCGGGTAAATAATGTTTTAAAATAAAACTTAAAAATTTTTCTTGTGCACTTAAAAATTCGTTGTTTCTAATTTTTAAAAATAAGTATATCTGTGCAAGTCGCTAAAACCTTAATCAATAGGTAGTAAAATACTACAAAAACCTCTTACTCTACGTTCAATACGCTAAAATAGATTTCAATACGCAAATAAAGATGGAAAAATACTACAAAAACACCTTAACTCAGCTTTCAATACGTTAAAATACTTTTTCGTTACGCAAATATAAGTAGAAAGATACTATTAAAACATCTTAACACTGCTTTAAATCTGATAAAATATATTTCAGATATGCAAATACATAGAAAATACTTAAAAATACTTAATTAATGTACTAAGTTACGTTTAAAAGAACCTTTTGTAAACACGAATTCATCCAATTGTTAAACATAGATTCCAGATTAGATGGTGTATGTATGATGGGTAAGACTCTTTTCAGAAAGATGAATTCTGGTTTTAATACGTTAAAATACATTTCCAATATGCAAATATAGGTAGAAAAATACTACTTAAATCCCTTTTTAAATTTGATAAAATACATTTCCGATATGTAAATAGGTAGATTAACACTAAAGAAAAATCCCTTTTCTACTTTTAACACGGCAAAACACAACTCTGATACTTAAATATATACAGAAAATACAAAAAACTTTTTACTCTACGTTCGATACGTTAAAATACATTTCCGATACACAAATATAGATAAAGAAGTACTACAAAATGTAAAAAGGTGGAAAAATACTACACATTAACCATTATGAATTTAAGCTTACAACATCCTTCACGTAGAGTAAATCATATAAGTTCAGAGTTAACTTGTTTCCTCGTCATCTTTATCTCATGTGTTTTAAATAGCGTAGGGAATAAGTTAAGAATGTATTGAAATGGTGTTTGTTAAAACGTCGTAGAATAAAGAGTAAAACATATGTCGTAAAATATATTTCCGAAATGCCAATATAGGTAGTAAAATACTACAAAATCTCTATACTCTACCTTCAATACGTTAAATTACATTCCAATATGTAAATATAGGAGGAAAAATTCTACAAAAACCTCTTTTCTTGGCGTTCAATATGTTAAAATAGATTTCTGAAATGCAAATATAGGTAGTAAATACTAAAAAAGCCTCTTACTCTACGTTCAATACGTTAAAATAATGGCATGCCTCCGATCGAAGCGTCCATTTCTTCCTATTTAATTAAATATAAGTATTTAAATTATAATTGCTTAATTAAATTATGCATTTCTACTTTAAACAATACCTGGATTTTAAATTACATAACATAAAAAATAAAAACAGTGTAAAAATAAAAATATATCATGGTATTCAACTCAGGTAAAAAAAAATAGTTGCATTATGTTTTTATATTTCTTTCTTAATTACAGTGATGCTTAAAAGCAAACCTCAAATCTATAAAATTGTTAAAAATAAATAGTTAAATATTATCTCATGACATTAACGATTGTAAATGTAATTTATGAACACTAACCTATTCTATTTAGCTTTGTGACGTAGTTTACTATTTTGTTTTAATTTTAATTTTTTTAATTACAACACTATGTAATCCTCATTTAACATCTTAAAATTAGGAGCGGCAAAGTTTATTTTAATATAATTTATTTAAAAATAGTTTTTGAAGTGCAAACAAGAATAGTAACCTAAGCCTACACACAAGAAACATCTTTACTCTTCTTTAAATCCAATCATATATATTTCCGATATGTAAAAAGGTGCAAAAATACTGCAAAAAATATTTTTTCTATTTTTAATATGGTGAAATACAATTCCAATATATAATTATAGGTATAAAAATACGACAAAAACAACTTACCTATACTTTAAATACGGTAAAATACAATTCTTATACACAAATATAGACAGAAAAATACTATATAAAACACAAAGATGAAAATAAAATAAAATTAGTGTAGATAAGATTTGTAAATATCATTTTGAAACTAATAATTTTCACGCTTTATTTAAGTCAAGCAATTACATTTTTAAAAATGAAAACGTTAAACAAAACAAAAATTTGTAAGTATTGTAAATATTTTAAGACAATAAAGAAATTAAGAAATGATATGGAATAAGTTAAGAATGTATTGAAATGGTGTATGTTAAAACGTCGTAGAATAAAGAGTAAAACAAATGTTCAGAGTCGGCTTGATTACTAAAGAGAATAACACAGACGTTTCCGGAGTAGTCACGTAGGAAGAAAAATACTACAACAATCTCTATACTCTACATTCAACACGAAATGCCAATAAAGGTAGAAAAATACTATAAATCTCTATACTCTACCTTCAATACGTTAAATCACATTCCAATATGTAAATATAGGAGAAAAAATTCTACAAAAACCTCTTTTCTTGGCGTTCAATATGTTAAAATAGATTTCTGAAATGCAAATATAGGTAGTAAATACTAAAAAAGCCTCTTACTCTACGTTCAATACGTTAAAATAATGACATGCCTGCGATCGAAGCGTCCATTTCTTCCTATTTAATTAAATATAAGTATTAAAATTATAATTGCTTCATTAAATTATGCATTTGTACTTTAAACAATACCTGAATTTGAAATAATATTAGAATAGAGAGTAAAACATATGTTCAGAGTCGGCTTGATTTATAAAGAGAATAACACATCTTTCTGACTATATTTGTGTATAGGCAGTATTTACCGACTATTTTACCGTATTTAAAATATGGGTAAGTTGTTTTTGTCGTATTTTTATACCTATAATTATATATTGGAATTGTATTTCACGATATTAAAAATAGAAAAAAGATATTTTGCAGTATGTTTGCACCTTTTTACATATCGGAAATATATTTGATTGGATTTTAAGAAGAGTAAAGATGTTTCTTGTGTGTTAGACTGGTTCACTTTTCTCTAAAGTGGTCATTTTAACAAGTCTAGCGGCATTTTGGGTAACATTTGGCCAAATGATTTTTTTTTACTAATTCGGACCTCCTGAACACGGATTTCGATGTTGGCACTCCCGATTTTGGACCGGAAGCTCAGAATTCAAGATGGCGGACGTTTTCTTACAAGTACGATATTTTCACTCCCGGAGTCCCGATGCTGTTTTTTGCCGTTTTCAAGGTTGTTTTTGTCGTAGAATGCAAAAATAATTGTTATAGACTGTTAAAGCAATTATTTGACCGTTTTATATTAAAATTTTCCATAAAATAAATAGATAATCATGGAAAAAATCACATAATATTGTGTACTGGGCTACTTATTTCGGCGATAATAGCCTGCGAGCGTCTGGCAACTCTGCTCTGCACTGTTTTGGTTAATAAGCCTTTAATTAAGCGACTCGTAGCTAAGCCAAGAATCTTATATAAAATAAATTGGCCGCCGTAAGTCGGTAGTTCTTTCAATAGGTGATTATGAAAAAGAATTGCGCGCAGAGGCTCACGGGAGTTGGTTACTTTTTGACAAAGCGTCGGCTGCTTAAATTCGTCTGCACCTACCGAGGCCCACGGTCGTCCGCGTTTAGTAAAAAGCACCAACCATGGATTGATCTTTGAAAAGTTAGTATTTTTTTTAAATTATTAAAAATACATAAAGTTAACAAATTTATTATATATTTTTTTATTTCTTATAGTTCTAGACCAAGTATTGATAAAGAAACAGGCCCAATTTTAATAGAAGACACAAGGTTATATTTACATACATGTTTCCATTATTCCTGAAATTGAATTAAAATCAATTTGGATAGAATTTAAATATATTTCATTTAATAAATCAATTACCTTAATTTAACGACTTTGCAAACTTCTCTCAAAACGAAAAACGAAAAATCCTTTCGATTGAACAATGAAATAATAGAAATCACGCTAACCCTTGCCCAACTAGGCAGACGAATTTACAAAAAGGGCCAATTTTGATACTTTCAACTTGGTAGTACTTAACCAAATCACGTGACCACCGATATTTTTCATAATCACCTAATAACATTTCACTAACTATGTATTGAAGCTGCGCAACTGAGTATTATTGTTAAAATGTTCATCCGCATTGGAGATGTAGAAACAGCATAACAGTTTATATAATGGGAATGCAGAAATTTGCAAAAACTGACACAAGTAAAGAAACAGTAGCGGACCCCCATCATTTTATAAAATCGTAAAATACATAAAAGTCCTTTAAAAGTGGATGGCGTCACGTTCCATCTCCCTCCCACGCGTAGAGTCGCACACATAGCGCCCCGTGCCCGTCTCTCACCCCCATAATTACATCGCGTTGCGAAAATCATGAGTTGCTTGTTTTTATTGCTATAACTGTGCCGTATGCATAAATATTGTAAGAATTGATATTTGTATTTTGGCGCCACATCGTAAGCTCGATGTATGGCGCTATTGTTCCTGTTTTTACACATAACGATACATACCTGTACAGTGACAATAATAAACAAGACCTTTATTCTTTTATCGTTCAACAAAGAGTCGTTTATTTCATGTCGTCGAAATTCTAATAAAATAAATTGACGTTTATAACAGCGTAACGGGCTTTTGCCGAAGCTGTTTTTGAAAAACATCGCAGAAAAACAAGCATCGGTGATTCTGCGGTAGAACGTTCGCCACTCATGCAGGGGACCCGACTCCCGAGATCGAATCTCGAGCGATACTATTGTAAATTGATAATAAGACTTATATACCGTGAACATTTGGTGGAAGCTCTGCCGTTTGGATGTTGAGACGTTTATCGTAACCCTCAGCACTTGGTCCGTCCAAAAGTCAAAGACGCTGGAGAAAAGTTATACTACGCCCGATGACGAAAAGAACGGTTTTTGGAAAAACCTTTTCCCTAATTTCAAGAAACTGCGAACGCGGTGATAACACTTTGCCCCGAAAATGCGTACGCGTTCGCAGACCCACAGACAGGTAGGTTGACAGACACGTTGATTGTAAAACCCCTCCTATAAATTACCATCTATATTTTACGCCGGCGTTCAATTATTTAATTTACATTATCAGAAAATTGTTAACTTAAAATCTGAAACGGAAGTTAAAAAAAACTTTTAAAAGAATAATTTTTGAAACTGAGTAGACCCAATTCCTAGTTTATACCTTTTTCTGTTTTAAATTAGTCTTTAATTAACTTAGTTTTATTTATTGTATGTTAAGTTCCTATTTGTATTATTTTATTATTTTATTTTGCTTTGTTAATTTATATTGTATCAGTTAGGTATAAAACGTATTATTCAATATTGTAAGAGGGCTATAAGTCGCAAGTCGACTTGGCCCTCTAACCAAAAATACAAAAACTTAAAATCAAATATTTTTGAATTTTAATTTGAATTTGAATTCTATGGTAGAACCATGGAAAGTAGATTTTAGAGGATCTGTAAAAAGCCTGGTTTTTAGCCCCCGTAAACCAATCACACTAAGGGAGTCGGCCAAGGTTATTTGAAAAAAAAAAACAAGTATCGCTAAGAGTGGACGATACTGTTCGAAAAAAGAAAAAATATAAACACAAAGTAAATTTTTACGCTAAAAGGTATTTTTTCACGTTTTTATAGATTGAATATGATATACTAAATATCAGTTGAGAGTTTTTATTGAATTAAAAAAACAAAATTAAAAATTACTAAAATATAAAGCGCAAAAAATTACGTAACAATATCAACCGCATAAGATTGCCATTTTGAAATTTTAAGATCACGTAATACAAACGACCTTGCAAGACTCCCTCGGAGTCTCTTGAGCTGATTGATACGCGGGGAGAAATAAAATGCACCGTGGAAGGGTATCGAAAACCTGTTCACTTAATTTACTGTCCATGGTAGAACATGCACTTGCCACGCAGGATGGCCCGGCTTGAAATTTTTGAAAAAATTGATAACCTGTAAACTTTTTTTCACCATATGTTTTATCTCCTTATCTCCCCCTCTATTTTCTTAGTTGTATATAAAATAATAGATATTTTTTTACTAATTGTATATATATCTTAAAAACTGCAGCGTGGTTTACTTATTTACTATTCGACAATTATAACCCGATTAACAATAAAAAACGAAAAAAGTTGGCTCCAAGTCCTAAAATTGAGAAAATGTTCACCATCATGGACGCCATCTTGAATTTTAAGTTTCGGACCAGGGCTAATAAATTGCTTGAACAGTCTATAACAATTATTTTCGCATTCTATGACGTAAATAACCTTGAAAACGGCATTTACGGAATAACGTCCGCCATATTGGGCGCCATCTTGCATTCTGAGCTTCCGGTCCAAAATCGGGAGTTCCAACATCGAAATCCGTGTTCAGGAGGTCCGAATTAGTAAAAAAACTCATTTGGCCAAATGTTACCCAAAATGCCGCTAGAATCCTATTTTGACGAAAAGTTAACCAGTCTATGTAGGCTTAGGTTACTATTCTTGTTTGCACTTCAAAAACTATTTATAAATAAATTATATTAAAATACACTTTGCCGCCCCTAATTTTAAGATGTTAAATGAGGATTACATAGTGTTGTAATTAAGAAAATTAAAATTAAAACAAAATAGTAAACTACGTCACAAAGCTAAATAGAATAGGTTAGTGTTCATAAATTACATTTACAATCGTTAATGTCATGAGATAATATTTAACAATTTATTTTTAACAATTTTATAGATTTGAGGTTTGCTTTTAAGCATCACTGTAATTAAGAAAGAAATATAAAAACATAATACAACTTTTTTTTTTTACCTGAGTTGAATACCTTGATATTTTTATTTTTAAACTGTTTTTTTCTTTTTTATGTTATATAATTTAAAATTCAGGTATTGTTTAAAGTACAAATGCATAATTTAATGAAGCAATTATAATTTAAATACCTATATTTAATTAAATAGGAAGAAATGGACGCTTCGATCGGAGGCATGTCATTATTTTAACGTATTGAACGTAGAGTAAGAGGCTTTTGTAGGATTTACTACCTATATTTGCATTTCAGAATTCTATTTTAACATATTGAACACCAAGAAAAGAGGTTTTTGTAGTTTTTTTCCTCCTATATTTACATATTGCAATGTAATTTAACGTATTGAAGGTAGAGTATAGAGATTTTGTAGTACTTTTCTACCTATATTGGCATTTCTGAAATATATTTTACGACATATGTTTTACTCTTTATTCTACGACATTTTAACAAACACCATTTCAATACATTCTTAACTTATTCCATACGCTATTTAAAACACATGAGAAAAAGATAACGAGGAAACAAGTTAACTCTGAACATATATGTTTTACTCTACGTGAAGGATGTTGTAAGCTTAAATTCATAATGGTTGATTGTAGTATTTTTCCACCTTTTTACATTTTGTAGTATTTCTTTATCTATAGTATTTGTGTTTCGGAAATGTATTTTAACGTATCGAACCTAGAGTAAAGAGTTTTTTTTGTATTTCTGTATATATCTGCGTATCAGAGTTTTACCGTATTAAAAGTAGAAAAAGGAATTTTTATAGTATTTTTCTACCTATATTTGCATATTGGAAATGTATTTTAACGTATTAAAAGCAGAAAGCATCTTTCGGACAAGAGTCTTACCCATCATACACACACCATCTAATCTGGAATCTATGTTTAACAATTGGATGAATTCGTGTTTACAAAAGGTGCTTTCCAACGAAAGTCAGTACATTAATTAAATATTTTTAAATATTTGAATATCGGAATTGCATTTTCTTGTATTAAAAGTAGACTTTAGATGTTTTTGTATTATTTTTATATGTATTTGCATATCTGAAATATATTTTATCTGATTTAAAGTAGGGTTAAGATGTTTTATTAGTATCTTTCTACCTATATTTGTGTATCGGAAAAGTATTTTAACGTATTGATCGTAGAGTAAGAGATTTTTTAGTATTTTACCTTTCATTATGGAAATCTATTTAAACGTATTGAACGTCAAGTATATATATTTGTATAATGGAATGTAATTTAACGTATTTGTAAACTTAAGATATTTATGTTAACAAAATGCTTGTGATGTTGGCTCAAGCATAGACAGTATATATCCCTAAGGGGACGAGAAATCGCTCTGATTTTTAGACCCAATCACAGTTGCTTTGCGGCCAGCTGCAAGAGTTCGTGTCGATGCTAGGGCCCCAACTGAATAAAGACGGCCGTACTTTAAAAACGGGAACTTTCAAGGTCATTTGAAGCGCTTAGAAGCTTACGTGTCCCCCCCTCTTTCAATAACAGAGCGTCAGTGAGAGAAACAGCGACGTTAATGCAGTGGAAGGTAGGTGATTTCTCGTCCCATTAGGGATATATACTGTCTATGGCTCAAGTCCCACTTTGGTATATAGACACTTAATGATATTAAATGGAGTTTATAATTAATTTGATTCTCTTTAACAAAACACAAGAAATACTCGTGATATAGGTTCAAGTGCCAAGCATATTTAAGTACTACTTTCGTGCTAATGATATTAAAATGAAGTTTAAAATTAATTTCATTCTACGTTTCTTTAACAGCGAAAATTCCATGACGTCAAAACACTCAAACCCATGTTTTAAATTCAAATTAACCGCGTCTCAGGTAATCCGCGCCCGCGCGCGCTATCTCTCACCCAGGTTATCAAGTATCATAACATAATTTCAACTTATTCCGTACGATAAAACGCGAGATAAACAAGCCGTACGTTCAAGTTCCATATAAGTGTACTCTTCGAGATAAGCGGAGATAAAGATAACGTAAAAACAAGCCGGTCCTGAAAAACATATGTTGATATGAGAAAAAACAAATTGTCGCGAAAAATATCATAAATACATTGACTTTTCAACGATTTTACCCCTATTTCTCCCCTTAAATCCCTAAACCCGTACCCGAGTTCGGAGCGTCGACTTTACTTTCCTTCTACTTCCTTGCATTCTTGTTTCAAAAAAGGATGGAGGTGTCCAATTATGTCTTGACTATAGGTGATTGAATGGCGTTACAGATAAAGACACATATCCGCTCCCACGAATAGACGATATTTTGGACTCTATACGGCAACCTGAATTTATTACCACCTTAGACATTTAGTCTGGGTATTGGCAGGTGCCGTTAGAGCCTAGCTTGAGAAATAAAGCCGCAGGGTTTATATCGTCCCAAGGTTTTAATGTTCGGGCTTAGCAACGCCCCAGGAACGCTCCAACGAATGATAGATAGGTTGTTTGGACCCCTCCGTCAAGAGGGAGTTAGCGCTTACTGGGACGATTTAGATATTAATTCCAGCTCGTTTGAAGAACACATTGCAACCTTGACGAAGGTTTTTAAAATACTGTCAGACGCGGGTCTTACCGTTAGGGCGAGTAAAACCATGTAACGCTCATTTTTAAAAGTGTTATTTAAAGATTAGTGTTATTTAAATCTTTTTGCCAATAATCTTCAAGCCAAGCCGCCTACTCCAAGCTACCCTTAAACTTTTAACCTCTCCAATAAGAAGCCACCATATGTCCGTTTCGTAATTAAACCACGCCTACTGAAATGGTGCTGAACTAAACCAGGGAGTTAGAGAGATTTTAAAAGAGAGAGTCCTCAAAGTCCTGAGTGACAGAAGAGCCAGAGGTCGGACAGAGCCCGAGATCGGATCGAGCCAGAGAGTGGACAGAGCCAAAGGGTTAAGGAGACCCAAACGAGCGACATATCGATCAAGGATTTTGGTTTACAATATATAAAACCTTTTGGACACCCGTACCTATATCATACCCCTAGGCATCCTTAAACCTGGTTACTTAACGTTAAGGTGGTTTCTCATGAGATTCCTCCTACTTTGCTAACGCTAGGGAAACCAATAGACAAGTTTATTCGTCAACTAGAAATTTGCGTTGCAACCAGTTTTTGTCAAATGGAAACTCATTTGCTCGGTCATATGGTCGGTACGGATGGTAATAAATTTGACCCCACCAAAACCAGCGCAATCAGTACTTTACTTCCCAGCGCAATGTGAAAGCTCTCCGTTCCTTTTTGGGCATGTGTAGTTATTAACGTCGTTTCGTTCAGGGGTTCACGAAGGTCACTTTCCCTTTAACAGCGTTATTGCATAAAGACGTCCCGTGGGCTTGGACGGCAGTTGAAAACGTAGCTTTAAAGACACTTAAGTCGGCCCTAACATCCGCCCCTATTCTTACTGCCCCTGATTTTACTTCCTCGTTTTCTGTAAAGACCGATGTTTCCAACTCGGGCATAGAGGGGGTCTTAACGCAGAAGAGGGATGGTCGTGAATGCGTCATACAATACGCTACTCGTACGCTTTCCGACGCGGAAAAGAAATATTCCACGACGGAGAGGGAATGCTTGGGTTGCGTTTGGGCGGTGGAAAAATTTCGCCCGTATTTAGACTAACGCCATTTCGACCTCTTTACAGACCACTCCGCCGTGGTTTGGTTGTTAAAACAACTGACCCTACCGGCAAGTATTCGCGTTGGTACGCTCGACTCCAAGCATTTGACTTCACTGTATACCATATCCCTGGCGAGAAAAATGAAGTAGCCGCATGTTTCCCGCGTCTTTCACGAGAAACTATCTCACACTTTCACACCTGCGAGCTACGTCATGGCTTTTCCCGAAAGAGCGGTTGGACTCGATTGACGTCAGGCCAATATCCGGTCAGGATGAATGGCAGAGGTGGACGAGTGAAATAGAGACATTCGGGATTTAGAAAGCGGTAAAACAGCAGTCTCAAACCTAAATGGATATTTAAAAAACATTAAAAATAAAAGAATGAACCGGCAAACGATATGCTGTTTTCAAGAAGTGGTGCTAAGTTAGTAAAGGATGAAAGATACCATCACGTTCCAGAAAGAACTTGAATATTCCGCAACTCCGAAAGGAGAAAGCCGCAGTGCCGTCAGAGTGACCAGGACTCACCACCAAGGAGTGCATGAGCGTCGATCCAACCGGCGCCTCCGAAGAATCGAAAATTCTTGTTCCGACGATGCGCGCCAACGCAGCGCTCTTGTGAGTAACTTCGTTTATCGTTATAAGGGTATTCTCAGCCGAACGCGTAACGTAATGAAACCTAAGGTGCACCATTATATATAAGTGATTTAGTTTTATATATTTGATTTAACGTTAGTTTATAGTATGTGTAAGTGTTTCCCCTATTGTAATTCATTGTAAATAAATTATCCTTGTTTTATATACCTAATTCCTAAAACGTCTGTGTTCCCATATTTTAACATTAAGCATATTAATGAGAAACGTTTTATTTAAACTTTTAATTTAACAATCCCCTAGACTAAAAGTACGAACCAATCTAATTAATCCCATCGAAAGTATTTCTATAATTCCAAAACGTCTCAATCATTGCCAAGCAAACACTATTGCTAAACACTCCTTTTCTATTTCAGCGTAGTTTATTTCTGAATTGGTGAATGACTCGAACGAAAAAGCAACTGGTTGTACCTTCTGTCCAAACCTCATTTAAGCCTCGTTGATATTCTTCAGGAGATACAGACAGACCAAATGATACTCTTTTCCATTTGTAGAGTCCAAAAGGAGTCCAGAAAGTAGTATACGGGCTACTTTCTTCATCGAGTCGAACTTGTAAAAAACCATCCATAGTATAAAGGACTGAGAACACTGAACACCTTGACTTTTGCATGACGAGGGAGTATTTCCTCTCTGCTTGATAATGGATACTTTGGTCGCTTAAAGGGAATATAACCCCAGGTATTTGGTGTGGAACACCAACGTTTGCAGCTCTGGCCGCTCTTGCCTCTGGCTTTAGAAATGTTTGGCGCTACTGTACAGGGTAATTTGATAAATTGAAGGGGTCTTCCATAAAGATTGCTTTGCCGGTTATATTCCCTTTAAGAGCCGTTTTGAGGTCGATTGGATCGAGACAAAGGCGCATGAGTTTGGATGGTTTCCGTTTTACAACCAAACTAGATATCAAATCAGTCGGTGTAGTTACTTTCTCAAGTACTTCCATTTTTACTAATTCGTCTATATGAGATTTAAGAGCGTCTCGTAAAGCGATAGGAAATCGTCACGGACGGTGATGTACCGGAGTTACTGTTTTTTTTTCAATCTCAAGGTGACAGTATAATATACCCAGGAAGGCATCCAAGACCTTTGAGAACATCAGAGTAGTCTTCGCTAATTTTATATTTTGTCAAAGTACTAAATAATGATACATATTTCATCGTAACTGGAGAAGTGTCCTTACTAGAGCCTTCATATAGTGTATCTGGAATCTTTGTATTGAACTTGATCAGCCCTAAATCTTCACAGGTTAAACCTGAGAGCAATGAAATTTTATAATTCTTTACAGCTTGAAATTTTATATCGTACTCTTTCTTCTTATACGTGAAACAAATACTGGCGATTCCAACGACTTCTAATACTGAATCATAATAGCAGTTTCAGTGGCGCCGCTCCCATGGGGACGGCGAGGTCGAAGCCCCCAATGGGAAAAATCAATGGGGGCTTTGCCCTCATTGGTAAAGCCACCGATGTTAAAGGCCGTTTACTTTTAAACATCCGTAGCAAGAAAGTGTTGTCAGCAGCTTCATTCCAAGTTTATTAGTGAGCTTCGGCCCCCCTCGGGAAAAAAAGCGATCGGCGCCACTGAGAAGTTTAGTCTTGTGATATTGTTTAATAACTCTTATTTGCCCAGTTGTTTTAACTTATAGATTACGAGCTAGTTTCTGTGTGTAAAGGTCACTCTATTGACCTGTTTATAAACGAATGTCAATTTTAGAACAAATAATAAATTACCAAGTTTTACTAATGTGATCCGAGTTACAATACTTCCAAGTCCAACATTATTTTCTTCTTAGTTTTGGTAAGGAATCATAATGTTAATTTCCTATAACATTACACTTACGAGGAGACTACCCGAGGTGATAATCACCGATTTTTTTAAACTAGGTGGGTATGTAGACCTTATGGTAACATGAAATTTTACCATGGCAACCGAAAATGTTTTTGACAACACGGTATGTATATTTTCTCATTGAAAATAACATGGGAATCTGAGCACTTCTAAGGGTCCCCCCTGTGAAAAATTTTAAAAAAATTTCAGATTTCAAAACCAAAAATAAAATAGATTAAAAAATTGACAAATGAAATTAATTTTATGATATTTTGATGAATTTTGGTCAATTTGATCAAAATATGTAAAAATTGTATCAATTGTTATTTTCATACAGACTGTGTTGTCAAAAATATTTTCGGTTGCCATGGCAAAACTAATGCCCATTGCAACTTTTCCCTTGGTGAAATTTCATATTACCATAAGGTCTACATACCAACCTAGTTTCAACAAAATCGGTGATTATCACCTCGGGTAGTCTCCTCGTTAGAACAGCAATCAAATTGAAACGGCACCGTTTTAGAACTACTGCGATAGCCATTGTAAATTCTTAAGGTGGTACAGTACTTTTTCCCACTGGAAGCTCGGGTAATAGTAACATAGCCGACAGAGTAACACGATTCATCAGAGTTCGGTACGTTTGCTTCCACAGTATTAACTTGATTTTTACCAGGGTTTTTCTTTTTGCGTGGAGTAAATTTTTTCGTGGAATTCTGTGGCGTACTTGATTTACAGCATTTAGATAAATGGTTTAGTTTTTTACACTTGCCACAAGTCTTGCCAAAAGCAGGGAAAGATTGTCGGTCTTGCGCATGAATTGTAACCGGCCACCGGTTCAAAAGCATTAAAAGACGCTCGATGGCTTGGTGGCTTGGGTATTAGTCTAGCTGATTATTATTATTATTATTATTATTATTATTATGTCTCCACAAAAGAAACAATTGCTTTTTAGCATATTAGTATTGGTACTAGTCGAAACTTTTGGCAAGGAGTTGGACCTCGACTTTTGAAAGCGATTAACTTGCGTAGCGTTCGCTTGTGCCTCAGGATCACCTAGAGGTTTAATCTGCTCCCGTAAGTCCATTAGTGCAAAACATATCCACAGCTTTAATCAAAGTAAGATTGGGCTTATTAAATATAGTTGAGGTCGAAAACGGTCATCTAACATACCGAGAACCAGTCTATCCCGAAAAAAGTCATAGGTTTGCTGACTAGGTCCATAATCAAAAATTTTGATTAACTTCTTTAAACGCTGAACATACTTATCACTTGATTCAGATGATTGTTGGAATTCTGTATGCAAGAGGCAACGTTCATAAATTATATTACGAAGTGGCGCAAAATGTGTGTCGAGACTCGAGAGCGGCCTGAATTGTTGCAACTGTCGCATTCTTAGTGGAAAGGGCCAAATCCGTGTAAATTTGGAAGCGAGGCGTTCCTATTACCATCAAAATGGTAGCTTTCTGTACGTCATCGGGTTGGCAGTAGCTTTGACATAGTTATCCCATTGCAGCGTTAATAATTTCCATTTGGCATAAACATTAGCTTCCAACGGACCGAGCGCGATATTCCCTAAAATGCATAGGTGGCATAGTTCCGGTATAGGTCGATTTCCTACCGTAAACGTTGCTACTATAGCAAGTAAACCAAGGAGCGGAATCACTATTTATAAGGCTTTGTTGTTTTGTATCAAGCATAGCTCTTTTTGCAGGTCAGCATTGCTCTGACAAAACTTTTCGTATATATGTATTCTCCGCCATAGCTCCCTAAAATCGACCGACAAGAAATGTGACGGTTTGGATTCGCCGGACTTAGCGCGCGATTACGAAGGGTGATAGAAGTCTTCACCGAATAATGTCGCCTGACGGCGCCGCGCACTCACTTCGCTTGAGCGCTGGGGGCGCGCGGCGCCCCCTAAACCCAAACTAAAAAATGCTATGGTCCATCTATAACGCAACCTAGAGGACAGCACCAAGCCTTACGCACCAGGTAAAGTCGGGCGTGGAATGCATTCTATCCCTACGAATATCGAAAAAACAACCATGCCTTATAAATAGTGATTCCGCTCCTTGGTTTACTTGATATAGTAGGAAATTGACCTATGCCGGAACTATGCCAACTATGCCACCTATGCATTTTAGGGAGTAGCACCAAGCGCTAAGGGTTACGTGAAACGTCTAAGCATCCAAATGGCAGGGTTCCAACAAATGTTCACGGTAAACGACTTATTATCAATTTGCGATAGCGTCGGGCAGGATTTCTATTAAATTTCACGTTTAAACTATTTGTTGTAAATGAATGGACAAATGAAGTCAGCTACTGGTATCAGGTAAAACGAAAGAAGTGTATTTATTCAATAACGATTAAGATATATATACAATTAGTAAAAAAATATCTATTATTTTATATACAACTAAGAAAATAGAGGGGGAGATAAGGAAACTTAAAATTCAAGATGGCGTCCATGATGGTGAACATTTTCTCAATTTTAGGACTTGGAGCCAACTTTTTTCGTTTTTTATTGTTAATCGGGTTATAATTGTCGAATAGTAAATAAGTAAACCACGCTGCAGTTTTTAAGATATATATACAATTAGTAAAAAAATATCTATTATTTTATATACAACTAAGAAAATAGAGGGGGAGATAAGGAGATAAAACATATGATGAAAAAAAAGTTTACAGGTTATCAATTTTTTCAATAATTTCAAGGCGGGCCATCCTGCGTGGCAAGCGAATGTTCTACCATGGACAGTAAATTAAGAGGACAGGTTTTCGATACCCTTCCACGGTGCATTTTATTTCTCCCCGCGTATCAATCAGCTCAAGAGACTCCGAGGGAGTCTTGCAAGGTCGTTTGTAATACGTGATCTTAAAATTTCAAAATGGCAATCTTATGCGGTTGATATTGTTACGTAATTTTTTGCGCTTTATATTTTAGTAATTTTAAATTTTGTTTTTTTAATTCAATAAAAACTATCAACTGATATTTAGTATATCATATTTAATCTATTAAAACGTGAAAAAATACCTTTTAGCGTAAAAATTTACTTTGTGTTTATATTTTTTCTTTTTTCGAACAGTATCGTCCACTCTTAGCGATACTTGTTTTTTTTTTCAAATAACCTTGGCCGACTCCCTTAGTGTGATTGGTTTACGGGGGCTAAATTAAAACCAGGCTTTTTACAGATCCTCTAAAATCTACTATCCATGGTTCTACCATAGAAATAAAATTAAAATTAAAATTCAAAAATATTTGATTTTAAGTTTTTGTATTTTTGGTTAGAGGGCCAAGTCGACTTGCGACTTATAGCCCTCTTACAATATTGAATAATACGTTTTATACCTAACTGATACAATATAAATTAACAAAGCAAAATAAAATAATAAAATAATACAAATAGGAACTTAACATACAATAAATAAAACTAAGTTAATTAAAGACTAATTTAAAACAGAAAAAGGTATAAACTAGGAATTGGGTCTACTCAGTTTCAAAAATTATTCTTTTAAAAGTTTTTTTTAACTTCCGTTTCAGATTTTAAGTTAACAATTGAACGCCGGCGTAAAATATAGATGGTAATTTTTAGGAGGGGTTTTACAATCAGCGTGTCTGTCAACCTACCTGTCTGTGGGTCTGCGAACGCGTACGCATTTTCGGGGCAAAGTGTTATCACCGCGTTCGCAGTTTCTTGAAATTAGGGAAAAGGTTTTTCCAAAAACCGTTCTTTTCGTCATCGGGCGTAGTATAACTTTTCTCCAGCGTCTTTGACTTTTGGACGGACCAAGTACTGAGGGTTACGATAAACGTCTCAACATCCAAACGGCAGAGCTTCCACCAAATGTTAACGGTATATACGTCTTATTATCAATTTGCAATAGTATCGCTCGAGATTCGATCTCGGGAGTCGGGTCCCCTGCATGAGTGGCGAACGTTCTACCGCAGAATCACCGATGCTTGTTTTTCTGCGATGTTTTTCAAAAACAGCTTCTGCAAAAGCCCGTTACGCTGTTATAAACGTCAATTTATTTTATTAGAATTTCGACGACATGAAATAAACGACTCTTTGTTGAACGATAAAAGAATAAAGGTCTTGTTTATTATTGTCACTGTACAGGTATGTATCGTTATGTGTAAAAACAGGAACAATAGCGCCATCCATCGAGCTTACGATGTGGCGCCGAAATACAAATATCAATTCTTACAATATTTATGCATACGGCACATTTCAAACAATTATCTTATACACTAACACTCTCCCTTGCCGAATGCTAAATATGCAGTCCCACTGAATAGCTGAGATGTTTTATTTTCTTAGCGCTTAAGGATTTGGTCATCATGTCTGCAATATTTTCAGTCGACTTTACATAGCTGAATTGCACTCTCCCTGCTTCAACTATCTCCCGCAAAAAATGTTTCTTCAGATCAATGTGTTTATTGCGCTCTGACGTAATCGGGTGTTTCGCTAGTTGTATCGCTCCTTGATTATCCGCGTGTATATTCACCGGATCCTGTACTCGTTGTTGTTGACCAATTTCGACTAAGACATTTTTCAACCATATGGCTTCCTTTGACGCGTGACACATGGCGATGTATTCCGCTTCCACTATTGATAATGCCACCATACTTTGCTTCTTTGTACTCCAAATGATGATATTATCGTTTAGCGTGAAAGTGTTTCCACTGAAAGATTTTCTGTCTGTAGGATCTGATCCCCAATCTGCATCTACATATCCTTCGACTTTACTACCGTTCCCTTGCTTGTAGTATAGTTTGTCTTCGTTAAATTGGCTCATTAAGGCTGTGGCGAACGAAAGATCTGGTCTCGTCCCACAGGCCAAGTACAAAAGATGCACTATTGCTTGTCTGTAAGGGAACTTGACGTCCGTCCTGTTCGATGGTCCTTGCTTCGTATATTTGATCCCAGGATCCAGAGGACTTGACACTGTCTTCGTGTTCTACATGTTATATGTGTCAAGGATCGTTTTGACGTACGTATGTTGATCTATAATGATGGAACCGTCATCGTAATGTTCCACCCTGAATGACAAAATATGTTGGATTTTTCCCAAGTCTCTTATTTCAAAATAAGATTTCAATTTTAAGCCAAACGCTTCTAGGGTTGCGTCTTCCTTGGCAATGGCTGGTAAATCGTCGACGTAAACTCCAACTATCATTTTCTTAGCAATGTTGAAATAAATGCAAGGGTCTGCTACTGACCGATTGAAACCAATTGATTTGAGGAACTCGTCCAAGGTTTTGTTCCATTCCCGTCCGGACTGGTGTAATCCGTATATCGCCTTCTTTAGTTTACAGACGTAATGTGCCTTTTCCAGGTTAATGAACGGGTAAGGCTGTTCCATGTAAACGTCATGTTCGAGGGTACCGTTCAGGTAAGCAGCCACGACGTCAAAGTGTTTGTCTTTCCAATTTAGTGCGACCTTTAAAGCCAGGACGATTCTCAAAGTTTTCACCTTAATTACCGAGCTAAATGCCTCTTCGAAATCGACCCCGAAAATTTGAGTATATCCTTTCGCCACCAGTCTGGCGCGGTATCGACTTAGTTGCCCGTTTTGATCAAATTTTCTTCTGAATATCCACCTTGTGCTTACTACATTAACATCGTTCGGTTTTACTACTAAATCCCAAGTATTGTTTTTTTTTTCAAGTTACCGATTTCTTCCAACATAGCTTTCTTCCATTCGTCCCCGTCTCGTCTTGATAGTGCGTCCGTCACATTTTGAGGGTCTTCATATGGGTTAGCTCCCTCAAAGAAAACTGCTCGTAGTTTAAAGTCTCTTTTCTCAGCCAGTCGTTCAGATGTTCTTGCTTCTTTATCTTGCCCCAACTGAGTAACGTCAGGGCCGGACTGGCTAGTAGTTGGCCCCACCGGCTATGCAATCGTGTTGGTCTCATTTCCCATTAATGCCAAATTTTTCCACTTTGGCCCCCAATTTGAGTTGGCCCCGATCTGACCGGCGATCGCCGGTTAGCCGCCCGGGCCAGTCCGGGCCTGAGTAACGTTCTGTCCGCGTCAGATCGTGTGAAATCATCTTCAAACAACTTTAGGCGTCTTCTTCGTTCTGGATTTTGGCCCTTTCTTGATCGGCATCGTTCATTGCGTCTACATTTGCGGCGTTATTTTTCCCTTCTACAAGGGTTATCTCCCTTTCTTCAAATGACAAAGGTAAATTTACTTTAATTAAGTCTTGTGTTTCGGACTTCTTTAATTTTTCCACGATAAACGGAAAAATGTCTTCTTCAAAGAGTACGTCTCGACTAAGAAAGAAAACGTCCTTTTTTCGATCACATAACTTATACCCTTTCGTTTCTTCGGGGTTACCAACAAGTACACATTCGACAGCCTTAGCGTCTAATTTGCCTCTGAGGGTCTCGTGAACTCTGGCCCATGCTCGACACCCGACGACTCTCAGATTTTCGAGGTTTACTTTTCTTCCGGTCCACACATTTCCCGATATGCCTTGAGACGGGCTCTTGTTTCTGATGTAGGCAGCCGTAATTACTATATCGGCCCAGATATAGGTTGGAAGTTCAGATTCAATTAGTATACAACGGGCCATGCCCATTAAGGTTTGATTCATGCGTTCCGCAACACCGTTTTGTTCCGGGGTTCTTGGAAACGTCAACTGTCTTGTGATTCCGAGCGCCTTCAAATGCTCATCGAATTCCTTTCCACAATATTCTCCTCCATTATCAGTACGAATGACTAGGATTTTCTTTCCATGTAGTCTTTCAACTTCTTCTTTGTACTCTTTAAATTTGTCCAACGCTTCGCTTTTACGCTTGATGGCGTATACTTTAGTAAATCTTGACAAGTCGTCGATAAAGGTAATGAGATAACGGGATCCTCCTTTAGAAGTCGGGCTTATTGGCCCAATTACGTCTGAGTGTACCAAAGCAAGAATTCTGCTACTGCTTGTTTTACTTAATTTGAAAGGTTTTCGTTTAATCTTTCCACGTATACAAATGGTGCAAGGTTCTTCGTGAGTATTGTTTACTTCCACTTCTCCTTGTTCCGGATCAACTACAATTTCCTTCACGTCTTGTAAGTCTTTAACCGCCTTTAAGTGTAGATGACCCATACGGCGATGCCATAAGCTCAATTCGTCTCGCTGCACTTTGTTGACTATTGAAATTGAATTCTCCTTTGGTAGATCTTCCTTCTTTTCTTGAAGCGTGAATAGCGATCCATGTAATTTAGCAATGAGGAAGGGAATTTCGTCGCTCTTATCCGAAATCGTCTCGTGTGCCCTCAAATTTTACACATTTGCCCTTTTCAAGAATTCTTCTTACCGAAAGGAGATTACAGTCCAGGTCTGGAACTAGTAGCACCTTTTCCAGGGTGATACATGCTCCTCCATTCTCATTTTTAAGTAGTACTTCAATTTTGCCTTCACCTGTTACTGCCAATTTTTCTTTCTTCGCCATTTCGACGAAGGACGAAGGTGGTTTGAGATCAAATAGTTTTTCTCGGTACGGAGTCATATGATCGGTCGCGCCGCTGTCCAAGATCCAGGTCCATTCGTCGTTACTCTCCTCTCTTGTGCAAAGAGCTTTTCGAATGTATACTGCTTCCTAGTCTTGGTCTTGAGCGACTTTCGCTTTTGGACATTCTCTTTGCTTGTCTTGTTCTTCTTTTCTCTTCATCTTCACTTCTTCACAGTTTTTAGCAATGTGACCGAGTTGTCCGCAAGAAAAGACTATAAAATTTCGATCCGTCTGATATCGTTGATGATGTTGGTTGCTCTGATGTGACCATTTCGGCGTGGTATTTCCCCTTTTATCTTGTGAAACTGTTTTGTTTTTGGGAACGAACTTGTTTATTTTGGTATATAAAGCGTGTTGGTAATCCTTTGTCTCTTCTTCTTTTAACTGTAATTGATGAGCCTTTCTCTTTTCTTCTACTAATATTTTGGCTTTTACATCCTTCGATGTTATTGCGTTAGGATCATGTTCGAGTCCTTGAATCAATGTTTCGTAAGTGTCAGGTAATCCCAACAGCATTATCATAGCCACTTCCCTGATTCCGTTAAAATTCTAACTTAAAAGCGAACGGTCGTTATAATACCCTCTGTAGATATTTTTTCATTAAATTTTGCTTTGTATTATATTCAACTGATAAACTGGTACTGTAAAAAGGGTTTAATTCAATTGTGCATTGTTATAGTACGTCTAACTCACTGCTGTAACTACTTAACTTATGATATTCTGAATAAATTAAAATTGGTCGTTTCGTCTCAATTATTTTAATTATAATTAAAATTCTATACCGGGCGGGATAGAACTGGGATAACGTTTTTAACAAATAACTCTAAATTGCGGAGATATATCTTTAAGGGTTATCTCGAGAAATTAATACAACTAGGGACAATTCTTCCGAGGAGAGGTATATTTTGGCTTGTCAACTTGTTAGTTTTGTTTTTTCCCTCTTGTAATAACCTGTTAAACAAAATTTTATTTTCGCCAAAAAGGTACGAATTTAACATCAACCATATCATAGTACCATACTATGGTACCACTACCATAATATCTACCTTTCTTAAATGAGCGAAAATTCGTTTAAAATGGGAAAATAATAGATCAACGGGAGGTAGGCCACTGGTAAGCCCTTTCTAAAATATCGAAAATTCGTTTAAAATGGCAAAATAATCTATTAACGGGAGGTAGGCCACTGGTAGGCCCGTTCTAAAATAGCGACAATTTGTTTAAAATGGCAAAATAATATATTAACGGGAGGTAGGCCACTGGTAGGCCCTTTTAAAAATAGCGAAAATTCGTTTAAAATGGGAAAATAATCGATTAACGGGAGGTAGGCCACTGCATGGTAGGCCCTTTCTAAAATAGCAAAAATTCGTTTAAAATGGGAAATTAATAGATCAACGGGAGGTAAGCCACTGGTAAGCCCCTGGTAGCCCCTTTCTAAAATGAGCGAAAATTCGTTTAAAATGGGAAAATAATAGATCAATGGGAGGTAGGCCCCTGGTAAGCCCCTGGTAGCCCCTTTCTAAAATAGTAAAATTGGTTTAAAATGGTAAAATAATCGATTAACGGGAGGTAGGCCACTGATCTATAGGACTTCGGTTTTTGTGCTCTGTGTTGTCTTTGCAATACCTATTCTGATTGGCAACGCTGCTCCCAGCCTAAAGCTCCATAGACATACTCATGCGACAATGGTAAAAATATGACCATTGAAATAGCTCGGCCACTAGTAGGCCCTTTCATAAATAGAGAAATTTCCTTTAAAATTGTAAAATAATCGATGAACAGAAGAAACAATCGATTAATCGTCGGTATGTCTCTGGTAGGTCCTTTTAAAAATATCGCAAATTTTACCCTTTAAGATGCGAGTCATGGGACCTTTTCACCCACGTTTATTTTTGAAAAGTTCGTTTTTAACCGCGCATCTCGCGATTGTGGCAAATACTAAAAGGCCTACCAGTGGCCTACCTTTAGTCAAGATAAGTACGAATTGAGTAAACTTTTTATGATTGTTTCCTTTGCATTTTACGCTGTTTTAACAGATTGGCCTTATTAAAATTAAATTAAACTTATTATTAATTAATATTTTGAATATTTAAACAACGCATAAACAACTTCAAATCATCGACTTAACAGCCAATAGAATTCGGTTCAGTCAATTATTTTTTAGGGGTGGAATACTATTGATGAGTTCTTCCTCTGAACAAATAATTTAGAAACATATTGAGATTTGAGACCTCACGGAATAATCCGCGACCGGTCTCAGCTCGTATTTATTTACGTCACATGTTCGTAGTTGGATTTATAGCCGTACATACAATACTAACGTAGATATTCGCGATAAACCATTACTGTGCACCGGTTTCCCCCATAACCATTGCTCGTAAAACAACTATTTCTAACAGTAACCTGTGAAAAGATATGTTTTTGTTTGAGTAATTACTCCTAAAATATTTAATTACGGAATTTTTAACCATTCTTAATTTTTTATTTAAAAAAACTAGCTTTCTATGATTTGAAAGAAACGCGTTTTCTAGTGCGTTCTTAGCGATTGTAAATTATGGGAAAAAGAAAACTATTTCCAACACTAACCTGTGAAAAGATATGTTTTCTTTTGAGTATGTACTTTTACACGATTTGATTACGCAGTTTTGAGCCATTCTTCAACTTTAATTAAACATAAGTCGCTTTAAAGATGTCAAAAAAACCGCGTTAGCGTCGAGCTAAAGTCACCTATTTAATTTTAGGCGAAATAGAGTGTTAGTTCACCAGTTTGGCACCGATGGCGTAACTTTCGTTGCCAGCCAAACGAAAAGCATGGGCCAAAGACAGGGTTTTTTAAAAGTTCTAATCGGACCCCACAACAAAATTTCAAAAATCGTTCTAGTTTGTTATCCAACTTCTATGAATGCGACCATATAGATAGAAAAGAAATAGAGGCACTATTGTATCTGGTGAAGTTGACCGTGAGTGCCGACCCCTTTTCGCCAATGTAGGAAGCCATGAGATGGGCAGATTACGTAGCGCCATCGACGCGCGGTAAAATTAAATACATTATTCCTTTTGGAAAATCAACTGTCATTTGATGTAAACAAACGAAGGATAGATGGCGTTGCAAATTCTGCCCATCTCCAGTTTCATACATGCGTGGGGGGGGGGGATGAGTTTTCCCGTTCAAAAACAAGGGTGCCTTAACGCGGTAATCTTCCCTCTATTTCTTTTCTATCTCTATGAATGCGACACTCAGACTCCAGTGGGATTGAGTTTTAAGTCAACGAAGGCGCAATATTGTAAGACGCGTTTCGGGTACAACGTGAACACGCCACAAGGGTTGCTCGTATGTAAAATGTTTATAGAACCATTTTTTGTAGGAAATATCCCGGCCCCAATGTTCGTAGATCAGATAGCAAAGGCTAAGCCTAAGCCTTCCTAACTAAAGATAAGTTACAACAATTATTCAAAAGATAATATATCATCTCGTAAAATATCAAAGAAATTCTGTATTTACCTTTCAAAAAATATGAATCTGAAAACCACATTCTGGATAGTTTTAGCCTTCTCTCGCTTTGTACTTAAAGCTAAAACCGTTAAAGAAAGTGGAAAGACCACTTATGAATCAACAACACCTTTAATTGGTTATTTGCATCTGTGCCTACGTTATTCACAAAGTAGACCTGATCACTAGATAAAATAAACTTCGTGCGCGCGTCGTAGATGGTGTTACTGTCGTTTTAGCGAAGAATCTAATTGGTGGCCTGCCAGCCATTAGATTAAACGTTCTAGTTTGTTATCCGATTTCTATGGGCATTTCTTGAAGCTCGATCTTGGCATCTTGTAAATCATAGAGTGGCAACACTGCGCGCCAACATTTTGTCGTGTGAGATAATAGGAAATACAAAACTTTATAAACATAGCTGACAGCTTGAGCCATTTGCTTCTATATAATTTCGTTGCTATTATTTTGTAAGTAAGAGTTTTTGTATTTAAATACTTTTTTTACCTTCTTAAAATGGGATTTTTTATCAATAGGTACTTTTGTTTTTTTGTGTTTTTTTTTGGGTTTGTTATTTGTCAAGGATTACAGTAATGCAAAAAGTTTTAACCGCAAGTAATTATTTAAAAAGATATGATCAATGTAAAATTGCTACTTGCCAGCAATTTTTACATCGGAAAATACGACATATTTCGAGATTTCTGTACGTGTTGGATAAAGTAGGACTGATGACGAGGACGATTCTTTAAATTCCTAGATTTTATACTTTTTGGATAAAGGAGGACTGATGACGAAAAAGAAAAAGGCTGAAATGAAAAACAGTACTAACGGGAATGGAATTTTTCCCGTATTTCAACGCATTTTAGCCTTTTTAACCATACTATGTAATATTATATGTCTTCTGTGTGATGTTGACTTATACAAAGTCGAATGTATTCTAAGTATTGGCGACTGACGACGCCGCGCACTCACTTAGCTCGAGCGCTGGGGGCACGCGGCGCCTCCCCATCCCCATACTAAAAAAAGGTATGGGCCATCTATAACGCAACCTAGAGGACAGCACCAAGCCTGACGCATCAAGTATCGTCAACCCGATATTAATCCAACTAACCTAATAATATAAATAACCTAACGTATTATCCCCGCCAAAACCCCTAAAATGCATTGAAATACGGCGAAAATACCTGAAATAAAAAAGTAAGTTAGTATGTTTTGCATTTCCACATTTTCTTTTTCGTCATCAGCCCCACGTTATCCACAACGCATTAAAATCTAGGAATTTAAAGAATCGTCCTAGGGAAAATTCATTTCAAAAGGCCAATGTTTAAAAATTCATATCTTTGTTAATATTCATTTCCGTCAAAAAAAAATTAAAATTAAAATAATCCCCATCTTGCCCTCTATCCAAAAAAATATATAAAAAAATCGGGTGGGGGGCAGCTATTCTACACTTAAACCAAAATTGCTGGCAAGTAACAATTTTATGTTTATCATATCTTTCTAAATAATAAATGGCGGTTAAAACTTTTCGCATTACTGTAATCCTTGACAAATAATAAACAATAGACAAAACCAATAAAGCCGTAGTAGAAAACACATTTTCGGTTTGCACACGTTTTAAAAATTAGTAATATCTTGTCGTTAAATCTAATTCGTCATCAGTCCTACCTCATCCAACACATACAAAAATCTCGAAATATGTCGTATTTTCCGAGGTAAAAATTGCTGGCAAGTAACAATTTTAAATTTATCAAATCTTTCTAAATAATAAATTGCGGTTAAAACTTTTTGCATTATTGTAATCCTTGACAAATAATACATCTTAAAAATAAACAAAAAAACAAAAGTACCTATTGTTTAAAATAGCTATTAAAGGATATTTGAAATAACCATTTAATTTACATGTTGCGTTATTCATAAGTTAATGAGAACCACCTGTGGACTGCACAAGGATTGCATTTCAAAGAGTGATAAAATATGGGACTAGGTAAAATTGTCTATAATAAAAAGGGACCAAAAAGTTAAACCCTAAACAAATTTGGAGAAATTAAAAAACTTTTAAATTTTTTTATATTAATTCTCTTATTGGCAGATCATTAGTTGCAAGCTAGATTTCCCACATGGTACAGAGGAGTTGCAAATAGGAAGAAACTTGGAATTTGTTGTTATTTTATTTAGTATTTTACTCTTAAGATTTATTTGTTACGCTTCATTTGTAAGTTTTTAATTTCTTAAATTTGCTTAGGGCTTAGCTTTTTTGTTCCTTTTTATTATGGACTATTCTACCTATTCGCGTATTTTATTGCTTTGTAGACAACATGGTTGTAATTCACGAAAAGAGTAATAGCATTCCATTGAAACCACTCGGAGAGTGACCCAATTTTGTCTCATACGTCATTGCTCTAAGTCGGAGGTGCTTGGAGGACTGATCTTAATTGCTCCCCATTAGAGAGAGCAGCGTATCGTCTGCTATCTTCCAAAAGTCTAGCAAAAGTGTATTAAATCTTAGTCCATTGGTGCTCCGAGTGATCTGAAATTTGTCAGTCTCGAGAGACTGGGCAGCTTAGATCAATCTGTGAGTTAGCAACCGGGTCAATGGAAGACATGAATCCGACTCCGAGCTGCTCACTTTTTCGCAATGGAATGTTTCTTTTTAGGGCAATCCTAGACTGCTCGAAGCAGCCCAATGGACTACGCTATCAATGGTGCCATTGGCAAGAACCATGATGGTCAACCCGTCAAGCTGCCCTACTAAATTTATTGGGTTAAGAAAACATAAATACATAAATTGATTACGCCTTTTGCTTTTAAGTAGGGACAAAAAAAAATTAAATATTCTTGGAGAGAATGACTATGTTGCAATGATCTACGGCCATCATTGCCTAGTTTCCATCCAAATTATAAAATTTGTACTTATTAAATTGTCCACATTCAGAGTCACGATCAAAATTTTTAGTGGTTTAGAACTTAGTAATCTTTACAAATTTCAACCTAGCCCATTATTTTGTACATATACTTATATTTATTAATGAAATATAAAATCTTTAACTTCACATTTTCAACGTGGAGAAAAAAAAGCTTAAATGGAGAATGACTGCCGAGACATTTTTAAGCATTTCTCCCAATTAATCTCAAATTCTCGATAGTAACCCACATCCTCCTTATTTTACCAGGGGGGAAATAGACTATGACGGATAATTATTGTCTCAACATAGTTATGAATTTCATATGGAATGATTATATAATGGTTTCTTTCTGTGAGTCTTAACTTGTAACTTCGCCTTGAAGGCCTATCTGGTGAAGTACCGCGTATCGGTTCAATTTATTAAGTAAATATATTTTAGTTTCCCCGAATGTTGTTGGTCTTTTTTACCTCTTCAACGTTGTTCAATGTTATCTTTAGACCCAAGGTGGTTCTCGTTTTCTTTCCTTTCGTTTTGTATTAAATTTTGAAAATGTCAGTGAAGTTCTCTTTTAAAGGGTCAAGGTGTAATGCAATTATGGAGTCTTCAAATACAGTTTTGAAAACCAGAAAAAGGAAGTTAAAACATAAATTGAAAAATATGCAGAATGAGTATAAGTTGCTTTTAGAAGTTTTGGAGAAATACATTGTAAACGTAAGTTACCAGTTAAAATAAAATAGGTTATAAGCTTAATAGAGAAATGTAAGTACTCATAAATTGATTTAAATTTGTCTGAAGGTTGATTAAAATCCATACCAGTGGCTAAAAGTGGAAAATAATAGTCTTAAGACCTTTACATTTTATTTCAACTTCATCTCTTTTGTGTAAGCCACTAAACATATGTATGATCTCACATCAGAATAAAAAAAATAAGTCCATAAGATGGAAATGGAAATTAGCCATGATAACAATTCATATCTACTGTTATGAATACCTGATAATGGTTTTTATCTGCTTCTAGAATGATTTTTCATGTTTAAATGTGTTTAGTTATTTACCCTGGGGCCTGAGAGGGATTAATTACAATATTCCATTATAATATACTGTGTTAGATAATGAATAATGGCTTACATGTAAAAAAGAACACAACAAATTTTTTGGTGGCTTTTAACAGATTGAAGAAGCTGCTACTACAAAATAAATGGACCATGCGCAGTTTACGCACTCGAAAAACAGTTAACAATGGTTTCTGAAACCCTAAATTTTTCTCACACTAATTCTTGGAGAATTAATAATATTCTTTTAATTAATTTGTATGTAAACAAGTATTTATACTTAAAGATGTTCCAATTAAAGCTTTATTTATTTATAAATGTGGTCTAGTTACACAAATTCTGTGTTTATATGGTTAACAAGTAACTCCCACTGCAATGTTAGTTTCATATGAAAGACAGATATAAAATTTTTTGATTATTCAAAAATTATTTAATGGGCCCCCTAAAAAATATGTGAGCCAAAGGGTAAAAAGCGTTAGAACAAAAGAGAGCTTATCTCGAACCAGAAAGGTAATACGCTGGAGCTTGGCAAGGGAAAAAAGGGTTAATCGGAAAACAAGCCGATCAAATTCTCAATCTAATATTTCAAAATGAAAAAGAGAAAACACTAAACTCTTGTAAGAGAAAAAATAGTTATTCAGAACAACAGAAACCTCCGTCACAACCTGTATAACAAATTATGCCTCAAAGAAGTATCTCAGACCAAAGAGCAGTGTTGGCTGGTTTGAAATAAACTGGTTTAAATCAAGTGATTTTTTAAATATAAACCAATGGTTTTTTCAATTAACTAAAAATTATTCCAAAACGTTTGTACATTTCCTTACCGAAACGATTACATTACTAAAAAATTTACAAGGTGACCATATTTCCTATATTTTCAGTACCTTTCATGGCTTGAGCTTTTTTTTCCTTTAATTCACTTGAAAATAATCTATTTTGTTTATAAAATTTTCGAGGAATTTTCCTGGTCACTTTTGCATTTATACAAAATTAAAATATAAACTAAAACTGAAACTTCATTCAGGTGAAAAACTGATTAAAAGTAAAATAAAGCGGTGTTTAAAAAAAAACCTGGTTTAAACCAAAAAAAAATACGCTTTTCTGGGTTTTTATTAAAAAAAAAACTAATTTCTTTCAAACCCTGCCAGAAAGAAACAATGTATAAACTAAAATAAGCCTTAGCAATGATGGAAATTGATGCCTCAAACTTTAATGGAACAGTGCATAAAATAACAGTATGAACCTCACTTTAAGATAATTCATACATTTCAACATATTTAAAAGTAAACACTAAACTTTACAGCCATGTTGTCAGAACCCATTGACAAGATCGGTAATTGACTAGAATATAGCCGAAACAATTTTGTGTAGCTACATTAGCACATGTGCACGATTCACTGAATAAAATAGTCATGTGTTTATGTTAGTTTTATTTGTAAGGCTAAAGTTTATTGTACATGCCAATTTTTTCGTGAGCCCTTCTATATTGAAATACTAAACCGCGCACACTGTAAATATAACGCAAACCGCTGAACAGGTTTTATTTAAGTGTCTTCCATAATGGAAAAATATTGATATTGCAGAAAATCTGTGCACTTTGAATCAGAGCGGAAAATCTTTTAAAATAGTTTACACGTGAATTAGAAATAAACAGTAAAATCCCATTTCTAGACATCCTAAACAAAGAGATAAAAATGTATACAGTTATCCCTCATGTCAAAAACATTTCAGAATAAGTTGGTAACATATTAAGTAATTGTCACATCAAAACAGTTTTCGAACCATGTATCAGAAAAACCCAAAAAGACAAAATTCCGGCAACGGAAAGCTACCATATTTAAAAAATTCCTTGTGTATGTGTAAAGGCGTATGCTTGGGCCAACCAAACGGAATTTTTAATGAACACAAAAATGATGTAAAATACCAGTAATATTGCGTGACGAAAGTCAAATAATCTGTAAAATTGATTAGTATGATTAACTTAATGTTCACCAATCCCTAGAAATTTGGACTACATAAATAACTAATCTAATTTTTAATCATCAATAGTACTTTTTAAGCAACCATCGTAAATTATAAATCTTGCTCTAAATCTCATTACACACATGATAAGGATACTGAAATGGTTTCAAAACAAGTAGTGATGAATTTTTTTTTAAATATTTTAAATTTTACTATGAGTGGCTTCTATCATTTTATTTTAGTTTTAATGCATAGGGTTAGCCCAAGTATACTAATACACTACTATTATCATAGGAAATTATTTATAATTTTCAGCACCATTACATTCATTAAATTAACAATACTGTTGCCATCTACACTTCATGCATTGTAATGCGTTGCTTCACTGTAAATTAAGTCCCTATTCATTTCATTATTTGTAAGCTTGTATTTCAATTTCAGTTATCTGTCTAAACGCTCGTGTTTATCAAACTTACTAAAGGCTATTAATTTATGGTCCAAATGGCTGGATTGGGACTTCAGTGTGGGTGTTATTTATCTTGACTTCTACAAAGCATTTGACTCTATCCCCCAATTGAGTCTTATTAATTCCTTCCAGTCTGCCGGAATAGCTGTAGATGCCCTGACTTGGCTGGGGGATTACTTGAGGGTGTGAAGACAATGGGTTGTTCTTAATGGTCCTCAGGGGTTGGTCTTGGTACCTTCACTTTTCAATGTGCCAGTGTCCGTCACCTATGCCAGTCTAAATTTTTTCACAAAATTACAAATCAATTGTTGCGAGCTCCTATTAAACTTCGATGCAGTTGTAGTTTGGGCCAAATATCACTGTCTATCCTTCAATTCGAACAATTGTCCAGTTTTACACTAAGGTCGCAAGAACACAAATTCCACCTACCTTGATGGCTCACCTTTGCGTACCACTCTCTCTGGGGGTTATTGTTGACCCAACCCTTAAATTTTCTAGTCACACTGATAAGGTCTCTAAAAGTGTCTTGTACTCCGTATCCTGTATTTCCATTCTCTTAAAATTATTAAGTCACTATATAATAGTGATCGGACGGGGTGACATTTGCGTCGGGGTTGGGGACAGAAAAAACTTTGGGGTATTAATCCCGTCGGTGACCTGTTAGCGTTTTGTTTTGGCTTTTGGGGCTTGTTTGTTAAGTAAGGTTTTTTTCTGGTCTGGTTGGAGTATCAGGATCCTGGGTATTCGTTTTGGAATGGCTACTACGGGAGGGGACGCTGTCCTTTTGGACAACTCTGATGATTACGATTCAGGGGGTGAAGCGTCACCTGGGTTGTTGGAAGGTCAGGAGTTGGAGTGAAGTCTTCCTGGGGGAAATAATGGGTGCATCAGCGGCTGTTGGTAGCGATGCAGAAGCTTGGAATGCGTCTTCAGCGGTTCCAGTCTGCTTGGCATCGAGAGCTGTGGCCTTGTCTCCGGCAGTTTCAGTCGGTTTGGCATCGGTGATGGAATTTTCATCTTCGGCGGTTTCGGTCAGCTCGGCATCGAAAGCTGCGACTTTGTCTTCGGTGGTTTCGGTCAGTTCGGCATCCCTCCTCCCTGGCCATGGGGGTGGAGAGTTCTTCGGGTGTACTGGTGGACGTGGTTGGGCTGCATTTGGATGGATTTGGCTACATCTCTCAAATAATGAAGCGGTTAGCTCTTCCTGTGAACGTTTCTTTTGATCGGTTGGTCTAGTTGCGCCCTGAGTGTTTTCCTGGGGATTTTTAGGGTGCGTATTGAATCTGGCATTGCCTGCTAATCTTCCGATTGCATTGGATCGGCTGGTGATGAATTCTCGGGTTTGGGTAGTAGTGGGGGTTCCTCCTCGTGACGCGTTGGACAGTCGAGTGGAAAATTTTGTGGCTATGATGGAAACGATCCTAAGGTTTCGTAAGGTTGTAGGGATCAGGGGTTGCGGACTTGATCGTGAGATAGGGAGAGCAGTGTCTTTTGTTACTCAGCGGGCGGTTTTTGTGGCTCAGCTGTCGCTGGCGGTAAAATATGGATATCCTGTGGTAGTACAATGTCGTCGGGCATACTCTGAGTCGGAGGTTTTCCGTATCCTGAAGGACCGGGTTTCGAGGGGCCACACCATCCTGTTGCATAACTTTTGGGATGTCGATCCATTTCTGGCACATTTTCTGAATCTGTGTTAGGCTTTGGGCCACTAGCCACCTTTCCTTCTATGGGTCCGTCTCGCTCGGTGTTTAAATCAGTTTCGGAGGCTAGGATTATCGTGGAATCGGCTGCTCCTCTGTTCGTTCCGGCGGGTTTACCGGGAGAATATTTAGCGGGGGTGTCTATCCCTTTACCGGTGGTAAATCAATACCTGGTAACTTGGCTGGCTTCCATTGTCGCGTTTTTTGGTCGGTAACATCCAGCGTCTGTATGGAGTTCATTTGGGAGTGTAGTCTGGTTTTGGTGAGAATAAAAATTGTTATTTGGAAGGTCAGTTGTTTTTTTGAATCCTTTGATTTCCCGAGGTTTCCCATAGTGAAGGGGGGGGAGATGTAACGGGGTGCTAAGTATGGGAAACCTCGGTAGGCCTTTTTCCTCCTTTTCCTAGGTATTCTGTCGGGTTGGTGGTGTGGCGGACCAACGTCTTATTGGGAGCTTAATGGCCGCCAACGTAGTTATATCTAGCCCTGGCAACACTGTAAAGGCGTCTGCTTGCAAGTTGAGGCAGTTGCTTTTTTGTCTAGGAGCAACAAACACAAGGAGAATGCAGCCAGCCTTTAAACACGCTAACGAGGGGTTGTGTACGAATTTCATTGGATGAGTGTCACGAGCCTTTACGCCGAACGTTTTACGGGCGGGGGGAAGACAATTTCCAAATTTTCCCATTCCGACAGCAGCAGGCGCTAAAGCGTTTAGCCAATGAAAAGCGTACACAAGAAAATACACGACTTTTGACGGGTTGCATTCTCCTTGAGTGGGGTGTTGTGTTTGTTGCTCCTAGCTTTATGTATGCCACACAAGTTTACATGTTGTATTTGGAGATGTCAGGAAATAAATGTTTTCTCTATTCTTTATCAGTATAAAGCTATAGTTTATTCATAACTAGTTACAACAAATCATATGGTAATGTTAAATAGTGCAGGCAAATAATAACACCCGTACAATCACTACTATATAACTCTGTATTTGACTACAGTTCACCCTGCTCTTAGAATCTGATAAACTTACATTCCAAGAAGCTCGTGAACTCAAATTAAAAAATTTACAGCCGCAGCCCACTTAAATTTCTTTATATTCAGTCTACTGGGACCTATCATAAAATTAACAATATTTGCCTCTTATACTAATTTTTTCATAATAACCTAATTCTAAATTTCACTGATTAAGTGATGGGTCAAAAACATGAGGTTATTCCCTCAAACTTTCTAAACCCCCAGGCCAACACTGCTACCCGTTTAAATTCCTTTTCCCATATAGTGTCATAAAGACTCTCTCTCCCCCATTCTATAATATCCCAGCCTTATTATTCTGAATAGAAAATTTTACTTGTTGCCCACTTTGGTACTCATTTCCAGGATTCGTAATTTTTGTTTATTTTCTAATTGTATTTGTAGATACCTTTGACCCGTGGTTCCCCCCCCCCCCCCTTTTTTTAAATATTTTGCATTTTCTTGTTGGAATTTTCATTAATGCTTTTTTCCTTACAGTTTGATTTCATTTATAAATGTATTATTATCTTTGGGTATGTCAGTACGCAAGACACAATTAGCTTAACAGACAACCCTTACCAAAAAATAAGTGGTCTAAGAACTATTTCAGTTGCTTTTAAGTTTGTATTTGAGACAAATACCAACTAAAAACCTGCTTAAAAACAACTTAAAACCAACTAAAAACTTACTTAAAATGTTACTTAATAAAGACCACTTAAAACCCACTAAATACCAACTTAAAGAAAAAGGCATTTTCCCACCAACTTATTACCAACTTAACTAGTTTACTGAAATATGCTGACCACTTAAAACCAACTTAATATCAACTTAAATGTGAATACCAACTAAATACCAACTAAAAACCTACTTATTTTTTGGTAAGGGAAATAACTAACTATTCATTAAATAAGTAAACTTGTATTGCAGATGGACTTACACAAATTCATGTGTTTAGATAATTGACATGTAACTAAACCAGTTTTATGAAGAATATTTTAAATTATCTAAGAATTGGTTTGAGAAAAAATTAGGTTTGAGTGTGCATTGTCAATTTATTTTGTAGTAGCGTCATCTTAGCAACAGCAGTCAGCCGATATTAAAAATAGTAGAAACCATTCCTCTTTAGTCAGCCGTTAATAAAAATAGTACATGACCTTCCTGTGCCTTTGGTTGCATTTGAAACATAGTAGATGTTCTAAGTCTACAAATACCTTTTTTTTGTATGTTTTAAAGAATGAATGTTTCATTCGAAATTTAAAATTTAGACCACTAGCTGTTGGTTTTATTGCCTTACATGGATGAATTTGACAATGCCAAAAATTGTTCGTAGTACAAATTAACTGAAATATTTACATAATTTATAATATAATATATATTATAATATAATAACAATTTCTGAAAACCATTCCCCACTTAAAACATTTTTCTTTTGGTATAGAGTCAACTAAACGCACAAGGACTTTTAACAAGTTCAGATATCAAAAGTTTCAATAACAACTATGAAATGGTATCATGTTCTTTGGACAAATACACCAATGAGTTGTTTAATCTAAGAGTGGATTTTAAATATAAGTTGGAAGAGTTTTTCAATATTGTGAGCCAATCACAGTCAAGTGATGAGGAAAGTTTCCACACTTTATTGTCGATTTCATCGTCTTTTGATCACAGACATGTAAGTTTAAAATTGTGTTTATTTTATTTTATCAAAACCTTTAAAGTGTGACCTTGGATTAATAATATAAGCTTCGTTTATTGTATATCGCACTCTTAGCTTCCCCAACGCATTCTAAAACGGCACACAAAATGCTGAAAAGTTGGGGGCAACTTGTTGGGTGGGATGACATTTTTTGGGACAATTGTGGGACAAGCTTTTTTTGAATTATAGGTGTATGCACGCCGGCGGTTGCGCAGCAATGCCAGCCTACAAAATAATAATGTTTTATGTTTACTTGTTTGGGAAGAGATGGTTTTTATATTTATTGCGTATATCGTAATATTTTAGTTAATTTTTGTTTTAGAACTTGCTCCCAAAAAGGCATTCCACGAATTAAAACTTACAATTTAGCCTAATAAAACAAGCTCAAATATATTAAAAATAATTATGTAGTAATATGTTGGTACTTTCTCCAAAATAAGAAATTTTGATCAGCTTTAAATTGTAAAAAGAACTTAAACACGCTAACTCGCGCTTCTCATGTACGTGTAAATGTTTGTCCAACCAAATCCATAAAACCGTTAGATTGCGCTAAATGCATAGCAGCAGTTTGAAAACCACCAAAAAAAGGAGTGCGATATCCAGTATGTGAAGTTTATACTATTAATCGAAATTAGTCTTTTGTTTAATTCACCTTTATGAAGTTAAAGTTACATATTTTTGGTTGTGCTATATAGCCACTTTCTATTAAACCACTAGAGGATTAGAGCCTTTTATCTCTTCATTGGCAGCTGATAGCATTGGTGCTACATTTTATTGGTATTGCCACTTCTATTTGACTATAAAACGTGATAAACATGTTCCTTAAAAAATCATACCTCAATTTGAATAAAACTGCAAAAAGCTTAGTGTAAAATAAGAACGAAATTAATGCCCATAGATGTTTAATTTAAACAGATTATGCCTCAAGTATAATTAAACCCCACTAAATTATTTAGTGATTAGAATTTTTTTTTCTAGGATGAACGAGAAACTGCAAGGAATGACATTCCTATAAAAACCAAGGATTCGGTATTCGATAATAGTACCTTTTCTGCGGTTGGGAATTTAAAAGCAGGGGAAGAAACAATCCCAAAAACTGTAGCTGTAAATGATAATCACAATAGTGATTTGTTCAACAGTGGTGTTGACAGTTCACCTGAGGAGCGAGTAATTACTCCAAACACTTACAAAAGAAGAGTAGATGAATTATGTAATGGTACCTTTTTTAAAAATTATAGTGTGCTCATTTTTCAATCGTTTCATGCAGGTGTCAAAATTTGGTGCAGAGGTAGCCATATTGAATAAAGAAAAGTACTTTGATTTATAGCTAGCCTCCATGTAGTGTAATCTGCAATAAATAAATGAAATGAAAATTGTTTTTATATCAAAAGTAAAATATTTAATATTTGAAAAATAAGTAATTAAATGAATTTGAAATTTTTAAAAATGAAGCACTATGATGAAACTAAAAAACATTTATTTTTTATATGCATCTTTTTTGACTGTCTTTTTCACCATTTAGAGTTCATACAGGTCTAATGGTTACCTATTGCTCAGTTCATTTCACTAGTATTTCAGCTGCAAAATTGGTGTTAAAAAATTATAATAAGAATATATATTAATATATTAATTTATATTTTTATAAATAAATTATAATTACCAATTCAAAACTTAATTATTTATGTCCGTGCAGTTTTATTGAGAAAATTAATTTAAGAAACCCTAATCTGATTTCTATAGGGAATTTAAAATGTTAATAACAAAATCTACCGAGTTGATCATGTATTCAGATATTTCAAAAAAGGTGAAATGCAAGTAATAATGGGATTATAACACCCTCGAATGTGAAATCTCGCTGCACATAAGAAATAATTCATAATCAAACATGAACAATGGAGTGGATGTTGCTTATTAACAGCTATAAATAGTTTGATAGTATATTACTAAGCAAGCATTTAATTATACTAAGGGAGAATGACATTGTTGAGATGAGCCACTTGCAGTGAGGAAAAATCTCACAGGTGTAAAATTGTGTCAAAATTTTTAGTTTTAGAGAACAAATGAGAAATTGGGCTAATTGAGTTTTTAGGGGGAGGGAGTGTACTCTTAGAGTGTGAAGGGGTTGGGAACAAAGTTAAAAATCATCTTAACATGGTCTAAATCAAGTGGTCAATATGAGCTCCCAAAAGTAACCCGAAAAGCCTGTTTAAGTAGTAATATTTACTGTTGTGTCCTATAGCAGCATTTTATAATTATGATCAAAAATTAAACCACCAATTATTGATAGACCTAACTTGAGTTTTAATAAAAGTAATGAAATAGAATGCAGACTTCATTGATAAAATTTACCAGCTATATTAATTTGATGCAAAATTTATTAAAGTTCCCGCCCAATTTTTACACCTGCAAATTAACACGCTTGCAGCAGTAACAATGGCTTTTTATAGAGATTGATAATTTTTTAAGATGCATATTATATACTTCTGTTCCTACTTACAATAGTGTCAGTAGGTTTTTCTTCCATTTGAAGCCTTCATATTTATCGGCTACTAATGGTTTTTCCCAAAATTAAAAAAAACGCAAAATCTGAACCTAACTCTTTTAAATGTCAATAAAATGAAACAAAGTATTTTTTTAATCAGACGTGATCTAAGTGCTAAATTTTTCCTTTACAGATTTATCCTTCGATTATGAATCATTAAGTGAATATAATGAATTCCAGAGTAAACCTAGCAATTCACCAAAAAGCAGTGAAATTCATTTTCCTGAATATGGACAAAAACATTCTAACATAAATGATTCCAAAACAAATGTGCCTTATTGTAAAACAACTCCTAAAAATGGTGAAGTTCTTTCTTTTGATAGCACAACCATGAGTCTACCCATACCACGAGGATTGACTCTTAATCCCCATGCCCCATCATTTGAAATACAAGAAAAATCTTATAACTTTACTAAAGGTGTGTTATTTTTGTATGAAAACCTGGCATTAAATTTTATTTGACATGTCAATTGATGAGCCAATAATCTTTGATAAAAATTTGCCAAAAGTGGGCAGGGTTGACAAAAACCCGGGAAAAATAGGTTTTTGCCGGGACATGTGGGAATAATGGAAAAACCCTTTTCTAACTAAATTAATCATTGATTAAATTACTAATCTGGTCATTGAAAATAGGAGAGATTAAGAAAAGCCAGAAGAAGAGTGAATAGATTATCACTGCTTTTATTATTTATTTTTAATGAATTTTACCACTTGATGTGGAAAAAACCATGGAAATAGATTTTTCCACACTGTTTTTAACTGTAACGCCCTTACCAAAAAATAAGTGGTCTAAGAACTATTTAAGTTGGTTTTAAGTTTGTATTTGAGACAAATACCAACTAACTAAAAACTTACTTAAAATGTTACTTAATAAAGACCACTTAAAACTTACTTAAAAAATAATGTAATTTTCTGACCACTAAAAACCAACTAAACCAACTTAAAGAAAAAGGCATTTTCCCACCAACTTAAAACCAACTTATTACCAACTTAACTAGTTTACTGAAATATGCTGACCACTTAAAACCAACTTAATATCAACTTAAATGTGAATACCAACTAAAAACCAACTTATTTTTTGGTAAGGGAAACTGCCATCCACACGCTTGGGATTACAGGAGTATGCCACTACTCCCGGCCTCGGGCGCAATTAACCTCTCGTTGAAATTTTCATTTCACTAGGAGTCTAGGTGAAGTAGTGGCGATGGAAATTTGACGTCTCCTAAACCCATTGAGCTGGGAATGAATCTAGCGGTCCAATTCGGATTTCGGTATTTCGCGAAACAATATTTGAAATGTCGTGTCGGCCGTCTGCTCTAAAATGAGGAGAAAACTTTATCATTCTAACCATCTATCGCGTTTGCCGGCAAAAAGATTTAAGACCACCACATTATAAAGCAGATGGCGCCACAAGTTGAATGATAGTTTTCTTGTCATTTTAGGGCAGATGGCTACATCGTAATTTTCAAAACTTGTTTCGCAGGGATCAGATTGGATTGGATCTCTAGATTAATATTCCCAACTCAATGGCTAAACCTACTGCTTTGAAGCCATTTATTTTTTTTATTATAAGCTTTTATTTTAGATAAAATTATGGAATAGTTGAAATAATTATCTTTACCTTTATTATTTGCCACCTGCAGTAATTCCCATGCGGGCCACCTCTTATTGTTTGCAATAGCGATAGGGACCCCAAAAGGTCGGCGGCCCAGGGAAACCCCGTGGACGCTATGCCACTGTTATAAGTGATATTTCGTATGATTTTAGATGCATAAGAAAATGTTGATATTTGACACTACTGAATAGCAATGATATGTTGCCAAATAATTACCAGTATTTAAATAAAATACACCCTATTAGTCGTGTTTGAAAATTGCAGTCTAAAATTCAAATTTAAGTATATATAGTAAAGATTTTGTTTTCTAAATGACCATAAAATGTTAAATATTCTTCGGGAAAACTATTGAATGGCCAGTTATCAAATTTTTCATAAAGATTTTCTTACCAATGGTATAATTATCCTCTAGCTTAATATTTTGTAGGAATTTCTCTAAACTTTACAACAAGTTTTTTTTTTTTAAATAGAACGATCTGGTGATGGAACTTATCCTCTACTGCAAGAAAATATCAAAGCTGATGCACGGAATTCTGCTGAAAATATGTATAAGGTCAAAGTTACTTATATTCACAATCTCATTGATTTTTATGTACTGTGTATGCCTGAAGAGTCTCAACATTGTCTGCAAAACTTTTGGTAAGATTATCTGTTGATGCTTAGTTATCAATGTTGGATTATTCGCAATGTGATAATTATATATCGAGATGCAGGAGTAAATTACAAACAAGTATGGTACGCTAGCTTCAGTAGTGTTAAATTTGGTGGGATTTTGGAACGTCATAAATTAAAAAAAAAGGTGCAGGGGCGCCACCTTCCGCCCTCCATCGGCATTATATTTTCACAAAGTTTTCCACTAATAACGTGGCAGCAAAGTGTCAAAAGGTGTTCTGGGAAATATTTTTTTCTTTTGACAATTAAGTCTGCTGCTGTAAATTAACAAGGTTTATCGCTATGGCGTGAACTGTATGGAGTTGATTTAGGCAAGGTTTTGATTAGAAGGTAGTATATTTGCAGTATATTTTAAATGGATTTAAGTTCAGTTTTAGATTTTATGAAAGCTCAATTTGAAAAAGAAAAACCCAGTGAAGAACGACAGCTCATCATTAATGTTGGAAAACCTATATTAACTTGGTCATACTAACGCCGAGCTCCTTTACTTCTGAGCATAGATTGTTTACGTTTTTGCTACGCGTTGCGGCTGCTGGGCGGCCCCTCAGTCGCCGATCACGGGTATATAAACCGCTGCAGAGGAGTCATTCCTTTCACCCGACTACTATCGTCACCAACGATTTTTGCCGCGCTCCGTAATGTTTGTTAATTGTACTAGTCTCTTACAAGTGGCTCTACATTGCCCTTGTTTGTTTTGTTCATATAATTTAAACCAGTTTTTATTAAACTTAACGTTTTTCATGACTTTTGACCACCTTTTTTTATCGTTGAGAATATCCACACAACAATTAACCCAAAGTGTTGCTGAATATATACTAGAATTAATTGAAACCTACAAGAGAGTTGAAAAAGAAATATACTGTGAACTTCTCAATTCGAAATCTAAAGGTAGACCAAGAAGATAATTTAAATACAAATGAAGATGAGCCTCGATCGTAAACAAACTAAATTTGCAATGGCCAAATTAATGTTTGTTTACCACAAAGAAGCAACTTCATTGAGAGAGGTATATTTCGACAACTTCAAAATTCTAGTCTCAAATGATGGTATTTTGGAGTTTATATCCCTTACCAAAAAATAAGTTGGATTTTAGTTGGTATTTAGTTGGTATACACATTTTAGTTGACATTAAGTTGGTTTTAAGTAGGCTCAAGTGGTCAGAATATTTCAATAAACTAGTTTAAGGGGTAATAAGTTGTTATTAAGTTGATGGGAAAATATCTTTTTCTTTAAGTTGGTAATTAATTGGTATTTAGTGGTCAGAAAATAACATATTATTTGTAATTTGGTTTAAGTAGGGTTGAAGTTGGTATTTAGTAGGTTTTAAGTTGATATTTGTTCCAATTACCAACTTAAATTATTTCCTAGACCACTTATTTTTTGGTAAGGGATATATTTTATCATTTTACATAAGCAAAGTGTTTGAACATGTACAACTAATGGACCACAAAAAAAGTGGAAAGATACAACCAACACCAACAATGCTTCATACCTGAAAGAAGATAATACAAGTGCAATATAAATGTGTTTATTTAAAACTAATTTAACATAATGATTAAATTATTAACAAATTACCACTGTACTCAACGGAGAGGGAGTGCAATGACTCAACTGCATCAAACGTAAGCTAGTCAAAAACTGCAATCATCTACGCATGCTACATGATAACAAAAACCGCGCCAAATATGACGTCATCAATTTGGATGGCGGCCAATTTAAATAGACCATGAACGTCATTAAACAACTTTATGACAAGGCTAATATTTAATTTTACCCCATTTTTCAGATATAAATAGTTATGTTTTTCTAAAAAATAATGTAATTGTTCAAGAAAAAAATACTCTATAGCCTTCGAAAAACATGATAGGACAGAGACTTCTATAATTTACCATTTTAGCGCGGTCTCCCTTTTTGTTTATGGGGTCTTCATTAGCTTTTTCCTAGTCGGTAGGAAATTCTGAAGTCTCATATGAGATTTATAATTTTGGTAAGTTACTATTCCAGCAAGGTATCGGGGTGAAATATTATCAAGGCCAGTAGCTTTGTTGTTGTTGGGTAACTTTGCCATAGCTAATCTGTAGTGCATGTTGTGTGTAATACTTGGTAGTTGAAACTATGTGCATTTTTGTCATGATTTTTTATCAGTTTTGGCAAACCTGCATACATTCATTTTTTCTGTCAGTCTAAAGCCAGCCACCATAGGTGTAACATGTTCACTCATTCATTACTAATAAATTAATTTAGTTTTCTTTATTCGGTTTGTCATCATTCCACATTACCACAACATTTGTTAATCGGCATTTTCTTCAGATAGTGTTATGTTTCTTTCTTAGTTGATTAATGGTTGTGTTGTAGGAGCCACATTAAACACACTGCCTTTCAGTTCAACAATTTGGATAACAAGTGTAGATAACTTTATTAAAAAAAGCGCCACTAGGGCGAGTTAGTAGTAACAAATTCTAGGGTGAGACACCTGGCGACGAACTCTAGAATTACAAGAGTAAGCAAACATAGGCTCACCAATTATATGCAAATAGATATTATGATTTTGTTTACTTATGTATTAACAAACTCCCCCTAAATCAGAATATCACTCATATAATTGCTTAACAACAAAATTCTTTCCTTAATTAATGCTTTTGTAAATATATCGGCATAGTTCAATTTTTTATTAACATATTGTATTTTGAATAATTTGGAAAGTAAGCGTTCTCTAACAAATTTAAATCTAATGTCCATATATTTCGTTAACTTGTTCTCTACTTGGTTCTTCAAGTTGAATATTACAGCCTGGTTATCGATATGTACTACTGGGCAGCCATCATCTAAGTGAAATACGTCTGTGCACTCGTCTAGTACACGCTTTATCCACATGATTTCTTTAGTAAGTTCAGTGACTGCGTAGAGTTCTGATTCCATCGTTGAAAGGACCACCAGAGATTGCTTCGCAGACCTCCATATAATCGGGTTAGATCCAATAAATATGACATGACCAGATACAGAACGTCTTGTGTCTGGATCAACTCCCCATGATGCATCTGAGTAGCAATTAACATCCATTCTATAAGAAGATTCCAGCTTGATGCATCTCAATTTGGTTGAACGCACGTAGTTAAAAAGATGTTCTAAATGTTTCCAAGCAACCATACTTGGCGTCGTGTTATATCGTGATAACACACTGACAGCATAAAGGATGTCTGGTCTGGTCATCCGTGCTATGAATAATAGAGAACCAACAAGTTGGCGGTATGGTAATCCTATATCTTCTTCTTGATGCATAGTATTGTAGTTGAATGTGGAACCAACTTTAAATGGCTCGTTTGCCTTCTGGAATCGTATCATCGAAAATAAGGTACTCAATTTTTGAATATACCCACTTTGTTCGAAATAAACATTGTTCGTTTTCTCATCTCGAGTAAATTTGACACCCAAGAACGTTCGGACATGTCCCAAATCTTTGACATCAAAAATGGATGTGATCTTCTTCATAATGTCGGCTTTAACAGATTCATTTCGAGCGATGAGTAGAATATCATCTACATAAATAAGTATAAATTCGTTTCATCCACTTTGATATATGCATTCAGAGGAACTTAAGAGACTGAAGCAGCTCATTCCCTTATTTAGTTCTTTATACCAGCAATGTCCAGCTTGGTGGAGATCATAATGGCTTTTCTTCAGCATCCAGACATTACCTTTATTGTCCTCAAATCCATCGGGAATCTCTAGGTAGATTTCCTCATCGAGGGCGCCATACAAGAAAGCACACTTGACATCCAAATGTCTATCAATCCTACCTTTACAGACAACCAGCAATAAAAAGAAAAGTCTCACAAGTGAAAAATTAACTACTGGATTATATACTTCGTGGAAATCTAGTCCTTTCTCTTGCTCGTATCCTTTTGCAACTAAACGTGCTCTGTGTCTTACAACTTCACCATTTTCATCTCGTTTGCGCACGTAAACCCATTTATTTCCAAGTATTTTGGCATCCTTGGGTGGTTTGACAACTTCAAAGACTTTCCGTTTCTCCAAAGTCGTAATTTCGTCCATCATTGCTTCTTTCCAATTTTGAGAATCACAGGTTTCCATGGCTTCCTTGAAAGTCATTGGGTTCTCAAGTCCAACTTCACAGCATTATAATCCTTCAAAAAATGTTGTAATAGTGCTGTCTACAACATTTGGGCCGGCTATTTCTGTTTCCATGTGTGGTCGCTCTTCAATTGTATTTGGTATCATTTTTATCGGTCCGGTCATAATATTTTTAGGTGAGAAGTCTAATTGACTTATGTCAACATCCAAATTGTTGTTACTACAGTAATCAGCTGCTTCTTTTCGGCTTCTGATTCTATGTCCATCATGGAAATAGTATACATCCGAACGATTTCCGATGGATCTAGCGACAATATCACGTTGAAAGATGGGAGTACGCTCATTTTCCCTATCCTTTATGATAGGAATCTTTTCCCCTGTTCCTGTGGTACTTGGCTGAAGATTGTCCACTTGATTCCTAGTGGCAATTAGTTCCATCATTTTCTCTTTGTGTGTTTCCGTTTCCTTTCTTGGAACAATTTTACTATCTTCATCCATCGCGTCTTGGAAGTGAAAGCCTATATCATTTTCTTCTGTAGCTCGCTGTGGGTTGTAGACTTTCATCTCGTTCACTGTAACTTGGTTACTTTCAATTATTTTGTTGGTAGTCGGATTCCATATGCGATAGCCTCTAGTGTGTATCGCATATCCAACAAGAACTCCAACTTCTGCAGTGTCAGAGAACTTATCATTGCGCTCTCCTTTCGGTATGAATCGTTGAACCATGCTCCCAATCTTCCTAATATACGATACATTCGGTGTGGTTCCTTTCTTCAATTCATAAGGTGTTTTCCAGTGCAAAATTCGTTAAGGGAATCGGTTTCGCAGATACACATAAGTGTAAAGAAGTTCTACCCAAAAACCTGGAGGTAGATTCGCTTGCATAACTCGTATAGCTTGAAGTGCAGATTGGTTAAAACGTTCTGCCACCCCATTTTGATGTGATGTGCAAGTATTGGTTCGCAAATGCCTAATACCCAATTCTTGCAGGTATCCAGACATCTTTTTTGAGCAAAATTCTAGTCGGTTATCGGTTTTTATTTTCAACCTGGTTTCTCTCTCCATTCTAGCGATGTACTCTTTTATTTTTTCAAAGGCCTGCCATTTGTTGGACAATGGAAACACAGCAGTCCATCTCCTATGATCTTCGATGATCGCCAAATAATAGACATAGCCTGACTGTGATGGGTATTTTGTAGGACCCAAAATATCTGCATGAACCAATTTCATCGGACCATTTGTTAACCGGTTATCGAATGAGCTTAGAGTCGGTCTTCACATTTTTGTCTCTTTACAATCTTCACAATACAAATTTTTCCTAATTAATTCAGGCATTCCCCTCACAGCTCCTGATTTAGACATAACCGCCATAGTCTAGATGTTGAAATAGCCAAATCTCCTGTGCCAAAGTTCAATGTCCCCATAATTTGACTTCTCAGTTGAGCATGCAATTGGTGATTAGGTAAGAGGTTTATCCATTGAGATGCCATCTGGAAATTCTGCTAACAAATTGTAAAGTCCATTTGTACCATTAAATTTCATGACTTGGGCATTGTGTTTGTCGAAAACATCAATTATCCTATTTCCACCCCTCCAAGAATATCCATTAGAGTCAACTTGAAAACCAGAAATAAAATTTATCCGACCGTCTGGAGCAAATCCAACATTCTGCAATTTTATGTATCGTTTAAGACCGTTAATGACAAGTAACAATACGACAGTTCCCATTCCTACAATCTGGAAATGTCCTTGATAGGAATTCATTATTACTGGTTTCACCTCACGAAGTTCTTGAAACCATCATCTGTCTTTGCATAAATGAGCACCGCTCGCGCTATCCCAAGTCCATTGGTTCCATGGAATTTCATTTGTACCCCTGGATGATCCAGAGACTGTCATGACATCATATGTTTGGTTAAAACCATTATTATTTTGTTGGAAACCCCGATATCGATTCTGGTATCCGCGACTTGTCCCCCGATGGCGAAATCTACTTTCTGTGATTGGACGATGTTGTGGGCAATTCCGTATAAAATGTCCGGGCTGTGCGCATCGATAACATACAGGAGTAGACTTATTTCCAGAAAAATTTGTTGTTGGAACTCTTAGTTTGCCAAAATCCTGGTTTTTCGTCACTGTCAGTACTTCATCTTCTTTCTTAGAATGATTAATCATTCGCATTCGACCAGCTTCACTAATCAATGCCATTTTAGTTGTGAAATCCTTGTCATCCCACGCGTACATCATCTTTACTATTACTTCATAATCCATCGGTAACTCCTGAATCAGCTGATAAGCTATTTCGTCATCCGGTACTATTCTGCCTGCGTCTTCAACTCTTCCAATGAATGTTTCCATTTTTTCATTATCCCGCATCTTCATTGTAACAATTTTTCTTCGTAAAACTGAAATCCTTGCCTTTGATTTGGGTTGGTACATTGATTCCAAGTATTTCCAGGGTTCTAGAGGTGTATCTTTTCCCGCACTTCGTAGTAAATCTCTTTATCTCTCGTTTCATACCATAATATATATATCCCATGGTTTAAGCCTTCTGTATATTGAATTCTTTTAATTCAGCAGGGTCTTGGGGTACTTTGGTCTTTTCTTCAATGTGTACAAGTAAAGACTGAGCTGATAACATCATACGCATGTCACATTTCCACTCTTCGTAATTGAGACCATCCAATTGGGAAAATTTGAACATCTCAGGTAATTTGTCCATGGAAATATAATATTCAATTCTATTTTACTTGAATTTGAGAAGACTATTATTTACTATCATTTCACTGGGCTCCACATGTTTAAGTCTTCATTTTGTATAGACTGCATCGTCGGTTACCGAGTGGAGATAAAAATTTTCTTTGATTTCTTCCTGGTTCAACGAAGGAATATAATCTATTGTCCCCGCTATATTATGTTCCTCTGACGCGAAGTAGTTACTGAATTCCATAGCAATGTCTTTAGGTGTGGTAATTACATGACCATTGTAATCAATTACGCCAATATTAGACTTTAGTCTTCAAAAATGGTTTTAATGTCCTCCAAACATCACGTCTGCCACTGCTCTCAGGATTAATATTCTTTTTGAAGTAGTTACTTTTGTCTCTTTTTATTTTTTCAGTTACCTGATTTCTATATGATTTATATTGTTCTTCAAGGTATTGTAAACCTGGCGTCCTACTTTTCTTGTGGTAGGTGCATTAAGTGCTTAACTTCGCAAGTTAACTATGGTGGGTCTGATATACTTATTCTCTTAGATATTAAGGGAGCATGTTTGTTCAAGGCTTGTAATATTGTGGTGTTTAAGACTTTTACTCCAGTATCGACATCTGTAATATTCAACATTTCTAGATTAAATATCTTGTTATTTTTCTCTGATTTAAAAAGCAAAAGATCAATATATCCCAAAAGTTTTTTTTCATTCACGACTCCAGAATTTAGTATGTTATCAATATGGATAAAGATTTTTCCACTCTCAGTGACTACAAGTGATATGGGATCGTGTTCATTATTGAAGATATAGTAAACTCCCCTCTAATTAGCTTTTTAACCTAAAATATATATAATATAATAAACTGTGGTGGATGTATTTCGTAAAAGGAAAACAAAAATACTTTATGTATCAAAATAGAGTACGTTGTAGAATTTAGAATGCCTATCACCTTCATCAGCATGCCCTATGACCTCTATTGCCCAAGTGTACGTGGTGAGATGCTGCAGTACTTGCGGTATCTACTTTTCATCCATCACAAGAGCCGCAGAGCACTGGGCGGTCCTCAGAGCACCAGCGCGCAAAGTGTGACCTTCACAGATTGGCAAATGCCGAGTTACTGAGCTTCTGTGTGCAAGTGGCTAAATCAGAGCAAGGTTGAAGGAGCAGATGATTTTACTGAAAATCACATGGACATGTTGGTTCCAGTAGTCACTCTTGAGACCACATGAGTCGCCGTGGACTGAATTAGAATTAATATTCTTTTACAAATTTTAGTAGTTTATTGTTCCATTTTCTCACTGATTCTAGACTACGTTCTGTGTAAAATACTAGTCTCAACTAGTCTTAAAAATAAATAATTAAGCAAATTATGTTTATTTTAAATAAATAAATCCAATGCAATGAAACAGATTAACATATTTACACTAAAAATACGCATTTTGAAAAATATCACGTAATATTAGGGGGGAGGGAGGGAAGGGGTCGAGCCAAATCACACGACATCTCACCAAGGGGGGAGGGATTTCGAAAAATCATCAAAATCACCTCACGTAATTAATGGACGTTCCCTTTCTGTTATTAATTTAAGAGTCCTAGCAGTAGCAGTGGTACACTGCACTGATAATTTGGTAAATACTAATTATTTATTTTAAGCAAATATTTTTATAACATAGTTCAAATTATTGCTTAAAATTTCTAATAAGATCCATGATTGCTGGATCATGTAGGTACATATTCTGTCAACTGAACATTGAAAAAGAGGATCTCCAATCCAGTAAAAAAAAGTCATCATATAGTTCTGTGGGAAGATAAGCCTCACCGACAATTTTAGTACCATATTAACCTAGGCATATATACCCAAAATTATGGTATCTTCAGACTCCAGCTGCTTTTTAAAATAATAATTTTAAAATTTTACTTGATGGGTAATGTTCAATTAGGCTTTTTTTACTTCAAAATTTTTACCTATTGGAATCCATCTTGTGGGTTAGATGGTTATTTATCTCATAAGAGGTATTATATTATATTGTAGTATAAACAATAATAATAGTTTTGTTCAATTTGTTTCTAGGAGAGACTTTGACTATTCAAATCTAAAAATTGTTACTGAACTGAAAGAAAATTTGTGGTACATAGCTGCGTCTCCATCTTCCTTGCCTGTTAGAACTCAGCTTCTTTCCTGTAAGTTTAATTACTGTTAAGAAATATTTGGTGTATGTATCATACTTCAAGTTTATATCCTGTTGGTGTTTCTTGGTTTTTGTCATGTGTATCTAAACAGTAAAAAGTAACACTTGACTTAACTATAGTTTGAAGAAAATGTTTTAATTATTTCTTGTCAAAAATAAAAAAAGCTCTGAACACACTTGTGATTGACTTTTTTTAACATCTAGTTATTAATTATATAAAATTATAAATATAAATCTGTTATTTGGTTTTGTAATTTAATATAATTTTTATAATAAGAAATTGTAGTATGAAACTGAATTTTAATAATATTAAAATTTTTTAATAATATTAATTATAAAAATTTTTTCCTTGCGCTGCATGTTGCATTCAATAAGATTAAACGGCTCAAATTACTGTGCAATAATTCATGCAGAATGTTTAAACTTATATTAAAAACAATGTAAATGAATTAGCAGTAGCAACCAACATTTATTTATATTAAGAATATCAAACTTTGATGTAGTCTAGTTACCATCAATCTGCGAGGAATTTCTCTCTTAACAGTTTTAGAAACATTGGACCTTTTTTATGTTAAGGCTGAGCGCCGCAATTTTTACTTGTTTTATTCTATTTCAGTTGAGCTAAAATAAGTGAAAATGACAAGTCACTTTTAAAACCGGAGCAACAAACAAGCACCCCACACAAGAAGAACGCAATCCATCAAACGTGGTCTATTTTCTTGTGAACAGTTTTCATTGGCTAGTCCGAAGTGGAAAATTTGGAAATTGTCTTCCCCCTTTTGGTAGAAGGTTTGAGCGTAAAGGCTCGACCAATGAAATTTGTACACAACACTGTTAGTTTGCTTAATGGCTAGCTGCCTTCTCCTTGTGTGGGGTGCTGTGTTTGTTACTCCTAGCTTTAAGAATTAAAATTAATTTTTTTTGTCGTTTAAATTCCACAATAAGAATTTCTATCCATTCACATTATTATTAAAATGAAACTTAGTTAAAGATCTTTTTACACCCAATTATTTAATTAGTTAAATAACTTCCGTATAACAAAAGAGCTATTTTACTCTCTATCCAATGTTCAAAGCTTCAATGTGTCTAGAATATAAAAAATATTGAATTGTCAGAGGGGGACCCTTACCAAAAAATAAGTTGGATTTCAGTTTGTATTTAGTTTGTGTACACATTATTAGTTGATATTAACTTGGTATTAAGTAGGCTCAAGTTGTCAGCATATTTCAGGTTACTAGTTGAAGGGGTAATGAGTTGTTATTCAGTTGGTAGGAAAATACTTCTTTTGCTAAGTTTGTAATTAGTTGGTTTTTAGTAGTCAGGAAGTTACATATTATTTTTAAGTTGGTTTTAAGTAGTTAAATGTAAATGTCGATTCTGGTTTAGTTGGAAATAAGTTGATTAATAAAGACGATTTAAGTTATTTTTTAGTAGGCATTTCTCCCAAATACAAACTGAAAACTAAGTTGAAATACAAGTAGTCGTAAGTGGTTTTTAGCCAACTTATTTTTTGATAAGGGGAGGAAGTATTATCCCTCTTTGCCAAATCCACGGCTGATAGTTTCTGCCAAATAATGAGAGCTACCCACATCATATAGGGGCTATACTCTACATTTCTTTATAAGCATATACCATAATTATTGTTAATATTAAATAATTGTTCATAACTATTTGTGTAGTGCTTAAGTATTATTTTTAAATTTTAGGTAATGATCAGACAGCAAATGTCCGGAATATAGATGTTGGAAATGAGTTTCAAGTGCCAATACAGAATCTATACTGCATTGAATCTCTACCCCAGTTGTGCCAAGTCTCTAGCGCAGTTCATTGTTCTTTATACCAAGTAATTTCTACTTCAGTTTCCTAACTGAATGCTTACTTTTCACAACAATAACTTTATACTTAAGTTTAAATTCTTACTTCATATTTTGCCAAAGCCCGGCGAGTACTCTGTCATAATGAGGTCTTTTGAAAAAAAACACTTAGTAATAGCTCATGTAACATAATTAAATTACTCATAAGTATGCCTCTATATAACATCTCTGTAATAAAAATTTCAATGAGACCTTGTTTCACAGCCTCCAAAGAAATCATGAACGAACTAAGCGCAAAACCGGTTTTAACTAACTTCCCTCCCCGCCAGACCTAGTTTTAATGACGAGAAAGCCGTCATCGATTGGAAAGTGACGTCAATCACGTCATATCCTGTGAACAAGGTCTCATTGAGAAGACTTTCCATTTTTGCCACACTTATGAGTAATTATGTTACATATGGTAATAGTAAATGTTTTCAGAAATTTTAATGTAGAGTTGAAATCAACTTTTCATAACTTGAAACTGTGGCGGTATAAAACTAGTAAAACAATTATGTTGTTTGGAAAATCTAACTCTTTGTATTACCTTTTTCTAACTAAGTAAAATTTTAAAAAATGTGTAGGCCACAGATAAAATCGTAACTCAATCTAACCAATGAAACAATAAAAGACGCCTACTTAATCATTTAACAAGGTGCTTGTCTCTTTTGGTGTACTCTTATCTGAATGATGATGAAGCTTCGTTATGAGTTCTACTATGTGTCGCTAGGAGCTATAATAAAGTGTATCCCATCGGTGCTTGACAGGTCGTTCTTTAAGTCTGAAAAAAAAATATTTAGAAGAAACTGAAAAGTAAAAGTTATAAGTTTGCTAAATTTCACAAATTTGAGAGTTTAAGTTGGACAAGTTTGCCCTGTCGCCGCACAATGGGTCTCGGACCTGACGTTAGAAACTATTATAACTTATAAGTAATAATCATGGCCATGGCCTAGTGGGGTTTGGGAATTGACCATCCTCATAAAATAGCTTTTGCTTAGGTGAAACCCAACCCAAAAGCCTAGAGGAAAACCTGTGTCGATTTTGGTCACATTTTGTTAAATTATCCTGCCACCCGTTTGGGTTGAAAGGTTTTTGCAATGGGTTTTTGCTAGGCTTATGATACATATTTTCGAATAGATCCATCACTCTAAATCCTCTACTGAGGTAAAGCTGGACAGCTGATGCTTAGTTCTAGTTTAGACAATCATACCTTTTTATAAGTTAAATTTTGATGTTAATTTTTTTTACGCGGGTAATCCAAGCTGGAATTTCAGCAAACATTATCGGTATTTGTATTAAATTAGGGCTCTTAATAATATATTGCAATATCAACACTTTTGAAAAGGAATTTTTAATAAACTTTTTTTGGAATCTGGTGGTAAAACGCTGTTGGCGGAGGTTTTTATCCACATGGTGGAATAACACGTTAATAAACATTCTTAGAGTATTGCACGATTATGAAATGGTAATTTAAAATAGGGTTTAAAATGGAAAGAAGATTTGAATCGGGAGTGAAAAAGAGAACACGAAGAATAGTAAGCGAAAAATGTGCTCAAAAGCAAAAAACCTTCCTCACTGGTTTTCTGAAAAAACCTTCCGGACATGTAACTATATCTGAACTTGAACCCCATTTTGAAAAACAATCTGAAGACCTTCCTGAGAAAATGTACACAGCAGAGGCGTTAGAGTATATAGAGGAAAATATTTCCATTGAAGTGGAAAATTATAATAATGATGGAAATGAAGTGTGTGAGGATTCTAATGTGTAGAACGAGCACATTTTGATAAAATGCACACAGCAGAAGTGTTAGGAAAATTGTATATAAAGGAAAATATTTCTATTGAATTGGAAACTCATAATAATGATGGAAATGAGTAGATTTAGCACATTTTGATAAAGACATAGCATTATTGCCTAACCTAGTATCACAAAAGATGGTAAACAGTTTTTTAGTAAATAAACCACGCAATAAAGGCCACATAAAAAATCTTAAAATTCAATATTTTGACAGAAATAGAGTTTACCATAGAAGTATTTCTGAATCAAATTTTTACTGTTACAAAGCAAATTGAACTAAGGAATATCGCGAATGGATGATATTTTCCGATACAAGCAAATGCATTTATTGCTATCCCTGCAAACTGTTTTCAAAAGCACAAACCAAATTAAATACTGGTTTGAATGACTGGAAAAATTTATCTCATATATTGAAGATTACGAATCCTCCAAAGAACACATAACGTCAATGTTAGCTTTGCAAAAACGACTAGCTGTTGCAGGACATGTGGATATTCAGATGGCCAGTCAAATAGATTCAGAAAGAAATTATTGGCGGAAAGTCTTAAAAGGATTGTTGAGACAATAAAGTTTTTAGCTAGTATGGGATTAGCATTTCAGGGACACAGAGAAAACATTCATTCTGATCGCAAGGGAAATTTATTCAGTTTGTAACATTATCATAGACTCCCATAGGCTTAAATAACGTTAATTCATAAAGAAGAGCCAGAACAAGGCCCAGTAAACTTTTGGAATTTCAATAAACAACACTTACGATTTGTATCACAAAAGTGTAAGGCCTTTGCTGTACTTTGCATACGTTATTATTGTCATCTGCAAAGTCAATGCAGACACTATAGTCTGCAAACCAAAACTAAAACTTTGTTTGTTGTGTCATGTTCTTTTGAGAGAGATATGTATATTTTGATATTCTAACTTGTGGTCTTTATTAAACCTAATTATATATAATTTCAAGATGTCTAGATTATTTACTAATTGTCATTATTCCCCCACAATTGGTAGTAGAGCGTGGTTAGATCCTTTAGAGAAAGTAATTAGAATGTATAGTTTGAATTGACAATTAGTGTAGGGACCTAGGCTTAGCTGAGTGTATAATAGAACAAGACAATAGAACTAGATTGAAGAAAGAATTAGTTACAAAAGATGGATAAACAGAATATAACTATAGGAACATCTTTTTCATTTAATAAGTCATAGCCGGCTGAATAAAACTAGGCCATGAAATAGTGAACGCAGACGGCTGGCACTTCGGTTTTGCGGTTGCCGCTAGATGGCGATTATTGGTACTTGAAGGGAGCTTTATCAGAAGTAAATAAACACGTAAACGGCATAGGACAAAATTATTTATTCAGAAAAGGAACGTATTTATCACATTTTTTATGATATTAAACTCTTCTAAACCATATACCTATATTGCAAGTTTTATAACAGTCTTTACATTCTCAAATGTTTCCTTTCTAAAGGCTTTTTGTTGAAGCGTTTAACTTTTTGTTTTAAATCTGTTACATCTTGAATTAATAATATGTAACATATTATTAATCCAAGGTTACAACAGTAGCTAGGTTTTGCATCAAAGGCCTTAGGAACTTCTTTAGTAATATATTACAGAGGTTTTCATAAGGATCACAATCACGTTGTAAAGCTTTAACAAATGGGGCATAACAGCTTTGGTATAGAATTAATTTTATTGCGGCTTTAGCAAAACCAGCAACTATTAATAAAATGTTGATTAAGTAGCGACTAGGATAACACAGTCAGTGTTTTCATCAGATACTCGTGGTAGGTAAGCCACTGCAGCAGTTACTTGGCCGTTAAAACAGTCCTGCTCCATCAATAGAACTTGAAGTGCTTTAACATTGCAATCACCTGATGCTTTAATAATTCCTACTTTCAAGGAATGCTCAATTGCTGTAATGCACGACCGGGTATCCAAAGTATCGTTGTAGCCTGACACAGATGTAGCAAATACGTCTCCCCATATCTTCCTTAAATGTTCTTGTTATGGCACGCGATGGAAACTCACTCCTTTAGTTTTATCCTGTTTTGATGTGCAGTTTGCTACACATCAAGTAACCATGTTTTTTAAAGTTTGATGACAAGCTTTCAGAAGGAAGAATCAATTTATTTTCTGTTTAAAATTCAAAGGCTTAACTTAAAACTTCGACCAAATGAATAAAAGCAACATTGCAAGACTTTAACTGAAACATAATATAAATAATTATCTATTTTCATTATTTTCGAATACAAATTTAAAGAAACTCACCATAAATTAAGGTCCATACAACATAAAAACTAACACAAATAAGTGACAGCTTATAAAAATTACAACGTGATGATGGAAAATTATTATTGGATAATTTTGAAAAACGTCATTCGATGACTTCACTCGAACTACCATTAAGCGCCATCTGTTGGAATTTAAGCTCAGGGGCGCTGGACCAAAAATAAATAAAAAATTCACGCGATTTCATGAAATGAAATGATGAAAATTATGTGAACTGGAAGTTCAACATGAAAATGGCCTTGTTAGATTTTGGTCTTTGTGGGATTATTGATGAAATAGATGAAGACCCTGGGGAAGAGGCTGATGTTAAAGTTAAAGAAAGATATGAAACTAGAAAACAAAGAGCATTGTCAAAATTGTCATTGGGTGTTGCTGACCAACACAAGAACTTAGTGTCACAGTATGATACGGCTGTGGAGGTTTGGACCGCACTTCAAGAGTTATTTGAGCCAAAATCAAGGGTTCGGATAGCATCCTTACGTAATGCATTTCTAAGTTTGAAATATAATCCACCTGAGAGTGTCTGGATTTTTAGGGAGAGTTAGTGCTGCGGCTGAACAATTAGAATTAGCTGGTCAAACTTTATTATAATGATATTTTTTAGGGGGGACCCGGGACAGAGACCTTTTGAGGGGGCACAAATTATTTTTGAAGGGGTCAGGTAATATTTATAATTTTAAAGAATCTCGAGTATTATTATGGGGCCCCCTTATCATGAAATTGGGGCCCTCTATTATAGGCTACATAGGCTTCAAAAATTTTGACATAGGCTATAGCCTACTTAGCCTGAGTGTAGCGCCGCCACTGGTGATACCAGGTGGGCAGCAAGGGCTGATGCAGTTTCCGCGTTGAGATTTAAATATAGTTCTATTAAAAATATCCTTCTGGAAATTAGTTTAAATAAAAATGAGAAACCATTAAGTAAACTTGAAGCTAAAAATTTGGCAAAAAGATTCGATGAATATGAAATAGCTTTGTTGACAATTTTGTGGGATACGTTGCTGCAAAGAATAAACGCCACCAGCAAGTCACTACAAGATATCCAATCTAATGTTCTTCAAGGCTCAAATTTACTCAAATCACTGTCACAATATGTAATGGAATTAAGAGGTAGATTTGAAGATATCGAAACTGAGGCAAATTTGCTCACAGAAAATCACAATTTTAAAGAAAACCAAATTTTTTTGACGATTCTAGAATAAATCTAACGTATTTCAATCCAAGAGAATCTTTTATAGTTAATGTACACAATGTAATATGTGACGTAATAATTGCGGAAATCGCAAATAGAAGTGTTATTTACAACAACGTCTTGGAGAATTTTCAAATATTTTGTGATAAAGACATTGCTCATGAAGATATAAAAACTTGCATTAAATTATTATGAAATACGTACAAAGATGATATTGATACTGAATACTTCGAAGAGAAGGTATTTCATTTTATCAAATTCATCAAAGGTGTTTCATGTCCTCTTCAAATGTATAAAACCATAAAAGATGGTCTGCAAAGTACAAAATATCATAAAATTCATTTCATTTATCAATTTTGATCTATTTTTTTTATTTTGAAATTTGAAATGTCTTTAAAATTTTTCACAGGGGGGTACCCTAAGAAGTGCTCAGATTCCCATGTTATTTTCAATGAGAAAATATACAGACTGTGTTGTCAAAAACATTTTCTGACATGGCAAAACTAATGCCAATTGCAACTTTTCCTTTGGTGAAATTTCATGTTACCATAAAGTCTACATACCCACCTAGTTTCAACAAATCTGTGATTATCACCTCGGGTAGTCTCCTCGTAAGTTTACTAACTAGTCAATGTAAATAATTATAAATAAATTAAAGCAAATTATTTGTGTAATTTATTTATCCTTTCCTTTATTGTAAAAGAAGGTTAACATAAAGGCCCTCCTTACACTTTTGCGCCTGGGGCCTCAAAGGAGCATAGTCCGCCACTGCTTGCATTTGATTTACAGTTATTGGCAGCTGTCTTATGACGACTCGTAGTTCACTTTCTGCCCATTTTAATTGGCTTCATGTGACTTCTAGTAGCTGTTTAGTCTCACTTTTGATGGATAATGGGTAAATGGCAAACTTCTTTCAGTCAATTGCAGATTACTTTTGGTTTCTTTCCAGTCAGTTCCAACCATTAATGGATTGAAGAACATCTCCCCCTTTACCATTACCTTTAATTGCAATAAGTTTTTAATGTTGATAAATTGGCTTGGTATTGAGATTTTTTAATGGCAGACTACACAAAACCCAGCTCGTCTTGCTGCGAGGAGAAAGTGCAAACCACTCATTAATGTTTTAGTAATGAGTAGCTCAACAAATAGCTAACCTTTACTCTACTTTTGGAATAATTATTTTGAAAACTATAAAAGTTTTACATCCCTCCTCCAGCCCTAAAATACCACTTGCCTGGACTGCATCGTTAGGGGCTTACGACCTGTTTGCCTAGCCTAAATAAAATCGTGGCGCCACCCCTGACTTGCCTGAAACCTTCAGCATCTAGAGTGTATTTTTAATGTTGACTTAGTTAAAATATATCATCAAAAACAAAAGCGAAAGCTTTATTTTTGCTAAGGCATGTGGGTTTATGCTATTGTGGGCACATTTGTTTTTAAAGCAATTTAAAATAATTATTACCATTATCTCATTTTCTAGTATGAATCTGTGAGAGAGTGGAATACACCCAGTGTTGTTGAACATTTTAAAGACATTCTAAAAGACAAGATGGTTTATGGTATATTCCACACACCTCAACCATTGGACAGTGGACAGTTTATCGAAATCTTAATCGAATATAACGACTCGTTTGAAAGTGTTAAAGATATTTTAGCTAGAACTTATACTCTTCAAAATTCTTCACTGCAAGATGGAATGAAATTGGTATGTATGTTTTTCCAAAAAAAATGCATTGTCATTTGGTATATTTTATTGTAATTCTTTGTTGGAATTTTCTCTTCCATAAATGTAAACTATGTGATGATAAAATCTACACTCCCTCTTACTTCTAACAAATAGTATCAATTGTACAGGCTTTCAACCAATAATTACTTAACAAATGCGTCTAACCCACCTAGTTATAATAGCCATAAATTTATAATTATTAAATTACATTTAATATCAAGCCTATATGATAAAATATTGTTGCTTATTTGAATTGGATGTGTTGCCTCTTTAGTCTATTTTAATTAAAAATTAATGTTTTGTTATAGAATGACAAGGATATTTCAGTCAATGGTGAAAATTTAATGCACATAGAGAATAGCAGTGGTAGAAGTACGCCTGAAAATTGTTTTGAGTGGAGAGCATCAATTCGAAATCCATATTGGTAAACCGGATGTTTTGATAACTAATCTCAGCTAGGACCAAAATGGCTTCAATTTTTAATGCAACCAAAATTGGGGAAGAGTATCCACCCCTTAAATTGTGCATCAACAAAACAATAATTCCACTTTCGAAGTTCAAAGAAAGGAAACATTAAAAATCTCCTATTTTCCTGTTTGATACTCTATTCCAGTTTTTTTGTGTTTTATCACTCCCCATCCCCATTAAAAGTATTTGTGATTTAGAGAGATTCATCTAGTTAAAAATGATATCAATTTAGTTTGGAGGCCTTTGGAGGAAACAAAATCCTCTGAAAAATCAAAATTAGCTATCAGCCCATAAATTTTTTTTACGTTTATGACGTCTTAAAGGTGGTAGCAGTATTGCCAGACCAAATTGTTACCATTAAATGAACAATTTTGGAAATGGTCTTTACTTAATTTTATCTAATTATTTTTAACTAAAAACTAATAAATCTAGAATTCTATTACATCTATGCAATCACCCTTGCTTCAGTATTAATGGTTTTATGTGGAAGTATATCCCTTTAAAATGTGAGAGAGAGCTTTGCGAACATACGCTGACTAGATTGGAGTTGAACATTTTTTAATATTATCTTTTGGTTTTTAGCCCTGAAATAAAAGATGGCAGCTTGGAAAATGGAATTACCTGTTACGTTTCATTCATTGAAAGTCCTATAAAATTCTATGTTCATCTAGCTTTGGAGGAAAGTGGTACACATAGATTGGATGACCTGCAAAATGATATGAAAAGATTTTACTTCAATCTCAAACTAAAGGAGCCAGTTTACAAGAAAGTGGCAGTTCAAGTCAAGTCATTCTGGTGCTGTAAGAACCCCTCTGATGATTACTGGTACAGAATTCAAGTGGCATCTTTCCTTGAAGATGAAAGTATCTCATCTGATACTAGTAGCAATCAAAAGGTGTGATATGTTTTTATTTTATTACCTTTAATACATTTTTCCCATTCATTCTTACTTTCAGTTAGAAAATAAACCATCTTTCCTAAGGAGCTCAGCTCCACGCAGAGCTCTTTTTCATGTTTGCATAAGTATATTTGGTACATAGATATTGGAATAGTGAATTTTGTTGTACTAAGCTTGTCATCTCTTCAATGTAATGCTATTATGAAACATTTGGGAAGAAAATGGTGGTGAACTGGAATTAATAACAATTTCCATCCCGACTTTTCTACCTGGCATTTGACAGTTTCTGAGTATCCTCAGGGTGTATGGTATAGAAGCTGATGCGTATTTTCTTGTTACAAACTTTCCTCTTAAGGTAGTCAGGTGATGCATTATGATCAGCCACCCTGAATATATCTACTAGTTTGTGGTGCTAACGTTCTTTTACAAAAATTTGTGAAATTCAAGGTACACGATTGATAATGTCAATCATATGTTAGCATAATTTTGCTATTTTTATATAGTAGTGGCCTAGTGGGGGAAGGGGGAATTGACAGAATTAAAAAAATTGGAGGCTAGAATAAATTTTTTACAATATTTTTGGTCACTGAAATTTAAGAACTTGCAATTTGGGCTTATCTATGCAAGTGATTTTGCAATAAAGGAAAAATTTGTTGTTGAAGCATGTTCCATACAATCCTGAAGTAAATTAAAATCTGGAAATATCAACTTGAACAGGGTTGCCACACGTCAGGGAATTTTAACATGGGTCTAAAAAGTCAGGGAATTTTTAGAATTTGTAAAAATTTGGGGAAAAGTTAGGAAATTCAATTATCTTTGCACTTTTTTAAGGTAATTTTACTCTAGATCTATGACAAATTCTATGATTATCATTTATTTCATTGAAAGTTTGTCTAATTTTTTCAACATTGCAATGATCTTTTTACTGAAATCGATGTCTGTTTAAATTTATTAACTTCTGATAAAAGTAAAGTATAAAATAAACGTTTTGGCCTTAAAAAAGCCAGGGAAAACAGGGAATTAAATTCTAAAATTTTTGTGGCAACCCTGTCAAAATATTTCAGATAAATCAAGAAAATTTGGTGTTCTGCATGTTGCACTATCCCTGTGAAACTGTAACATGGAATTCTGGATTTAGTGAAAATTTATTAAACATTTTGGACGCCAAGTGCTGGTTGATCGCTTCGTGGGTGTTGCTTGGGTTTAAACCTTAAGAGGAAATTGGCATATATCTGACCAGGTGCAGTCGTCTATCGTTCAACTATGGTATTCCCAGCCTTTCTTCATTCTTTCTTTTAGTTTCACAATTTTTCCGTTGCTTTTAAAATTCCCCAGACCAAAGGTTATCAAACCTTTCTTTTTCTACTATGGTCATTGTATTGTTAGTTTTGTAGAAAATAAGTATATGTATGTAGTGGAAGTATCGAGGAAGGAGGAGCTCCATTTTCTTACAAATTGGTAGTGTAAAGGAGCATTTTCCGATGGGCTTTTCCCATTACATAGAGTGAAAACCAGATAGTTTGGGAAGGATAGGTCATCTCCAAAATCTATTGTCCGGACCAAGTCCGAGGTAGGTTGGTTAGGTGAAAAGTGACTGATTCGGGAAGAAATGCTGTAGTACGACAAATAAACTTTCGTAGATGTCGCAAAAAACTTATTGTTTTTCATTGGCTCCGCTCATCATCAACAGTGTCAGCGTTAACTGGACACTAGTGGTGCGTCAAAATACTGAGAAGGAATTCATCTCTTGAGAACTCACTTAAAAGCGGCAAATGTAAAAAGATTCTTCTAAAGATGGTGGCTTACGAGAATCCCACGAACTTTGTTCACTAAGACAATTAATAAGTATTATTTTCCCACAATTTCCACACAATATATGAAGGGAGAAAACATTGATTTATAATTTAAAAGGAAATATTTTATTGGAAGTAAATTTACCATTCTCTATTCTCTGAAATTCACTTTCGTCCATAAAAATATACCGTTTATTTTCTTCGGACTAGAACCAAAGGACTGTTAGAAGTACCAAGTTATAAGTTTCAAGTTAACAAGCCAGTTAACTTTGTAAGGTTGTTATCACATTACAATTCAGTCTACGATATGTATTAAAGTTGTCATTACATGTTGAACAAGTTGGGGTTTCATTTAAAATCTGAGATTTGAAAGTGGGTTTTTCTGAGGTGGGTGGGTCCGGAATTTTGGATTTCAAACCCTGCAGACCAGGAGGATGATCGTAGAACTCAACTAGGAGGATGTTTGCCGAAACAAATGTTTCAATACTTACTTGATCAAGAACTTCTCTCCTATAGTTTTAAGCAAGCTTTTAATTGCTGTACATGATCTTTGTTTTAATTTATAATTTTTTAAGTAGAGTTATTAGGAATAACAATAACGAAGGGTGCACAATAGGTTTAGGTCTGTTTCGTGAATTTATATATTTAACATTTAAACATAAAATATTGCATTGCTAATCTTTGTAACCCTTTCTCTTTACTTTTAACATCCTGCTCCTAGACACCTTATTTTTATTTAATTTAAAATTGATAAAAATTTGAGGTTGCAATTGTGGTAGCCTGGTGAAACCTGGAGGTTATTCTGTGTGGCGTGGGACTATTCCTTCCTGACTAGTCGTATGCTAATAATTAGTCTCTGTTAAACATTAAAGATAAAAAATTGGCGTCTACGTTTTATTTGTGGTCCCTATATCGCTATAAAACGATGGATAAAGTACTTAGGACAATTTAATTGACCATGTTTAAAATGTAACTTAAACCCATCAAATTTGATAATTTAATACAGTTATTTGGGTTCCCTCATTTATTGGTATTTATTTTTATAGTTGGGAATAAAGAAGAAAAAGCATAGAAATATGAATCCAGAAACCTTAATTCTAGTTACTTGTGTTGATTACGGAACTACGTTTAAAGCCAAGTTGAAAGATTTATACCCTCTGACCAAAGCATTTTTGGATCTACCTGCTCTTGCAGTTCAGTGTTCTTTATGTAATATTGTTCCAATGGATGAAAAAGATGACTGGCCAGAAAATAGCATTCTGTCTCTTCAAACATTTTGTGGAAATTTTCAATGTGAAATGTTTGTTGAAATTTTGAAGATAAATGGGTAAGAATATATGTTATTACGAACTTTTCATATCTGAAAAATTTAATTTGCTTTATTGGTTGTGTGACACACAAACCAGATTTAATTCTTAATTTTTCACAGGTTTTTACTGAGGAAAAGTGCAAAAAAATTAAGTTCTTGGTATTGTCCCAGTATAAAATTTTTAGTACTTTCCCTTTCCACTGTTTTTCTGCCAAATAATACCAAAATGATACCTGTGTATTTTTGACACAGATAAGTCTTCCCAAAAGGTCTGTTAATTTGACCATTAAATTTGATGGTAGATATTTTGAAAATTTACTTAATTTAAAATTTAATTTTTATTAATAGTGCCTCTGTATAGAAAATGAAATTGTTGTACAAATTAATTTTATGGGGTCCGTGATTTTCTTCTAGGTCCAAATTTAATTCAATTTACTTACTATTAACTCTTATTAGGGGCTTTTTTGGGAGAAGGTGTAAGCTTAAATGTTGGCTTGATGTTGTTAGTTAGTCTTAGTGAGCTTGTACTGGGAATATATGGAATTCTTTTTATCTGGCTCACTAATGGTGAAATTGGATGACTTATCTCTTGGAATGGGTGATATCCTCAATATTTATAAAAAATCATGCTCTTAAGTATGATTTCAATATCATTGCGATGGGATGGCCTTCGCATTTAATTGCTTCTTAGGTTAGTAATTCTGCTTTAAGGTCTCGCACGAAGGCTTCTTTGGTAAAATAAGTGGATCATACTCGAGCATATGTTGGATTGACATAATCATCACATCTTTTTAACCAAATTCTTCGAATTTTACTTTCTTTGGGAAATCTGAAGTATGATATTGGCTGGTTACATTTATTAGCTAGTCTGTACCGATTTCTACACCCCAATACAGCACATTTCATTCCACCACCTTAAATTACCTATGAAAATTTAATGAAACAAAAACGTTAAAAACAGTGAGAGATAACTGAAAGCTAATAAACACGCTGAAAGTTCTAATCTAAGATTAGAACTTTTTATAATTATAAGCAGTCAAGTTTAAAGACAAAGTTTTACATCCAATCTTTTAAAAATGAGAGCTTAGTTATGCTAAAACTATTTCGATATTTTACTAACTGAAGTTAATACGTATTTATTATGAAAATATTTAAATTATTGGACTAAATTGATTAATATTCAGGCTAAAAATGTCTTGTTAACCTTTCGCCGAAGGTTCCAGAATGATCATCAGCAAAATCTCCTGACGTCACAGACGCCAGCCAATCATTGACTCTTAAATTTCAGAAAAAAGACAGCTGATAAAGGCAACTTTATAGTGCTTTTTATTTACGAACTTTGAAGCCAACATGTCAGTGACAGCCATGTTGTTTAGTAGGCCAAATGGCTAGACCCCTTACTTTTAGTAGGCCTAACCCACAAGGGCGCCAGTGTGGGGGGTTAGGATAAAAGGAGGAGGCAGTGGTTGGAATCAGTCAGTAATAGTATTTATCCTAGTGGCTGCTAGGTTACATTATCTTCTCTTGGTGTATATGACTAAAAGTTATTAGTCTTTCATTATACTAGAGTAATTATTGTGTAATCTCATTCTATACCTTAGTGTCTGAACGAAGGTTGGTTACAGTAGCTCCTGGTTAACTCTTCTAGGCATGGAATAGTTGACTATAATTCTTAGTTTTGAATCGAATTAAATATACTTACTAATATGTACAATAATCAACATTGCACACAATCCCCTGCAAGGTTGGCTTATGGTTGGCCTATAAGGTTTTTTAGGGTAAAAAGACTATAAAAAGGTGGATGGCCACTGACTGACTTCCGAATAATGTCTGGCCGACTTTCCGTTTGTTATCATATTGGACTGAAAATTTTTGATCACTATAAAACTAAGATAGAGACCGAACGAGTTTTGAATAGTCAATTGGTCTAAATTTATTTTAATCCAATGGTTAAACTGTAGTCTGTAATTTTTATTAGATTACAGTGAACAAACTTTTGGTGAAGAATTTTATATCGAACAAAGATACTATTGAGGAATTATGTTACATATGTTAATAGGAGTTGGATACTTTTTGCTGGTTCTGGGGTTTTGTATTTCTATAACAAAGTATCCCTATTTAGTCATTTTACTGTGTTGGAGAATAGTTAGTCTGGGTAGAAATGTTTTCTTAAAATGGCTGCTTTTGGCCATTTTTTCAAATTAATTCGGGATAAGCAGACAATTTTATCAGTTTACTCTCTTTACTCTTTTGAGGAGTGAGCAGTGTATCCCCAATACTTTTCACTGTAAACTATCATCAAGGTCAGAGTAATTTCGATCTACCAAGCAAATAGTTTAATTTAGCATAAAAGGTGTGCCCCTTGTGTACCAGATCAATCAAAACGTATCCACATAATATAGCAATACTGTCTTAAAAACGTTCTCTTTTTCATCAGACCTGGAAACTTCAATGTAAACCTGTACAATTTCGACAATGTTTCAGCCAGCACTTACCTAATTCATGCCAAATTAGCTAATTTTGTAATTCCTGATCCCGGTAAGTGTATAAATTTAAAATAATTCATTGTTGAAACCTAGAATTTATAAGAGAGGCATTATCTTGATCACCCTGTTAATTTTATTTGACGAAACCTGAACTTTGAATATTTTTTATTTTAAACATTATTTGCTAAAGCCTCAAAGCATATAGAAATACTTTACAGAGTCGCGTTTAACAAAATTGATAAGAAAATGTTAATGCCACCCTTAGTAGGTCAGATTTATATTTTCAAATTTAATTTGTGGGTGCTTGATTTCTTATGGTTTGAACACTGTGGGAAATAGATTGACTGCTTCTAAATAGAAAATTTTAAAAGCTAATTTCTCAAAGAATACTTGATAAGTATTTTCAAGAAAGAAAATTGCTTATTTTTGTAGGCAAAATTTGTATGTTATAGCCAAACTGTTAACTAATTCTATATTCACAAGCAGTAGTATGTTATTATAAGTTTGTAATGTTCTCTAATATTCATAATTTATTAATATAAGAAAATTTAATGGACATAATTTACTATTGTCTTTAACAATCCCTTTCAAACAAGGTTTCATGTAATTTGAAAAATCAACATTTGAGAAAATTGAATTTAAACTTAAGTTTTTTTAATTATGCACTGTCTAATTTTAATAATTTTCTTCCCATCTTTTAAGATAGTGTGAATTTTGAAACTTTTGATCCAATGACCGAAGAGTTTAATAGCTTTCGAAATAATTTGAATGTAGACACTGATGATGCGTGTGTTGCTATTTCTGGATACAGTAAGATTTGTGTTGATTTGAATTTGGTAACTCCAACATTGTTATTTTTTTGTTATAGAACCTAAAGATGAGTCATATATTTGTAAATATTTCCAAACTACGGGCAAGTGCTCTAAGAGGAGTTGTCCATATCAGCATATAGAAACTAATGGTATTAGAATTAAAAATTTTTTCAATTTTTTTTCTTTTCACATAAAACCTTAATTTTGAAATTTATTTTTCTTTTCACATAAACTAAATTTTATAATTTAGTAAATAGTAAAAACTTAACCTTCGCCATTAACTAATTGGCATGACGCTCCCGTCGTCTTTCCCCAACTATGTTTTCCATAAATGTTGACAGATGGAGTGTTTGAATTTGAGGGTGATTGTATGAGTTTCTTACAAAAAGTAGTCGAATCTCTTCGCTATATCACTCTGAACGATCTAGTGTCAAAAGGCCTTCTTTTTCTATTGTATTAATCTAAATTACACCGAGCTGGTCTAGCTCCATTTAAGAATCTAATTTAATGAATAAAAAATTATTAACACCCAATATAATACACCCGCTCATCCATATGACATTGAACCATAATGAATAACTAAACTTTTATTATACTACTCATAAAAATTACCGATTTCTCAATTTATATTTATCAATATGAATTTTTACGATGTTGTGGACAATCTATTTATGATTTGTCAAAACTTTATAGTGAACTTTTACCAAAAGCTTTTCTCTTCATAGGTTCCTTTACTATGGATAAATCTGCAGTTATGACGTACATAACAGAATCTTTGCCTGAAATTGGAGCAAGACTTATAGTTGAAATAGGAGCAGTTTATGATCCTGGCCACTTTTATATCCATTGTCCTTTTGGATTTCAAGATGCAGTTGAAATTATTAATACACCCAAAGGTAACCTAAAATTCAAGCCCATGCCACTTTTAACAATAAACGAATCTGTTTTTGGCAAATTAACAATGGCTTCACGCTATAGGGTTCTTTTGCTAACATCAAAACAGTACTACTAAATTTTATACAAACCTGTAGAATATTAACTATTGTACTTTTTGATAATTGCATGCATCAAAGTAAAAATAAGGTCTGTATTTCAGGGAACTTTGTGAGGCTTGATGAGTAAGTTTGCTCTTAAGGGGCTGCTTCAACAAAAAAAAATCTTAAATTGTTAGGTGGTTTTGAACATAGAAATATCAGGGAAATTTCTGTAACATATTAAATTCTTAGTTTAAAATATACAGTCGTTTAAATGGAATTTTATTTGATAATTTAAATCATAAACTTAATAATTTATCAAATTTATTTTAGTTGGTCTCGTGTGAAAAAATTAGAAACTGAATAGTGTGAATATAAGATTTTAACTGGCAAGGAGATGACCCGAGGTGTAACCCACTGTTTTCATTTAAACTCAGGGAATTAGTAGACCTTATTAAGAAAGTAAGGCTGGGCTGTTGCCATGGCAACCAAAAAAATTTTTGACTCCACAAAATATACTTATCTGTGATTTCAAATTGGAAAATCTCGGGTAATAGGCTATTAAAAGTAACAAAATCAAATTTTTTTGTAATTTCGACTAAATTGGGTAAAGCCAAAAAATCAAAATAATTTAAGTTAAATAAGAGTAAAATTCAGTAAGGTAAGTAAAGTTGGATAAATTGGACTAAGTCGATTAAATAGGGGAAAATAAGGTAAGTTGGATAAATGCGACTAAATTAGGCAGGTTTTTTTCGCCAGTAGGCATGTAATAATTTGGAGGCCTCATCTAACTTAATTTTTTCCTTACAATCACATATCATTATAGGATACTAAGTACTTCTGGTTTTAAGTGTTATGGTAGAATATTGTTTTTTTGATTAAGAAACTTATAACCCAAAAAATGTTATTTTACTCTTGCCATTAAGAATATAAAGAATGAAGACAGAATATTTTGAAAGGAGGTAAAAATGTGGGTTGATGTGACGCAAAATTTTATTTCCATATGGAAATAAAATTTTGCGTCACATCAACCCACATTTTTACCTCCTTTCAAAATATTCTGTCTTCATTCTTTATATTCTTAATGGCAAGAGTAAAATAACATTTTTTGGGTTATAAGTTTCTTAATCAAAAAAACAATATTCTACAGTTAGATGTTTTTCCAAACTCCTATACGACTAATTCCCGAACTGGCAATATGTTGGAGCAACAGTAAACCAAAAACTAAATTGAAACAGTGAGCGTAGCAGTGCACATATGGACAATCGCCGCCCACTGCTTTTTCTATTTTCACCCTGATCGCATTTATTACGCTAGCCACATCATACGTCTGCGAGACAGTTTTCAATTTTCAAACCTCTCTCCCTTAGAAGACTATTTATGGACAATCTAATGGTTTGAGAATCAAACTTGTGTAAATCTTTGTCCTAAAAATCTTTCTATAACGCCTTTTTTTTTCTTTTCTAGTATACCTTATACAAACACTTAATTGTTCCACCCCTTTATTGTCTCTAGTTTCATTTGCAATTACTGAATAAAACCCACCAGATTCATTGACCTCTTGTACAATCATCATCCTCACTAAATTTGCACTTACATTTATCAGTTCATTTTGAATTTTGCCATGAGTATATTTGGCATTGTTGGGCATGCTATCACACTTGGCTTTCAAATCAGGGCTTTCTTTTTAGTAGATCTAAAATTTAAGCGAAGTTCCCCCTATTTTCATTTTCTTCATTAGATCTATGACACCTAAGGGCTAGGTCTTGTTGAGCGCAGAGAATTATGATTTCTACGTGTGCAGATAACACATCTCTATTTCTAATTAAGTCAAGCCTATGATGGCCATTGACCTGAGACGCAATTGAACGACGTGATTTAGTAGATTCTAAATAATCTAAGTATTTCTTATAGGATTGATAGTGAAAAGATTTACGTTAACTAAAATGCTCTACAAATTTTTTCACCATATTTTTCTAATCAAAAAACCCATTAATAAAAGCCGTGTCTCTACTTCTCAAAAATCATAAGCTCTATCCTTTACTACGGAGTATTCAAGCATTTTATTTATCATACTAAGAAGAATTGAAACCTAGGTTTTTACCACCAATTAAAGTTTTAGGAAAAGTGATTTTAGGCTGAATGGGCAGACAATCCTTACTCAATTCCTATAAGGACCAAAAATAAGGGCGAAATGCCCTCTGATAAAATAACAAACTAAGCTAAATCAAACCAGTTATGCGAACGACTACTTTATAGGCAACTATATGAACACAACCACGGAAGATGATATACAAAACAAGGGCCTCACAATGTCAGACATAAGAATAACAGCAAAATCTCACAACCCAAATTCCAAATATAAGTGCTTCGTGGCAAGATCACTAGCAAACAAGGAAGACTTCCTTAAACCAAATATATGGCCGATGGGAACCTACTGTGTATGCCTATCTTCAAACTGAGGATAGTAATAAAATATGGGGAACAAATGAGGAAGCGACTGTCCAAACACTAGCATACACGCCAATGTACAAGTATCGCCTATCAAACTGTTTAATGACTACTAAGCAGGAGCACATCATAGGACACCTGGAAGACCTTGGAATAGTAGGTGTTTCCATAACAGAACTCCATCAAGAGCACACATGGAAAAAAGCCTTTAGGATAGATGGTGCGAAAAAATATAATCAATAAATAACGAAGCTAGAGAATTGGCCCAGCCTATTGAGATTAAATCGATACTGGAAACCCGCTAATGTATCCATAGTTGCTGATAAACAACAGAGCGCATGACTGCCTCCAACAAGCTCTAAATATCACAAAGGTCTATTAATAGGCCATATCAATATTAGAAGTATTATTCCACACCTAGACGATTTAAGGTACGCGCTCGTTGACCATAACTTAGGAGTAACAGAAACTTGGTTAAACAAGGATATCCATAGTTGCTGATAAACAACAGAGCGCATGACTGCCTCCAACAAGCTCTAAACATCACAAAGGTCTATTAATAGGCCATATCACTATTAGAAGTATTATTCCACACCTAGACGATTTAAGGTACGCGCTCGTTGACCATAACTTAGGAGTAACAGAAACTTGGTTAAACAAGGATATTCCGGATGCAGTGTTAAACATAAATGGCTACAATCTCTTTCGACATGACCGAGTTAGCAGCTACGGAGGTGGCGTCTGCATTTATTATCGATCTATACTCACTATGACTCAATTTAAAACACCGGAGACAGATTCGGATTGTCTTATAGAGCATATCTGTTGCACACTACATGAAGTAAATACAAAGCTTTTGCATCTAGGTATCTGCTACTATCCACCAAACGTTTCACAGAACTCTGAATCCTTGACTCAGTGTATTTAAAAGATACTTTCATGTTTTCACAACACCAACAACTGTTGGTGTTGTGAAAACATGAAAGTATCATAGCTGGTGATTTTAACTCTGATCTACTTAAGAAACCACTGGAACCAAGGACCAAGACTTTACAAAAATGCTTTTCATCATTTAAACAACTAATACAACACCCAACGAGAGTATCAGAATCAACGGCAACATTAATTGACTAAATCTATGCCTCCAACCCTGATAGAATTACTTCAAGTGGTGTTGTATCCTTCTGCCTCAGACCATGACATGGTTTACGTCACCAGGAAAAAGAAATGCCCTCGAATTGAAAAAATTATATCTAAGGTGCGCGACTACTGAAGGATGAATATAGACAAGTTTATAGGATCGTTAACCAAAACACTAAGTAATTTCCAAATGGTCAACATTGACCATGGAGTAGGGCAATTAGAAACAATCATCCTTAAACACCTGGACACATATGCACCCATTATCCACAAACTTAAGTCGATCACTATATCACCTTGGATCACCAACGATATTAAACACCTGATGCACACCCGCGACATGATTAAAAGGAAGTCTCATAAAAACCTCGACCTGGCAAGGCTATACCGCAGCCTACGAAATAGAATCAAAGCCGAAAAAATTAACTATTTTAAGAAACAACTAAATGGTCCAGGTAATATGAGGAAATTATTGAGAAAGCTTATAAAACCAAAAACCAACCCACTAACTGCCCTAGAAGTCAATGGCGTCTTAATAAATAATCCATCGGACATCCCATCCTGCCTAAATGAGTACTTCACTAATCGTCAAGCACCCAGTCTATTAGGGTGTCATCAAGATCCACTGGCATTAACTGAGACCAGGAACTCTAATTTCTATTTCCAATAGGTAAGCACCGAAACCGTGTTCAATCACTTAAAATCACTCCCCAACAGTCAGGCCATAGGCACCGAAGAACTTCCAGTGTCAATAATTAAAGGCCTAGCAATTATTATAGCTCCAGTCCTGACCCAAATCATAAATAAATCTTTCCAACTGGGGCAGTTTCCATCTAGGTGGAAGGAAGCTAAAGTGATACCAATTCATAAAGCCGGCAATCACAAGGACCCAGTAAACTACAGAGGCATATCAATCCTGTAAGCATTATCCAAGACACCAGAATGATGTGCGTACAAACCGATTTTAGAGTACTATTTCAATAACGAGATATTCTACCACATGCCATTCGGCTTTCTCCCAGGCCATTCTACAATCACCCTGAATTTGCATGAGCACATCATACAGCAACTCGAAGCTGACAAATATGTCGTAGTAGCATTCCTCAACATGTCCAAAGCATTTGATAGTGTCAAACACAACACTTCAATCGAAATATTAAAGAGGATTGGTCTAGAAAATGCATCACTGGATTGGCTTAACTCCTATCTTAATGAACGAACGCAAGTAGTATTAGTCAATGGGAACACCTCTAAACCACTAATGGTCAAAACCGGAGTTCCTCAGGGTAGTGTGCTCAGACCCCTACCCTTTAACCTATACACTAGTGATAACCACAAAGCCCTAATTACATCAAAGTTAATTGACTACGCTGACGATGACACTGCTCAATTCAGATAAAAACCTAAATAATGCAATAGGAAATCTTGAGAATGATATCCTCAAGGTGCGTAATGTATTACTTTCTAAAGGTTTACACCTCAACATCAAAAAATCTGCTTTTATGATCTTTTCACCAAATAAGGCAAAAAACAAAACACATCAATTATAACGGAGCTGCCGAAAATGGAAATTCAGAGGGTTAATACATTTAAATACCTGGGTCTAATCTTTGATGATGAGCGTAAATGGTCTTGTCACAATGACTATACATTCACCAAAGTAAAACAAAATTTCTGGCTATTTAAACCGTATATATCAAGCATCAACCAAGAAACCCTCTGTATCTTGTATAATGTCCTGGTGCAATCAGTGTTTGACTATGGTGATATATTTTACAATGCTGCACTCAACACAAATCTGAAGAAACTACAAACCTTGCAAAATAATGGTGCCAGAGCTATATTACTAAGTTGGATGAGCTTACAGCAAAGAGCGAACTACCACACCTTACTGGTAATGTACGAAATCTATAACAAAAAATGCCCCAGATATGCTTTAGAAATATTAGACTCGTCCCTCAATCAAAACAAGAAACACAAATATTAACTTTAATACTCAGAGTTACCTTAATTCATTTAGTAATAAAAGTATGAGTAAATGGTATAACGTTATGGAACTCACTAGAAGCAGTGCTAAAAAGTCAGAACTCTTAATATTTTTAAAAAAAGACCTAAAAAATTATATAATTGAAAATTGGTGACAAAATTGGGCAAAATTGAACTACAGCGGCCTCATGTAATTTTGCCTTTTTTTGGCGGAGAATGTAGCAAATGATTATTTTTTTTAATTAAAAAAGTAGTACTTTTAGGGGATTACTGTTTTTTTGGTTATTTTTGGCGGAGAATGTAGCACTTGGTGCGTAGATTACGAACTTATTTTTTGGGCCGCAAATGATCATTTTTTTAATTAACTTAATTTAAAAAAATAGTCATTTTAGGCGATTAGTAACGTTTTTTTTAAAAATTGCTCTGTCGACACAAATTTTCTGACGCGCCCCAGCCCCATTCTGAGCATTGACGGTGGGCCTTCTGTAATCGTACCAAGTGGCATCGTAATTAGTGAAATCGTATCAACTTAAATAGTAACTCCCCGTATTGGTGCCTGACACACTTTGAGATTCCCCGTATTGGCTTCGCTCAAGCACTGGGGGCGCGCGGGGCCTCCCCAACTCCATACTAAAAAAAGCGATGAGCCATCTATAACGCGACCTAGAGGACAGTACCAAGCCTTACGCATCAAGTATATACTTGTAATATCAACCTGAAATAAGCGTTTGTGGCCCAAAAATACAAAACACCTAGAAAATGAACAAAAATATTATTATACTAATATCAATCACTAAGATATCTGAGATCTCGCAAGCTTTAACGATTTCCTCAGCAGGACAAAAGTTTTCCACTATTTCAACTTACCCTCCTAGGCATTGTAAATCCGGCCACCTGAATTAATGGCTTCAAAAGTCGCTTGATGACTTAGGCCTAAGGTGGTGCCTTGGGTACTAGCTTAGCTGATTATTTTTATTAACGTTTCATTGCATCCTTCTGAATGCTATCTTCTAAGACTTCTCTTTTACGGTTTTGCCGTTATTGAGCACCCCGAAATGTTTTATTTCCGCTCATTGCTTAACTATTTTACTCTTTATTCAGTATAATTTGCTTATAATTTGTCGATAAAACCACTGACCAGATAAACCAAGATTAGATCTCAAGTACTAACAAACTTTTTAATTTAGTATTAAGTAAAATTTAGCTATTTGTTATTTGTTTATATTTTAAGCAAGCACATTAAGGCCTGTTTTCTCGCTAAAAATTGAAACAAAATAAAATAAACTATAGCCTAAAATTAATTTACAAAGAAATCTGTTTCTAACGCTTAGAATGAAATGAAAATATGAAACTATTCAATATATTAGCTTGACTATTGAAACATAGCGACCAATGTTTGAGATTCTTATCTCAAAGTACCATCCCACCTACTCACCCTCCCCCCTAAAATCACAGGTGTCAACCTACCAGGTTCATTTGTTCAGCTAAATGGGGAAATTCCGCAATCTGTAACCAAACCAGTTCTAGTCTCGTCTTGGAATGTAATGTTGAGAAATATTTATGCAATATACTAGAGTTCGAGATGACACTTGTCATGTTTAGAGAAACACAGTAAACCTTTTTCTTAAAAAAAGAAACCAGGTTATTTTCCAAAAAAATTTAAGACCCAGGCTTTCAATAGGCACATTATTAACACATTTTGAGGGCCCTATTGGAGAGTTTTTTTAAATTTTGGGGCCCTCAAGTAGGCCCAAAATATTTCAAAGTAGGCACGTGCCAACCTGTGTCTATTGCTGGTGACACTACTGAAATTGGTTAAGATCGAATAAAGGTGGGTAAATTGAAACTTGGGTAAATATGAAAAAAAGAGAAATGCAAGCAAAATAGGCACCACTCTCCCCCTATTCGGTTTTCCATTGCTACGCAACTCGTTTTAATAGACTTAATTTTCGGTGTATATATGCGCAAGCCGGATTTCCCGCACGATACTGATGAGTCCCTAATAGGATGAAACCAGTCTACTGTTGGAATTTCTGGCTATTTTATCTAATTTTATTTAGTTTCTCTCTAAGATCTCTTTGGTCCGAGTTTTAAGTCTGTTTGCCCGAAGACCTATCGGTACGAGCTATTTGTAAGTTTTTAAATTTCTTCAAATTTGTTTAGGGTTTAGCTTTTTTAATCCCTTTTCCTTATGGACTAATCTACTCCTTTGCAATGCAGTCCTTAGGTGGTTCGTTTTAATAATAAGGCCAAGTAAAGTTGTGTAAATGTAAATTAATTTGGGTAATTTGCAAGTAGATCTAGGTTTTACCCAATCTACTCAAAAGTAAAATTTGATTTTGATACTTCTAATAGCATTTATTCAAATACTTGAACCTGCCTTAATTGATTAGTAGTTTTTTAAAATTCCATTTCACAAGGGACCCTTGATTTTCCTATGTTAAATAATTTAGAGAAGAGTTTATTTCCTGTTGTCATAAACATTTTTGGTCGCCCTGGTTAAACGATAGTGTAGCATAATTTTTCCTATTGAGAACTTTCAAGCTAGGCTTAACAAAATCAGTTGTCTCCTTGTGAATATACCAAAATATTATTTTGTTATTAATTTATCACCATTGAAACAGCTACTTTTTATGAGATTTAAAAATGAAATTACCATTAATTAGGAACCAATACAGTCTTGCATATGAGTGAAACAGATTGTGTTGTTTGAGTTGTTGGTCAGAAGTTTATTCATCCAAATATAAGAACAGACTTTTGTTGTTGTTTCATAGTTCATTAACAATTATTTTTATGATTTTAAAATTTTAATATTTTTCATTATTTTCCTTAGAACTGAGAAGTGTCGTACCAGCAAATCTATTAGAAAAGGAAATGAAGTAAGCAACAGGGATTTTCACAGGATTAAAAAGGCGTTTCCAGAGTATGATAAAAACAACCAAAAGGGAAATGTCATTTTAACCTCAAAATCCACAATTAAACAATTACCATACGCAAAACTATTAAGATAAAGGAAATGAAAATGACTAAGTGATGCCATTATCATATGAATTTATAGCTTATGCTTCGTCGTATCTTGAATCATTCTTTTTAAAAATTTTGGGCTTGTTCTACTGCGTGTACAACGAAGTATATATAACTTGTCCTGATATGTAAAGTCACTTGATCACTTGGTTTTTCATTCCCGTTTCAACAAATTTAGCAAGACCTTAAGTACTTTAATAAAAAAGATAAAATTTTTATTTTTTTAGTCAATATTATGAGAAAAGCTCAGTTTTGGATATGGTATTGGATTTGGTACCAGCAGACTTAGTAGCTTGCAAATTTGAAGAGACAGGGTCTTGGTATAGAGCGAAAGTGATTGTTGCTGACGAAGATGTAATTGAAGTTTGTTATGTGGACTATGGAAATACAGCAACTGTAAAACGGGCTTATATTAGAGTACTTCAACCACAATTTTTTCATCTACCTATTCAAGCAGTTGAGTGTTATTTATCTAAAGTATGTCCAATTGAAAAAGAATATCATCATATTTGGACTAAAGAATCAAGGTAATATACAGTTCACTTAAATATAATTATACAAGGATAAAACTAATCATTTATTAGATTCTTGTCCAACACCAGCCTACCAATAAACCTTTTCCATGCGGTTTTTATTAATTTAGAGAAATCAAGCATTTGACTCATTTTAAACGATAGATTAGTAATCCTGCATCTTGTAAAATCACTACAATGACATATTTCCCTATCACAATTTAAATAGTCTGAAAGTGAGTCAAATTATTAATGTAGGGAGATAGACACTTAACTCAGATTACATAATTACCAAGAGTGTGCAAGTTCCTATACTTTCCAATGACAAAGATTTACTGAATGCTGCTATCGAGATGGACCACATAGTTTGAAGGACCCATCCTTTTTCAGATGTGTTTTAATATTTTGTATTAAAACAAAGATAGATGGTGGTAGCCCTTCCGTCGAGTGGAAAAAAATTAAGCCAGCTAGCATTCTCCAGTGCGATACTGTTTATACTTTTGAAATATATTACTTCCCCAATGAATACCCTCCCTCCTCATCTCCACTTTTACTTTGCGTGTAGCATTCATTTTTAAAACGATTATACTGACAAACTTTTGGTAATTATGTCACTTTGATTATATCCTAAGATTATCAAGGCCCCCTTAAAGGGGGTAACATCTATCATTTGAAACGTTCACCGTACTAAATATTTCTTTAATACTACAAATATATTAAGAGTTTCTTGGTAATTCAAATATTACTATTACTTCCAAATATTGCACAATACTTCCAGATAGAACCCAATCCTTCTATTTTACTTCCAGATACTAAACGCTGCTACTTTTTTTTTCAGATAATATAAATATGCCTAAATTTCCATACACTAAAAACGATATTACACCAAACTCGAAAGTATTACACAGTCGAAACCTTAATTTCATGTGTAATACCGCTAGATTTGTAATTCTCGAGGTAATTCTGAACGTTTTATTGTTGCAGTAATAGGCCTACATGTATTATACCCGATGATATTTATAAACAGTTAGGCTAATACCCAAGCCACCACTAAAGGCCTAAGTCAACTTCCGACTTATAAGGCCTTTTACAGCGTAGGAGGGTGGTGGCCAGTACTTTGTCAAGTGATCTAACTGACAGCTCCCTACACTTACTAGTACAAGTTTTTATGCGAACGGGAAACTGATGATCTTTGGGGAAAAAACCCTTTTACCAGTGGGGAGAGAACTTGCAAACACTACGCGGAACCAACTAACTGCGAGCCTTCAATATATAGTTAAACAAATTAGGAAGTGCAGGTCGAGGGTGCAACATGATGTAGACTTTACCATCTTGGAAGGGAACTAGTTTAACATTGACCAGCCTGTTGCTGAGTCACACAGCAAAATATAGTGATAAGTGATTAAATTTTAAAAATAGTAACCGAAAAGTGACAAAAAAAGGAAAACCAAGTTTTTAAAGTTTTAAAAAATCAGATTTTAACTTACCACATTTCAACATTTTTATTGTCAGGTTCCTTCCAATGCAGCTGCGGCACCAAAATGAACAAGCTACTTAGCTACAAAACTAGTCACTGGGGTTATTTATTATTAGTTTCGCTAAATCACACGGAGTTCATTTCAACCTTGTGTATTTATCTTATATCTTTAAAACGATACCTTTCAAATTATTGTAGCATAAGACATATTTATAATGACTACTGGAATTGGGTCCAAAATTACGAATATTACTCGCCACACCTGGCAAGTCCCTCACCTCTACTACCTGCACTACCTCACAACATCTACGAAGCATGCATAATTTTCTGTTTTTCAACACCAGGTGCATTTATGTGGCCAGTCATTAACTAAATGTGCAAATCTAGTTTGTTTCAAACTTAGGGGGGGGGGGGCTTGATAGTCTTTTGATTATATGTATACTCTGGTAATAAGTAGTACTGAAAATGGCTGTTTTATACCTTGACTGCTTGTCACTGTTGACTTTAGTTTCAAACCAATTGGTAGTGGTAGGCAATCTTTATATGCTTGATTTCTCCATTTAAGACATCAAATCACGGTGGTCTTTGTAATTGGCCCCACTTGTGTATAATTTACACTTTAATTGTAACATAGAACAATAAAAGCAGGGACATGACTTTTGTAGTATATCATATATGAAGGAGCTATTTCAAAATAATAAGAGAACCAACGCTGGCCCCAACCTAAAGCTCCATAGACTTAATCAGGGATAAGGCGTCCAATTCTGACCCTTGAAATGACTCCTCTATCATAGCCCTCAATTTTAACAAGACTCTTAAGTCTTTACAAAATATCTAAAATATTTCTTATTAACATAAAGGTATTTAATATTAGTTTTAAAATTTTCAAAATAAAATTCGATAACATTGGTCTTGTATAGTGATTTAGAAAAATGCCTCATGTGGCTTATTATTAACTGACATAGTTTGTTTAAGATTTTTACTGTTGCTCACTGGTGGTTTTTCTCAGTGGCCACAAAACGATATGAGTCATGTTCTTGTTTGTATTTCTCCATGGTTGTAATTTCCAAAATTGTATAGTGCTATTTAGTTAGCTCTTTTAAATAATATGAAGTGGAAATAAACAATTTTCTATATAAAAATGTGGTTTTAAAGTGTACTGAGCATAAATTTTATTTCAAATTCCACCATGCTTTATAGGGACTTTCAAGACCCTCTAATCAATTTAAAATGAGTCATTCGGTTGCCGTTCATTGTGAAGCCAAAGTTACGAACAAATTTGAAAGTCCCTTTAAGAATAAAATTTTTGCACAATTGTATCTTTAATTCCAAAAAGAGAGTTTTTAATTTATCCAAATGTTTTATTTATGAAAATATCATTCTACGTATTAAAATTTTATACTACTTCACTTAGAAATAGTGCTATTAAAGTGTGGCTATTACAAATAGTCTGAGCTGGTCCTAATAATTTGGGAGCCAAATCTAGTTTGCATTTCATACAAATTAAGTTTTTTAACTTTTATTGCAGAGAATATTTTCAGTCATTAACTGAAGGTCATGGCATGTTGATAGCTAAAGTAATAAAAATAAGGTAGGGCTTTTTTATTTTTTATAAATTAAGGGCTATAGTATCACCTAGGAGCAACAAACACAGCACCCCACACAAGAACACAGCTAGTCTTTAAACACACTAACAGTGATGTTGTGTTCAAATTTCATTGGACAAAGATGCTGAACGTTTTACGGAAAGGGGGAAGGAAATCTCAAGCGTTGAAAACTTGACTTTCGACGGGTTAAGTTTACCTTGAGTGGGGTGCTGTTTGTTGCTCCTAGGTATCACAATTTAACCTTTTTCACATCATGTGTTACCTTTTAACTAAATTTTATTGGAAAAAAGTAGAATTTCTAGTAGGCTGAAGGATTGCATTTTTTCACCAATGGCACTATACGGGGTAGTCTTTAGAATTTGAAAACTCAATTTGATTCATGGTTTAAGGTCGTTGAAAGTTTATCTCGAGAACCAATGTATGACTTGGCCCTATAACTTATTTATTTTGAAACTAATGTAATAAACAATAATTGGCATTTGAAGCAGCCCACTGATAGTAAAGAACTGAAATCCTAATTTTAGACTGCAGACTTTTTCTCCCACAAACCATTTCTAGAGCTGTTTAACCATACTTAATATATATATATATTTTTTTTCAGTTCTAAAGTTGTCTACGTAAACTTATATAGAATATTAGATAACATTTGGATCAACAAAGTGCTTGTGAATAAAGGTTTTGCAACGTGGTGTGAGCCCATGGAGTCATATAATTCTGATGGTTGTAATAGCGAAGAAAGTGATGAAAGAATAGCTATTGGTAACTTTAATCCAGGATAATATTTACCATTATAATTTTTGTATATTTTAAAGACATAAATTTTTATTTTGATAATTTTTAAGAGTTGATTTTTAAAAAAACCATACACTAGCTTACACATTAAGCTAAAAGACTTATCACAAACTGTCTTAAGAGAAATAATGCACCCACAATAAATTTAACATGATGTTCCAATACTTTTTATAGTTCTAACCCTTACCAAAAAATAAGTTGGCTAAAAGCCACTTAGGACAACTTGTATTTCAACTTGGTTTTCAGTTTGTATTTGGGACAAATGCTTACTTAAAAATAACTTAAATCCTCTTTATTAATCAACTTATTTCCAACTAAACCAGAATCAACATTTACATTTAACTACTTAAAAGCAACTTAAATCCTACTAGGGAAACATCTAAAAACCAACTTAAAAATATTGTTATTTCCTGACTACTAAAAACCAACTAATGATAAACTTAGCAAAAGCAGTATTTTCCTACCAACTGAATAACAACTTATTAACCCTTTAATAGTAACTTGAAATATGCTGACAACTTGAGCCTACTTAATACCAACTCAATATCAACTAATAATGTGTATACAAACTAAATACAAAATGAAATCCAACTTATTTTTTGGTAAGGGAAGCCTCTAATGAAAAGACCATACAACCAGTTTTGTTGCCAGATGACTGTACAGAAAGTATTTAAGATAACTAATTTTTTCTTGAAACCCTTTTAAACAGTGAAGAAGAGAAGTGGGGATAAAAAAAATTAAGAATTTATGTATAAACTAAGGGTGTGTGACGCTGGTATTTTGAATTTCGAGTAGTCTCAAGTCCTAAAGAACTTGTTTTGAAGCTTTTGAGTCCAATAAGAGTCTTAAATTTATTTACCGCTGTTTAAATAATCATTAAATTTGTAAATTTATTAATAGGGATTGCTAATTAAAAAGGCTGTTAGTATATCATGAATTTTATTAATTTTTGAAAACTTGAGATCATCTAAGGTAAAACGACAAGAGCAAAAAAAACCTTGCTGAAGATTTGAGAAATAACAGGCAACCTGAGGCAGGGGAAACCAATCAAGAACTGAAAAATCACTATGGCAGCGTTATTTGAAAGCAGTAAGAAAGTATTCATATATCAAAGTGATTTTTATATTGAACTCACTGGGTAATTTTAGACTCCGCTTAGAGTAATTATATAACCTTTTCGTGGGAATTGGGTCTAGTATAAACTTACTTCAAGTTGGTATTTGTTTCAAATACCAACTTAAAACCAGCTTACAAATATGTAATTTTCTGACCACTAATTACCAACTTAAAGAAAAAAGTATTTTCCCATCAGCTTAATAACAACTTATTACCCCTTTAACTAGTTTATTGAAATATCCTGACCAATTTAACGTCAACTAGAATGCGTATACCAACTAAAATCCAACTTATTTTCTGGTAAGGGTTCACTTTAATAGCAACATCAAAAGACAAATCATTTCACTTGGTGTTTATTAATAATGAAAATGGTTTACAAAAATTATTTTTTAATGCATGGTAATTAGGTCACTATTTTTAAACTTCAGAACACTTCTCAGATTTAGTTAGACGAAATTACACCGTAAGATTTAGTACAGTAGTTTTAGTCTTTTCGCCTTGACTTTCCACTCCTATCCCTGTTATCATCTGCGGGCCGTTTGCTGGCTTTTTTTGCTTCTGTTAAAAATTTATCCAAACCAAAAGGATCCTCTTCCTCTTCCTCTTGTCGCTCAAACTGAACTGGCCCTTCACGCCTAGCACTCCTATCAGTGCCAGAAAATCCTTTGTCTGGTACAAAGCGAGATGTTTTAATAAGATTATCAAGATCATTTTCATAAGTTTCTTTCTCTTGTGTAGAGCGAGTAGGTCTGTAGATATTCTGGCCAACAGTTTGATTTGAACGCCAAGGCTTATCATAAACATTATAATCTTCTTCATCACCAAATCCACTATCCATTCCTTTACGTTGATTAAACAATCGTTGATCAAACTGAAGTTCATCTGAGTTTGCTTTAGCTCCCGGTAACCCTAAGGCTATCTGTTCACTTATATCTCTCTCACGTTGTTTCTCCAACTTTGATCGTTTATCAGGAGCAGCGCGAGCTAAATTTCTTTCTCTTTGCCTATCTTTATGGCGTTCGTATCGCAACTGGCCCCTTTCTCTGGCTTCGTCATCTTTCTCATTACCCATGGCTGTTTGTGACCTTATACCTACTCTTTCTTCACGAGCTTTTTGGGCTAACTGTCTCAGGTGTTCTTCTTTTTTCTCTTTCTCCTTTTGCGCTAGTTTTTTTTCCAATTGTGCTCTCATTTCTACAGATTCTCTTGCTTTCCTGTCTGCTATGTACAAAGCTTCTGCTAATTTCGCAAAATTTTCATTTATATGCACTTGCTGCAAACCTCTTCCATCAGCGGCTAAACGTTTGTCTAAAGGTATTGTATAGCCTTTAGCATTTTTCCAGTTTGATATACAGGGAGGTATACGCCATTCTTGTTGCTCTTTAACAGTTACTTTGCGTGTAGGGGAATGCATTACAGGGGGTGGAGGTGATGGTGGGCCACGTGGTATCTTTTTGTTGATCTTAAATCTTGGTGGTTCCATAGGGTCCTTCTGCAGTTCTACCATTCTAACAATACGCTGTTTAGCACCAGAATTATAGGCCATTCCTTGTTGTGATGGTGTGTAGCGTATGTATTGGGCAGGATTCTGTTTATCTGCAGCTCTCACCGGCATAGCAGCTGATATTTTTGACTGAGTTAGCTTTTCCAGAGCAAGCCTAAATGTGGGGATCAAGTTATATTTAGTATGTTTAGCCAAATATAATCAACACAACCAATCTGAGATTTAAAAAAAATTGTGGTACCAATAAATAAGGTACTTATCCATATTTAATTGCAATCATATATGGAATTTTACAAATTTCATACATTATTTGCCAAAAGTGATTAGTTAACTGAACTAACTCCTCACTAACATTTACAGTTTACTTCTAATTACTAGCTTGCAGATTAAACCAAAGTTAAGTTTGTTCCAGAGTATGAATATGCTTAAATATCAGTAGTCGGATCTATTAACACAAGGTTGTAACAAAACTTAACTTTTTCCCGGCTGAAATTTCATAATTTTTCATTTAAATTACCCTTAATCACTAGTGTGTATACATTTCAAAATGCCCCGCCTAGTAATCAAATTCCTGATAAGTGGCCCAGCTGCAACCAAATTAAAGTTTATTTAATTGCCCTGGATTTCGGTTAAGCCATCTATTTATAGGTGCAGTTCTAAAAAACTATAATTACATCTACAGACATATCTGAACTTGGCCCAGAATGGGGTTTATCACACTTAAAGGTTCAGAAAGCTGTACAAAAGTTTATTAGTTTAATTTTTCATCTGGTTTTTTTTGTAAAGACTTCACCCAGGTAATCCCATGCGACACAATGTACTAAAATTATCTGCTCAGAATTAATCATTAAAGTGAAGAGTTGGTTTTCGATAGTGTGTGGGTAGTGTATCAAGCGAATTAAATGTGAACAAATTTTTTTCCTTTTTTGTTATTTTCTACTTCTTGGAAGCTGTAGTGTAATTAGACATTTTTTCTTTAGGTTAATATTAAAATATATATTGCCAAGTGTAAGTACTTGGCAGCGAAAACTTGAAAACCCAAATAAAAAATAAAAAAATTAGAGTACTCATTGAAGGCTGAGGCTTAGTTTTTCTAGTTCTCAAAACGTCCATTATAACCAAGGCACTACTGGCGAGTTTTGAAAAAACCACCAAACAACAAGACTTTTTTGCCAAAGACCTTGAGTAGCGTGCCCTGGCCAAAGGCTTAGGAACATTATTATTGTTTAACGTTTGCGATACGGCTTCTAAGAAACACCACAAAAATGATTCTTTTCGTGAGGAAAGTTCTGAGCCAAGTTCAAATTGCAGTTGCTCTGGTGATGTGGACCACGATTCACATCCAACCTAACTATTCATGAGATTGGTAGACTTCACAAATCTACACTCAAGCTTTATAATAGAGCTAAGAGTTCAGGTGATTAGTCAGCCTATAAGCAGACCCTCACTACCGATCATTAGCTTAACAGGCTTCCTGGGGCAGTTTTTTTAGAGTATTTCTGAAATTCCCAGTACGGCCAAACAAATGAAAGTTGTGGCACATGACAACACAAAACATCTGGATACTATTAAGTTGGAGGATGGTAGTTACTCCAGTTCTGGACAGGAGACTTTTACGCATATGCATTCTCTGAAGTCACTGATACAGAGGACTCATGATCTTCCTCTTCAGTTCAAAAGAACTAAATAGGTAGATTGGGATGTGTCAAAACAAGTTGTCACTCACTCCAAGCTTAAATAGGTTATAATGTCATTTAAGCCCTACAAAGCTTCTGACCCAGAAGGAATTTAACCCATCCTACTGCAGGAGGGAATTGATATTTTCTGTCCTGCGTCAGGGTTGGCTGATTTAAATCACGATTAAAATCGCGATTTTAATCAATGATTTTTTCAAAAAAATTATTGATTTTAATCAAATTGAATATAGTATTTTTGAAAAAGAAAAAACCTCGCCAATTGCTTTAATTTGGCTTTAAATATAATCTTTCTTGTACTCCCTTACCAAAAAATAAGTTGGATTTCAGTTTGTATACACATTATTAGTTGATATTGAGTTGGTATTAAGTAGGCTCAAGTTACTATTAAAGGGGTAATAAGTTGTTATTCAGTTGGTAGGAAAATACTGCTTTTGCTAAGTTTATAATTAGTTGGTTTTTAGTAGTCAGGAAATTACATAATATTTTTAAGTTGCTTTTAAGTAGTTAAATGTAAATGTTGATTCTGGTTTAGTTGGAAATAAGTTGATTAATAAAGAGGATTTAAGTTATTTTTAAGTAGGCATTTGTCCCAAATACAAACTGAAATACAAGTTGTCCTTAAGGCCTTTCCACACGAGCCAACTTTTTGATCCAACTAGATGAGTCAACTTTGAGTTGAGTAAACTAGTTGGTTCGTGTGAATAAAAGTTCGATGAGTTGATCCACCAAAAAAGTACGCCAGAAAAAAATGGATCACTGATCCATTTTTGCTGACTCAGCATTTTGATTTGAAAAGTTGGCTCGTGTGAAAAGACCTTAAGTGGTTTTTAGCCAACTTATTTTTTGGTAAGGGCTTCCACCCCAATGTTGCATTGGATTCTACCTGTAGGTGGAGATTCCGCCAAATTTTATTTGTAAAGTACCAAAATAGGCTAAAAAAATAAAAACTTCTATATTATTATTAGCTTAAATTTAATAAATTCATTATACATTTGTTTGAGTTAAAAATATGGTACTAAATTGTATTTAATTAAAAAAATTGCCAACCCTGTCCTATATTGCTCTTGGAAGCAATCAAACTATCAAAGGTTATCTTGAGGCTAAGGCATTTTGACCAATCAGTCTGACTTCATTTTTCCTTAAAAATTCTGGAGAAATTAGTTGAGACATAGAGAGGAGGTTCTTAGTGTTACACCCCTCTCTGATGCTCAGTATGTCTATCAAAAGGGCAAATCTAAGTGCTAGGTTGGGCTTCACCTAACCCCTACTATTAATAATAACTATTTGTTATTATTATTCATATTAAATTTTTATCAAGCTAAATTTTTCAGTGTATACACTCTTTTTAGAAATGTTTACTGGGCGCCTCCATTATCGTACAGAAAACCAACGAGCAAGCCCTCTACCGCAGAAATTTCATCCTCCCAAAACAGTGTTTTTTTTCATCAACCTTCCCGTAGACTAAGGTAATGGCTGTCGATTGGGAAGGCACGTTTAAGAGGCTATATTAACTTTTATCTATCTTTTATAAAATGGTAAATAACCATTTTCAGACTGCGCATAAGCCCACTGTGGTCTTTGTTGATATCATAAATATTCAAGTACTCGAAACCTAAGCCTAACTCCCATAGATTTAGTTTTTCATTAGATCCATCCCTTTTTTTGTATTTAATTCATAAAACCTTGTCAGTGGCTACCAGATCTAGTATTTATTTATTTTTGTAATTCATAACATTGACTATCGCCTCCAAATTCAACTAGCTTTAGTAATTGAAAGTACACCTGAAATAGTGATACAATTTTGAATCTTCTTTTTATTAGTAAAGAAATGGAGCTGTATAAACAAAGGACATGCACAGTCAAGAAGATGACAGGACCTGCATATCAAGAAATATAAAACGTTTCCTGAGGCAACTTCGATAATATTTAGTGTAAATAAAAGAAAGCTAGATAAACCATCCTTCAACAAATTCATAAATGCTTCTTCTTATGAAAAACTTTTATTAGTAAAGAAATGGAGCTATATAAACAAAGGACATGCACAGTCAAGAAGATGACAGGACCTGCATATCAAGAAAGATAAAAGGTTTCCTGAGGCAACTTCGATAATATTTAGTGTAAATAAAAGAAAGCTAGATAAACCATCCTTCAACAAATTCATAAATGCTTCTTCTTATGAAAAACTCACCGTGTAGATTCAGTTGTTTCTTGAACTACTTCATCATCCGGTCTCTGAAGCTCTGGGTCATTTTCATTTTTAATTTCTGATGGCAATAAATCTTGAAATTTGTGATATATTACTTTGTCTTTCTTTTGGCCAAGCCTAACAATAGCATCATATTTAATTTTCCCTAAAGTAAAATGAAAAAAGGTTTAGTCCTGGAGGGTTTGCAATACAATAAAAACTAGCCCGAATTCATTTCAATTGAGATCTGTTTTAAGCCAATTTGACCTTTTTTATAAAAGAGCCAGAACCCTGTTAAATTTGCTTTTTTTAAACCATCTTAATATATGAATAAATTATCAACTAGGAAAATGTCACGAAGAACATTTTATGCTAGAACTCTGGGGATAAAACAAACTAGGGTTTCTTAAATCCATTTTCTGTTTAATTTTTGGCATACATCGTAAACGTTTTGTTTGTGCCAGCTTAGAACTTCGACACACAGTTTTACGTTATTTAGCCACAACACACTTTTTAAAGACCAAAGGATCTTTCCTACGAACGAGGCCACGGGGTTGAAATGGTGTGTAAAACAATGTGCCTGGCAACACTGCAAAACCGCCAAAGTGGCGGTTTTTTGCATTGTTGTCAGGCACATTTTTTATGTTGAATATTTTCATGTGCTCATTTGAGAAACTAACAGGGGCGACGCCAGAAAATATTTATGTTAACCTTCAATTTGTTACATATTTAGAATTAAACAAACAAGATTACTTCTAGGAACTATAGATGGCGACAAAACCCGTCAACATTTATTATTTTAAATGGCTTGGTGAGATGTTTAGATATTTCTCAATTTCTGTGAAAACTTCTTTGGTGAATATCTTTTGAACCAATGCGTCGATTTGAATAATTCCAACACTTTCTAAATGTAAATCAACCCCGGTGAACACGAAAATCGGGTTTAAAATGACCTGAGATCAAAAATAAAAAAGTTGACACCCCCTCTTTTAGGCCAAAATAGGCCAAATTATAAGTGTATCCAGAAAATGATTTTTGCCAATTTGTAGCTAAACATTTTATTAATCTATTACCGATGTCCGCTTTGCCTTGATGCAACTATACAAGAAATGACGGGCAAAAATGTTCGAAATCTCCCACGGGCAAAGACTTTTTGAACAGAGTGTACATCGCTTAATTGAAATGGCGAAATATATCTATATTGCGCAGGGCTACCAGTCCATAAAAATAGTGCAAAGCCCTTAGCACCACTTATAAGAACGAATATTATGGAAAAGGCCATTATAAAAACTATTTGGTTGTAATGGTCTCTAATATAGGACGCTAATCGTGCTAGGTTGGAGGCCATTACTAAAATACTTTGTTGTAATGGCCTCTGTCTTAGTACGATTAGCGTCCTAGGACAGAGGCCATTACAACGAAATAACTTTGTAATGGCCTCTGTCCTAGGACTCTAACCGTCCTAGGTTGGAGGCCATTACCTAACCCAACCCAACCCAACCTTAACCTTTCTGAAAACTGGTTTCGTAATTTTGCTGACTTACTTATCGTAATGCAGAAACCATTACAGTGGAATTGTTTTGTATTGGCCTCTCACACAGGACGCTTACTATCCTATGACAGAGGCCATTACAACGTAGAAATTCCATTTAATTGGCCTCTGTCAGAAGACAGTGAATAACCCGCCCATTTGGGCGGATATTTTCACCAATTTTTGCAGTGCTACCAGGTTAAAACTTACATACACACAGTTTCAACACCTTGGCCTCTTTCCTAGGAATGACCCAAGACCAAATACCAGGATTGAGGATACTGGAAGATAATTTTAAGTAGTATTATGGATTCCTGATCCTATCAGTATCAATGTTTTTTTGGAATTACAATAGGGGTATGTTTTTCCTTCTATAGTTCCTAAACAACTTTCATGCTCATCAGGAAACTCATGCAAATTACTAGTGGTGCACCTTAGGGGACCATACAGAATTATGTTGAATGTCTGTAATTCATTTTTTATTCAAGCCTTCCATAAGCCCCAGAGCCCATTTCATCCATTTCTGGGTGCACACTAAAACTTATAATAAAATTTATATGTTTTAAACATGTAAAACCAAAAAATACTTGCCATGGGCATCTAGTTGAACAGATAAAGCATTTGACGATGCCTTTTTCTTTTTACCAAGTTCTAATGGATACTGTGCTACATGAATCTCTGGATAAGCACCTCCGTCTCCAAAATCTTCATTTACTCTTGGTATCCATCCTTCTCTCTCACCATAGTGAGGAATAATTCGTTGCGCAGTAGATACTATCTGGTTACTGTTAACTTTGTTAGAAAGTTGCTCAAAATCTTCATAATCAAAAGTTGGTTGAGTTGGGGGAGGCAATAAGCTATTTAACTGAGACATCCTTTTGAAAATTCTTCAATATATTACCTAGAATAATGAAATACAAATTTAGTTAACTGGAAATGACTTTCAAACAATGCATTGTTCATGAGATGCAACTATTTTTGAAAGTATGCAGTGGTACACAGTCATATGCTTGGATAAGTATCTGATGTTAATCAAGATTCAAAATTATAACTATCATTGTGTTAACTATTAGCCTTGCCGCTTAGTAAATAAAATCAAGGGTCCTAAAAATCAACAGTACAATATTATTAATATTTTACCCCTTAACTAACTCTAAAATTAAGAATAGTTAAAAACGAAAATTATTTATTCCACGTTCCATTCTCAAAGGTTTGGGAGTATCGTCAAGAATCCTGCATAGAAGGACAATGGAGATGATTCCATTACATTATGAACTAACACTTTAAAAGGTACAGAATAATATAGTTTGAATATCAAATGTTACACATAAATAGTTAATTAAGTAAGAACTAAAACACTATCATATATAGTAAGGAGTAATAAAAATAACCAATTTACCTGAAATTAGGCATTAAGGCTTAATGGAATCAAATTACTTTTTAGAATTATGAAAAACGGTGAACGCCTTACGCCTTACACACCAAAAACCGTTCGCAATATTTTTTTTAGAACAAACTCATGGTGTTGGCTAAAGACCTTAGACACTAAAATTGTTCACGATATATTCTGCGAGCAAAATGTCGCTACGCCTCTTTAGCTGGTGGCCGAAAACAGAAAAATAACGTATTAGCATGGAGGATAAAAGTGTTTCTGGAGGGGAAAATTTCGGTTCCCCAGCTCGGGTCGCTCAGTTTCATTTTGGACGAACGTCGTTCAGTGCTGCCATTACCTAGACAAATTTAAAACTAGATAACCTATTTTCTTGGTTTTTACACCAAAGTAACAGCAGGCCGGGAGTAGTTGCGTACTCCTGTAATCCCAAGCGTCTGGGAGGCAGAGTTTGTGGATGGCCGTTTGAGGAAGACCACCAATCCCCCAACGAGTGGTCGGAATACTTCCGCCACGGGTGTCCCCACCCCTGTCCCCACGTATCTTCCCACTGTCCCTATCTAGTGGTGTGATGGGGTCACTGGAGCCTGTGGGGGGCTCCATACCCGGCTCTCAAGGTCATGTGATCGGGGCGCTGGGTCACTGGAACCTCATGGGTGTTCCACACTCGTCATTCTGTGACCTACTAAGGAGGGTAGTTTGCAGTGGAAGAGGAAGCCACTCTAGTCCTCAGCTGTGCGAGGGTGGGTCTCAGGCAGCCCATGGTGTCGCCTTTTGCTGGGCCGTGATGAAGGCGTTTGTTTGCTATATGTGAGGCGGTCAAAATGGCTGTCTCACTGGCCGAACGTTGTTTCGCAAAGCGCACTTTTGCCCAGGGCTGGTTGTTTAAGGTGGCCGCTGTAGTGCTTAAGGCGGAGCAGCGGGGTACAAATACATATACTTATGTCCCCACGTATCCCCCCGTTGGCGTGGCCGTTACACATATCTCGCCCTGATTAATCAAATGGACGAGAGGACTGAATTTTCCCACACGTCACAATCAAATAAAAAAAAATAAAAAAAGTAACAGCAGAGCAAATGGAATAAATTTGCATTCATTTAAATTCCGGAAATTTTAAAACGGAAGACGAAATATTTTTGGAATCTATTTATGATGAACACAGTTGAAATCCATTTTTGAGTGAGTTCTAAATTAACATTTCTATTCGCAGGCTTAGGTACCGGATAAAAAGTCATGTTTTTGTGATATCGCGAATCGCTTTTACATTTATCGCAACAACAATATTTTCCCATAATATTTAATTAAAAGTTAAATTTTAAAATCCAAAAATCATTCTAAGCCTTAATAACCGTTACACGTAGTACGCGTAAAGGCTAGTTCCCACTTGGCGAATTTTAAAAAAATTTCGCGCAACGAAAAAAGACGCGATTTTTCGGTCGCTGGGGAAGCGGTTCTCACTTTAGCGCAAAAATTTAAAAACGCTGAAAACAACTCGTGCGGGTTTTTAGTAATGTTTTAGGCCTAACATAAAACATCAGTTCAAAATGAACCAAATGGATGTTCCTGTTGACAATTTCAATAAAATTAATTTAATTATACTTAATGTCTTATTGGTTTATGCAATGTACAGTAAGTATATGTCCCCAAAAGATAGACGTTTTTGGGTTAGGGAAATATTTTAAATTACCTTTACTTCAGTATCTTGGTCAAGTTGGCTAAGCTGCTTTTCTAAAGACCTAGGCTTTATAAGTGACGGACGGGAGAGGAAGAGATCGATGGAACGCGTTTTCTGATTGGCTGAAGCTTTTTATCGGCAAGGTGTGGACGTCAAAAAATAGAACATTCGCTAGATATCGCGGAGACGCGATTTTAGCGGCGATTTGGAAAAAAATTGCGAATTTTATTCGCGAGCGTCAATTTCCAGCGCTAAAATTGTTTTTTCGCTAAGTGGGAACTAGGCTTAACGGTTATTAAGGCTTAACTCTTACAACCGGCGTCCACTTAAAAAAATATAAAAGCAGACGATTGAGACAAATTCTCACCCAAAATCAAATTCCAATTAAATTTCTACATCACTAGATGTCAATTAAAACGTACGTTCGACCAAATAAGCTACTCCCCCTGTCCCGCGCTTGCTTATATTACCCGAGGTAATGAGGTATCGTATTTTCCCGTTCAGAAACACTTTTATCCTCCAAGGACCCACCACCGGTGGTTCCAGGTAGTGGTCGAAAACACCGTGAAAAAGAGTGTATAGCTGCTCTATGTCTGCAAAAGGGGTTGATAACTTGATACTGACGTGTCAAAAGTCCGAATTTTTAACTGCCTTTAGCCTTTAAAACGCAGCTGCCTTGGAAAACCAGTATTCCAGTAAGTCGGACTCGGAGCTATGAGCTAGAGACGAAAAACGTAAACATAAATTTTGCCCGATCCGACCCGAAGTAATAAAAATACAATTTTGCCGACCCGACCCGTAAAAAATGAAAATAAATTTGGCCCGACCCGCGACCCGACCCGATAAATTAAAAAATTGACTTTGCCCGGCCCGGTCCGGAAACCCGACAAAACCCGAAAACCCGACCAGACCCGGAAACCCGAAAAGACCCGAAGAACCGCCGCAACCCATAGCACTTTTTTTATTTTATTATATAGTGCAGGTGTAGATATGCATTATAAAATATAACAAGAAGCATTTATTTATTTGAACAATTTTTGTGAAGAAAAGTTAGTTGCGAAAGAGTTTAAATTTGTTCATCGAGGACCAAGTGTCAGTCCCGTGCTGGAAAATACACGTTTGTCACTCGTTTGTGACGCGGGAATACTTAAAATTCTTCTAGCTATATTTTTTCAAAGTACGCCGAGACAGGCGAATTGCAAATTCGCAATTTAACGCTAAGAAATCGAAAGTAAAACCAAAACTAAACGTAAGAGAAGCTTAGGCGAATCGGACGACTGAGACGACCATGAAATGATAGTCAATAGACGCTAGTCGCGCTACTTGCAGTACTCGTTACGTCACTACGTCTGTCTCTCACTCAAACCCTCTCACTTCCTCTATCCCACTCGAAGGGCCGAAACATTTCACAAGCCGTATGCAGTACACAGTCGCGGGTAAGGGTCGGGTCGGGTCGGGAAAATACGATACCTCTGTCATAATAATGTCGTAAGTTGCTGAACGCCTTTATTCAGTCATCGGTGTTTTTTAAAATAGCGTAGCATTAATAGTAGTTTTACGTCAGTAATGACGGCAGTCATCGGAAAAACCGACTATATCTTTCGGTGACTTCGGTGTCTCACTGATGACTATCGTGACGTCAATACCCAAAATGCCGTTCAGTAAAACAGCGGTGTCTCAGCGGACTCAGCGTTGAGCGTTTCTTAACGCAGCCCTGGTGATCAAGAGCATCGCCACCATAGAAATCTCATAGGTAACCTATGAGATTTCTATGGTCTTAGTAGGTCATTCACTGTAATTAGCCTTTTCAGTTCATAAACTGTTGGATTTTCGTCTGCTAAGTAGACTATTAATCAGAAAGCGTTTGCTTAGCAGACGAAAATCCAGAAGTTTATAAGCTTTTCCTGTTGGCCGTTATGTGTAAACTGAGAAAAGACAAATCACTGACAGCCAAACTTTAACACTACCGCCTTTCCTGCAGGAATTCCTCCTAGATGATTTATTTATTTACTTGGAAAGCCTCAGGGGCTTATGCCCAAGCTTCGGAATACAGGTAGTAGGAACAAAACCAACAATAATATAATAGGTGGTTTTTTTTCGCTTGTCCGGGGACAAAAAGTGTAAACTTTTTACCCTAAAACGTTTTATTCGCCTGTTCTCGGGGTAAGATTTACCCTGTCCCGAATTTTGTTCGCTTGTTCCGGAGTATTAGCTTGGAGTAGAGAAGTTGACTGGAGGGGAAATTCCCATATCTGTAGCATTGAGTCTCTTCCCCCATCAATTCGGCCTAAGCCCTCCCAGAATGAGGGCGACACTAAGGCGCCCCTACCGCGGAGCAAAGGATTCTGGGTAACGTTGAGCTTACAGACTTCCCACCCTCTTTTCCCCTCCAGTCAACTTCTCTCCTCCAAGGTATTAGGGTTACACTTTTTACCCCTCCTCGAAAGGAGGTGTAGAGGGAGTAATCTAGTTTTGTCGTCTGCTTAAATTTCGTTTCACGAAAATATGATGGGGAAACTTTTTATAAATAACCTTTAACCTTTAAATACTCCCTTTCTACTCCAACTCGTTTTTTTCGTCAAGACAGAATTGTAGTAAAATGACGTCATATAGCTACACTTTTTAACCTGCTCAAAAAACCCAGAACAGGCGAAAAAAAAACACCTAATGACACTACAAAAGAGAGATACAAAAATTACTAGTATACAAAGAAGCGTTTCAAGGTCATTTGGCTTTGAAATATATTGTTTTGCTACAATCCCACTCGAAAGCATTATTTTCTCCAATGCCGAGTTTGATCTTAAAAAAAAGCATTAATTTCTTATTTCTAGCGCTGTTTATAATTTTATTATTTGTACATTACTGAACTTCTGCTCTTTCGACTGATTTATGTTGCGGGAAATTTAACCTTTTAAGTATATTTATAATATTTTATTCAACGGATATTAGTTTTAGACTTTAGTGCTAAATGTTTATTTAAAAAAAAATGCTGTCTAGTCATTTGATTGTTAGGGGAAGCCGATCATGCAGCAAAGTTTCTCGGTTTTCCAAGTGCTTTTCTAATAATCAAACAGTAAGTGGTACTGATTTAATTTAAATAAGTTATTACCTATTGTTTAGTACCATGTCCCTCTGTTTGGGTGCTCCATTGGGTAATGCTATTGCAATATGAAATTGTTTGCCTTATTTGATTTTATGTTGAAAATGGAATTGCAGGCTGTTGCTTTTTCTAGGTAGCCTGACAAACATACTCTGTGACCTCATCTCCCATTTTCTGAAAACATTTCATTGTACTAAATATGTTTCCTTTAGAGTATTTTTGATATAGATGGCAATTTGAAGCTACAAAGTTGGAAAATATTTGTATTATTATTGCAGATTCTAACTAAATTAATTTTGAGCCTACGGAAGACTCATTTGCTTGGACATATTTTCTTTGAAATATCTAAGAAAATAGGGCGAACTTTGTATCTGGCATTCTTAGACTTCAAAAATGCATACGATAGTGTGAATCGTGATAGTTTGTGGCAAGTGCTTTTGGAGAAGGGAATACCAGTAACATTCGTAGGACAGCTTTCTAACCTTTATTTTAGTTGTGGGTATGTGTATAATTTCAATGGCTATTTATCCCAAACCATTGGAAGTAGGATGGGACTAAGTCAAGGCTGTCCTCTATCCTCTGTATTGTTTATTGTTTTCATTGATGATTTGGTGAGGGCAGTTGAGAATCTGACTGTTGGAGCGGAAATCCCTGGAACTCATCTCCCCCTAAATTTTATACAAATAACTTGTCTTTTATATGCTGATGACGTAGTCCTTTTGGCTAATTCTGTCCAGAAAATGCAGTGTATGTTGGATGTTTGCTCTACTTTTGCCATGGATAGAGGTTTGAATTTTAGCATGGAAAAATCCAACATTATGATCTTTAGAGGCTGTACAGATGTTAACGAGCCCATTGATACTACTCTGCAACTTAGTAATAACCCTATGTCAGTCGTTTCTCAATATGTATATTTAGGGGTTTTGCTAAGCTCTCAAGGTCATTGTCTCGCTGAAATGGAAAAGAACATTAAGAGCAAAGGTAATAAGTTGCGAGGGGCCGTCACCAACATGGCTAACCGCTCGTACAATAGATACTCTGTCGGCAGAAGTCTCTGGAAGGCCGTAACAGTTCCAGCCCTCACTTATGGTATAACGGATTCAGTCACCAAATCTTGCGCCCTGTTATTATTTTAGTTTCGCCGCCAGGGCGATTCAGGGCGCTTGGTGGCCAATATAAAGGCGATTACACCAGGTGCCGTGCCCTGGCTGGTTAGTTTTTTGTCCAACTTGACAGACTATTCGTCTTCATTTTTTGTCCCAAAAAAAGAAAGAGGGAAGCAATAGACGGTAAAATAAATTCCAATCGCTCCCAGCCTCTGAAGGGTTTTTGAATTTGGGGGTAGGAAAAAAGGGGGAAAGTTTCGTGACAGCATGGCTGCCAGCCTCCCCACTTCGCGACTTTAATTGTCACTTAAGTCATTTCAACCGTTTTTCACGTCTATTACGATTGATATCAATTAATTATTTGTATTTTAATTTAAAGAATTCAAGTTATAGGTAAATTTACAGTTAAACAACCATTTTGTCTAGCTTTTATTCCCGAAATATAACGGTCAGTTTACTTAGATGGCGCCACGTGCTCTACGAAGAATCACGATTTAGATAATTGTCACTCGGCGACAGTTAAAAATTGGTCTCTGCGCATGCTCCAATACCAACCAATCCGGTGTTCCCTCCCTGGCTAGTGTCCAGTTTTTATGTGGCAATGACGGTTTAAAATTCCACCCCCATTTATTTTACCGTCTATAGAAAGAGACAATGTGTCATGATCCACTTATGCTATAACCTATTCGCTAACGAAAACTCCGGCAGCGCCCCCTATCCACACGGCGCGTAACTATATAGTGTTGATCAGCATTCAGCAAATAGTGGTGTGCCACTGATGAGATGGCATTATATACATTTTAACAGCGAATTAGTGTTTTCTTGGTAAGTAGGATTGAATGTCAAGTTTAAAGACATATTGTTTGGTTCTAATTATATACTGTCATTAAGATTTGAAGTCGTTTTGGATTTACTTAAAACATTGTTAGAGTGGGCCTTGGAGCAATATTGTTGAAATAAAAGTTGACATCTCAAAAAGGTATGCTAACATTTAATTGGTATTCTATTATATTATTCTATTTTAACCTCTTATTTATTCCATAAAAGTGAATCTCACCATGGTTGAAATTTGGAAGAAGGAGAACGGATGTTTAGAGAAAGCCCAAAAGGATCTTTCAAGTTTTTTTTCTCTCACGAAGAAGATGGCCTAATTTCAATCGAAGGATTTGTAATTCAGTCGAGCGCACCAAGTGGGGAACCACATTCCTTAAAGCTAGTATTGAAATTGGAAGATAAAAAACATGTAATTCAAAGTGTCAACTGCTCCTGTAAAAGCGGGTAAATGTTTTTATTTATAATTATTGTCTGTGGTGTGATGAAGAATAAACATCATATCCCAAAAATGTAATAATAATAATAATTAGCAAAGCAACCCTTAGTTAAAGTATTGATTAAGGCATAGCAGTTAGCTATTTGTAGTACCATGTTGCTCAAGCTTCACTCTCCTCTTTATACTTGGGATTTTTTGAAATACAAAAGCTGGGTTTCCAGCAGCGCTGGAAATACGAAAATGGGAACTTCTGCTGATTCATCTCCATAGACAAAGTTTGGTCAACTGCCCAAGATTGGCTTTTTGAGTTTTTAAGCGCCTTTGGAAACCCAGAGCTTGTGTACGCGATATCTGTCTCCTTAAGCGCAGTTACCCTAACATATTTAAAATTATTTTTTAGAAACTCTGGATTTTGTAAACACAGTGTAGCAGGTCTATTTTACATAAATCGGTATGAAGAGTTAGACCAGCTCCATAATGAGATCTCTTGTACATCAAAACCTCAAAAATGGGAAAAAATGAAGGCTAACGTGCAAGCTCACTATCATTCACAAAAAATTAAAGATTTAGATTGCGTTAGAAAAGTTATGAAACCTGTTTTTTGCATTAACCGCTTAGAAAATTGTGAAGAACGAATTTTATCTAGTCTCCCTTACGAGCCAATGTGTGCAAGGCATTTACAAAACATAGTCAAATTGTGCAATTTTTATTTCAAATCATGTACTGTTGACTAGTAATGGCAAAAGTGGATATAATATCCACTTTTGGTAATGGTAAATATGATTTTTAAAAAAAAAAGTTCCTATTTTGCACTGTGCCAATTAGTATTATATAAAAAAAAGTAAAATGAATTTGATCAATTAATGTTATAAATTAATTTTTACTTGGAAGTCTTATTTATAATAAAAGATTTTTAAACTTATTTGATAAAAATTAATAAAATAATCACCATCGTCATTAAATAAGATTTAAACTTAGTCATCAAATTTATCATCTGCTAGAATTGGTTTTAGTAAATTTACTAATCCACATATGACCTTCAGAATTTCATCACAGTAGGGAACTAAATCAAGGTCAAATTTATCATTTAAAATTTTAAATAATTTGATTCTTTGAATATTTCTCTCCACGTGAACACGAGCGGATGCAATTTTTTGATTTTTTACATTTTCTTCCTTACTAAACTGTTTTTTTTTCTCTCAAAAATGGAGGGATGTGTAGAGCTATTCCATTGGCCGCACATTCATCTTCAATAAGGAAGCCTAAATTTAAGTTGAAAGGAGTTTTAAAATATTTTTTTTTAACATATTACACTTTTATGCATACCTTTGTCAACCATAATTCCATCAATAAATTGTTCACAAAGATTTATGACCCCACTCTCAATGGTGACTTCCTTGTCGCTTACCTTTCCACCCCAGGGGTCGCTAACGAGCGTGATCATGCCAGAAGGTGAAATTCCAATGATAATTTTTATTGTGTGAGTTCCTTTATAATGGCTGTAGGTTGCCACTCTGTCGTGAAATGTGTTGGGCTTCATCATAGGTACTTCTGAACAGTCCAACACAATGCGAGTATTATTAAACTCTTTAAAACATTTAGGAAAGTTACTTCTGATATTTTCTATATCCGGCCAAAAGATAAATTTCTTTAAAACTTCAGCAAGGGCACAAAGGGTTCTTTTGAAATATGTTGAAACTGTTCAATTCGAAATGACAAATAATGAAGCCAAAGCGTCAAATGTCAAATTTGACTTAAGCTTCATTAGGGTTAACAACACCCTATCTTTTACAGGCATTAGAAAATTAGCGAGCTCGCTCTGGTTTTCAAGCCCTAAAACCTCACTTGAAAGGCTTTCAAATAGTTCTTTCCCAATGCCAGTAAGAGACACAAAATCAGCATTTTTCATTCCATTGCTTGAAATTCCAACTCTTGACCCAGCAAAATACTTTCCATGGTCCAAATAAACTTGAACACCAATAGACGCATTCGTTACTCTAGATGGTTTGTGAGATTTGTCCTTTCCTTGGGCTTCAGTTGTTACTTCAGACGAAACATTATCATCCGGAGCTGGTTCACTTGCGCTTGCAACAACTTTTGGAGCAATGGAATCTGTTATTGGCGATGTTGAACATAGAACTGCTTGATTTAAAATTAAATTTATGTTATTATTCTATTTATTATTTCACAAAAGTTTACCATAAAATAAGAATACCTTTAGAACGCTTTACGTAACGTTGAGCTCTTTCTTTTATTCTAACTTCGGTTGATTCTTTAATTGGCTTACATGGCAATTTTTGGGAGGGAATGGAGTTACATTTCAAACGTCTTCTTACAGATCTACCATCTATTGATGAGTTTTCCGATTAATTTATTTTAAAATAATTAATATTATTTGCATCTCACCATTTCTTTCCAAGAAGTCATCATCTGTAAAATGGGCGCTACAAATCTGAGCCCACTTACTAGGCCTTTTCCCCGACTTTATCTTTGTTAACCATACATTTAAAAGTTTCTTACAACTTGGGAATTTATGAAATGATAATCCTGGCTTTGGTTCTTCACTATTTTCTTCAGTTTTACGTTTTTTAAGCGCAGTATTATTGCAAAAAGGGACCGCACAACTTCTCCCACCTCTAGCGTTAATGTGAACCGCCATATTTCTTGGATTTGTTTTGATTTTGATCACCACTATACGCCGGAAAACCAAGCTGCAGGGGTAGCGACGGCAGCGCCACCTATACCCGTTTCGCTAGCGAATATAAAAGTATGCAGTTTAACTTCATAAATATTTGAAATTGATATTTTCCAAAGATATTTTTCTTAATTTTCCCAAAAATTATCAACATGAAATCCTACAGAATTACTATTTTTACTATAAAATATGTTTAGACTTTTCCTGTGATCACCATGTAATTAGTAATTTAAGTTAAGGAATAATGAACAGTCATAAACCTTCAATTAAGATAAATATTTGGTCTTTCATTTGGCTCTCAAATTCAACGCTCTCCAGATAAACCCAATTGTGCCTTTACTTAGATAAGGAAATATATCTTTTGAGTCATTTTAAACTGAGATAGTGCCGAAGTAGCAGATAAGTTTATGACAGTGAAAATAGAAATCTCTTTTTAATTTAAGTGTTTTGTATGGGAATAATATTAAAAAAAAAGGTCGAAAAAACTTCAAGTTTTTTAACAATTATCAAAAAGCAGTGATTATATATAAAATAAATATATAATAAAATGTTTTGGTCGCATGTAGTCTTCCTTATTTGGAAATTTTACTCATTTATTAACTCAGAGGAGTAAAAGCCCCCTTACAATTTTAGTTTAAATTGTGCACTAAATTATTTTAATTTATGGCCGTAGGGATCCCTGAACCTCACCCACAAAATCTTGAATCCCTAGATTTTCGTGCTCAACTTCGACCTGCAGGGATGGTCAATTTTTAAATCAGGTTTCCCCAACGTTAATAAAAAATACTTTTTTCCTTCCCATTGAAGCGTACCTAGTTCCAGAAATTTTAGCAAATTTTAAATTGGAGGAAAAATCTGAACCCCTATAATTACGTAGCAACAAAACACAGAATATTTCGGTTTGATTAACTATTCTGTTATCTTGTAGTATTTTGAATAATACTTCCTAATCAACCTGACCCAACCTGGTTTTTCAAGTTATTGTTACCCCGACCTCCACTGAATCCTCACCTCTTGTGATCCCTAGTTGGCTGTGGACAAAGTCAAGAGAATTGGTATTATAGACTTATGGTTTAACGTACTAGTTGCTTGATTTTCAGTTTCAAATTAGGGTTGGCTGATTTGATTTAAATCAAGTAATGTTTTTAAAAAATCATTGATTTAAATCAATTTATTTTATTTTACGAATAAAAAATGGCAAAAAATAGGTTCTTAAAAAATTTAAATTCATAGAAAATATAAGCAAACTAAAATGTAAAATAGTAAAAATTCAAAAACTTACATTTCATATATTAAAGTCAATTTGATTGAAAGTGAAATTTTTTACCAAATACTACAAGACCGATGTTACCTGTGTGTATACACTCTTTTATATCCGGCCATTTTATTACAGGTCTGATTTCAAATAGTGCGTGCAAGGCCGCTTCACGCGGTCAAGTGCACGCGACGTCTCGAGCTGATGAGCACGTGCAGGCGCCCTTGCCTGTACTATTTTAAATTAGGCCTGTAATGAAATGGCCGACTTGGTAAACGAGTGTATAGAGACTTCGAAGTAATTACGTTTTTATAGCGCAATGTAATAGTTGTAACATTGTGAGCACCATTACTGGAAATACATAATAGCCTAGGTTACTTTGGGTAAATACCATCGGTGACGTCACCCTATGTTTCACCTAAGACCCCATAATGCTCACATCAATTAATGAATAATTAAGCCTTTTGGTTAAGAAGGCGTAATCCCTAGGGGTAGGGTGGGTAAGGTTGCACCTAGGAGCAACAAACACGCTGCATCGCACACAAGGAGAACGCCGCTAGCCTTTAAATACGATAACGCAGTGTGTGTACATTACAACCAAGGGTACAACTTTCATTGGACGAACCTTTACGATGAACGTTTTTCGGAAAGGAGTAGACAGGTGCTAAAGCGTCTAACCAATGAAAACTTTACACAAGAAAATGCACGAATTTTTACGGTTTGCGTTCTCCTTGTGTGGGGTGCTGTGTTCGTTGCAGCTAGGTTGCACAATCATTCCTTGAACTACTCCGCTTGTGCGACGGAGGAAATTACATTCCTAGAAGATCACAAATTCGCTCAAGGGGGGCGTTGTTCGATACCTTTTCTTTATTTTTGGAGTGTCATATAATGGCTATACTAATAAAATGTTAAAGTAAAATTGACGCTATAATATTGACAGTTCAAAAACGATTGTTTAAATGTTAACACTTTTAATTATCAATCTCGACGTAGGTTTTAAAGGGAGCAATAGACCCTACAAATGAAGAAATCATCAATGGAAATATAAGATCAAGTAACATCAAAAGGTTTTACGAAACTTTGATGTCTCAAATCTTCAGCGGTGGAGGCGAGAAATCGAAACACCGTCACACAGTCACCAATAAGAAGATGCTCGTGCGGAACCGATTGAAGATGATTTTTGACGCGGACTCTCCACTTTTGGAGTTTGCTCCGCTTGCTGGCATTGAAATGGATTATGGAAGTGTACCAGCTTCTGGTACTGTTGGAAGTAAGTTTGGGCTTTTTTCGATAAGGGTCATTGGAAGTCAATTTTGTAGCCTAAGAACGGAGATTTCAAAGGTTTCGGAATCTTAATTAAATTCAGCGATGGCACCTTTTTATATCTTTTAATAAAAATAAAATTAATCGATTTTTTTATTCAAATCAAATTTTTTGGTTTTATTAAATGTATTTATTTTTATACTATTAATGGCTCTTTTCCCTTATAATTAGCTGATATTTTTCTTTTATCAGTTAGCTAATATTGAATTAAAGTAAATCTTAATTAAACTTAATTACTATTTAAGATATTAGTTTTAATTTTAATTTTTGATAACCTTTTTTTCCGATTTTTTTATTCCTCCATTGAAATACATTGTGTGATTTAAATTAATGAGTTTAAAAAAATCATTTCATTTAAATCAAATTGATTGAAATTGATTTAAATCAGCCAACCCCGATTAAGTTATTCGCGAGGTGATTTCAATTTTGTCGAAATCCGTATTTGAAGCCCAAAATGTTTTGGGTTTTTTGAAAGTAGATCTATTTATTTGATATAAATAAATGTTGATTTAAATCGTTTTTTTTTTTCATTTTATTTTTATGGTTTATGCCTGGTTTCTTGAAAGTGTGCATTAATAATTTGAGTGCAGCAGTAATATAATCTAAATTTTAAATTAATCTTCAGTAAATTTAATTATTAATTAAAAATTAAATTTAACTGAGCTTTCCCTGAATTGACATTGTCAGAGAGCTTACGTTTGTGCATTTCCATTAATACATTGATGATTTAAATCAATGATTTTTTGAAAAATCTCTAGATTTAAATCAATTTAATTTAAATCGGACAACTCTGTCTAATGAGGCTTAAACTTTGAGAAATTAGTGTTGAATGTTGGACCAGAGAGTGTATTCGCGACCTAAACGAGTCTAGATGGCGTAGTGGCGCTAGCTTCACCGAGGTTGTGCTTAAGATAAATTACAGATAAATTAAAGTCATAAGAACGTTTTTTCTTAAATAAACTTATCAAAATATAAGTATACGATGCAAAAATTATATTAAAATGGAAGTATCATTATTTATAAAGTAAAATTTCCGAATAACAGTGAGGAAAAACTAATAGCGTCTGCTTCTATATTTCAATGGTGAACCAAAGGAGTCGTGCCATTTGCGGACATAATTTGTTTATGAAGCAATCCATGGCAGTTCCATATTTCAGGTGTTATTGTTGGGTTTTCAAGCCACTGACTCTGTGACTCACAAAGTAATTGTAAAACCCAATTTACTTTGGGAGGTGTGGAGTGTCCTCCTGTAGTGTGAGCCATCCATAAATCACTCTTTCTAACGGAATATGAGCTAATGCCGCACACATTCTCACGTGCATTCGAATATCTTCATTTAGATTTTAATCAGTTACCAATCGCAAATTTTGCACCTTCCACCAAAGACTCTGATTGAAATGGAAGTTGCAGCCCGAGACTCTTGTATTTCCAAAACGCGTCGTACGATTTTTTCCCCCGTGAAAATGGCCACTAGTCCTTAACGTTTTAAGGCGCTAGTAGTATAGCCATTCATAGCGGCACGCGATTTAGAACGACGCAAAAATTTATCAATTAGTTTTTGATATTTAGAGGTTAATAAAGCGCTTAAATATGTATTGTTCTGCGCGATATTGTTCATCAAACAAAATAAATAAATTGTCGTTTTATTAAGTTTCCGTAGGATAAAAACCGGCGAATACGCGCTTTTAAAAGATAAGCCTATTCTTATATAATAACTTCCTTTAAAACTTTTAGTTCAAAAATAAAAATACGGAATACTTGCGCATAATCAATACTCTCTGCTCTGTTCATTTTACTGACGACTGTTTCATTAACGTAAAAACCAAAAATAGACCACCACATTAGCTATACCAACTATATTTTGGGATAATGAAGATCAAACACCTAGTGTCATACTAAAGGTAAAGATACATCTTCCCAGGGCTGGCTGATTTAAATCAATTTTTATATAGTATATTTGAAAAAGAAAAAACCTCTCCAATTGCTATAATTTAGGTTTTAATATAATCTTTCTTGTACTTCCTCCTAATGTTGCATTGGATTCTACCTGTGGGTGGAGATGACGCCAATTTTTTTTGTAAAGTACCAAAATAGGTTTTAAAAAATAAAAACTTCTATATGGTTATTAGCTTAAATTGAATAAATTAATTATACATTGCATATATGTAGATTAAGTCTTTAAAAAATGAAAACATTTGTTTTAGGTTAAATTATGATACTAAATAATATTAAACTTGGAATTTTTAATTAAAACCAAAAAATCCATAAAAATCAAAAAAATCCATAAAACTCCTTAAAAATAAAAAATATCAATAAAAATCCGATTTATTTTATTTTTTAAATAAAAAAATTGCCAACCCTGCATCAAGAGAATTTGCCTCATATTTATTGACAATTGATTATTCCAACAAATAGCTAATTAATATGGGCTGGAACGTAGTATTTCAAGAGTAAACGCGTTGGTTTCATAAGGGTCGGAAGTAATGTTTAGAGAAGAACGCGAAGATTGCCAACGGTTCACAGAATAATGACACAAAACTAATCCTCCAAATGCACAATTATGTTTACCCTAATACAAACAATTACAAAAATTGTAATATAAAAATGAAGTATTTTTCACGAAAAACATTACCAATAGATGAAGTAAATTACAAAGGTAAGAGAACTTTCAACCCTAATTTATTTATCTCAGCCAAACGCATTCACACGGACCACAGTTATTTTTAAAATCATGACCATGAATATGGTAAGATTAAATAGTTATATATATATATATGGAAATTTATTTAACTAAACTAGTCAAATTGTTACACTAGTTCCGAATATAGTAGTAGTAGTTATGGTTTTGGAAAAACAAGTTAAAGATCAGTCTGTCGAAACTAAAGCATTTAAAACCAAAAAAGTTTTAACATTTCCTTAAAGACTCAATAAGAAAAATGCTCAAATTCGTAGAATGAAAAAGCAATTTACAAGTTTAAAAGAAAAACTAGTAGACAGTAAAATGATTAGTGACATCACAAATGGCTACAAGGTTCTTAACAGACTTTGCTAAAAAACTCTTGGATTCGAATTAAAATTGGGACAAAGAAAGGAAAAGGTAGGAGGTACTCAATAACGCCGAAGAAATGGGCTCTTTCCCTATTTTATCACAGTCCTCAAGCGTTTGGAATGTGGCAAGCTGTGTTATGTCTTCCAAAAAAAAATTAAAATTAGAGAAATCGTTGGCTCACAGGGAAATGGCACCTGGTTTTGACCATAAAACTCTTGAAGCCTTGAAAATTAAGTTTCAAAATAAAAAAGTCAATAAAACAGTAGTCATTGTTTCTTTTGATGAAATGAGCCTAAAAGAAAAACTAACTTACAATCATAGAAATGACACCATTGAAGGTTTCGTTGATTTTGGTCCATATCGAAGATAAAAGCAGTACGCAAATCAGGCTCTCGTCTTTATGGTTAAGGGCATAAAGCTCAAATGGAAATAACAAATTGCTTACTTTCCTACAAAATATAGTTGCCCTGGACAGACTTTAAAGATTTTGCTTCAAGAATGCATAACTCACCTAAGAAATACTTGGCTCATTGTGGTTGGTTACCAAGGGACTGTGAATAATCTCTTAAAACCAGCAGACTCAAATTGTATCGATTATTTTGATGATTTCAATTTACACATTTATTCCAGTAAAAAATCAGATCTAGTACCAGATGAAGATTAGTACGATTTTGAAAATCATGGGGTCTTGCAAGGTCAAAGGAAATGCTTGGAAGAATACATTAAAATTTGCTATTCCATTGAAAGCCCAAAACTACTCGAAGAAAACGTACTTAGTCATATTTCCGGATATTTAATCCAGCGCTGTTATTCAAATCACCAATGTTCATGCATCAGTCAACTCAAAAAAGACCATCCAATTCTTGATCCAACAAATGTGCTTGCTTACTTTAAAGCTTACAAATCAACGAAAATATCTTCTTTCGGTGACATAATCTTACCCACTGAGAATTTTCGGAAACTGGTGACAGAGCTCCATGAAAAATTTGACAGCAGTTTTAAACTTCTATTACACATGATAAATATTAATATTGTCAGTCTAGAATGAGCGGCTTGTGAGCTGACAATGAATTTTTCAAAAATTCCCATCACTGGTCTATAAAAAACCTTCATTTTTCTTTGAAATGTACTAGTTGATTAATTGAAATAGTGGTACGAATTGAACTGAGGAATCATCATCCTTGAAAGTGCCTATGTAAATTACAAGCCTCAAAGAAGCACGAAAACTAGGGGCCCATCAAGAGTAGGGCTCCATGCATCAAAAGCTGTAGGAGGATGTCGAGGACCCCAAAGAAGCTCGAAGTCTAGGGGCCCACCAAGAGTAGGGTTCCATGCAACAGAAGGGGGAGGTGGATGTTGCGGGCCCCAAAAGAAGCTCTAAGACTAGGGGCCCACCAAGAGTAGGGCTCCATGCATCGAAAGGGGCAGGATGATGTCGAGGGCCCCAAAGAAGCTGGAAGACTAGGGGCCCACCAAGAGTAGGGCTCCATGCATCGAAAGGGGTAGGAGGATGTCGAGCGCCCCAAAGAAGCTGGAAGACTAGGGCCCATCAAGAGTAGGGCTCCATGCATCAGAAGGGGGAGGAGGATGTCGAGGGCCCCAAAGAAGCTCGAAGACTTGGGGCAGAACAAGAGTAGGGTTCCATGCAACAGAAGGGGGAGGTGGATGTCGCGGGCCCCAAAGAAGCTCTAAGACTAGGGGCCCACCAAGAGTAGGGCCCCATGCATTGAAAGGGGCAGGAGGATGTCGAGGGCCCCAAAGAAGCTCTGAGCCGAGGGGCCCTGCCATAGGTTAATAACGTGCGGTTTGAACCATTACAATACGCACGTAGCAATATTATTTTATTTCTTAAGGATTCGTTAGTAACGTGTAAAATCTTTTATAATATTTCAGTGATAGGAAAAATTCATGGTCTGTATTGTTTTGTTGGTGGCAATGACGCGACAGTCAAAGGCGGTGCTCTGTATCCCATTTCAGTTGTGAAGGGACTCCGGGGACAAACGCTATCTGTCAACAACTATCTTCCATCGGTTATCGTTGTCGATAGTGCTGGAGCGTTTCTCCCTTTACAGGTAAAATATTGGACACATTTACAAAATTGTTAGTAAATTGGCCTTTTCAGTTTACATCGCGAGAAACTGCTGGAATTTCGTCCGCTAAGCGGCCGAATTTTAATTTAGCAGACGAAATTCCTGCATTTTATAACTGCTCACTTCTTGAATCCGTGTAAACTGAACGGGTTAATTGCTTACGTTTTACGAAGCGTTGCCTGGATATTGATTGAAAATAAATTCGCAAATGTAATTGAAATAAAAATATTTCGTGACCTAATTTTCATATTTGTGTAATATCATGTTATACTTTTCACGTAATCGTACATCATAGAGCAATTTGAAAATTGCTTACAGGAAAACCAACATTTATAGCTAAGCCTTTTCAGGGTTGATATTAATTTATTGTTTTGGTGGGAAGGGAATAAATAATAATTTAGTACAAAAAATAATTTAACACTATTTTAAGTTGAGCCCAGGAATCATTTGGCTTAAAATAAACGCGAATACATTCTCGCGGTGTTTAGATAATTTAAAATGTCTAACGTTTCGGTCTGTTTGCAACATCTGGTATTTAAAAATTGGCATCTAAAATGGCGTTACCCCAGTGAAAGTATCTTAGTTATCAAATGTATTTCGCTATCGATGTTTCAGTTAGTTGAAAATAATTATTATAATTATTATTTTTTTTACCAGGCGGATATTTTTCCGGATCGAAAGCACGGTGGAAGGTCATTTCGTAATCAGGCAGTTTTTTCTTCAATTGGTATTCCACAGGTAAGGCTTTAATAAACTTTTTTTTATTAAATTTCCGTCGAGTGCCCACAGAAGAATTTTGATTAATATGAATACCAATTTAAATATGATTTAGGCCTAGATGAAATGATTTAAAAAAATCCGTTATTCAATTCGCCTTTCAAATGTAAAAAAAGCGATCGGTAAAAGTACTAATTAAATTGAATTACGATTAATTTAAATTAGTTTACGTAAATTGTTAATACGTTTTCTTGGGAAAGATAATGGTTTAAAAATAAAAATCAACAACCCCAGCGCGTCTTTCCATGGCATATATATTTGGTTGCTCATTCGTAGAGCAGCATCTTTATAAATATATCATTCCCTAATATGATTTTATTATTGTAATTGTCACTACGTTTCTGAAATGAGATTGTTGGTTTTAGCTCTCAATAGTTGCTGGCAGTTGTACTGCTGGTGGAGCGTACACTCCCACGATGACAGAGGAATGCATCATCGTGAAAGATATAGGCCTGATATATCTGGGCGGACCGCCATTGGTAAAAGCTGCTACCGGAGAAATAGTAACAAACCAAGAATTGGGAGGTGCGGAAATGCACTCCAGGTATTTATTCAATTTTCTCTTTTTCACACAATCCTAAGGGATTTTTGTATACTGGGCCCACGTACATGTACAGTGTAGCCGATGCCGCCGTATTTCACATAACTCTCCAAGAATTAGGCTTAGAAGGAAATATCATGCCCTCGGTAGCCCGTTATGAATTTTGGAGATCGGGTGCCCACAAGCTGGTCATTTGCCCATTTTAGTGCTATGGCGATATTTAACTTCATACATACTTTTTTTGTTAAATTACGACCGACTTGTTTGAAAATTATATTTTCAGTTAGTACTGAATATTTCTGAACTACGTTCGGGGGACCTCATAGCCCGCGTACGCACTATTGTGATATTTGAATTTCGTACCAATTGATAGAGGCGCAATCTAACTCCAAAAAACATTTGCGTTTCGTTACCTTATTTCCAAAACCATGTAATTGGACATTCCCGTCGATGCCCATGATACGTAAATGAGTTCATATCATTCCTATCTCTTTTCCGGATCAGACAAGACCACAATAGGTCTTTTTCCATCGAAACAAAGTTATCCGTCGGTTTCAGATGATTATCTACAAATAGTTGATTTTAAAAAATAAAAAGTGGTCTTGCCCAACTTGTTAAAATGTTGCTCTTACGTCACAAGACACAGCTTTATTAGTATATTTTGCGCACGAGCGATTTGCACGCGCGCTAAAAAAACCTATATTCCTCGCGACTGTAGCGCGCGCTAGTAAGCTTGTGAAAGTAAGAGACTGTGACGTAAGAGCAACATTTAAACAAGAAGGCCACGTTAGTTTATAAAAAGAACTATTCTCAATGGACAAAATTGCCCTAGTGGTGGAAAAATAATGTTTCTAAAAGTGTGAAAATATTTTCAGAAAACGCTGAAATTTCACGATTCACGAATCAATGTTGCCCGGTGTATTTACTTAGTCATATAATTTTCAAATTTCTTTATTAAGTATTTTTCGTAAAAAATCACTTGTTTGAACCAAAAAAGCATCCTGTATTTTAAATTTTCATATGACATGGTTTTATAGGTTTAGTGGCTGCACCGACTTTTTTGCTGAAACCGAGACGCAGGCCTATCAAATGTGTCGTGACACAATACTGACGCTTAATTTGGATGGCTATGAAACCACTGTGTCGGCGAGGGAAAACGCAGAACCTTTGTACAGCAAAGAGGAGCTCCCCTGCATCGCGGGGAAATTGGTCATTTCAAAAAATGACATTTACAATGTGAGATGTTTTGGTTATAATTTTAAATATTCCTTTTAGCGCTCTCATAGCGCTCCCGAAACTCTCAGGACTTCCTGGTAATGAAATCTGAATAGGAAATAGAACACGAAATGGCATCTGAGAGCGCTCCTGGACCTAGATCAACGGGCTCAATTTGAGACCAGGCTCAGGTATTTTAAAATAAATAGTGTGAGCCTGAGACGAGACCGATAAGTTTTAACGTTGAAACCGAGCCCTAGCTGAGGTATTGTGGAACGCATACTGTAACTAGTGAGTCCGAGCTTGAGCCCCTGTTAAAATACAAATTATTTCGAGCTCGAGCTTGAACCCATTTCATGATTCACATTACTCGGAGCTCGAGCCCGTGCCCGTATTAAAAATCAAAGTACTAAGAGCTCAACCTTGAGCCCGAGCTTGAGTCTGATTTGGTTAGTTTTAATATCTGAGGTGAGCCCGAGCTCAACTCATGATTATGATTCAGTCCGAGCCCGAGAACGATTTAAATACTGTTTTCGCATCTGAGGTTGAGCTCGATCTCCTTCGAATTCGTGATATTGTTTAGCCCTAAGCCCACGTTCGAAATTTATTTTGCCAAAAAAGAAAAGGGCTAGAAGCTAGCGCGGCTTAGAAAAAACACTAATTGGGCTATTTGATAAATAAATTGTTGAGCAACTTGAACAACTCTAAGAGTACAGAGCTGTCGAAAGGGTTTAATTATATCATGTTGAGCAGAGCTACAATATAGTGATCCCGAGCTTGAGTTTGTCTGAGTATTTTGAAACATCGAGCTCGAGCTTGAGCCTTTAGTAGTTTTAAAACATAGTGAGACCGAGCTCGAGGCCGCCATTTTATTTGTAAGTAACTATAGTGAGCCTGAACCCGAGATCACAAGTCGAATTGTAATTGTTGCGAGCCCGAGGTTGAGACCATTTGTAAATATAGTGAGCGCGAGCCCGAGACTGCTCGTATATTTAAAACTACAGTGAGTCCGAGCCCGAGACGGTTTGTAGGTTTTAAATCTACTGAGCTCGAGACCTTACATCGGCGGGGAAATTTACATTTTGAGCTCATATACGAATTCAGTGAGGTGAGCTCGAGGCTCGAGCCCAGCTCTGGGCGTTGACCTATGCTCCTGGAGCCCAAAAACAAAACTATCTAAAATCTGGCAAGATCCTATTTTTTTTCTACAATTTTAGAGGGCTTATTTGCTATATAGACGCGATGTGGTAAATTTAAATCCTGAGTGCTGGGAAACTATCGTACACTTTAAAATTAAAAAGGGAAACATAAAAAATTGGACCTAAAGGTACTGAAATTTAAACTATACACAATAAATTTACTACTATAATGGTGAACTGTGACTGATAAAGTCGATTTGCGAGGAAAAGTCGTGCAAATAGAAATAGGTCAACGAAACGACAATTTCGGCAATCAAAGCGATACATTTTCGATTTCTGTAAAATTAATTGAAATCCGCTTAGTGGAAAGCCCGCTTAAGAATTTGGAATTCCATCCAAGAGTGGTGGGAAAATGCGCGGGAAAACGATGTATTTCTACAATGAATATTTCTTTCTTTTTAGGTTCTTGCTCGGATATTGGATGGCAGTGCCTTTAAAGAGTTCAAGGCTATGTTTGGTCAACATTTAATTACGGGATTCGGTTACATTCACGGGTACGCCACTTTCAGGCCCCTCTCTACCATTGGGCTTGGTAGGGCTCAGCTCTAGGGCGCCGTCTATATAAAAAATACTATAAAAAATATATAAAAGAGTGCCTAATATAATTAGCCCAGGGGCGCCTGAAAGCTAAAGACGGCCCTGGCCACTTTTACTTATTTAGTTCGTGTTAAGTACCATCAGTTGGTGGTCCAGCACAGGTGGGGGGCGGAGGTAACGGGGCATAGCTCATCCATTGGCTGGTGTGCCCCCCCCCCCTCTTCAAGCCGCCCGTTCTAGGTCGTTGCTAAGACCCAATTTTAAAAAAGATCTAAGACATGAAATATTTAAGGCCAAAAGTCACCACCTTAAGGTTGCCATAGTTCAAGGAAAAGTCAACGAGTTCGAAAATAGGTCTATAAGGTCAGGGAATTTTAAGAATTTGAATTTTATAAAGGAAATGTTAATATATTTATGTGACTAATTCTGTGGCTCTTAATTAGTTGCTTAAAAGCTCTGGTAATTTTTTAAACGTTGCAATAAATAGTTTTTTTTGTTAAATCATAACCTTGAAATACATTTACTTCTGCTAAAAGTAAAAGTTGTCTACTTTTTCCCTAAATGGTCAGGGACAACTTTTTAAAGTGGTCAGGGAATTGGAATCTTAAAATTTTTGGCGGCCCTGGAGAAAAAAGTTGATTGATAGAATCTATAATAAGAGCTGATATCCCCAGCATATCCATAGTATCGCCCATAATAATAATTATTAACTTATGATTATTACTATAGCTTTTTAATAATTTGAAAATGTGTAGTACAGGGCGAAAATAAAGCAGTTCAATATATTTTTTTTGTACATAGGCACTTAGTGGGCATATTTAGCAATAGCGGATATCTGTCATCCGCAGACGGAGAAAAAGGTGCCCATTTCATCGAATTGTGTGACCGAAGAGCAATACCCCTCATATTCCTGCAGAACTCTGGTGAATGCGGAAACGACGTTTCCTCCGATAGCGGTAAATCTTTCACTGACGGGCCTTAAAGTGAATATAGCCTGCAAAACAATCTTTACCTTTACAAATTTATCTGCACAGTGGCGCCAAACATTTCTAAAGCCAAAGGCAGAAGCGGCCAGAGCTGCAAACGTGGGTGTTCCACACCAAATACCTCAGGTTATATTCCCTTTAAGAGCGCTCCAGGATAAATCTCTCGCCGCCAAGTGTTGATTTGCACATGAACAACGAAACCCAGAAAAGGAGTATAAGCTTCAACGAGTTTTCACGAAAACCCCTACACTTCAGGGGATTACCTTATGTTATATTCTTTTAATAATGGAAACGGAATTATTTTTAGTTTGTCTTTAGGTAATGTATCAATTTAAAATAATTTTGGTTTCTCCATGTTGACCTTTATGTCGTCACGGCTTTCTCCATGTTGGGCTTGGTCTTAACGGTTTTCTCCCTGTTGATCTTTATTACTTCGTTATTTAATGTTTTAAAAATGCAGCACCGTACGTGTAGAATTGTTCAAATCGATACTAATGGCACAAAATATAACCGTTTCAGTTTTTCACTTTGAAAAATCTTTCGATGAAAATGATTTAATCCAATTACAAATTTCTATTTTCATTCAGGAACAGTTTTGAAAAACAGAGCTAAAGTCATAACTGCGGTATCTTGCGCTTCTGTTCCTAAAATATCAATCAACATCGGTGGTTGTTTTGAGGATGACAATTTTATTATGGTAAGGGTAACATTACTCAATTTGCGGGAAGGGCGTATAGCAACATTTAAATAGTTGGAACGGGTAAAGCCATTCAAACTCTAGGGACCGGATGGAGCGCTTTGATACCGATGAGCTATCTTATGAACCGTCCCTAGCGAATTAAAGGCTTTAAAAGTCGCTCGATGACTTAGGCCTAGGGTGGTGCCTTGGGTATTAGCCTAGCTGATTATTAGCACTAGTTATTCGGAATCATTTGAGCTCCTGATGATGTTTTCATATAATTATTATTGAATAGATTATCGACTCTCCCATCGATTGAATATTGTGTTGTGTAGCAGAAACGCCTTAATGAAAATCTTACGAAAAACTGCAATAGACCGATTCACAAATTTTATACAGGGAAACAAAGGCTTAGAGCGAATTTCTTGGAGGTTAAATTTTATTTCGTTTATTTATAGTAGATGGTGCCAATGTAAACTTGTTGGCGGGAAGAGAATAAATAAATAAATACCTTTGATGTATTACGAAAAACAACTTTTAAAACTAAGTTAAGCAATGCAATTTACAAACGTTCAACTTTGTAAATTATCGGCAGTCTGTTGGCGCCATCTGAAAGGACTTTGTTTATTTAAAAATCGGCCTCCAATGACGTTCCGCCTGTGAAAACATCTTCTCCTTTATCAAATGTGTATTCGTGTATACGCATTTTCTTATTGATAGTCAATACAGCGGAGCCAACACACCCCTCTTTCATCATTTGTTTGATGGGTGACAAAATCAGCTAACCAGCTTTATTTAATTTCAGTGTGGTATGTCATTTAAACCAAACTTCGTACTTTCGTGGCCTCTAGCTCATAGCTCCCTTCATCCGCCATCTGAAAGACGGGTAAGCATTCTTAATAGTATTGCTGTCCAAAGCTTGATGATTAGGCCTATGGTGGTGCCTTGGGTATTAGCCTAGCTGATTATTATTATTATTATTATTATTAATATGTTATATAAATTATTATATAACGTATGTTATTTATAAATATATGTTATTTATAAATATATGTTATTTATAAATATATGTTATTTATAAATATATGTTATTTATAAATATATGTAATTTATAAATATTTGTAATTTATAAATATTTGTAATTTATAAATATTTGTAATTTATAAATATTTGTAATTTATAAATATATAAAGCTTAAAATATTTTTATGAGAGTGCGCTTTAAAAGAATAGTATGCTGCTATCGTGTTTTTTTATCATAAGCTTAAAGGAACTACTTTAACCCTATCCGAGGTGCCTACCCCCTTCGCGGCGCGATACCAGTTGGGAAATTTAACTAGTTACGTGCGTAAACGGACCCCAAAAGTAGGACCCGTTTATTTTACCGTCCACACTATCGCGCTTTTTTGAGGTTCTTCCCCAAGTACCAATGTTTCTCGTGAACCAAGGCTTATATGTTTAATATTATGGAATGTCATTAACTTTGCAAAGTAATTATTGCCAACTCCGCAAAAAACAATTATTTTTTAATTGATGAAAGTGGAAAAACTTTGGAGGTTCTAGAAATAGTACCGTGCTTTTCAATTAGAAAAAGTGCAAAGTTCCTATAAAAATTTCCATGGTGATCAAGACGCGAAAAAATCTGATGGGGAGGTGGGCAAAATCCCACTTGGAACAGCGGCCAAATCTAAATAAAACCTCGCCACTCCGACCCTGCTTACCATCTTAGAATTTTACAGCTTAGGGCTAAACGCTTTGGTTTAACAATATATAAGTTACAAATAATTCGTTGTGTCATTTAATAAAACAATCTCCTAAAAATAACAATTGACGATTTTCCAAGTGCGTTTTTGAACCGTTTTTTTATAAACTTTTATTCTGTTAGATAATGTCTGCTGCAATGGAGTATGCAGATTACACAGATATTCTCTTCCAAGATGAGACTTCGGCGTTTTTCAAAGCTTCTAGAGTGGAAGTCGACGCTATAGTTTTGCCCGAAGACACCAGAGAAGTAAGTTTGGTGATTAGGAAGCGCACTTTGTGCAATAGCAGTTTTCTTAATACACACCAGGAGTATCCCTTGTTGTAAATTCAGAGACCTTTTTAAATGGAATTAATGCACCTTTTCTAGAAGGGGCTATACAGGGTGTTTTTGGTTACAGACAAGTTATTTTTTACGAAAATTACTTAAGGTAGAAATTTGAAATTTTTATGGTTAAGTAAATACACCGGGGGACATTGATTGTTGAAATTGCATCGTTTTCCGAAAATATTTTAACACTTATAGAAACAGTATTTTTTCACCAATAGGTGCTAAATAAATTTTGTCCAATGATAATTTGTAGAGCATCATCTGAAACCTACGAATACCTTTGGTTCGATGGAAAAAAACCTATTTTTCACTAAAAACCGCGACTTGAAAAAATGACAATCAGGGCGCCAAAATAAACTTGTTTGATCCTGGAAAGCTAAAGTCGCGCACTCATCTAAAATTTCAATCATTAGTTTTGTTGCGAATGTTTTTTAGCCTTTAAAAAACTCGGAAAAGTTTTTTAAATGTCTAATTAGACACAAATGGTTAGAGTTCACGTACATTTTTGGTATTTAAATGGAAGTCACTTTTTGTTTAACTGATTGCGGTGAACGACGATCCCCAATTTACGCGCCATCTTCTCAACACAGACGAATGTTCTTGTCCTAGAGATGGACCTTTCAACCATCAAAATAATAACCTGTGGCAGGAGGAAAACCCTCACTGGCGATTCGAGCTTCATCACCAAGTTCAGTTCAGCGCTTAAATGTTTGGGTTGGACTTTCAGGAAATAGTTTAATTGTTCCAGTGTTCTTGCGTCAGAATCTCAACGGCCAGAACTATTTGCGTTTTTTACAGAACGAGCTTTGCAGATGCAATCGACGACGTTCCTTTGACTGAAAGACGCCGAATTTGGTTTCAGCAAGATGACACCCCACCAGGTGACTGAATTCCTGAACGAGTTTCCTCACAGATGGATCGGAAGCAATGGTCCAGTTCTTTGGCCTGCAAGGTCTCCCGATCTGACACGGCTGGACCTTTTTCTTCGGAGATTTATCAAAGAAAGGGCTTACGCAACTCCTATTGGAACGAGAGCCGGATAATTGAAAATGATAGAGCGTTAATTTGATGATATGATTGTCCGAGCTCAAGCTTGCGTTGCAGCTGATGGGGTTATAATTGGACCCACTTGGTAAATAATTAGTTAGCGTGTTTGAAAAAATAATTTTAATTAATAAAACCCGAATACCGTTTTTGAACGTGCAAGCTATTCTGCGCTTATACAGTTTATTAATACTAGTACAGGTATTCCTTAATTTTAGGCTTCCGTCGATGCCCATGATACGTGAATGAGTGCATATGTTTCCCTTCTCTTTTCAGTGCAAAATGTCTTTTTCCATCGAACCAAAGGTATTCGTAGGTTTTAGATGATGCTCTACAAATTATCAATGGACAAAATTGATCTAGCACCTAGTGGTGAAAAAATAATGTGTCTAAAAGTGGAATTTGTTTCCAGAAAACGCTGAACTTTCATGAATCAATGTCCCCCAGTGTATTAACGTAACCATAAAAATTTTAAATTTCTACCTTAAGTAGTTTTGGTAAAAATTACTTGTCGGAACAAAATAAAACCACCCGGTAAATAAACAAATAAAATGTACAACGGTTAATGGTGATTTGGCGAACCTTTAATGGCACGCTTATAGTTAATGTTATTTATAATCGAACGTTTCGCCCTTTTTATTATGCCGAAAATATGTCTCCCCGTGTGCTGCACCCTCATTTTTGAAATGGTTTCTTCATACACCCGTTAAGGTTCTCTAATTCAAATGGGTACACTTTTAACATCATATAAAAATGCCGCGAACTCGGTTTTCAACAGCGCGCATGATAATAATGTATTTTATAGACGCTTCCAAAGCGGAAGTGGAAAATATCTGTTTGAAAATTCTGGCAGCTGAAGCAGATTTGAAGTATTTGTAACCGCCGCACAGTGGGGCAAACTGAGCCCAAACCTGGTCAAAATTAATACCTCAAAAACCGTTTCCAGTACTAATTTCAAATTTTTGTGACACTTAACACGTGTTGGGGGACAATTAAAAATGATAACCTCGATGACCTTGAACTATGTCTTCAAGGTCATTGAAAAATCATCCCGAGAATTGTTAGATTTAGAAAATTCGTTCCAATTAGAAAGTTGTTCCTCATCATATTTTATGTTTGAATAACTTTGGCCCGAATTCATTTGATCAATTGAAAGCCGAAAAACAAGTTGGTCATCAAGTAAACAATGCTAAACTGTTTACAATAAAAATTTAATAATTCCAAAAATTACATAAAAGAAATTCTCCCATTGGCTTAGCATAGTTTTAAGTTGAATCGACGAACTGTAAAGAAAATAAATTTTCGATTACTTGGCTTTCTGTTTTTACAAATTGAATCATATCAATGCCCATTTAGCATAAAATGTGGCGAAGAACACTTTTCTAATTGGATTTTTTTTAATATCCATTATGGTTCTCAACATAAATTTTAATAAAAGAAATATTTGTGAACAGAGCATGTTATGTCCGATTCATAATAACTTTCCTGTAGCCAGTTTAGCATTATTTACTTGATGACCAACTGGTTTTAAGTGTGGAATTTTTCTGCGTTCAATTGATCAAATGAATTCGGGGCAAAGTTATTCAGACATAAAATATGATGAGGAACAACTTTCTATTTGGAACGAAGTTTCTAAATCTAACGGTTCTCGAGATACATTTTCAATGACCTTGAAGAAACAGTTCGAGGTCATCGATGTTATCATTTTTAATTGTTCCCCAACACGTGTTAAGTGCCACAAAAATTTTAAATTAGTACAGGAAACGGTTTTGATGTTATCGCCATGGATCGTTTTTAAATTGGATACCCTTTTTAATTTCATATATCTATTTAAAATATGTACCAAAAATAGAAAATAGGCAAATATCGGCAAATGTTTTAATCGATATTGTGATAAATAATGAACATTAATGAACTTAAATCAAAAATTGTAACTTAATATACCTAAATTCATAACTAAAAGGAATATATTTGTTAAAGACCTTTAACTTCGTTTTACAGAATTCACACTATTTGAACTACGCGGCTGTGTATAATAGTTTCATAACTCTAAAATATCGATATCTACTTGGTATTGATATTTCCAAAACTAAAGACTGTAAAAAAAGATATCTTTACCTTTTAAATGAGCTTGAATGTATACCAAAAACAATGCAAAAACTAGTAATTAAAATTTCTAAAAAAATCTACTACTTCTAAGGAGCCTGGTGGAGAATAAAATTTAGCAATCAAAAATCAAACACCGGTAAAATGTGCGGTTGTTTATAAACAAATATTATAAAATAAAATAAAATTCATACGTGCGATTTATTTTTTTGACTTTGGCCAGGTTTGGGCTCAGTTTGCCCCACTGTGCGCCGTATAGTAGCGTTTCTCCCATTCATTAATGGATCTCATTCTGTTTTGCTAATCTTATCGTGGACTGAATGAACTTTCTGGGTACTATTTTCAGGTTCTCAAATTGTGCCTGGAAGTTATTAAGTGTGGCGAAAGGGTGAAGCAGTTGGCGAGTGAAAGGAAAATCAAGGTTCCCACTTTCAGAATGTAGTTACAGGTGTTAGGTTTCGAAAATTAATATAACAAAAATATTTTTCTATCATGTATAATGAAAAAGGTTTACTATTGAGAATATCTCTTTCCTGATCAAACTATTAAAGCCACATAAACTGCTTCAGAAATGTGCCCTCAATCTGAAAATGCAAATGCAATACTGTCTTTAAAAGCAATTTTTAAATAGAATATAACCTCAGGTATATGGTGTGGAACACTGACGTTTGCAGCTCACATGTAAGAGAAACGGACACTGCAGGTATCTATCGAATTCAGAAACATCAATTAAGAATAATAGACATAGCTCGTTCCACGACTACATTACAGTAGTTGAATAATCTTAGTCTTACCAAGAATGTTTGTAAGGATAATGACTATTTGGAGTCGATCTTGAGCATTTCTCCCAATCCACTGCTCGATCTGTAAGTATGCTCCTCCCTTACTATTCACACAAAATGATCCGTTATTTCATTAGTTCCGTCAAACTCACGTGGGTGACGTTTTTCTTTACCATCACTCGTGTCGGGTGAAAACTATACCATGGTGCCCACAGATCGTCTCAACATATTCATTTTTTCGAATTATAAATAAATACATTCTTGATCTTATAAACTCCTGAAAATGAAAACATGGCTTTAATGGATTTTGAATAAAGGAATGGGCCATTCTAGACTTAATTGATTATCAACAAGTTGATCGAATTTTTGCTATTTACTTAAATTCGTAAAAAATAATAATAATTTTTATACTCGTGGTATTGTGTGATCTTTAAACCTTAATTGCTCAAGTGATACTTTTCTGTTTTATATAACCTTGCGATGTATATCCTTAATGATGGTATTATTGGACGCCCAATGTCGAATGATAAATATCTATCTAATGATAACATTTGAAATCATTATTATTTTACCTTACCAAATTGTTTCCTACTTACTTGGAGAAGATATTAAAAACTGAAATTTTTAACTCAGGGAATTTTACTCTAGTCTTTGAATATAATATAATTATAATATAATATAATATATATGCTGAAATGTTGTGGTATAACAGTTTATAGCTATCACCTTTGTTTAGGTCGTGTTATTAATATAAATTTGAAATTTATGGTTGTCCCCTCGTAAAAGGCGCTATGCTGAAAAATGACGTGGCTGGTAACCCGCCGTTTAATATTAGAAAATAACTGTTTATAAAACCCTAAAAGCTATATGGCCAAATTCCCTAAAACTACTAAATACATTAACTAATATAATAAACAATGGAAACACTGTAATTAATTAGAGAAATAGACAATCAACAATAGACAAAATAATAAAATAATTGGTTCGGTAGTGACGGTTCTAATAGCTCAGCCATGGCTCAGCATTACTTTCATTCGAGTGATGAAACGGGGTATCCCTTTACACTATGGCGCGGACAGTTAGAGATAACGGAGACGAACGAGAGAACACGAAGTTCTGGGTGATGCCAACGAATGGCCTAATGAAGTCGCTTGTAAGTTAGGGATCCCGGTACAAATTGTACTTATCTACTTTGTTGGCTCATAAGAGCGCTGCACCGTCGTCCTAGGATCCCGTCAACGGAGCATAACTGGTGGCTGGACGAGGCGTTCCATCGGCGAGGTAGATTATATAGTCCGGTGGTTCACTGCTTTCATCGGCACTAATTTAAAACATTCGCGACTGCGGGGCGTAGACTTCCATCCTCTGGTCGTTGGAGTATTTCTCGGGATCGAAGTCGAAGCCGAGTTTCTTATCGGATGTCCCAACTCGAACTCTCTCTTTGCGTCCTTCGATTATTTCGCTTTTCACCTTCTCTATTGCACCACCACAGGACACACACTCTTGCCCGTTGCTTTCCACAACTTTCCAAAACTACGTCACTACCGTCCCAGGGAATTCCGCGAACTACAATATAATGAACCGAACCAACTTTCCCGATACATTTCAAAATAGTCCTACGCAAACAAAAATTTCAAACCCTTGGCGTACTTCCCTTTGTTAAGAAATGGGGGGATATTGTCGGGTAAAAACCCGCTGACCAAGAGCGGAAACAAGCGACCTTCACCATTTATACTCTTTCCCAGATGTTTTGAAACTGTATGATATAGGCCTATATTTTACTATTTACATGATTATTTAATTATTTATCCCCAAAATATCGTTACAGCAAAGCCCAGGGACCGTAAACAATCGAAAATTTTGAGGTCTATACCGTTCATAGCGGAATGAAATGGTTATATAGCGCCCCTGATCCCACTGGCAAGTACGCCAGATGGAACGCTCGCTTACTCTCTTTTCATTTCACCAACCATCATGATCCCGGTAATGACAACCTTGTAGCCGATACGCTATCTAGAATTCCCCCTGACGGTAAGGTAGCCGCGTCAGGCGCGATCGAAAATTCTACCCCTGTCATTCGCTTTTATAATCAGGAGTTTATAGATGCTCTGTGCGCCTTATTCAAATATTTTGAAGAAAACAGGCTTCCCGAAAATGAGATAATAAAATCTTAGGTGGAACGCGTTGCCCGCTTTTGCGGTATTAGGGGAGGCATATTATATCAGGATATGGGAAAAATTTACCCATCTAGTTAGAATAATTTTAAATTTTGGTCTCCCCCCGCGAATATTGCATCTTAGTCACTATATTCCCTTGCCTCGTCACTTCGGCGTAAAGAAAACGATGAAGCGAATACAAAGTCAATTTTATTTGGGAGGGTATGACCCTGAATGTAGTCAATTATTGTCGCTCATCGTGTATCAAACGCCTAAGTCGTCGAATCAGCTTCCCAGCACAGGGTTAATAAAGTTAAGCAAAATTTCAGAGCCCTGGGAGGTTATATCAATGGATTTAAAGGCCCTTACGATTGATCTAAAAGGGACCATCGCTATATCTCAGTAATTACCGATAGGAAGACTATCGCGCCCCCAATTTTCCGACATTTAGTAGATGACGTGTTTACGCGTTTTGCTTTACACTACCATTATTTCCGATAACGCAAAGACAGCGTCCAAAATTATGGGGAAAGTTTTTAAAAAACTACGTATTAAGCAGAGGTTTACGTCATTTTATACTCCTCAATCTAATATGACCGAAAAGTACAATCGTACTATAATCGCATCCTTCGTTGACGAGGGGCTGACCACTATCCGTAATCGGTGTACAAGCCTGTAGCTTGGACTGTATTAAAGTGATTAGGTAATCGCTTACATCGCTGTAATCGGTGTACAGAATTTGAGGAAGTAGTTAGCCCCTCGTTCGTTGAGGATTTAACACAAAGAATGGGGTAGCGCATTTCCAGCGACCCTAATGTTTGGTCGCGACATTCGAACCGCGTTGAGCGTCCAGAGAGATCGCGACCCAGATTATTTTCTTAACAATGATGTGGAGAAGGCGTACGGGTTAAGGGTTATAAAGGTGGACGGGTTACAATGCGCAGGAGGGTGGTGGCAAGCCCTTCAAGCCACGCGAGCCAAAAGATCCCTACACTAACTATTACCGTTAACCTCAACAAGTTTTTATGAAAGAGGAAACTGAAGAGCTCGGAGGAAAACCCCTTAAACCAGTGGGGAGATAACTTGGAAACTCAACGCGGAAGGAGTGCCACATTCTGGGATCGAACCCGTCTCCTCTTGCTGCGAGGCGAAAGTGCTAACCACTCCGCCACCCCACTTTTGATAAGCGCCAAAAAGGCTCATAACCTTTCCATTGAGGCTGATAATTTTACCGCCAAACTGACGGAGAAATATGAAGGTCCCTTGAGAATCGCTCGAAAGATCTCGAAGTGGACTTATAAGTTAGAAACGATGAAAATTAAGATAATAGTAAGCTAATATTCTAAACGATTCTGACTTAGATCGGGTTTGCGCGTTGGTCACGTAGGCCTGGAGAAGATACAGCGTTCCTATTGTCGTTGCCAATTTTACCGTTTCGCGAGGGTCAGAACATCCTGACCAATGTTCTTTCTTCGAGTTTCGCTTTCTGAAATCCGCTCGCTTTCTCTTTTCGGGAGTAGTGGGTCTCTTCCGTTTTATTCGCCATTGGTATTTTCTACTTTTTAAGAACCAATATTGAGGTTGCCAAAGTTACACTTTCATTGTAAATAAAATTGTCAAATTCGTTATATGTGCCCATCTCTTCCCGATGGGTATTGTAATTTTCGGTGAACCGGATATTAGCCGATTATTGATGTGGGTGGGTGTATGAGTGAGTTTATTTTTTTATTACCCATGATTAATGTAAAATATTAGTTAGTTGGTTAAATCTAGTGTGCTCATCACGTTTACTATAAATCACCAGTTAGTATGTTTTTCCATTAGTGTTTATGGCTTAATTAAATTATCATTATTTTGGCAATCCTCTAATAAATTTATTAATTCCCCTAGACAACTTTTTCCTTTAATATTAATACCGCGAATCCCAACAGTTAGGCGAGCTGACCCGGAACCATTGTATTAAATGTGTGCTCTCCTTTACATACCTGCCCGATTGGGCCTAAAGCCCTCTTTTACGAACCGAACTTTATAAAACACGCCTATAGCAATGAATATAAAATATTTATATTTGTTTACCCTTACTTACTTATTCCTCTACAGCAAGATCATAAAAATAATAATTATAATTTATTTCCGGAGGTGTGAAGACGACTGCTTTCTCTCGATGGCTGCAAAGCAATGAAAAATGATTAGCAATGTCAATTTACATCGGAACCGAGGTATAGCGTATTTTACGCGGTTGCTTCGGACACTAGAGTACTAGAAATTCTTATAAAATCTGTGTACTATAATTCTTTATACCAAAAACTACTTAAATTCGTTTTAATTATAGTACTATATTTTTACTGTAGAGTATTACACGGCTTAACGCTATATTTCGTTCCAATGAAAAAACTCGTTTCTTAATTAGTGCGTGACAAGCCCTTTACACGCTAAAAAGCGGGCTGAACCAGAGATAACCGTGTAAACACGACGAAATTTGGCTGAGTTCGACCCGATTTAACCGTGTTCGGCTGGGTTCTCAGCAATTTATAAATGCTTTTAAACGAATCAGTTACATTTTATAAAATAACCGTTTATTATTTAAATTTTCTTAAACTTAAATAAACTATATTTGCATATCAAATACGGTATTATCGTCTATTTAAAAAAAATTGTTACTTGAATTTCATCCCCTATTCCCTCCCCCGTACAGTACTGCCGGGTACTTGTTGGTTGCATCCTAGTAGACGAACTGTCACTCTAGGCTGGTTTTCTTGTGGAAAAGCTCGTTAGGGTTAATAGATTTTAAGTTTTATTTTATTATTAATTAAACTATGAAGTCGTGTTCGGTTCTCAAGTGTTAAAATCGGTTCGAAAAAGGTTCGGGAGTATCATTTTATTTGTTTCCGGCAATTATTACCAGGCATGGACCAGTTTTTGGAGAACTTACTAAAAGGATAAGAAAGGCTTGGGTGCAGGCTCTACGCCAAGACAGATTCTCAAATTCGACTCTCGAAATTCCAAAGTGGCATCGAAATTGTAGCCATCATTTTATATCAGGTAATAAAATTTTACTATTAACGACATTTAAATAAATAATTGTGGCGTTTTGCCTCGTTAAAGCAAGGTTAAAATAGTTTATTTTAGAAAGAAATTCATAACCCTTGGTGTGTTATAATTAGTCTTTCTATAAATAAGCTACGCTTGCTGGACTTGTTTTTATGTAGCTCATTCGTCATGAAATACGTAGAAGTTCAGTTCGGTTTATGCTTAAAAACAGGGTGCCTCGTCGAATTTACTCTTTATGACCAGGGCTTTTCGTAGTAAAACGTCATCGATACGTCACCCGTGACGCAGCAGCAACATCAAAACAAGAAGGTCAATGCTACTTTATAGAAAGGCCTATTATAGGCAAACCTTCTCCTTTGGAAGATGAATTACACCCTGATTGGGTTTCTTCCCGGAACTTAGGATACCAAACTGTACAAAGTCATAGATCTCTGAAATCCAAACTGAACCTTCACAACCGGTTTATAGAGCGAGCCAAACGAAAGAGAGAATCCTATTGTAATATATCCATGTCATCTTCAGCAGGAAATGAAAGTGCCTACTTTTCGCTAGATGAAGTAGTAGAAGAAAGAATGTATTGAAGTTACTAAGAATATTGGACTACAGGATTCTGATTCCCATCCTCGCAGCCTTTGTAGCTTAAATTCGTCTGCTTTCCCATTAAAGTTTGCTATATGGTATGACCTTAAATGCGCCTTAAATGCAGACGAACTTTCTCCACAATAGCTGTGAGGATGGTACCAGGGGTTAATGCTATGCTGAAATATTCCAAGTAACTTTAATACATTCTTGGTAGAAGATGATGAAGAACTTGTCTTAGCAATGGTTATGGAAAAAGCTGATAGAGAACTTGCCGAAGCTATGGTTATTGGAAAGGTTTATAAAGAATTTGCCCAAGCAACCAGTCAAACTGATTATGTACCAGTTCCGAAAATGTTGGATAATTCTAGCCAAACTAACACCAAAACATACGTTAATGCAGAAATACAAACAAATTTAACAATGGATTAAATCAATCAACTTGAAGAAAGTATGAAAGTAAACAAACTGGATGAAGACTACGTGCGAGTGGACGAAGATCGCGCACACTATTACATCGGCCTTCCAACATTAACTATAATATTGGGAACCTAATTTAAATGCCAAATTAACCCTATTTCAAGAGTATGATATTTGTCTGCTACGGTTACGATTGGATTTATAGATGTTAAAGACCTAGCATACAGATTACTCGTGTCCCCCGCTACTATTTCTCGAGTAGTTGATAAATGGCTAGATATTATGAACGTTATGCTTGATCGGCTAATTAGATGGCCATCGAGGGATGAACTTTATTTAACGATGCCCAATTCCTTCAAAGAGGCGTTTGGCAATAAAGTAGCCGTTATAATAGATTGTTTCGAGATTTTCATTGATAGACCTTCATCCTTAGATGCTAGAGCGGAAACATGGTCTCATTACAAACATCACAACACTATGAAGTTCTTCATTGGTATAACACCCCAAGGGTCTGTTTCCTTCATTTCAGAGGCTTGGGGAGGTCGCTCTTCCGATAAACACAAAACAGAGGAATGCGATATTTTGAAAAACTTGATACCTGGAGATGTGGATTTAACATATCAGAATCCGTTGTATTTTATTGTGCCGAAGTAGCAGTCCCTGCTTTCACAAAAGGAAAAAACAACTAAGCCCAAATGAAATAGTCGACACTCGGAAGATTTTCCAATGTTCGGATACATGTTGAGCGCGTTATCGGATTGCTTAAAAATAAATATAGAATTCTTCAATCAATCATTCCCATTGACTACTTGCGAAATCATGATAATGTAGGAGAACCCACCAAATTAGATAAAATTGTTAAAGTTTGTTGCGCTTTGATAAACACGTGTGATTCTGTAATTGGATTTGATTAATGCTATAAAGACAGATTCAAGGTTTTTTTTTAATTTTTTATAATATCATTAAAATATACATCACCGCTCATTTCTTTGTACTAGTTTACGCTAGAAAGACAGACTTATAGATTTTGTAGTTAATAAAATTGTGTAATATCATTAAAACATCACAGATCATTTCTTTGTATCAGTTGTTGGTTTACCTTTACCTCGAGTTTTTGGTGGAATTTTTACCATTCTTTCGTAGTAGGAGCTTTTTTAACGCCTAGGCATTTAAAATTAAACCACCCAATAGGGAGCTTTAACTTCTAATGTTCCTGTGCCACAACATTTACAAGACAATAAACTGTCTGGGGACGCTCCAATAAATGGGTAAGTTGGATGAATAATAAATCCACATTTGCGGACAGTAATTAAGATCTTCATGTTGCTTTCGATTTTCTGCAATGAACGCAGCTACAGCTATATGCCTTTTACCCCAATCTGTAGCTTTGGGAAAAAATTTAACCTCCGGATAAGAGATTTATTTCAGTAGACTAAAAGATGGTTTTACAAGACTAGTGTGACAAACTGACTTGGCATTGGATGAACTAACCCTTCCAGCTTTCTGGGAGTACCAAATTTTACTCGCATCTTGTTTTCTGGTTAATAATTCATTTTGATTTCATCTTTCAGTGTTTTGCAAATCTTAAGAACTTCATTTAACGGCAAATCACTTGCTTCACTTTGTCGAAGGTTTGTTAAGGGTGGAGGTAGCTCCACTGACTTTTCACATAATCCTTATTATAGGGGCTAATAAGTGATAAAATAACCGGTTTGGAGTTTAAATATTCAGTAAATTCATCATTTGTAATGTTCGGTACAATTTTTTTCATCTTCACTGGATGGGTTGTCATAGTTTCATCTAAATTCGTCTTTTGTTATTTAGCTGAAGAAAAGTTTATCTCTCGAGCTCTCTTAAATGGTACTTGTTTAAGATAGGGAACTAGCCATTTGTTTAACTTTTCAGTTAATTGATTTTTTAAAATCGCTACCCCAGCATCAATTAAAAACAAAATTGCACCCACGTGGGAACATAACTCTCCAAGTCTGGCCATGCAGGAGCAATGGGCAGTTAATACCTCCCCACTTTCTCTAGCAATAATCCAGTTGTGTAAGCAATCATCGTTAGATTTTTGATAATGTTTTACCTGTGAGAAAAAAAAATATATTAGCACAAATTGCACTATATACATTAGATTTATTATGGTACTGTACATAGATTTATTATGGTCCTGTACATACCTTTCCCAAAACGAGTTTCTAGTCATTCTCCAAATTCTTGACAAGAATACCATTTATATTCCCACTTGTCAGAAATGTGTGGGATTCCAAACTCTATGGTTTTTCATTTCTTCTAACGTGACTGAGTTTGTTGTGTGTAAAAGATACATTGTTATATCTGGGAACAGAACCCTTGGCCATTCCGAGGCATCACTTTTGAAATCGTCTATACTTTCCTCATAAGGGTCGAATCCCACAAATTTTAAGATTTTTGTTATAAATTAACTGGTCGCTATCAAGCAGAGATTCAAAATGTCCCTTGAAAAATTTCTTCAAGTTTTCTCACTCATTTTAAATTTAATTAAAGTTTGACCCTCGGCCACTCCATAAAAAAACCAGCCTAGAGTGAAAGTTCGTCTACTAGCCTGCAACCAACAAGTACCCGGCAGTACTGTACGGGGGAAGGAATAGGGGATGAAATGCGGGCTAAAATGTGTCTACCCTCTTTAGTGAAAACTATGTTTATTTGAAACCGCGTTTAACAAGTTTTAGGCTTTTAAGTTACATATTCTAGAATAGATAGTTTTAGGTTTAAATTTAATATTTTAGCATTTAAGTTATTTATTTGACTTTTACATTCAAACGACATAATTTTCTACATAAACGTGGAGAAGTTTTGGCACTTAGCGTCATTTCATTGGTCGCTGGTGAGGACGCAAAAATAGGCTTCCCCTTTGAAGAGGGGACCGTAGGGTAATGCTAGAGTTAAATATTCGTAGGTTAAATATATTCATTGTTTCACTGATTACACAAAGGGTGAAATGATAAATAGGCTTGTCCATATTGTTTATACATACTTCATGGTAATCCTTTTCTTAAAGTAAACCTTGGATTACAAAATTCGGGGTTTATCACTGTGAAATAAATTATCAAGGTCGCCTAGCCCAAAGTTAGTTGAAGCGCTCCAAACACTACAAATATGGCTTATCGTAGTAAAGAGGCTAAATCTATTGCACGTGTTCACAGTTTGGTGTAATCATATATTGAAGAATTTTACCAACCACCGAAACAATAATACTCTTTTGAGACGAAGTTTATACAACCGGCTAAGAGTTTGTAAATATAGTTAAAATTTTAAACCGAAATAAATGATAAAAATATTTTTTTTCGATATTAAAATATATTTTCTATTCTCGATTTTCTATTAGAAAAAAAATATAAATAAACAACGAAAGGGGTGAAAGAAGATCCTTTTCATTGGGTATCACGGTATTCGACGCATTTGGCTTCGAAGCGAAGAAATGGCTTACAATAAAGACTTTATTTTAATTGTAAGATTTTTCTTCTTTACATGGTGAAGTATACTCCTCGCAACAATAATTAGTTTTCTGTCACCATTTTTTATTTTAGATTTCTACTTTTTGATTCACTTTAGTTTATAGAAATATCTTATATCAAGGATTTACGAAAGAAACTTTGTTGTGAAACATCTTCAAAAAAATACTCCGTAGATAAGGTAATTCTTTTTTTAAGCTTTCGATCCTAGCAGTGACCTGTATCATGAAAAGCGATTTGATGGAATAATGGGTGACCGCGTTATCATTGCAAAAGAAATGAAGATGGATTAATGAGAAGCTTTTTCGATAATGCGTTGTGTCGCGAAATTATATTTCAGTTCTACGCAGAAACCTATTGACAAGCTAAACAATAAGCGGAGGTTACTTCTTTCACCTTCTTCAGACACGTCTGCCTGATATTGCCCTTTATTCTCATTCCTTTCTCGCTCGTAAGTATTTTGTCTTGTAAACTTTGAACGTGAATCTAAAGAATAGTTATTTTAAAGATTGTCTTTTTAAATAATTTATTTGAGAATATTTTCTCGATTTTTAAACATTAAATCTCATTTCATTTCAAGACCTCTCCTTTAACGCTCTAGAAACGTATCATTTAAATGTTTTGCGCGATGTTTCACATTTTAATTGGTACTATGAAAGCTTAACATACATCGTGGAATAGATTTATGCCACTGTATTTAGAAAGCTAAGGGTCCACGAGTCGTAATCATTTTGAAAATTTAGTGAATTGACCGATTGAAAAATAATATTTTTACGAGCTACACTACATTATGAGATGAGCATTACAAGACAGAACTTTATTATAATATTTTTATCAATGGAGTTGCTCGTGACATTAGCTTGCGCTTGTAGACTTATTGAAGTGTAGCTATGGAGTAGAGCAATATTTTCTCGATAATCTCTTTCAATTTAAGGAATCAACTATTGTTTGATGTAAGAGTTGTTTGAAAAACAATTTTAATAAAAAGCCCCAAATTGTTTAATTTAAGAATTAGCATCCATTTATCTTAGACCAAATGTTTTATTAAAATCTTCGCTTGGTTTTTGTGATTTATCTGCCAGTTCAGATAAGCTAGTTTTAAGATACGGATACTTATAAAAATTCGGTGTCAATTTTCATCTAATGTTTAACTTTTATCATTTTTGTTTTTCTTTTATGATACTGTAAGATTAGTAAAATTAAATGGACGAAACGGAAGCTACTGTCGCTCCAAATGAAAAAGTCCAAGTGGTCAAATTGGAGAAAAGTATAGAGGAGCCGGAAAGGATGACTGGTGTGCATTACCGAGTTGAAGATATCCCACCTTGGTACTTGTGCGTGCTATTAGGATTTCAGGTTGGCTCGCAAATTTTACTTCTATCAAAAGGATATAATATATCTCTTACGAGATAACTTAACTTTTTCCTAAACGCTAAAGTTCTCCGCTTGAAATGTATTTTCGCAGTTTTCCCCTGATTTTCGAAAGACATACTGGTGTAATATTTTTTATAAATTTCTAAAAATATAACGGAAATCAAATTTAGTTTAAAATAAGTAAATGTCCTTAGGCAGCATCATTTTCATTTTTTTAAATCTTTGGGCTGAGTAACTCACGCGCTGAATTTTAAGTCGTGGGGCAGTGTATTGTTTCGCGATTTAGCCGGAAAGTCGATCCCATTGAAAGCTGCCTTGATCTTGCCTGGATGGATAGTGCTATCGTAAGAGATATGTTATAAACTTGTGCTTATATATATTTTTAACAAGCCCCGCCTTAAAACAGCCGCCTGCCGCCATGACATTATTCACTGATCACCAGGCAATAAAAAACCTGGTCTTCTTTATCAAATAATCACGCTACCACAAAAGGGCATCTTCATGTCATGGCCGACATAAACTCGTTAGCATGGCAATGAAAATATAGCACATCCACGAGCAAACTGCCAAGTACCTTTCGATTCAAAATATTGTAGGGGACAAAGAAATAATGCAAGTAGTACAGCTAAACATGCCCTGTACGAACTTGCAATTCAGTTTTGGGTGAAATTGCTTCACCAGTACAGCATGGTCGAACATATTTTTGTTCGGGCTACCGTCTATGTCAAGACGATAGAAAACTTACCAAAAGTATTACTTTATTTATCGTAGCATTATTTAACCATGTTTGGAGGAACAATCACTTACCCCCAAGTTCTCGCTCCAAAATTGTGTATGAGCAGCACAAATCCAGCGAGGGGATATTTGATATCAACCACCTTCTTCGTTTCTGGAATAGCTACTTTACTTCAAGCTACCTTTGGTGCTAGGTAAGATCAACCAAACTTATACTAAAAAAATGAGGCAGTTATTATAGAAGTATCGTTTTTCTTTTGGGTCTTTATACAAGTTTACGCCATGGTCTAGGCTTATAACCAAGAACTAATTAGTTCTTGTTATAACCAAATGTACTCAATAATTTTCTTATTCATACAAAGTAGAATTTACAGATAACGTTTCAAGCTCATTGCAATTAAATAAATCAAATTACTATTTTATGACCTGCAAAACAACAAGCTAAACCTACTTTCTGGGTCATGAATAAACTCTGAAACCTCATTGGCTAACCAGAAAGTCCACATTTTGAAAATGAATTGACACATTTTCAGTCCACGCAATGGCTTTAAAGTGCATAAGTAGCGTAATTACTTAAAGGGAATATAAATTAGAACTTTCAATGGTGGATCAACGAATTTCATGTTTATTTTCGATAGGAGCGCTGTTAGTTGACTTTTAGAGTGAAAAGTCTGTACAAGCTTCTATTTCTCCCGCGTTATGCAAAATTAGGACGTGAGCTCCTTTCACTCCTAGCTTAGTGGCCAAAAATCTTCAATGAAAAACTCCTACCGTATTATACCGTAGAGGAGGTATGACTGAGTGTGAAATGGGGATTTGAAATTAAATTACTGACTCCCAAATTACTACCCCCAATTTTCAAAAATATTTATACTTCCTTTAAGGTGTTTAGCGTCTCCCCTGCAAAACTGTTAAATCAGACTTTTTTAAGCCGGTCCCTTCGGCTCACTACCGTTTCCCTACCATACAGGAGAGCACCATTTTTGCAACAAAGTCACCTTTGATGGTTGTTTACTTGACACGTAATTTATTTCAGGTTACCAATCATTCAGGGAGTGTCATTTACGTTCTTGGTACCCACTTTGGCTGTCTTAAGTCTGCCCCAGTGGAGTTGTCCAACCGACGAGGAAATTATCAACAGTCGACCCATCAGTAACGGAACTGATATCTTCTCTTTCACTTTCAATTCGACTTATTTAGTGACGGAAGAGGAAAGAACAGAAATATGGCAAACACGCATGCGCGAGGTACACTTACTCTTTGGCATAATACATTTCACGTGCATATGTGAAACGGCAGGGGAAATTACATTTTCATTTTTCAATTACTGTGAAACTAATCTTTGATTTAGAATCCAAGCTTTACCATGGCGGTACCTATCATGCCAAGGCTTAATGGGTGCGGGAAAATGAATGGAAGCAAATAAAAAATTATATACACGATAAAAATAAACCAATCAAAGCGATTATTATTCGCTAAACATTTCTTCAGCGACCTTTAAGCTTTACCCACAAACCAAAGGGACAAAAACATATTTGCCAAGTCGGTATACGCTTATCATATGACTGGTAACTGCTTATACGTTCATTTTACGCCAAATATTTAGTATGTGCCGTGGCAGCTAGAGCCCTTTTTAGATCGACGACCCATGAAACGTAAAGACACTGTCGTAATGGTTAGTTCCGAATATCTTGATGATGTAAATGAAATATTTTTTCATTTAAGGTAAGTTTATTTCAGTTCATTTGGGCCGAAATTACGAGACCAGCCTCCGAATTCTATGCATGAATTTTTTTTTGCTCACGGTTTTCTTCCAAACACCCCACCAAACTGTTTCACAACTAGATATCTGTTTGACTGCAGTTCCATGTCAGATTTGGAAGGAAAGTTTTTAAATAAAATTTGTGAAAGAATAAATATGGTCCATGAGCACTACACGTTAAATTGGTCAGTCTCATCTCGAGGTAAATAAAAACACTTTCTGGGTTGATAGATAATTTAATTGAATTTGCAACGCGGTACCAAAATAACTATAAAGGGCTCAAAATAATAAATAAAAACACGAGGAACATGCGTAAGTAAAAGCTGGTTTATTAAAACAATAAAACCGACTAGTTTCGGCGCCACCTAGCGCCATTGTCAAGGATCCAAAATTTTAATAAACCAGCTTTTACTTACGCATGTTCTTCGTGTTTTTATTTATTATTTTGAATTATAATTAGCGACAAGGAGTTTTCAAATAGTTTATACTTCGAATGTAATAGGTCTGCAACGCGGTACCAAAATACCTGTAATAGGGCTGCAATGTGATACCAAAATAACTGTAATAAGGCTGCAACGTGGTACCAAAAAATCTGAAATAGGGTTGCAACGTGGTATCAAAATAATTTTAATTGGGCTGCAACGCGGTACCAAAATAACTGTAATAGGGCTGCAATGTGGTACCAAAATAACTGTAAAACGGCTGCAACGCGGTACCAAACTAACTGTAATAGTAATTACAGTTATTTTACATTAAACTAGTAAAAGACCACTATTGTACAATAAAAATTTATTAAAAACTGCTACGGCCGTTTCAACGCCAATACTAGCGTCGAAATGGCCGTAGCAGTTTTTAATAAATTTTTATTGTACAATAGTGGTCTTTTACTAGTTTAATGTATTTTATTATGTACAAGGTTGTCCTTCGACATGTTTAGTACAGTTAGTTTGGTACCGCATTGCAGCCTTATTACAGTTATTTTGGTACCGCGTTGCAGCCCTTTTACAGTTATTTTGGTACCGCGTTGCAGCCCTATTACAGTTTTTATATTATTTATTTCGCATCATCCCTAGTAACACAAAAGCTAACTTCAAATAACAAAAGTAGGTTGGCGTTTTGATCCTAATTTGACAGGTTAAGCACCCTATCGAAAACGTGTAGGGAAATTTGTAGGAGTATTGATTCAGCTTTATTAAAATGACTTTTGTAGGAATTGTACAATGACTACGTTATTAAAAGCTGACCACAAACCGAGATACTTATCGTAGTTGGAGAAAAACAAAGAAAGCGTTACTATGTTTTGTGTTGAAATTAATAAACGTCCAATTATGTTCGTTTTATAGTACTACTAACAATAACCAGGGTCGGTTATGATTACCCAAATATTTAAAAACTTAAAATAATAATTGGATTGCAAATTATTTTATAATAATAATAATAAATCAGCTAAGCTAATACCCAAGGCACCACCTTAGGCCTAAGTCAGTTATTGTAAGCCTTCCAGTTGGAAGTTAAGGATATTCTCAAACTATGAGACCCATACACCCCCAGTAAAAGCACATAGGAAATGGTTTTAGAATTTATTTTTATATTAACTGAATAATATTACATGGCTCAATATGTGAGGTTTAATGGGTAAAATGTTTTGAAACTAACCGCTAATTTCAAATGATTGTTTACATAATTAACAATCATAAGCATCATTTTTGCTAATTGTCAAACTTATTGTTACTATGTTACTCATGTTTTATATAGTAGCCCGATAGCAACGTTTTTCAAAAACCAGCTAACTCAAAACATTAAATTTGAATAAACATGATTTGAATTTTAAAGTGTTACGAAAATATTTTTAGATACAGAAAAAACCATTTGTTTATTAGGGTGAAATGACTGCAAATGTATCCAATTTGCAGCCAAATTACAGAAATAATTTGTGGCATTCAAAGGTCTGCAATTGCAGCTTCGTTTTAAAATGTTTATAACCTTCAGAAAAAAATAAAGAAATGGACTGCAAGTGCATCAAAGTTTTAGCCTTAATACAGCTAATATTAAAGCTACAATTTTAGACAAAATGCAGTCTAGTTGCATCTTCATCAAAGATATGTTTTTTTCTAGCCACATTACAGTCATATTTCAATTACGTAGCTACAGTCAGTTAACTGCAATTATTGATTATTGTTAAGTTTGACGGTAATATCAGCTAGCTTAGCTGATATTACCGTCAAACTTAATAACAATTAGCTAGGCTAATATCCAAGGCACCACCTTAGGCCTAAGTCATCTACCGACTTTTGATGCCTTTAAACAGGTGGCCGGGTTACAATGCGTAGGAGGGTGTTGGCAAGCTCTTCATGCCACGCAGGCCAACAGCTCCCTACACTAACTATTACCGTTAACCACTACAAATTTTTATGGAAGGGGAAACCGAAGAGCTCTCTGCACTTTATAAATTCAATGCATGTTTTAGACTTAAATTTGACTGAAATTCAACTTGTAGCTAAATTTCAGACCAGCAACAAAGAAACATCCCAACTAAAAACCAATTGTAGTTTCTTATTGTTTGAGGGTGTCAAGACGATTTGGAGCGCTGCTCCCAATCCCTCTCATGCTCGAAGAGTGAACTCCCTCTTCCCAAAAAAAATTAAATCCTTCCAGTATCTCAAATATTGCCAGAAATTTTTCGTTCCCCATCTCGTGACGTAGGAAACTAGACAATGGTGCCGGCGTATCGTCTCAACACAGTCATTCACCCGTAGAATAAATAAAAACATTATTGGTTCGTGGCTAGACTACTTGAATTAATATCGTCATAAATATATAATATTGTACCATAAGTTTGTCACTTTGGAGAATATTTTACTGAGAGCTAGTAACGGAGTGCCGTCATCACAAGCAGAAAATCTCTCCCTAGCGAGGCGCGGTCAAAGGCTACGCGTGACGCGGGAGCGAGTGAACCCAAAACGGTGACGAAGACCGTAATACATTCTGTCTTGTGTATAGCTCTCAGTAAAATTTTGGCTTGTGAAGAATATGAAGTGTCACACTTTTGTTACAATATTATACACTCATGATACCACCTATAATATATTTACTTGAAAATCACTCTTTATTGAAAAAATGGTACGTAAATAACAAAAGATTTAGTTTTATATGAAAATACTAATTTCCGTTCAAAAATATCCGTTTTCAAACATTGAACCGTACAATTGTATAAGAGATATGAGATACGAAATAAACAAGTAAATGTTTATATGGTATTAATACAAATAGTCTAATCGGGAAATCATACATGTATACATTTGGAGTGTATACATTTCTCCTTAGACATTCCAAGCGTTTACATATAAAACTGCTGCTGATCTAGCGACCAAACAAAACCGCTTTAAAATCTTATAACAATGTTATTTCCACTAAAAAACATTTTTTTCTATTTAGCTCGTAAACAACTTGTTTTCACTAAAATTCACATAATTAATGAAGAATCTCTGCTAGCTATTGACAACAGCTTTAATGAAATACAAATTTGTGTTGTATTGAAGAAAAAAATAACAATTTTAATGTTTACTTAAGTTATTCGGTTTAACTTTTCCATAAAAGCGGTGTTGGGCTCGCGTGGCATGAAGGGCTTGCCACAACCCTCTTACGCATTGTAACCCGGCCACCGGAATTAATGGCTATAAAAGTCGCTTGATGACATAGGCCTGAGGTAGTGCCTAGCTGATTATTATTATTATTAACAGGACATGTTTGGAACGGGCGGGTTGGACTGGAAATGGACGTGTCTTTAAACCCGCTAAACGTAAAAAATACCACATGAAACGTAGTACATTCAAAGAGCTTTCAATTGACTTATAGACCACCCCGATCCGAAAAGAGATATATTGTGCGTGTATGTTATCTCGTGTCCGCCATCTTGATTTGAGGGTGTGTAATAGACGTAATATACCATTGGATAGTTTGACAGTACTCAAAGTTTCGTCTGGCATCTCCTGATGAGACTGAAAAACCTTTTTTTTAGAATGGCTCGTGGAATGTAAAGCCCTTATTTGGAGCTCTGTTTTGGTAAAAATTCAATTTAAAATCCAAACGTCTCACGTTGCCGGAGCCTTTCCGGTAAAGCCGAAACCTTTCGAGGATATGATAAATTATAATTTTGTTCTCATTCATATTCGGGCGTACAGGGATTCGTATAATACGTCATTTCTTTCAGATTCAAGGCGCCATCATCGTAGCTTCGGTTTTCGAAATATTCCTCGGGGCCACCGGACTCGTTGGGTTTCTTTTGAAATTCATCACTCCCGTTGCCATTGCTCCCGTAATAGCGCTAATTGGCCTATGTTTATTTCACGAAGCTGCTGAAAACTCTAGCTCGCACTGGGGAGTTTCAATAGGGTAAGATCAATTGTACTAATAGAGCTGTGGCCGTTCACAAACCTTTCTAGTAGGTTCTTCAGCCATTATTCATAATCTTAAGCGTAAAGAAATTATAAGAAATATCGATCAGTTTTAAAGAGTATGAATATTGAGGAGAAACCTTATTGTGTATAATCCCCATTAGACTTTCTTGCGTGGTGGTAAATCATTACACTGTTCTGAGGAACCTATTTCAAAAGCAACCAGATCCTTTAGCTACATAGAATATAATATATTTTTAGGTGTTAATTAACGTCAAGATGAATCGTTTTAATTTAACCCCGTTACTGCAAATTCGTGGAAAATATTTTTATATTAGCCTTTTCTGGTCTTTCTTAATATATAAATAACCCACAAAGAAAAAGCTTTTTTCGATATGTATAGCTTCTATGCCTAAAATAATACGCTTTGGTATCGCCCACATTTCATTTTACAGCACGATGGCACTGTTAATACTCTTATCACAATACTGTGAAAACATCGAAGTTCCGGTATTAACATATTCCAAACGTCACGGACTTAAGATGAAGAAATTTCCGCTCTTCAAACTGTTTCCGGTAAGTCAGTGCAATCGGATTGAGATTTTCACATCGTAATATATTTCGAGAGGAGCTATAGTTTTAGGTGTTAGTGTTTTCCTCAAAACTTGCGAAAACCACCTATCAATGCCGTTATCCTTCGAAAATGCGTATAAGGCACCTCTCTACTTTCTCAGTCAAGTTCCATCAGTTAAAACCAAGAATATATTCAAAATAACAGATAATATGTAGACTCAACTCTAGACCCGGTTTTTATGATTCCTAGAAAATATTTTCCGCCATAGAGAGGAAGCTGTGATCGAACAGGAGTGTACGAAGTAAAAGGTGGAACGATTACACAAGCAGAGGTGGAGGGGCGTGGTTTTTTTCTCTGGTAATCAAGATGCTAACATATGCCCACATATTCCCTGTTAACCTGAATTAATTTTTTGTAACTAATTATTTTCTAGAGCCTTGCATGCCATTTTCGCTCGCTTTTAAGCACCGTGCGTAAGTGGCCCCAAAACAATTAGCCTGAAGAGATGTTATATACACTTGTTCTTTCGGGTTTGAGATACCACGTTGTGGGTTGTCTATAGGTTGAGGCGCTTATTTCGGTAGTTTCAATTAAGCCTTTTCCCCGTTCCAAAGGCTTCACATATTTTCTAGGTTTTATTTTCCGGTTTGAGAGATGTAGCGTTCAGACTTTCTATGCAGGTTGACGTATACGTGTTGATATTGTTCTGATCCCTTCCAAAGGCTTAGCGTTGAAATGTTTTATATGAGTTGAGACAAGCGTGTTTCTGTGGTTCTGATTAACACTTTTCCTTGTAAATGCTGGCATTTAAACGGTAAATAATTATTCTTTCATATGATTTTGAGTTGGTCCTCTTAATCAGTGGAACTGTATTGAGGGCTATAGCCACTAATTTATAAATATAATCTAATATTTCCATTGCATTTCTGTATATTTGGATTTCTCAATATTTCGAATATTTTTCAAATATTGCCATAATTCTTAATATTTATAAGATATCTATCATCTGGTATTTCTCAGATTAAATATTGAAAATATTTGAGGTGTAATATCTTATCTTGTTGCTGAATCCTCCAATTCCAATCGGTTTTGTGCATCTCCGCCGACCTCGAGTACTATACCTGGCTTGCGATTAAAATTATCCATATATATCTATCCCTAGGTATTGCTTACCATATTTTTAGCTTGGACGGTTTGCGCCATTGTGACTGTATCTGACGTCGTTCCAGTTGATAGCAAAATCCGAACTGACACTAAACTGTCTGTTTTGGACCAGACACCGTGGATTCGAATTCCTTATCCAGGTACATTATCAATTGCCAAAACAATCGCTACATAATACTTGACTCATATTTTTAACAGAGTTAAATTAAATATGTTTTCGTCGAATATGGATTCTTGGTAGCTCAGATTTTATCCAGCTAATTATAAAGAAATTTTCTTTTGACACAAATTGACGTTTTATCTATAGAAATAATTTACGGCACTCTATAAGATAGAAACATTAAGACTTTTTGCATACTGCTATTAGATTTCATAAAATGTCTTTAGAAAAGGTTAACGAAATTAGGTTTACGACGACTTTTATTGGATAAACATCGAAAACTCCATTCAAAAGAATGATCCTATATGGAGAAATACGTTTTCTTAAAGGTGATATAATCGTTTTTTACTTTCGTAGGCCAATGGGGCTGGCCAACGGTCAGTTTGGGAGCTGTCTGCGGTTTGATGGCCGGAGTATTCTCATCAGTTCTCGAATCAATTGGTGATTATTACGCATGTGCCAAGATTTCCGGAGCCCCACCGCCACCGTCTCACGCCATCAACAGAGGAATAATGGTGGAAGGAATCGGTTGCCTCTTTGCCGGTGTCGTTGGATCGGGGAATGGACTTACGTCGTTCAGCGAAAATATTGGAGCCATCGGGGTCACCAAGGTACTATACTTTACACTCTGATATATTCATATCACGGGAAGATTTATTTTAGCTCGATTAGCTTAGTTCCACCGCTGAGTTGGTGTTATTAATTTTTCGTGAAAATTGTCCCGCTATCCTGGTGTCGTGGATTGGGACATTGTGTCAGAATTTTTAGCCCGGTGTACCTAGCAACAGAGGCCATACTACCGGAGGCCTATCATCATAGTGCCCTACGCCAGCGTCCCCAAGCCCGGACAGGTGACAAATCCAGCATGGGTAGTAGTACCCTACTACAGATGGTCGCACCTTTGACGCAAGCAACTCAACCCAGCAGAAGGTGCAGCAATGGGTGGACCAATTCCCACTTCGCACACAGCAGTGGGATTAAGAGTGGATACTGAAGCAACTCCAGCCGACACCCTACCTACGTAGGTAAAGAGAAATACCCTTTAGAGAGAGCTCCTAAAGGGGAACGACGTCCACACAGCGGTCCACATAACCCGGCACAGCTGGCACCGGAGATCGCGGTGTGCCCCAAAAGGCCGGGAAACCGGACCACCGTGCCCTCATATGGAGGTCCGCCGCCCCACAGCAGGCTACCCAATCCACCGAGGCGGCCAGTTTGCACGGACCCTCTCCGTTAGCCTGAGCCGAAGCTCAGTTTCCAGCCCAAACCTGACAGAATTCGGAGGTGGAGATAGGACCATTTGATCACCTGGAGCTAACATCTCCCAGTGCGCCACCGCCCTTAATGGTTACAAGAGCCGGACCCCGACTCCCCTGGTAAAGCCACCAGTTATTGCACACTCTAACCCATTGAGGGCCTCGCGGATTGGGACAATAAAGATAATATTTTGTCTTAAAATTAAATAACACCTTTATAAATAATTACAATTTTGATTGAACGAGATAATTTAACGATATCGATCAATGACAGTTTATCGCAGAGCGATTGCTAATCGGATGTTTTGGAAAAGAAAACTCGTCACTCCCTATTCTCTTTGTTGGGACAAATACTGTTAGTCTAGTGTGACGGCGATAACTACGATCCAAAACACGATTGGGTCTCAAATTCGAAAACCACTACCTACGAAAACGGAGCTAATGTTTGTAATCGTCTATTTTATGTTCCAATAAATTTAATGTAATCTTTGTTTATAGGCAAAATAAGCTTTATTTTTACTTTTGAAAGTTGTCCAATTTTCAATATGCCAATTGGGTGTTCCATGAAAAGATATCGCGAATATCGTTATCAGGAAGTTTGCAAAGACTTAGAAACAAATCACGGAGCGTTGTCTGTCTTTAGCAACCTTATTATTTATGTGTTCATTGCTGAAACAGGCTATCATTAAAAAAATGTTGGGATAATATGACGGTTCTTGTTACTTATGTTGATATTTTTAATTATAGTAAACTGTCTATGCCATTTCAAATAACCTTAAATAAACACGTAGTTTCTTAAAATACCTTTGATTGTCTTTAATTGTAGGTTGCTAGCCGTCGTGTCATTCAGTGGGGCGGCATTTTGATGATTGGTTTCGGTATCATTGGAAAGTTCGGGTCAATGTTTGTTATTTTACCGGAACCCGTGTTGGGTGGAATTTTCACCGTCTTGTTCTCGATGGTGACTGGCGTTGGGCTGGCAAACATGCAATACATCAATCTCAATTCATCCAGAAATGTTTTTATCGTCGGGTTCAGCATTTTCACCGGACTTATGCTTCCAGACTGGATGAAAGAACACCCTGGAGCCATCAATACTGGTCAGTTTACCCATGTACACAAGAAATCATTGTTCCTCGAGAATTTTAAGTATACGGTATGTTTAGCTACTAACGGTAGAAATACATAATTTGGATTACATAAGTCTGACAGTACAAAATATTATATGTGCAATTTTTACTCCTTAATGGTATGAAATTAATTTATATATACATACTTACGACTCAATCGCTAGTTTATATGGCTTTGTATCCGAAGCTCTAAATTTGTTGTTCCTGCACTAGTGCATATGCTTTATTCATTTAGCAAAGCTACCTCAGTGTACTTCGTGTCAGAAATAATAAGCGACCGGAGGGGGACGAATGGCGATACTGCATCCGTTGGATGAACTAGGTTCCGTCGACACCCTTTGGATACGAGCTTTCCCCATCCATGTTTCCATTTCTAAAGTGTTAATTTTATTTGCCATATTTACAGGGAGCATACTGGCAGACCAAGTACTAATAGTACTCTGTAGTACTGGAATATTTGTAGCGGGAGCAGTGGGAATATTTTTCGATAATACTATTCCAGGTAAGAAGTTGTAATGTACTTATAGAAACTTGGATGGCTATAGGAAACCCCAAAAGTATTTTTTTCAATGACCTGAGTTGCCTGACATACTTTTAGTTCCAAAAATTAGTATCAGATCTTTTGTTCATTAGTAATTACAATATTAATTCACCATGGTAATGAAAGAAAATATTTTTAATTAGTATATAGTTCGTATGTGGTTCAAAGTTCTGGTTGAATATTATTAAGAAGTAAAAAAAAATTAAAAATAATGGCAAAAATGTCAGGGTTTACGCGGTTTCTGTAAGTTGGAAAAGAGTTTAACATTTCTTGTTTACTCCGGGGCGAAAAAGTTAACTTTTGCTATTATACACATTTTATTGACTTCTCAATTTTATTCTACCCAACACCTAAATTATTGGTGTAATGCAAAACTTGATGGTTAGGATCGAAAGGAGTAATACAACTACTCTTATATTCGGCTATATTAATAGTTTGCTGCTACAAATTGGTTGGTCCGTTAGATCATTTAGATAACACTCTGACGCCATTAAGAGAATTTGTTTTGCACTATTTGTATTCGTATAAGCGAAATATTTACAACTAATACTTTTTTCTTAAGCTAAACGCTATAAATCTGTTAATTCACTCATTCTATTATCTTTTTTTAAAAACAGAGTAGAAATGTTTTACCGCGGTTTGTTTCTTTTTATTTGGTAGGTACCGACGACGAACGTGGCATAACGAAATGGAAGATGCACGGAAGCGAACCTGAAGCTCAGACATGCCAGTGCGCGGAGACAACCTCTACCACTTTAACGATGGAAACCGTCGATTTGAAGGACGCCCAAGATCGTTGCTACAACCTACCGTTCTTCATGTCTTTCATCAGGAGATATTCCGTTTTCACAAAACTACCAATTAGTCCAACATACAAATCATTATGAGGAATTTTTAATTCTGCGAAACTTAATATGAATTTGTAGTTATCCTTATCTTATAATTTTTAAATAAAATATCAAATAAATTTTTAAAACCGAGTGTTTTTGGAGAGTGCCCATCAAAGCACCAAGATTGCTTCTGAAGGCGTACCATTAGCTCAGTTGGTTAGAGTGTTGTGCTAATAACGCGGAGGTCGTGGGTTCGATCCCCCATGCGCCCATGATTAATGAACTTTTACATTTCATAAAACATGTAATCACAATATCAAATAACTATGTCCATGAGTCGTTATAGCACAGTTGGTTAGAGCGTCGTGCGAAGGACGTTGGTTCAATCCCCCCCCCCCCTCTTGGGCCAAGGACCAAGTACATTTTTTAAAGGGCTTACATTTAAGAAAATTTTAACTCACTCTATCAAATCATTTCGCCCACGCCTCATTAGCCCTTAGCTCTCATTTTATCCAATTATTTCACCCACGACCCATTGAAAGCCTTGTTAAAATTGAAATATTAATTACGCACAAAGCTGGACACAATGTTGCATCAGAAGTTAGAAAACTGAAATTGGAATTTTAATTTTTAGTACAAGTTATTATTTTCACCAAACATCTTTTAGAATTGACGCATTATTTAACAGAACTGTTGCTGAAACTCGGTGTATAATTAAATATGTTGCTTGCTAGTAATTGCTGAACATTTCTAAATGTAGATGGCGCAAGCATCTCTATTGATAAGCTTGAAAAAATAATTATCTTTCATTTCGAGTATCTGAAGGATACGTATTCTAAAATTAATTGTTTTATAAATTATTAGATTTTGATATTTTAATAAATAACGAACTTCACAAAGGGATTCTAATATACGTGTACTTTACTTCAGGGACGTCGCTTATAGATCTTCACTTATACTTGCGATTCTGCGAACAGAAACATATGTAGGCCTTTAAGTACTTATAGGTTTTAAGCCAAAGTGGGGCCGGCACCATGACCCTAAATTTTTTAGAATTGTAATTTCGTAATTCGCAGTGTCATTTGTAGATTTGTTTTTATTTTAATGGCATGACCCAGGTTCAAATCCTTTCTCCCGTGACTAAATATTTTTTGAATTATATTTATTAAAAAAAAATTTTATAGGGTTATATTTTTAGTTGAAACAACTTCTCTATCGGTGGTAATTCAATGTGCGTATTTACTTTCATTTTCTTACATGAAAATTCGAGAAAGAGGATTGTTTTACTGTGGAAGGCACCCCATGCTTCTTTTGCTGTGGAAGACGCTTGATGGTACTTGTACGGTTGAAAGCACTTTATGATAATTGTACTTAGGCGATTTTACGCGTAGGACCACTAAACGCGAGGACTCCTAAAGGTACTTCTCCCGTGGAAGAAACCTGACGGTACTGTTGAAGACATAACTGCACTTTTGTTAATAAAATCAAAACTTAGGTTGTAATAAAAGTATATGGAAGTCTATTTGTGAAAAAACAAAATTATTAAAGATGCATAATGTTATTTAAATTCAATATCATTGAAAAATATAAATTTTTTGGGTCTAATATTGACATGACGTTCAGGTGAAAGCAGTTAGTATGATACATTATTAGTCAGTACATTTGCTTAAAGGGCAACGCAAGTGGCCATGTTGGGGGGGGGGCGCTTGGTTTGGAACTATGTTTTCTTCTGCGAGTTGTAAGTTGGTTTTCCAAGGAGGATTTTATACAGCGCGAAAACCTTATTCTCCTTGGTGTAACCACGTGACGCAATTTCGCTCTCATTCGCGAATTTTTAAATTTTATAAGCTTAATTTGTTTATTATGGGGAAAAGAACTGAGTTAGTTTCCAAGAGTTTGACGTTGATAATTTCGAATTAACAATGTTTTGGAATACAATTATTTGCCAATTGAATATTTATAATTAGGCTTTGAACGCGGTAAATCTCTGCCGCTAGCATCACCTTGGATTAAGAAAATTCTTAATCCAAGGCCTCACACACTTGGTCCTATATTCCGTTTCCCTTAAAAATTTCCCTATCAATATACCCCGACAGAATATTTATATTGGTTTTATTACATTTCTTTTGTATAAAGGATCCGATTTGTCGGTAAGCTCTGAAACTTCACTTTCTTCGGCCATTTCCATGACTAAAGAATGCATGGATTTTGCATAAAAACCGCGAGAGGCGCATTTATACAAAATAAATTCGGCAAATATGGTAATGCTTTGCTTACAGAGGGAAAAGCTATGCGTAGTTGTTCTTTTTTTCTATAAGATAATTTACCCCCTCTGCATGGTCACTTGCGTTGCCCTTTAAGCAAACGACATTAACCACCACAATTCAGAAATTTGTGGAAGCAACATTTTCCCTTCACAGCAAACTCTTAAGCAATTGCAGTATTTGAGATAGTAAACCGGAATCAGTATCTGACCGTCCATTACTTCACTAAGTTCTATTTTACAATCTATAAAGTCTTTTCTCACACTTTTGTCTAAAGCCGCCATTTGATCCAACTGCAATCAAGAAAGATTTCGTATGAATCTGTTTCAATAAACAATTTTGATTCAATGGGAATAAAGGTGAATTTCACTGTATCTAAAAGTTTTGGATCTAATATTTTTAAATCCAGTTTGATTAAGAAAATAGATCAGATCCAATTTTATTATAATAGGAATAAAGATAATTTTTACCAAACCGATTTGACGCCAAATAAATAAAGAATATTTTATCGAGTCTCTTGATAACAATTTGGAAAATTTATTTATTTAACCACAGTTGATTTCAGTCTGAAAAAAACATTTGATCAAAGTCAATTGGTTTCCAATTTGATCAAATAAATGTTTCCAATTTGATCAAAGTCCATTGGTTTCCAATTTGATCAAAGTTAATTTGTTTCCAATTTGATCAAAGTTAATTTGTTTCCCATTTGATCAAAGTTTATTTGTTTCCAATTTGATCAAAGTTAATTTGTTTCCAATTTGATCAAAGTTTATTTGTTTCTAATTTGATCAAAGTTAATTTGTTTCCAATTTCAGCAAAGTCATAATTAATGAATTATTAAATTTAAATTTATTAATACAGTTTCGAGCACTGAATAACAGTGCCTTCTATATGTCAAAAATTAGTTTTTCGAGAGAAGTATCCTTGCCCTTTAAAGGAGTATATTTTAAAGAGGAAAATCGTCTGCTAATACGTTCTACGAATAGTTTTAACGTAATTAGCGCCAGTAACCCTTAGCTTATGTTAAACCTGGTGACACAAATTTTTGAAACAATGTGATCCACAATAATATTGTAGAACTTTATACTCCATTTAACAATTATTTTATGTTACAAATATTATTTTTTTTCGTTATCAAAATTTTTCGTATATTATGTAGGGATGCATCGATATGGGTACAGCCAATATATCGGGCGTAATATTGGCGTCAAGTTCAAGTGGCATAATATATTCAGATGGTTGCGGTGGAATGATATCTGGTGTCGGTAATGGTAGTCGACTCATTGCGTCTGCGTTTCCGTTCTTGGAACCAGGTCGATATTTTATAACGTAGTCGTAGGCAGCAGTTGTGGTAGGTATTTGTTTTGCAGGCTTCAATAGAGTAGCAAGTAGACTGTGGTCTGTAAGTAATGTAAATTTTCTTCCTAGAATGTACTCACGGAATTTGGTAACCCCAAAGATTAGAGCGAGAGCTTCTTTTTCAATTTGGCTGTAGTTCTGCTCGGCTTTGTTTAGAGTTCGTGAGGTTCAACGTGTGAGAGAACAGCTCCAACTCCACTGGGTGAGGTGTCACAGGCATGTTGTCAGAATTTATAGCCCGGTGTACCGGTAAGAAAAGAACCACACCACCGGAGGCCTATCATCAGAATGCCCTACGCCAGCGTCCACAAGCCCGGACAGGTGACAAAACCAGCATGGGTAGCAGAACCCCACTACTGATGGTCGCACCCTCGACGCAAGCCGCTCAACCCAGCAGAAGGTGCAACAATGGGACGACCAGCCCGCCACTTCGCACACAGCAGTGGGATAGAGAACGGATGCTCTAGCAACTCCGGCCGACACCCCACCTACAAAGGCAGGGAGCCAAGCCCTTTGGAGAGAGCTCCTAAAGGGGAACGGCGGGCACAAAGTAGCCCGCATAACCCGGCACAGCTGGCACCGGAGATCCCGGTGGGAGCCCAAAAGGCCGGGAGATGGGTCCGCCGTGCCCTCATACGGAGGCCCGCAGCCCCACAGCAGGCTACTCAATCCGCCGAGGCGGCCAGTCTGCTCGGCCCCTCTCCATTAGCCTGGGCCGAAGCCCAGTATCCAGCCCACACCTGACCGAAGTCGGAGGTCGGAGATAGGACCCTTTGGACGGAGCTAACATCTCCCAGTGCGCCACCGCCCTTACGGGTTACAAGAGCCGGACCCCGACTCCCCGGTAAAGCCACCAGTTATTGCACACTCCGACCCCTTGAGGGCCAGGTGTCACAGGCAAGAGTAATTTGCTTAGTTGGATCGTAGTGCACTAGAAAATAATGCGAAGTTAATACTCCCTTGGCTCGTCGGAAGGAATCTGCAGCACTAGAGTCCCATTTCCATTCTTCACCCTTGCGTGTAAGTTTGTAGAGCGGTGCCAATAATGTAGACATATTTGGGAAAAACTTGGCGTAATACGTTACAAGTCCCACAAATGAGCGAAGTTCAGGAACGTTCTTCGGAATCGGCGCTTCAGTAATAGGCTTCAGGTGTTTTTGCTATGGGTGTAGACCTTGAGCATCAAGTATGTGTCCCAGGTACTCGACTGACTCGACCAGGAACTCACACTTTTCTTTTCGTAACTTTGCTCCAGAACTTTCCAGATGAGAGAGAACTTTCTCTAAGGTACTGATATGTTCTTCGTTGCTTCTACCAGTCAAAAGCAAATCGTCTTGAAAAATTGCTATTATCTCAATAGCGGCAAGAATTTGTGCCATTTGTCTTTGGAATGCAGCAGCAGCTGATGAGACTCCCAACGGCAATCTGGTATATCTGAAAAGTCCCTTTTGAGTGTTTATTACCACTAGATTTCTTACTATACGATGTGTAACTCCAAACTAGTGTAAGAGTTATGCAAAAGGATTAAACACACAACGATTTAAAGTACACTATAAAGCCAATTTATTGTTATGATATTTTAAACATTAAAATATTTCAACTAAGAAAAGGCGCGACATGTTTCGGCTTATGGCGAGTACGCCGCCATTTTCATACACAGTTACAGGTCTAATATTTTAATGTTTAAAATATCATAACAATAAATTGGCTTTATAGTGTACTTTAAATCGTTGTGTGTTTAATCCTTTTACAGATTTCTTACTCTTAGTCAATCTCTATTTGATTGTAGGTGTCATTGAGATCAAGTTTCGTGAAACGTTGACCACCGTTGAGGTTAGAAAAGAGTTCGTTGATTTTTGGCAGAGGATATTTCTCGGTAGATGTAGCTTTGTTGGCCGTAAGATTGAAACTTCCGCATATTCTGACTGCGTTGTTTGGCTTGATAGCGACGACAATCGGTGCAGCCCATTCTGACGTTGCAACTGATTCTATGACTCCATCGGATTGAAGTCGGTATAATTAGCTATTAACTTTTTGTCTATGCAGGTGAACTTGAACTCCTTTGATTTTTTTCCCAAACCAGGTGATAACAGTTTACTGTGTCTCGTTAATATTTCATTAGTTCGGACATCGGTAGAGCCGGAAGTGGTCCAGTGTTTACGATTTTGTCGTGGAGCTAGGTTGAAGGCTTCGATCCAGTTTCGGCCACACAAGCTTAAACCAGGATGAAAGACAATTAAAAGGGGAAGAGACTTGCTTACGTTCCAGTAAGTAGAATTGACTATGGTATATCCCTTGATTTCAACAAGGAATCCTGTGTAAGATCGAAGTGTCGTGGGCGCTGGTAGCAAATTTGGTATATTGGTTTTCTCTCCAAGCTTCTTATATGTCTCGACGGACTTTACTGAGCAGGCAGCTCCTGAATCGTGCTCCTTGGTAAATTTCTCGCCATTGATTTGAAACTCGTATAGGTATGGTTTCGGTGCTGGATCTGGCGTGGCAAATTGAAATAATGAGTATTCATTAGATTCATTCTTCTTACTATCTTGCTGAGTCGAGCTTCCGGACTGGTTTGACGCTTGATCTAAGGAGTGTAGTTGGTTGTACTTCGGATTTTCGAAATTTTTGTCATTCTTATTTCTTTTGTCTCGTTCCGCAGATAAGCATACGCGAACCAAATGACCCTTCTTTTGGCAGTAGGAACACTGGACATTCATATGCTCACATTTGTCGGCTCGGTGATCAGGCTTTCCACATCTGTAGCACTGATTTCTACAACGATAAACGGGTTTAGAGTTGCTACTTTGGAATTTATTACCACGTCGTCCAGTAGTTTTGGGGGAAAGTGCGTTGATCGGTTCAGGTTCAGTTGTAGTTGACTTTTCTTTCAGAATTGATAGATTTTTAGCAGTGGACTCCATACTTATGGCAATTTCTATGGCTTGATGTAGCGTTAAATCTGCTGCTGGTACTAGAAGAAATCGTCCTTGTATATCTTCGTTTTCGATTCCAGCTACTAAACGGTCTCGGAGCATCATATCGAGATTGGTCCCGAAGTTGCAGAATCTGGCTAGCCATCATGATTCTGCAATAAACGATGCAACTGAGTCTCCTTTATCTGGCTTCCGATTACCGAAATTGATGCGTTCGGTGATTGCAGACGGTGCAGGATCAAAGTGATTGTTGAGTATGGTGACTAAATCGTTATACTGTTTATCTGCAGGCTTCGCCGGGCTTACCAAACTTCTCAGGCAAGTTTTCATCAGTAATTTTGTTCGCTTTCAGATACAGCTCCATTCTCTCTGCATTTAAGGTCCATGTTTCGCTAGATTCATCAAACTGTTGAAATGTTCCGGTAGAAGGCATGATGACTTGAGTAATTGTAGTGATCTTCAGTAAGAACTAGTAGTTGTAGAAGTCGTCAGCAGGAACAGCAAAATCTGGTACAATAGTTTATCCCTTATCGCGTCGCCATTTTTGTATCGTGAGGTTCGAGGTAGTAGAGAGAATTAAGACTATGCGAAAGTTACGATAAAATCAAGTTTATTTACAAAATGAGAGAACTGTGCATTTAGATGACATCGCCAAAAGTGTGATTAGCGGTGTCGTACTTTTCTTTATATACCCTTCATTTGGGGGATAAAAAAACGAACTTTGTACATGAATAAAAAATTGAAAATATACACGTCTGAACATCGGAAATTCTTCAGCAATTGAGCTCGTTTTCTCCGTATCTTCAACTGCGTCGACTTGTACGACTATTTTCAGAACTTGGCTTGCTTCTAAGCTAAGGAGCGGCACTTCAAGATTCGGTACTACGTAGAGCTTCTCGTTGATGATGTTTCCCTGATACTTGAGCTGTGCTTGTATCACTCCAAGACATCGTAGCTCCTTGCGACCTTGACCGAATAATCGTCTATCGGAGTCTCTCATTGATCCGGCTAGGTTCGTATTCTGGACGATTCAGCTCGATATGGCGCTGACCTACGCTCCATTGTCCACCTGAAATTTTATTAGCTGCTTTCCAATAGAGATCGTAGCTGTCCATCTTTTCGTTTTGCCACCTTTTATCACTCCAAGTAAAGCTTCTGGTTTCGCGCTTGAGCTCGTAATTTCCTCCACTGCGGTACTTCTACACATTGTTTTGAAGTGGCCTTTCTTTTGACAATTAAAGCAAGTGGTATTTTTTACTGGACACTTCTCTCGAGGGTGTGACCTTATATTTCCACAATTAGGAACAGCCACCATTTAATGCTGGTTCTTTGGTAGATTGCGTCGCATTCCTCGGATTGTCTAATCTGCGTCTTGCTGGTTTCCTTGGGGCATCATATTGGGCGTCAGATGCTGAATTTGATTTGTTCGCGTGAAGTCGATCTACTTTGACCTTGTCTTTAATGGATCTCTTACTGTTGACGTTTTACTTGTTCGTTTTGTTTCTTCATCGTTACAGCTTTCTCGAGGGTTAGATTCTTTCTAGTTGTAACTTCTCGGACCGACCCTTGTCTCGTATCCCTACGGCGATACGGTCGCAGATCATTTCCTCGTGCAGATCTCCATATTCGCAGTGCTTGGCTAGTGTATATAACGACGTAATAAACTCCTCCATACATTGTTGAACTCTGGAGTTGAATTTAGCGCGTTCATATGTACGATTTCTTTTCACGACATAATGTTTTTCATATCGTGTTTTGACGGTATCGTAGACGGCTGCTTCGACGGTAGTCAACTTAAATGACTCGTATATGGCTTCTGCTTGTGGTCCCATAAAGTACACCAGGGCGTTGACTTGTTCCGTTTCCGAACTTTTACTCAGTCCAGACGCAAGGCGAAATCGTTCGAATCGCTTGATCCATGCCGGCCAGTCACTGATCTGGAACGAGACTGTAGTTTGGGCAGGTAGCATGATGAACAGGATAACACGTGATGAGCACCGGAATGAATCGGGAACGAAGCAAGACTGGATCAGCAGGCAGGAGCAATTATCTGGAACGGCTGGGTTTTACTCTGACACCATGTTTAGTTAGCCGGGATCAAGAACCAAGACTTAAAATCATTAAAATATCTATTGTCTGATACTAAATAGTCGTCATACAATGTACAGGATTAAATGCTACATATTTACCAGTTGAAGGCCTAGAAGCGAATGGCTCCGATTCAAAATGACCAGTGTTATTAATACGTTCGTAAAACATATATTTGCTTTATGCTTAAGCTTTTTTATCATATCCCCCGATAAGGTCTATTAGACCTTTCGTCACTAATATATCAATTACCTAGTAATTTCGTGTATTAATAAATGAATTCTTGTGTATTACAAAGTATTACCAGGTATTCTCATATGTTACCTGGTATTATCGTGTATTACCAAGTATTACCAGGTATTATAGTGTATTACCAAGTATTACCAGGTATTATCGTGTATTACCAAGTATTACTAGGTATTATAGTGTATTACCAAGTATTACCAGGTATTATCGTGTATTACCAAGTATTACCAGGTATTACCAAGTATTACCAGGTATTCTCGTATATTACCAGGTATTATCGTGTATTACCAAGTATAACAACGGGGGCGAAGGGATTCACTTATCATAACCCTATTCCCACTGTATGCTTTATCCTTATACTTCGGTATAATGCAACAAACTAAACCATTTTCTACGGCGCAACTACGTACTAATCTTTCAAGTCAGTTGGGGGGTTTGTTAGTAACGTTGGATCTTTTAAGTACTTTTTAACATCTTTGTCCTGTTCTCGTAAAATCGCGTCTAAATCTAGCACAGCGACGGAAGATTCTTTATTTGGGGAAACAATTGCGGCCTGCTATATAGCCTCCCTATAGGTAAAGATTTAGCTTCGTCACTATTTTCAGGGTTCAACGGCTTGCAATCTGAGCAACCACCTCGTCAGCTTACCGGTGGGATCTTTCGATCGGTGTAAGCATTCTAAGCTCTTATGCCGGGTTGGCTTGTTTAAACCATGGTTTAAATCATGGTTTAAAACAAGTGATTTTTTAAAAAAAAGACAACGTTTTTTTAATAATTGGGTTTTTTCAGTTAACTAAAAATTATTCCCAAATGTTTGTACATTTTCTTACCGAAATGATTATATTTCTAAAACATTTACAAGGTGACCATATTTCCTATATTTTCAATACCTTCCTATAAATTCCTTGGGTTTTCTCATGTAGTATATAACCCGAAAACATTCCGTCGTCGTGTACCATTCTTCATCATATATTTCACTTTATTTTATCTACTGTTTATCGATAAGAATCTTTAATTTTGCTTATGGTTTTTCCTATATTTTCCTTTAAAATTTCCAATTTTTTTTATAAATTTTTCGAGGCATTTTCTTGGGCACCCTGTATTTATACCAAATCAAAAATGAAACTAAAACTAAAACTTCGTTCTGGTCACGTGAGACTTGTTATAAAACTCATTAATTTTTAGTTCATTGGTAATATGTATGCACGGTTAAACAAAAGCGAAAAATAGATTGAAAGTAAAAAAAACCGTTTTTTTGTGTTTTTATAAAAAAAAAGTTTTTTTTCCAACCCTTCTCTTATGGTCACAGTATATGCTTTAAAATTCAATCCTTGAATGTACGGTAGGAAATGTTTTACAGTTTCTACGATTGCTAAACATTCCCTCTCAGTCGTAGAATATTTTCGCTCTCCCTTGCTCAGAGTTCCACTAACATACCGGATTACCCCTTCATTGCCGTTGAATTTTTGACTCAAAACTGCCCCGATCCCGACGTCAGCTTCCCACGCTAACTTACTAATTCCATCCTTATGTAATAGTTGGGTGATGGGCTCTATCATTTTTGCATCTTCTGTTTCATTTAAGACTAATTAGTCTTTGGAATGTTCGAATTTCGGGGGGCATTGGTAACGCCAAACATTAAGACCTTGGGGCGGCATAGGCCTTTGTTGGTAACAAAGGATGCTTTGTCACGACTTTCTTCGTTTAAGGGGATTTGCCAATAACTCGAACGGAGGTCAATTAAGGTGATATAATTTGATCTGGAAATCGATTCGAAAATATCGTCCATTCTAGTCATGAGAAATTTGTCCTGCTTGGTCACACCTGTGTAGCCTGGATATTGTCGGCTTATTTTTAAACCATGTACGAGAGACAAACTGTAAAATACTCTTTTATATATAATAATATATATTTATATTTACATGACAACTATTAAATTATCTAGAAGAGAGAATAGAAAAAAAGATTCGACAAGTTAGGTCGCACTCCGGAACCAAAGAGAATTTGTCCAGGGTCGCGACGTCCCTTATATAGTGGGCCCCTGGAATGACACTACCGGTCTCCAACCTAATTGGCTGGAGAAGAAAGCCCGCCAAGAAATCACTGTGGTACCATAGTAAGCGCTACCGGTGACTTTACCCCGCTCTTAACCCTTCGGGTCAGAGGTTGCCACTTTGGGAGAATTCCGAAGGTAGACGACGCGAGCGAGGATGAGTCATCTTGTCTTTCCCCAGCAGCCATGGCAAAAAACAACGAGAGAAAGAGAAAGGCTGTTAGGGACAAAGCCAGTGGCGTAGCGTACACGGGGTTTGCCAGACAGGTTTCCCTGGGCCCTCGCCTTTTTGGGGGCCCCATCGTGATCGCGAACAAGAATAGGTGGCCCGGGTGGGAATCACTGCCAGTGGCAAAAATTAGGGTAAAAATTTTTATTTCAACTATTTCATCTAAAATAATAGCTTATAATTAAAAAATAAATGGCTACAACGGCCTATGAATTTCTAAGCAGTGGGTTTAGCCATTGAGTTGGAAATATTAATCTAATGATCCAATCAAATCTGCTCCCCGCGAAACAAGTTTTGAAAATTACGAATGTGTTGTCTGCTCTAAATGATTAGAAAACTTTATCATTCTACCAGTGGCGCCATCCGCTTTTTGATGTGGTGATCTTAAATCTTTTTGCGGGCAAACGCGATAGATGGCCACACGGGTAGAATGATAAAGTTTTCTCGTCATTTTAGAACAGACGGAAGTTACGACCAGGGTTGGACATAACGATATTTTTTAGTAGTCAGCCTGACTATTGAGCCTTTTATCTTAATTTATTTTAATATTCACTGACTAGTGGGGGTAAAAATGGGGGTATAAAAACCAGAAGGACAGCCAACATTTTGCTTTACGGTCAGAATTAAAATAGGAGTTTATTATCACTTGAGTTACATGATGTGATTTTTTTTAAATCAAATGGGATTGATGAATGATGAACTTCATTATTCATGAATGTTTAGGTAAATTTTTAACTAGTCAAATTGACAAATACAAAATGAAATAATTAATTTGCTTTCCGAAACTATGGAAACTAAGATAGTCAATAATGTAAAGGAAGCGCCATTTTTTTCTATCATTATGGATACAACTCAAGATATAATAAACATTCAGTTTATTAGTTTTACTGATATCGGCAGATTTCCGAGGATAGCCAGAGTTCCTAAACAGTACTGATGACCCCCAAAAAGGCGAAACCGGACTTCTGTTGGAATGTCTGGCCTAAATTTTGACTTTTGATAAACTCAAGATGTAATTAAAGTTGATCAACTAAGCCAAGTCTTTCGTTACATTCAAATTGAGAAAGATTAAAGTGGAAAGCCGATAAATATTAAGATTAAAGAATCTTTTTTATGGATTTGAAAAAGTTGAGGATCAAACAGCTACAGATTTGAAATCAAAAATACTCCGCGGAATGGAAACTAAAGGTAGTAACATTTCAAAATGCCGTGGACAAGGATATGACGGAGCTGCCATTATGAGTGGCTTTTATAATGGAGTGCAAAAGAGGATTCTCGACAAAGAGAGAAATGCTATACACATTCATTGTGCTGCCCACAGACTAAATTTTGTTCTAAACGATGGAGTCAGTGCAATACCGGAAGTTCAAATTTTTTTCGGTGTAATAGCATCAAGCTCTGGGACTCGTTGTCAACTTTTCTAAAAGCAGATGAAAATATTTCTAATCTAAAACTCAAACGTCTTTGTCCCACTCGGTGGTCATCGAAGGACGATTCGTTACTAGCCGTCAGGTTCCGATACAAAGATATTTTGTGAGCATTATCAAAAATTATTTGAACTTGTAAATCTCAAGCTGAACAAAACGAGGCACGAAATTTGAGAAAAAAATTGACGTCTGCTAATGCAGTTTCAAAGCTCTTCAAAATTCAGACATCGACCTTTATCAAGCCAATTCGCTGCTGTTGCAAGCCCACCAAGAATTGACTGAATATCGAAACTGTTTATAAAACGCAAAGGAATTTGCAATAGAGTTAAGTGTCGACTTAGGAGTGAAGGTCGAATTTTGCAGCAAGCGCATAAAAAACGAAAAAATTCTTCGAAGAATTATGGAAGGCTAACGGATGGAGAGGCAAAATTTTGCATAAATGTGTTCAACAGATGCCTAAATGTCGTTTGTAAACAATTGAAGGACCGATTCGCAAGTTTGAGTGATGTCATAAATAATTTTAGAGTGATTCAACCTCAAGAACTGGTAAAAATGTCAAATTACGATTTATACAAGGAAACCCAAAAACTCGTCGAAAAATGACATCAGTGAGAACTTACCAGAACAATTAATAACACTCCGTTCATGTCTTAAAAAATGTAACTGGACTTAGATCAGTGAAACATCTAGCTAATCTTTTGCTTATCGAAAACGTGGCTCTATCTGCAAGTATTCTAGATGTTTGGACTGCGTTTATGTTGTTTTAACCTTAGCCGTTACAGTTGAGTAGAAGGAAAGTGAGGGCGAGGCTCCGATCCTAGGATCGAGGATCGAGGATCCAGGATTTTAGGGCTGAAATGGGGGTAAAATCGTCGAAAAGTCAATGTATTTATGATATTTCTCGCGACGATTTGTTTTCCCGTATATCAACATATTGTGTCCAGGCCAACTTGTTCATTTATCTACGCTTATCTCGAAAGATACTTGAACGTATATCTTATCAAGCTTTATCGTACGGAATAAGTTGAAATGATGTAAAAATTGATAACCTAGGCGACGCGTGCGCAGATTACCCCGGGGGACGCGGTTAATTTGAATTTAAGAGTGTTTTGACGTCATGGAATATTCGTTGTTAAAGTAGAATGGAAATATTTTTAAACTTCATTTTAATATCATTGTAGTACGCTTGACACTTGAACCAATCTCACGAGTATTTCTTAAAACGAATATCTCGATCGCGTTTTATCGTACGAAATAAGTGGAAATTATGTAAGTTGTATGATTAATAACCTAGGCAGGAAGATAGCGCGCGCGTGCGCGGATTACCTGGGAGGCGCGGATTGCCCGGGCGCGCGGTTAATTTGAATTTAAAACATGGATTCCCTCTCCGAAATAATTCATGTACCCAAAATTGGACCGCAAGTTTTTTTCTTTTAGGGGAATCTCTATGGGAGTTTAACATTACAATAAAGCTAATAGGTCCAGTTTGGGGTACTTTTGGTCCGAAATGGGGTACATAGGGCCGAAAATGGTGACTTTGGTCGTTTTAAGGGTACTTTTGGTCTATTTTGGTCCATTTTTGGGTACATCAGAAAAGCAGTTGGAAAAACGAAGAGCCTTATTTTTTTTTTCCACCCATCTCCAAACTCCAAAAATTTATTGCTTTAATTTATTTATCGCTTCCGTAGGTATAAAATAAGATAAAAACCACTTACCTATATTTTAATTACGGTAAATTAAAAATACTTCATTAGTGTACTAAGTTACGTTTAAAAGAACCTTTTGTAACAATTCCAATATGTAAATATAGGTATAAGGATTGAAAAAATACTTAAAGTGGTTTTACTGATAAACTCTAAAGGAATTTAACTTTAAAGGGTATCTTAGATTATTGTTTTTAATTTTATTCAAGTTGAAAACGTATTAAGAGTCCTTCAAAGTACTATAAAGGGATTTTATTTACGAACTTAATTCATATTTTCTTCAAACTTTCAATTCGCTTTTATTACTATTTAAATACGGTAAAATATAATTCTTATACACAAATATAGTCAGAAAGATACTATAAAACACTAAAATTAAAATTAAATTAAATTTGTGTGGATAAGATTTGTAAATATCATTTTGAAACTAATAACTTTCACGCTTTATTTAAGTCAAGCCAATAAAAACAATTACCTATATTTTAAATACGGTAAAATATAAATACATTTCCGATATGTAAATAGGTAGAATAACCCTATGAAAAGTTCCTTTTTCTACTTTTAATACGACAACACACAACTCTGATACGCAAATATATAAAGAAAATATAAAAAAAAATTTACTCTACGTTCGATACGTTAAAATACATTTCCGATACACACAAATATAGATAAAGAAATACTATAAAATGTAAAAAGGTAGAAAAATACTACACATTAACCATTATGAATTTAAGCTTACAACATCCTTCACGTATAGAGCATAACATATATGTTCAGAGTTAACTTGTTTCCTCGTTATCTTTATCGCATGTGTTTTAAATAGCGTATGGAATAAGTTAAGAATGTACTGAAATGGTGTATGTTTAAACCTCGTAGAATAAAGAGTAAAACATATGTTCAGAGTCGGCTTGATTACTAAAGCGAATAACACAGAGACGTTTCAGGTGTAGTCACGTAGGAAGAAAAATACTACAACACTCTCTATACTCTACATTCAACACGTTAAAATATACTTCCGAAATACTACAAAATCTCTATACTTTACCTTCAATACGTTAAATTACATTCCAATATGTAAATATAGGAGGAAAAATACTACAAAAGCCTCTTTTCTTGGCGTTCAATATGTTAAAATAGATTTCTGAAATGCAAATGTAGGTAGTAAATACTACAAAATCTCTATACTCTACCTTCAATACGTTAAATTACATTCCAATATGTAAATATAGGAGGAAAAATACTACAAAAGCCTCTTTTCTTGGCGTTCAATATGTTAAAATAGATTTCTGAAATGCAAATATAGGTAGTAAATACTACAAAAGCCTCTTTTCTTGGCGTTCAATATGTTAAAATAGATTTCTGAAATGCAAATATAGGTAGTAATTACTACAAAAGCCTCTTACTCTACGTTCAATAGGTTAAATTAATGATATGCCTCCGATCGAATCGTTCATTTTTTCCTATTTAAATATACGCATTTAAATTAGAATTGCTTCTAGTGTTCGGCAGTCGATTAATTATTATCCACAAATTTTCCGATTTATTTAAAAAACGTTGGTAAAAAGAATATCATTTTAACTTATTTAATTGTGTTTTTTACCCAACCAAGCATTTATTTGAATAAAATTGGTATTTATTTAAATAACCAATAGTTAAATAAAAATTGTTTAATGTTTAAATAATCGAAAGTGAACAAGCCTATTTTTTAAATAAAACAAACAGACTTTAGAGTTGATAAGATTTGTAAATATCTTTTGAAACTAATAATTTTCACGCTTTATTTAAGTCAAGCAATTACATTTTTTAAAATGAAAGAAGTTAAACAATATAAAAATTTGTAAATATTGTAAATATTTTTAGGTAATAAAGAAATTAAGAAATGTTTTAATTAAAATATCTTTCATTTTCTACTACATTTTTAAAAATGAAAGAAGTTTAACAATATAATTATTCTAATATAATTGCAAAATCAGGTATTATTTAAAGTACAAATGCATTATTTAGTGAAGCAATTCTTATTTAAATACTTTTATTTAATTAATTTGTGTATCTGAAATGTATTTATTGAAAAATAAGTGGGTTTTACTATTTATCACGGTTTTTTATATATATATATATTGGAATTGTTACAAAAGGTTCTTTTAAACGTAACTTAGTACATTAATTTATTTTGGAAGTTCAAAACGTATTAAGAGCCCTCCAGAGTACTATAAAAGGATTTCATTTACAAACTAAATTAATATTTTCTTCAAACTTTCAATTCGTTATAATTTGAATTTAAATGAAAACATCATGGATTATAGGTGCGTAATCTACTATTAGACCGAACGGATTAAAAAATACTTAAAGTAAGTGGTTTTACTGATAAACTAAAGGAATTTAACTTTAAAGGGTATCTTAGATTATTGTCTTTAATATTATTCAAGTTCAAAACGTATAAAGAGTCCTTCAAAGTAATTTAAAAGAATTTTATTTACGAACTAAATCCATATTTTAGAAGTTAGTTTGTATGAAATACTTACTAATACCTGAAAAATGGACTTTAGAGTTGATAAGATTTGTAAATATCATTTGAAACTAATAATTTTCACGCTTTATTTAAGTCAAGCAATTACATTTTTAAAAATGAAAGAAGTTAAACAATATAAAAATTTGTAAATATTGTAAATATTTTTAGGTAATAAAGAAATTAAGAAATGTTTTAATTAAAATATCTTTCATTTTCTACTACATTTTTAAAAATGAAAGAAGTTTAACAATATAATTATTCTAATATAATTTCAAAATCAGGTATTATTTAAAGTACAAATGCATAATTTAGTGAAGCAATTCTTATTTAAATACTTTATTTAATTAATTTGTGTATCTGAAATGTATTAATTGAAAAATAAGTGGGTTTTACTATTTATCACGGTTTTTTATATATATATATATTTTGGAATTGTTACAAAAGGTTCTTTTTTAACGTAACTTAGTACATTAATTTATTTTGAACTTCCAAAATAAATTAAAGAGCCCTTCAGAGTACTATAAAAGGATTTCATTTACAAACTAAATTAATATTTTCTTCAAACTTTCAATTCGTTATAATTTGAATTTAAATGAAAACATCATGGATTATAGGTGCGTAATCTACTATTAGACCGAACTAATTAAAAAAAAATACTTAAAGTAAGTGGTTTTACTGATAAACTCTAAAGGAATTTTGGAATTTTCTAGAATAGCAAAGTAAAACTAAAACGTAAACCAAGTTTAAAACGAAACTAATAACTGGGAGAAAGGTTGAAATAAGTAATTTTTTTTTGATTTTTCGTTTTTTAATTTTTGAGTTCCCTATATTATTATAAACTAAATTAAATATAATTTTTGAAAATTTGTGATAAAAGATCTGCTCCTTCGTGTTTTACATATATTTAAAAACTCGAGATTTTAATGAATTGTTTTCAAAGCATGAAAAATATAGCAGATCCTTTGATTTTAATTGTAGTTAGTAGTTACTTAAAAAAAAAGTCGCTAGCTGACTTGGAGCTGGTGTAGTTAAATTTTAAAAATGTGTATTTTAAATTTTGTTTGTAAAAGTTTTTTTGAAAAAGTTTAGTATTATAGTTTAAATTTATTAAATAAAATAAAATATAAATTATACATTTGGTTTAGTATTTTACTATTGCAAGTAAAATTAATAGTAATTTCAATTACTTTTTTAGTTTTTTTTACAAATATGCAAACTATTTAGTTATTTCAAAAACATACGTCGAATTATTTGGTATTCGAAATACTATTGGTTAGTCAAGGAAATGTTCAAATATACGTGTATTTGGTCATTTTGATGGTCAAATAGCCCAGTATGGAACTGCGAGATGATAGTCAGACATTGAGACGCGGGTGGCGCCCGTGCCCCAGCGTCCGCGCCAGCCCCGTCGGTGCCCCATTTCACATTTCAGACGTCGACGGAGGCTCGGGGCACCATCAGGGCGAGGGCGCGGACGCTGGGGCACGGGCGCCACCCGCGTCTCAATGTCTGACTATCATCTCGCAGTTCCATACTGGGCTATTTGACCATCAAAATGACCAAATACACGTATATTTGAACATTTCCTTGACTACATGACTGAAAAATTGTTTAAAGCTCCATCTACTTGATTACAAAATTTGTTAAATACTTGGCTTTAAGGCCATCTAAATTAAAGTTAGAAGAAGCTAGACAAAGAGAAATTGTTCTGAAAAATAAAATTAAATATATAAAAACTAACCAATAGTATTTCGAATACCAAATAATTCGACGTATTTGTTTTTGAAATAACTAAATAGTTTGCATATTTGTCAAAAAAAAACTAAAAAAGTAATTGAAATTACTATTAATTTTACTTGCAATAGTAAAATACTAAACCAAATGTATAATTTATATTTTATTTTATTTAATAAATTTAAACTATAATACTAAACTTTTTCAAAAAAAACTTTTACAAACAAAATTTAAAATACACATTTTTAAAATTCAACTACACCAGCTCCAAGTCAGCTAGCGACTTTTTTTTAAGTAACTACTAACTACAATTAAAATCAAAGGATCTGCTATATTTTTCATGCTTTGAAAACAATTCATTAAAATCTCGAGTTTTTAAATATATGTAAAACACGAAGGAGCAGATCTTTTATCACAAATTTTCAAAAATTATATTTAATTTAGTTTATAATAATATAGGGAACTCAAAAATTAAAAAACGAAAAATCAAAAAAAATTACTTATTTCAACCTTTCTCCCAGTTATTAGTTTCGTTTTAAACTTGGTTTACGTTTTAGTTTTACTTCGCTATTCTAGAAAATTCCAAAATTCCTTTAGAGTTTATCAGTAAAACCACTTACTTTAAGTATTTTTTTTAATTAGTTCGGTCTAATAGTAGATTACGCACCTATAATCCATGATGTTTTCATTTAAATTCAAATTATAACGAATTGAAAGTTTGAAGAAAATATTAATTTAGTTTGTAAATGAAATCCTTTTATAGTACTCTGAAGGGCTCTTAATACGTTTTGAACTTCCAAAATAAATTAATGTACTAAGTTACGTTTAAAAGAACCTTTTGTAACAATTCCAATATATATATATATAAAAAACCGTGATAAATAGTAAAACCCACTTATTTTTCAATTAATACATTTCAGATACACAAATTAATTAAATAAAAGTATTTAAATAAGAATTGCTTCACTAAATTATGCATTTGTACTTTAAATAATACCTGATTTTGAAATTATATTAGAATAATTATATTGTTAAACTTCTTTCATTTTTAAAAATGTAGTAGAAAATGAAAGATATTTTAATTAAAACATTTCTTAATTTCTTTATTACCTAAAAATATTTACAATATTTACAAATTTTTATATTGTTTAACTTCTTTCATTTTTAAAAATGTAATTGCTTGACTTAAATAAAGCGTGAAAATTATTAGTTTCAAATGATATTTACAAATCTTATCAACTCTAAAGTCCATTTTTCAGGTATTAGTAAGTATTTCATACAAACTAACTTCTAAAATATGGATTTAGTTCGTAAATAAAATTCTTTTAAATTACTTTGAAGGACTCTTTATACGTTTTGAACTTGAATAATATTATAAACAATAATCTAAGATACCCTTTAAAGTTAAATTCCTTTAGTTTATCAGTAAAACCACTTACTTTAAGTATTTTTTAATCCGTTCGGTCTAATAGTAGATTACGCACCTATAATCCATGATGTTTTCATTTAAATTCAAATTATAACGAATTGAAAGTTTGAAGAAAATATTAATTTAGTTTGTAAATGAAATCCTTTTATAGTACTCTGAAGGGCTCTTAATACGTTTTGAACTTCCAAAATAAATTAATGTACTAAGTTACGTTAAAAAAGAACCTTTTGTAACAATTCCAATATATATATATATATATATAAAAAACCGTGATAAATAGTAAAACCAACTTATTTTTCAATAAATACATTTCAGATACACAAATTAATTAAATAAAAGTATTTAAATAAGAATTGCTTCACTAAATTATGCATTTGTACTTTAAATAATACCTGATTTTGCAATTATATTAGAATAATTATATTGTTAAACTTCTTTCATTTTTAAAAATGTAGTAGAAAATGAAAGATATTTTAATTAAAACATTTCTTAATTTCTTTATTACCTAAAAATATTTACAATATTTACAAATTTTTATATTGTTTAACTTCTTTCATGTTTAAAAATGTAATTGCTTGACTTAAATAAAGCGTGAAAATTATTAGTTTCAAATGATATTTACAAATCTTATCAACTCTAAAGTCTGTTTGTTTTATTTAAAAAATAGGCTTGTTCACTTTCGATTATTTAAACATTTAACAATTTTTATTTAACTATTGGTTATTTAAATAAATACCACTTTTATTCAAATAAATGCTTGGTTGGGTAAAAAACACAATTAAATAAGTTAAAATGATATTCTTTTTACCAACGTTTTTTAAATAAATCGGAAAATTTGTGGATAATAATTAATCGACTGCCGAACACTAGAAGCAATTCTAATTTAAATGCGTATATTTAAATAGGAAAAAATGAACGATTCGATCGGAGGCATATCATTAATTTAACGTATTGAACGTAGAGTAAGAGGCTTTTGTAGTAATTACTACCTATATTTGCATTTCAGAAATCTATTTTAACATATTGAACGCCAAGAAAAGAGGCTTTTGTAGTATTTACTACCTATATTTGCATTTCAGAAATCTATTTTAACATATTGAACGCCAAGAAAAGAGGCTTTTGTAGTATTTTTCCTCCTATATTTACATATTGGAATGTAATTTAACGTATTGAAGGTAGAGTATAGAGATTTTGTAGTATTTACTACCTACATTTGCATTTCAGAAATCTATTTTAACATATTGAACGCCAAGAAAAGAGGCTTTTGTAGTATTTTTCCTCCTATATTTACATATTGGAATGTAATTTAACGTATTGAAGGTAAAGTATAGAGATTTTGTAGTATTTTACTACCTATATTGGCATTTCGGAAGTATATTTTAACGTGTTGAATGTAGAGTATAGAGAGTGTTGTAGTATTTTTCTTCCTACGTGACTACACTTGAAACGTCTCTGTGTTATTCGCTTTAGTAATCAAGCCGACTCTGAACATATGTTTTACTCTTTATTCTACGAGGTTTAAACATACACCATTTCAGTACATTCTTAACTTATTCCATACGCTATTTAAAACACATGCGATAAAGATAACGAGGAAACAAGTTAACTCTGAACATATATGTTATGCTCTATACGTGAAGGATGTTGTAAGCTTAAATTCATAATGGTTAATGTGTAGTATTTTTCTACCTTTTTACATTTTATAGTATTTCTTTATCTATATTTGTGTGTATCGGAAATGTATTTTAACGTATCGAACGTAGAGTAAATTTTTTTTTATATTTTCTTTATATATTTGCGTATCAGAGTTGTGTGTTGTCGTATTAAAAGAAGAAAAAGGAACTTTTCATAGTGTTATTCTACCTATTTACATATCGGAAATGTATTTATATTTTACCGTATTTAAAATATAGGTAATTGTTTTTATTGGCTTGACTTAAATAAAGCGTGAAAGTTATTAGTTTCAAAATGATATTTACAAATCTTATCCACACAAATTTAATTTAATTTTAATTTTAGTGTTTTATAGTATCTTTCTGACTATATTTGTGTATAAGAATTATATTTTACCGTATTTAAATAGTAATAAAAGCGAATTGAAAGTTTGAAGAAAATATGAATTAAGTTCGTAAATAAAATCCTTTTATAGTACTTTGAAGGACTCTTAATACGTTTTCAACTTGAATAAAATTAAAAACAATAATCTAAGATACCCTTTAAAGTTAAATTCCTTTAGAGTTTATCAGTAAAACCACTTTAAGTATTTTTTCAATCCTTATACCTATATTTACATATTGGAATTGTTACAAAAGGTTCTTTTAAACGTAACTTAGTACACTAATTAAGTATTTTTAATTTACCGTAATTAAAATATAGGTAAGTGGTTTTTATCTTATTTTATACCTACGGAAGCGATAAATAAATTAAAGCAATAAATTTTTGGAGTTTGGAGATGGGTGGGAAAAAAAAAATAAGGCTCTTCGTTTTTCCAACTGCTTTTCTGATGTACCCAAAAATGGACCAAAATAGAACAAAAGTACCCTTAAAACGACCAAAGTCACCATTTTCGGCCCTATGTACCCCATTTCGGACCAAAAGTACCCCAAACTGGACCTATTAGCTTTATTGTAATGTTAAACTCCCATAGAGATTCCCCTAAAAGAAAAAAAACTTGCGGTCCAATTTTGGGTACATGAATTATTTCGGAGAGGGAATCCATGTTTTAAATTCAAATTAACCGCGCGCCCGGGCAATCCGCGCCTCCCAGGTAATCCACGCACGCGCGCGCTATCTTCCTGCCTAGGTTATTAATCATACAACTTACATAATTTCTACTTATTTCGTACGATAAAACGCGATCGAGATATTCGTTTTAAGAAATACTCGTGAGATTGGTTCAAGTGTCAAGCATACTACAATGATATTAAAATGAAGTTTAAAAATATTTCCATTCTACTTTAACAACGAATATTCCATGACGTCAAAACACTCTTAAATTCAAATTAACCGCGTCCCCCGGGGTAATCTGCGCACGCGTCGCCTAGGTTATCAATTTTTACATCATTTCAACTTATTCCGTACGATAAAACTTGATAAGATATACGTTCAAGTATCTTTCGAGATAAGCGTAGATAAATGAACAAGTTGGCCTGGACACAATATGTTGATATACGGGAAAACAAATCGTCGCGAGAAATACCCTAAATACATTGACTTTTCGACGATTTTACCCCCATTTCACCCCTTAAATCCCGGATTTCGATCCCGAACCCAAACCCGAACCCGGGAGTGGCGTCTCGCCCTCACTTTCCTTCTACTCAGTTGCAACAGCAGAGCGGTCATTTTCAAAATTGAAAATAATTAAAAATAATTTACGGAATAGTATGATCCAAGAACGCTTAAGCAGCTTAAGTCTGTTGTCAATTGATCATGAAATCACCAATAACTTACGAAATAACCTAGACCAAATTATAAAAACCTTCGCTGAAGCAAAACTTCGTCGCAAAAAAATTTAGATTTTTAATAAAAATTATTAGAAAAAATGTATCCAAACTTATTTTGAAATATAAATATCTAAGTTCTTTCAATGCTTTGTGTAGTCATAATTGTAACCAAGCTAACCAAAATCTGAACTGTTTAAAATTTATTAGTAATAGTCTGAACTTGTTTAAGTTGACCTTTATGGGTGGGTTTTAAAAACACGTAGGGTGGGGGCCCCTTTTTCACGTTCAACCCTGGGCCCCACGTCAGTTCGCTACGCCACTGGACAAAGCCTACATTTGCGAGAATGATTTCCGAATATGGCTACCTTTAAAATGAAACTCAAAGTAAGGCCGATGGGAATAATAAAGAATGTGAATATGTATTAGTATTTGTGTGACCTTATCCTAGAAATAGTAATACTATAATTTATAGGATGTTATTCTACACCTCAAATATCAATTTTCCTTTAAGGATGGGTTAAGTTAGAAGAAACCACCTATGGACTGTGAGAAGGATGATAAAATACGCGAAAAAGTAGATTAGTCCATAATTAAAAGGGATAATATAGCTAAATCCTAAACAAATTTGAAGAAATTAAAAAATTTACTACTAACTCGTACCCAATGGGTCTTCGAGCAAAAAACGCGAAACTCGGATCAAATAGATCTTCGAGTAATAAACTAAATTAAAATTAAATAAAATAGCCAGAAATTCCAACGGTAGACCGGTTTCGTTCTATTTGGAACTCATCAGTACCGTGCGGGAAATCTGGCTGGCGACTGTCAAATCTAAAGGAGAAACTAAGCCTAAACATTAAAAATTTCAAAACGCGTTGCATATAGCAATACTTTTTCGCGTATTTTATCTTCCTTTAAGGATGTTTATTTACACTGTTTGGGGTGCTCTTGTCCTCCGTTTTGCTCCCTGTATTGCACCATTTGTGATATTAAACTGCTCCCTTCAGTATTCTTACATGTAGCTACTCCTTAAGGGTACAAGACTACTCCCTTTAGGGTACAAGACTACTCCCTTTAGGGTACAAGACTACTCCCTTTAGGGTACAAGACTGCTCCCTTTAGGGTACAAGACTGCTCCCTTTAGGGTACAAGACTACTCCTTTTATAGGGTACTATACGACTCCCTTCAGAGTGTTACAATACTCCCTTTAGGGTACTAAACAACTGCCTTAAGGGTTCTACAATACTCCTTTTAAAGTGTTAAACTACTCTCTTTAGGGTACTAAACAACTGCCTTAAGAATTCTACAATACTCCCTTTAAAGTGTTAAACTACTCCCTTTAGGGTACTAAACTACTGCATTAAGAGTTCTACAATACTCCCTTTAAAATGTTAAACTACTCCCTTTAGGGTACTAAACAACTGCCTTAAGGGTTCTACAATACTCCTTTTAAAGTGTTAAACTACTCTCTTTAGGGTACTAAACAACTGCCTTAAGAGTTCTACAATACTCCCTTTAAAGTGTTAAACTTCTCCCTTTAGGGTACTAAACTACTGCATTAACAGTTCTTCAATGCTCCCTTTAAAGTTTTAAACTACTCCCTTTAGGATACTAAACTACTGCCTTAAGAGTGCGACAATACTGCCTTTAAAGGGTTAAACTACACTCTTTAGGGTACTAAAATACTGCCTTAAGGGAGCTACACGCTACCGGGTGAGAAATCACTCTATTTACGGTGGAAATAGCACCGTTTATACACCTTTTCAAGTTTTAAATTTGGGACCAAAAAAACCCTTAAGGGTGTATATATTAACCCCAAAGAGTGTTTTTTTTTTAATTTATTCTAAACCCTTAATATACCATAAAAAACATTTTTTTAAGAGTGTAGCCAAATCCCATATTTGCCCCCAAAACCCTTATCTCGTGATTATTCTAAGTACCCGTATACCTGAGTCAGTTACATAATTCATTTGAAAATTATGTACTCAGTATTTTTAGTATTGTATCATTTCTATTTCACGTTGCCAAAAGGTTTTAAAAAACAAAACACACTTAATCCCTAATGAACACAAACACCTCGCGTTTTTTCATCAGATACCTTGTTGCATTCGAGCTCAGTCAGCTCTCCTCCGATGACGCCTATAATTACGCCCCCCCCCCATGCATTATAAAATAATTGAACGGTGCTTCGTGAGTGCTTAAGGATCAGTGAGCCTGACGGCGTAACTGCGTTCGACCAAACAGAATCGGTTTCACTTTAATATCGAGGAGGGGATTAAGCCAGCTGAGGAGAATCACAAGTGGGAAGAGCGATTTGGCTGGAAATGATACTCCGAAGAGTACACCCATCCTCTCTGCCTGAAGTATGTAAAATACGATGGACGCAAGGGGGGGGGGGGGCGGTTCTCTTTGACTGGCGCGGTCCCCTTCTTCGACGGGGAGAGTCTCCACTCGTCTAACCTCAAATTTGGTCGGCAGCTTTCATTCGACTCCGAAACGCGGAGCGACTAACAACATCCCAGGTAATACTCTCTCTCTGGTTACCCGCGCGAGTCTCTTAGCTCTCTTCTCCTTACGGAAGTTTCCATTCGGGATAGTCGCGTTCTCTCGGCAGCTGTGTCTCTGGATCATCTTTTTATCGCGGAGATTCTCGATAGAGATAGATGTCCGCTCTTCGGACATTGTGCGAATCGACTTTACTTTGGATATTATTGTAACGAATTTTGTTACGGACATTTCGTTGACAACCTTTGACGGTACAATTTGGATATTCTAGCGCGCTTTGTTATTCTCATTTGGGCGTGTTTATTCGAATTAAGTGTTTTTAATAATTCCGGTTTATTGAAATAAAACTTGGTAACATATTTTATTCTTTAAATGACAATATCTGTGATTTGTTCGTAGAATTTTTTAAGTATCAATTGCCTTACCTTAACAAAGACATTGTTACAAAAAATTATACAATTTCAGGGATTTTAATTTTATTGTCAAACCAACGGTTCTTCGTTACTTATTTAAGGCTAAAATGGCCGTATAAGACAGTTTTCGGTTTTTCTTTAAATATAAACTCGTAACGTAAAAAGTTAATTTTATTAGTGGGAAGTGTAAATTCCAAACGTGTACTCCACCATTCACGTTCCAATTTAGTTGCGTAAAGTATTAATGACGTTCAATAAAGGAGAAAATAAAACTGGAAATACTGAATCGAGTATAACCACGCCGCTTTACGAACTATTTACGTCGAAACAATTTAAATTCTAAAAGTATCGAGTCCTTTGTGATACCCTTTCGATCATCAAGTCACGAAACGTATGGAATATTTATATCATTACGTGTAATGATAAACTTCAAACGACACTTCAACGCGACCAAAATACGTTTTAATTGGTATATCGAAACTGTTTTCATTTAAAATGATTTGTTAATCGGAAACACTGGAACAATTAGGCTGTTCGATGATTTGGGACGACACCAAGGTAAGTTCTTTTAATTTTCACCGTAAAGGAAGGAGAAGGGGTTTTGTTATCCGAGTGCCACGGCCCAACTTAATTTCCCCATATCGGGTGTCAACATTCCAAGATCAAATCTAATCAATTTAGATTGTTCGCCCATTTTGGTTTACTCTTTGAACTTTTACCTAACTGGCTTTTTAGGATACCTTTCGGGTTGGCGAATTTAAGTGGATTGACGTTTTTGAGGGCGACATTTCGTTGTGAAATCAATTTTGGGTGAAAGAGCGGTCGGTTGTCCCACAGAAGAGTGAGCTTACACGTTCAATGGTCGTCAAGTTTTCGATAGTAGTAGCAATTTGGATTAATTTCGAACAGTTGCGGTCATGATATCGAAAAAAGGTTTATCTAGAGGCATATAATTTTTAAATAGTCCCACGTAAAAACTTTACAGTTATACGTTTTCTTCGCTAACCCATTGAATTGAAATAAGGATTTTGAAAGATTCGGTGGTTTTCAGTGATTGAGACATTTATTTTTCTGGCACAGATGAATCAGCTTTGCAAAGTATGCGGAGAGCCAGCGGCCGGATATCACTTCGGAGCATTTACGTGCGAAGGCTGTAAGGTATGTGCCAACATTTTCTCATCACTGTAAAATGGGTTCACTCTTTGTAGACTGAAATTTGATTCAGTAGGGGGAGGGACGCAACTGACAAAAACATTGTGAAATATTACGGGGGTAATGTCATCTGTGCCTCCCTCTAAAAACGGTCAAAGGCCAAAGGTAAGAGCAAGCGTGCTTTATGTCCTCCATTGTATTGGACTGTTCTGATTATGATAATAAAGATATCTGAAACAGTGTAAATTGAATATCGAAATGAAATATTTCTTGATTGACCTTAATTATACTATACATTTTCGTTGTTTAAGTGATTCAAGATAAATTAACGTGGCTTTTAATGATACATCATAAATTTATGTGGTTCTAATGACCAATTCCACGTGGTCCCAATGGTGAAGCACCATTTTAGGTGTTTCTAATGTGGACCATGAATTTTACTCTTTTTAAAGTCTTTTGGAGATAGTTATTGACCATTCGAAGCATTTAAGAAATTTCATTTTGATGTAGGGTAAAAAATACAAAATTAACTAGTGGATAGGTTTTTAAGCGTTGGCTTTGTAGGCGAAATGATACTGTTAGTAAATTTGTTCCAAAATACACTTCTAAAAAAACCGTATACCGATCGGAAATCTGGTCTACTTGGGGACTTATAATATAGTTATTTGGTGGAAGACACGCGATCTAATTATGAAACCAGCAATATAGCGTCTTAACGAGCAAATCGTGCTTTTCTGTTTTCTTTGTGCTACACTAAGGAGACCCATTCAGCGATTCACGGAAGACGGCGCTTTCGCCGGATTTGACTTTGGCATCGAGCGCTGGGGGCGCCTTCTATCAACATTTTTACGAAATATGTTGCGAGTTATTACCCAAGATTATCTCTCTCTCTCTCTCTCTCTCTCTCTCTCTCTCTCTCTCTCTCTCTCTCTAACAATTGACGGCGGGTAAACTATCTCTAATTATAGACTAAATATACCGGAATCCACCCTGTAGTTCTCATTCTTAGCTTATAAATTGTTAGAACTCATTACTATCGAGTACGCTAGAGGATCCCCACCCTCAAAGTGTGCTCCGTAATCTGTAGCGTGACCTCGAACCCCTCATCACGAAAGCCTCGTTAAGAGACTCATACGACACTAATTGTTTTCGTACGGTTGACGTTTCGCGTTGCATTTCAAGCTTTTCCAAATGCCCAAAAGGCACGAATGTGATGGCGGTGGTTGCAGCCCGTCGCACGATCCTTTCTGAAATACGCCATCAAAAGCCACGTCGAAGAGCCCGTTCTTATTTCGTTTGTTTCTCGGTTTGAGTAATATTGAACAAGTACTCAAATGACTTTAAAGAGAAATTCGTGAATTCAGATTCGTTTAATTGTTGTTATTTGTTCTCTCGGAAATTCCCTTCACTTAGGTGAACGCGTACTTACATCGTGAAATTCCACGTCGTGGCTTGCCCCGGTTTTCACTCGTGCTCGTAACTTATCCTTGTTTAAACTAATTCGGAACAATTGGATTATGCCGTGTCTCCGATTATAGGAAGGTAGATTGGTTTTTCGCTGGGCATTTTCACTAATTTTTTTTGGTTCCTACTAGTTGCGCTATCAAGAATGATAAAATTTTACTAGTACGTTTATACAATTGAAAATGCGCGGATAAAAAGGTATATAAGAAAACCAGTTTAAGTTTTAAGCCGTACATTACCGTAGCTTAACAAAATTAAATATTTTTGTATGCTTAAGAAATGTATTGTAGTACGTGCATCAATTTGTTAGATAGTTCTATTCAAATGAATAACTAATTTAAATATGGATATATGAATTTCTGAATAAGACTATTAATCTCTGCATCGACCTTATTTAATATCAGATGGTCTTTTTAGTTAATTGTCCGAAAACTCGAACGGATATACTTGTAAGCCGACGGTTCAAATGTATATTTAATTAGTGCGCTGATCAAATAATTTATATATTTTCTATACAATTTCAATAGTGTTTCACGTCACTACGAATGTTTCTATCAGCTTACTGAAATTCATGAAATTTTATGAAGTGAAATTTTACGAATCCCAAAAGAATAGCTTGTAATTACTAAAGCTATCGTATACCTATACACAGCCAAAATAAATGCTTTCGTAAGAATAAGGAAATAGCGTATTATTTCGTTGCACTGCAAAGCAATAATTAATCTCTGGAAGGTCCTACGTTTTGAAAACCTTTAAAAAGCAGACATTCCACAACGACGAATAGTGCACCTCCCTGCGGTAATAATGGAATGATTTTAATAACATCCTCTCTTTAACCATTACACTCACGTAAGTCTCGTCTGACCCGTTAGAGTCGAAATAAATTGTACAAGACCATTTATCGGTGTTGCCCTTTGACCCCTCTCGCAGCGAGGCCAGAGTTGGAGGGCCACTGATTCTCATTGGCCTTTCTATACAAGAAGTGTGGGCAGGTAGGATTTGGGATTTTCCTTTTTTGAGTTGAAATAAATCCATTAATCGTGACGGGATGATTTCAGCCTCCCTTCTTGTCTCTCTCTCTCTCTCTCTCTCTCTCTCTCTCTCTCTCTCTCTCTCTCTCTCTCTCTCTCTCTCTCTCTCTCTCTTAAAGCTTTCGGTTCTCTTTTCCTTGTTTATTGTCTCTTACTATGCCTACCTTCTTAGGCTGTATATCTACAGATAGGGATAATGCCGCTGTAGCTAAAACATTTGCAATTTCACGATAGTCTTTTTACTAGTTATAGGGATAATGCCGCTGTAGCTAAAACATTTGCAATTTCACGATAGTCTTTTTACTAGTTATCCTTATCGGCAGATGTATAGATTACTGTATTTATTCATTTTTTGTCTTCAAGGCTAGACATTTGACTAAGATTTTAAATCTCGCCAATGTATTTTATTGATATAATCTCTTTTCATTTATCCCGTGGGTTTTCATGGATAATACTCTTTGACCACTTTCGGTTGATTTCGGTTCTGGGGTACATTATTTGCCAAAGTCCAATAACCTTGGAAGTTAAAACTTCCAAGGCAAAAAATTGTCGTTGTGATCCTCGAGATGTTCCTTATTATTCTTTTGAGAAGTAAAGGTGAGCTAGTTGGTAGTTATAGCTGGGATCATCCTTACACGTACGTTTATGTATCTAACCTACATACCTACCAAATTGATATATTTACATTCGTAATCCAATTTAATGATATCACTTATCCGGAGCTTAAAAACTCGTGTCAGTATAAGGGTTAATATTAAGCAATAATCCGTAAAGATACGTCGTATCGTTTTTCAACTCTCCACCCAAAAAGTCTCTAATCCTAAACCGGAGTATAAATCAATCTCAACTGATAACGGGTTCACCGGTTAATCCCCGTAATTCCATTTAGACTGGATATCATTCTCGGACATCGTGTGGGAAACGTTCCGTCCGTTATCAGATGATATCAATATCGTGGAGGGCAGCATCTTCTCTCTGTCTCTCTCTTTGAATTGAAATGAAACTCGGCTTGTCTATTCCCGTCGTAGCCTAGCCTCAGCGCCAGGAGCGACTTTTTCACAGCCGACACGAAAAAGGAGTGAAAGTAGAACGGGAGACGACCAGGTTGACCATCGCCACGACCTCTAGCGGAGAAAATAGCGACGCTCCCTGCCGCTATTCGGGTAGAAAAGGAGATGCACGGAGTGGGACAGCGTATAATAGGAAGAAGAGAGTGATTAATTTAATGGGATCAATTTGGCCCCGCTTTAATTGGCCTTTACGAGTTCTTTATTGGGTCGCGCCGATTCCTTATCTACCTTCTCCTTCCAAAACTGGTTACACTCTCTTTTTATCCTAGCGAACCTTAATCGCGGTTGGAGAAACTTATTTAAGCGTGTCATAGTTTGGTATGTCGTGTTAAATTAACAAAAAGACGGAACAGTAGTTGCCCTAGTAGCGAGGGCCGGATTAAGACTTTATGGGGCCCTAGGCCCAAGTTAATTTTGGTGCCCCCTTTCAATAGCGAGCTAGGCGCTTCCTCAATTTATAATTGAGAAATGGAAGGAAAATTCATTTTGCTGCCAGATTTAGTATGTCGTCAGGGGCTACACGGCAGTCCATCAGAGAATGTGAGAATCAAACATTTTTGGTTCATAGGGGTGGACGCATAATATAATCTCCAAGGGGAAAACCTCCACAATGCTAGGGATTACCTCCGCGCAAAACCACTATGCCATTGGAGGGAGTGGCCCGTATTAGAACACTCTAAAATACTAGAGGATACATTCCCTTTAAATCCAACGGTTCGGTACGAAAATCATTTTACTTAACAAACTTACAATTAATTTTCCTAGGTACTAAAAAAAGACTTTGATAAAATTTGTACGATAGTTTTTTTTTGGTTTAAAGCTATCGTCTTAATCTCAACGAAGTTGAACTATCGCGATTAAATAATTGAACGAAAATGAGCACCCCAAAAATTACTTTCAACTATATTCGAGTTTCACGAAATTTGAAATCGTATCAACTTCCGAAAACGCGCTTTTGTCCCCTCGCAACTTGTTCGCTTCCACGACATTGCGGTTTTTGAGCCGAATCGCGAAGTTAAATCGTGGGCTAAAGTAGCGGGTCTCTTTTTCCCTTTACGTGGCCGCGAAACCGGTTGTTGAAAGCTTGTCCCGCGGTTCCGCTTAAAAGATGTTCCCTTAATTAATATAAATACTTGATTAATTAATTTTTATTTCCACTCCTCGCGCTGCTGAGAAAATAAAATATAGCCACAGCTCGCGACTTCTTTTAAAAACGAAACTTACGAAGATCGTAACGGCGCTTCGACTAGTTTTTCCGCTTTTGGAAATTGGGGGATTGAACGCTTCGAGTTTTCCTCTTTCGACATTGGAATACTTCTTTTTATTTTGATACGAAGAAAGTAATTACGGGGGACTATAGAGATTTATAGTTCGCGTTTAAAGGAAGCAATCAACGGGGCAATTTGTTTTGTTTACCACGCGGAACACCTGTTGCTCTCGAATTACAACCTCATTTATATAAATTTCTTTTCTACATCTACACTTGAAATTGCGTTAAATAATAAAAATATTTTAATTGTGGTTACGTATTATTTATAATAGTAGTTGTTCGGTATGGTGGTCTTTGATCATAATCTGGTGGATGTTTTGAACACGATATTGACCCTGTGTCTTGATGATGACTGATACGACGGAAATACTTTCATTTGAATTTAATTCTTACGAGATTAGCTCGTCCAATAAAACGCTCTATTTATTGATCATAATCCTAATCGCGTTCGTAAAAAGCGGTAAACGAGGTAATAACCATAATAAAAATTTTCAGTTGGCCGTTTTATTGTACGATATATTAATAAAGAATTCAGAACCAAAATGAACACGTTAATTCTTCTTATAGTTACAGGATAAATTCAACGGGCGTAAGCTTAAAAAATTAACATTAACTTAAAATTCAGCCAAACACGAGAGTCAACCCAATTTGCAATCAAAATCTACTACAGCTTTCGTTTTTCGATATAAAATATAGAACTTTTCGAAACACCAATATTGCGCAACCTGATTTAGTTAATAGTTTCACCCGTAAAAAATAACCCGATTTTACTTCGAACGAAAACGGCGCTCTAAAAAAATAACAGATTTTTTTAACAGTTTTCGCGGCTTGGAAGAATCTAAAAAATATATATATATATACAAGCGAAGACGTTTTATGGGTTCGATATAATGGGGAGGTTGGGTCAAAGGGCAGATTTCGAGCTAACCTATATAATTCGACCCTCTTTCCCCCCTTATCGAAAAAGAGATATTTGATAGGCTTTTATCATAGCGACTTATAAGATAAATCGGAGCATCGCGAGTCAACGTTAGAAAACTTTCGTAATGGTACAACCACGAATTTTTCCAAGTATATTTTATCTGCCCCCAGAAATCCGGCGTCAACAGGGACATTTCTTTTTTCTTCTTGTTTTCTTGGGGAGACGTTTTTCGTCGGAATCCCGCGTGTCTTTCCGTTTGCTCCAAATATGTCAGGCTCCGTTCTGTTCGCGGCGGCGTAAACGCCCTCGCGACCCCCTCGCCATTATATACTTTATCGGGAATTTATCACTTTGCTAATCTACTTTTTCAGGATGATACCTAAGCTCTACCGAAAGATTATCTAAAGGTATCTTTTAGTTTAAGCTTTGGTTCGACTCACGTTTTAAAGCCAAATTTACTACATTACTATAACGTTATAATAATAAATATATAAAATTTCATATTATTTCAAATTTTTTCAGTTAAAAACATTTTAACTCCTGTATGATTTAAAGACAAGCAATTGAAATATTTTAAAAATGAATTAAATTACTTCATGTGGTAATTTAAGAGTGATTTTGGGAAAGTGTCATTTTTTTCGTTACTTTCCGGGGAAAGAAAAATTCGTGGCCATCACTCAGATTTGTAATGATAATTTAGTGTTTTATTTGTTAGACAAGCGCAGTTAATATATCGTTAATTCTTAAAAAAATCTATCATTTTTCTTCATTTTCTTTTAGTTTACTTTCCAGATATTCCCGAGATTTTGAATCCCGGCATGATGGGAAAACCAGTGCGTAATCATTCAAAAACCGTTAGGTTTAATAATATCAGCGCTGAGAAAGCGAATTAGCTGTGGCGGGATATCTACGACTGTAATCTCACGAATCGTGATGTTACCGAGACCAGACATACCAGAATTTCGCCACCCATCTAAACACATTCATATATATATAATAGAATGCTTTGACAGAATTGCCAAGTTAGTTTGTCGAAACGTTAATAATGAGTTAAGTGCCGCGCGAACGTCTAGATGTTCCCGTTCATGATACGAGGCGCTTAGCCTCTTTCCTTGGTAAATTCTAGGTCACTGAAACCAAAGCGAAACAAATTGGCTATGGGGTCATTATATTTTCCGCTAGCGAGTTAAAGTTTGAACTGAACGAGACCTTTTTTCTAGCCAATTTATGACATCCTTTGTTTTTATTTCATCCTAATGTTATCTTCTAGTAAAGCTCTCTGTAAGACTGATATTCGATACCTTACAAGACCCCATTTAAGTTACGGTATCGCGAAGTAGGCTAATAGATTGGGGGGTTTCGCCTCGTTCGTTAACTTAACTTTAAGAGCGCGCTCTTCAAGGACAATTCGATTTCGTCCTGCTCTTATCTTTTACTAGGCCGGTTTTCGACAAAAAGCCTGGCCTCAATTGTTGGCTGCTCCTCCGAGAGCGGGCAGAATCCGAGGGGTGTAGTGCCCTTTGACCTTTACAGGGGACCCATTTTGGTAGAAAAATGTTGAAGGCGGTAAGGCTCAAAGCGTTTAGAGAATTCCGCCCTGTTCGCGATTTATTTGATTTGTTTGAACTATGGGCTGCCTCTTATTGCGCAACTTATAACGATTTGGATTAACTGCACCGATTTCGGAATTGGCACCTCCATCTATTTGAAATAAAATAAATACTTAAGCGATGAGTTATACGCTATTGATACAGTGTAATTGATGTAATTCAAATCGGTAAAAATCATATAATTAATCTACCGTAGAAAATTTTTATCGGCAATAAGTTAAAATTCCCAATATTTTCCACAGAATAAAATGCGTTGTCATCATCATCAAACCAACATTATCATATATCTTCGAATCAAAAACAAATTAAAATTTCAATTTGTTTTTGACTCGAAGATCTATTTGGTCCGATTTTTGCGTTTTACAACAAAAAGTGTTGTATGGCCTTAAAGAAGCGAACTACTTTTGTAGTACAATCTTTGATACAAATTTAAAAATACCTTTCCCCCGATAAAAACGAGAGTCCATTTTACGATTACAGTGTTTATTTGTCGTAACCAAGAATCCATTAATAAAATCACCGAGCTGATAATGGAAGTTTTGGCCTATGGCGCAGTGTCCCAAAACAATATTCCATATAAAAGTCTAAAGCGAAAAGATTTAAATAACGAAAGGAATGTTGAAATATTCAGTGTCTCGTATACGTTACACGAGGGGTAAGACACTCTGCGAACTCGGTGTACACTGCCGTACCTTTGACCGTGCTAAATGGAACTCGCGAACTCTTGAAAATATGTACCTTTAACAGTGCTAAATCCACGAACTCGGTGTACAGATTATCTGAGACTGTCTTACCCCTCGACGTTACATAATGATTCTTTTGGGTGGCCATAAGGTATGGGACCGTCGGCGTTAATATAGAGTACCCAAAGCGATGTACCTAACGGAAGAAGACATTGGACCTTCTCCCGGAGACCGCGAAGGGGTCGTTAATGTCGATATCAGGCCCTCCCGTCCGCTGAAAGGAACATTAGTATATTTTGAAAGGGAAAAGGAGAGGTGTGCGAGAGCGGTTGTCCTTGTGGACGCGTTTCGACGGAGAAAAAAGAGCAACTTTTCCAAAAGACATTTATGTAACGAAGATAAATTCGTCGAATTAATGAGTGCGACAGAGACCAGTACGAAAGGCGGAAAAGAGGAGAGAGAGAGTAGGGGGACATTTTTTGGTTTTTAACCCTCTTTTTGGTTGGGTAATAGGATATGAGTGTATTTTGCCAAAAGAAGCGGGGTAGATCTCTCTTTCACTTTTTTGTGCCGAAGGGATTTGGCGTTCGGGGTAACTAGTAGAGAAGGGGAAGAATTTCAATGTCAAGTTTAAGTGGCAGTGTGGGAGAAATGGCGTCCTTCCAGAGCGCGTTGACTCTCTATTAGCGATTCAAGGGCGTAAACAGGGTGGGGTCTCCGCGATAGTGACTCTTCCAGCAAATTTCGTTGTTACTGGGAACCAAATTCTACGCAGAAACGTTAAGATTGTGTCATTTCTTTAACGTGAAAACATTATTTGCGATTTCTTTCCGCATAGTGACGTGATTAATCACGGCTCCAACTAAGCATGACGCTTGACCGCGGAATTTCCAAATATTACAATTTCGGCGGAAATTTAATTTCCATCTTTACTTCACGTTCTTATCTACTTTGACGTATACATGTATAATTGGCATAGCCGTTTCCATTAAGACACTAGGCTTATTATTCTTATTTAAGGACGAATAACGGAATCGTTTGGTTTAATAATATCATTTCTTTGATGGAAAAGTGTTGTACGAAGTACCTTTAATAGACTAATTTGGTAGTTGTTACTCTTTAGGGTTGGTGAAAAATAGTTTGGTAATAGACTAGCTTGACTAAGCAAACTATCACGCGAAAGCGTAATTACTGGAAACTGGAATCGTAGTTCTTTAAGATAGTTTTATTCCAAAGGCGATAGAAACAAGCTGGTATTTGTATTAAACTTTTGGTCAGTTTTTACGTATAAGTGAAAAGAAAAAATCGGTAAAATTTACTACGATTTAACAAATCGTCAAACTTGAACGTGAAAGGAAACGTAAAAAAGTAATACATTTAATTATTTTAATCACGATAGCACGCGGTGTTTTAGTATTTGTACTCGATATCATTATATCTTGGCGTAAAACTCTAAGCCGTATTCCGCTTTATTTTTCGTTATTATCCCAGAATCGAGGCCGCTCCAGCCGGCCAACCCGCTCAGGATATAATCTCCTTTTTGGCTCACTCGATTTGCGGGCCAAACCACTTTCCATCGGCGTAGAAAAAAGAAATTCTTTCCGCTGCTGGCGGGTATCAATTTACCTTAATGAAGTCGCTTCGAATTTCATGGCCACGGTCAAGGTTGATTCCGCTCGCTCTCTCTCAGTTAGGACACCAGAGAACCATTATACTCGAAGAAATAAACCAGATTCCTCATCAAGACAGTGCGTTGCTGGCAGAGTGACAAGACCGTGTCGATCCTCCTCCTTTCGCTCCACCCGCTCCGAAACCCACCTCGCGCGCATACCATTGTATGACACTATCTCACTACGAGAGCTGTGCCAGTCACCGACGATTGCCGTTGTATTTCAAAGTCGCAATCCTACTCGAGACCAAGAAGTATTTATTTAGATGGAGAATGATCTCGAAGGAGCGCTTTATTTTAAATCTAGCGCCTTTCCACTGCCACAATGTTTCATTTTTGTAAAGGGTTTCGCTACACAACATTTCTAATCACTCCACACAAAGTTTCCTTTAAGCAAGATTTGAAATGGAATGTCGTCAATTTTGACAAAAAAACCGGATCTTAAATGCGGAGAAGTTAAAAAAGACCAACGATTAAATAAAAACTAAGCTTTATTAGATAAATAAATAAAGTAAAACAGTTCACGTGACTTCCGAAAAGGTTATTACTTGTAAAAAGGGAGTCTGGTTAATAAAAGTTAAGGAAACAACAATGATCGAAACGTAAGAAACATAAGACGCAATAGTTGAGAGGGCGGTTTATTTAATTGAACTAAAATTGCGAAATAATTAATAAATTAATATAGATTTCACTGCGAAAGCATATCTGTGATTTTAGTTCAATTAAAAATACTGTATCTTATATTTTAATCAACACCTAATAAAATTATCATCGTAAAAGGAATTTTCGTAAGTCTAGAAATATACTAGCGTTCGTTATATCCTGTTCAGAGTTAACGTTCGGCCAAAGTTTAAAATACTTCAACATCGAAAGCTTTCTATAGTACATAATTACAAGAACGTTTTTTTACTTTACAACAAACATATCTCTAAACGTTTCCAAGCTTTCAACGGTCATAGTCATTTAACGAAATGAGAATTATCGTGTCTTTCTCAACAATAAAAACGATAAAAACGTATACAATATAATTCCAATTGAAGGGTATACAGGTATTGTTTTAACCGCGTATTTTTCCGTATACGGTCACGATGTTTTATCCGATTCCCCGTCAAAGGCAATTACTAATTGTGATACGAGTCAATTTCGTATTCAGCTCTCGCGACTCTTCATTTTCTTTGACAATGAAAGAGTCTTGTAGCAGTATACCGCTCGTGATGACCGCTAATTAGCCCACGTATTTTTAAGGTTACGAAGAAAGTAGGAGGGACCTTTCTTTGGACGGCACGGATTGTCACTGAGAATCAATATCAAATTCATTTGCGGAAAAACCCAAACCCCCAGCCCGCGCACTCGTTATCCAAATTGGTTTCGGAATTGTGGAAGGGCGTGATCCGTCCTGTCATAACGGACCATAATTAGAACGCTTCTTTTTAATTAATGGTTTTACTGTCGCTATCTACCCCAAGGTAAAATATTAATTATGTTAAATTTAACTATAACGCTTTCATGAATTGTTTTAGGATTAAGTAGTTCTTTCAAGTGGTGTCGTATATTACACCATTTGAGGCTTTATTATACTTTAGCGATTGTGATGTGGTTTTTATACAATGGGATTCTAGCGTACATTAATAACCTTTTTCTTGCTTCAATTCTTCGCTGCGGTTGTATAAGTTTTGTCAATTTCTATAAGTCCTTTAACATTACTAAAATAGCTTTCCTCAAGTAACCAATTCTACAATGCTTTCGTGAAATGAAATCCAGTGAAACTTATTTTGATTGTTCAACCTTTTGTAACTATGAAACATTCAATGACCATACTTAGACTTTTACAAATTTAAAGACACTAAATTTACTCGAAGGTTTTTAATAACTTCATAGTTTACGAGTCAAAAATTTTCCGTTGTAGATTTTCGCAATTGAATTCGAGGAATAAACCTCTTCTTTGGATGGCAAAGAGTGGACGCACTCTTCAGCTCTTTCGTGGAATAATTGAATACGAGGAAAAGAGATAAACTGGTCTATCCTTTCAAACACGCGTACCCACATCGAGGAAATAATCACAATTGTATAATGCAACGGACATTAATGAATTGGAAGAGTATGCCAAATTGCGGCCTCACGATTTATTCATTTCCATTTGAGCCTCCCACTGAAGACACTTTTTCTTTTTCCGCCGATGATCGTTTTAACAGTAATCTAGAATGAAAATTATGTCTGAAAAACGATCAAGTATAAACTAAATCGCCGTAGCAAATGACTTCACTTCCAAACTTTTCCCAAAAACACCTATTCATTGTAGAATCGCTTAAAACATGTTTTCCCAAAAGATAAGGGGAAATTCGAGGAAATGTTACAACTCTTTTCGACAACATCGTCGGAATATATACGTTCAACTTGTTCATATAAACTAAAATATAACTTCATAGAATTTTAAGCTCTATTATCGTTCTGCGAATTGTAACATATATAATTTTTTACTAGAATCAATTGTTTTAGTGTCAAATTATCAAAATTTAACACGTTTTCTCGTATAAATATAAAAGTTAAACTGGAGAAACTCTCAAGGTATAAACAATTTTATTTTATTAATTGGAGACGTTTCGAGTCGAGGCTCTTTATCAATCCATTATCACTCACAAGGAGACGACCCGAGGTGTAACCCACCGATTTTGCTTAAACTTGGTGAATTAGTAGACCTTCTTATTTTAGTGTTTATTATCTTGGCTTTTTATTGGGAAATTCACATCAGTTCAGAGCCACTTGGCCATAAAATGCGATGGCGCACACCTTTCTAATTGAAATGGAGTCTCTAAACCCAACGGTTCTCGAGATAGCTTTTGAATCACCTTGAGGACATGGTTCAAGGTCATTGAGTTTGGTTTCATCTAATCAACAACAACAACCACCAACAGCTAGGCTAATACCCAAGGCCACACCTTAGGCCTAAGTGATCAAGATACTTTTCAAGCCATTAATTCTGGTGGCCGGGTTAAAATGACCCCCTGCGCGTGCTATACGATCTGCAAATATAAAATTCTTAGGAAAAGTAGATTTTAAATTATTAACTCGGGGTCATTTTTTTAGTGGACACCTTGTGTATTATATTTTTTATAATTCTAATGTATTACTTATAGTATTCCAATTAGTTTTGGTTTTGTTTTTTTTCACGTTCCCTTCTGACGCATTTGTCTTTCGAGACATAATTTAAAATCTCGTGCATTTAAATTTATATTAGACGTGCTTTTAAACGTCTCCAAATAATAAAATAAAATTGTTTAAACCATGAGAGTTTCTCCAGTTGAATTTTTTTATTTATATTATACCATGGTAATTAATAAGTTTAATATTTTATCATATACTTAAAATTGGTACGTTGATTTACTATCTTTTTAATGATAAATTCTGGGACCGATTTAAGGTTGGCCGTGTACCAGAATTGAAAAGAACAGTATGGCGCCTCTATAGAATTTGGAGAGAAATTTAAACTATTTCACGAAACGCGTAGTATGTTAATTTTCACAAACATTAAAAAACGTGAACTATTATTACAGTTAACATAGAAATCATTAAAGCGATGCCAAACCGCAAATTATTCTTTTGAAAAGTTTACTTTCACTTTAGAGTCAAAATATTAAAAAAAACACACACACACACACAATGGGTGTTCTCGAGGAAAAGGGGAAAAATGAGAAAATAAAGAAATCCGTTATAGTTTGGACGGAAACCTTGGTGATTTCTCAATAGAACCACTTCAAATTCTTCCCTTGCTTCTCCGCGTCCGTCTGTCCCTAGATAATATCGCGTTATATTCTTTTAAGTTCGAAATCTGTATAATATCCGTGTTGTAATTTAGGGTGTGCTTCCTGTCGCGCCAGTTCAAGCGTCCCTTCCTGGTTATATACGCTAAGTATAGTAGTACCGAAAAGGACACGCAGTCTTGAAGCACTCCCACTTTTCAGCGAATAAATTTTAATATAAAAGATAGTCTCTAAACCTACATATCCTTCTTAAGATGTTTTTGAAGGCCAAGTCAAATTGCTTTCTCTCAAATACTTTTCATACTCTGCCAAACACATTTTTCTTCTAGAACTTTCGCTAGCGGAACTTTTCCTGGCCCCGAAGGGGGGGGGGGGGTTACCGTGAATACGCTATTGATATGAACGTACTTTCGCGATTACCCAACCAAATATAATTAAAGAAAAGGAAAGTATAACTAGATTTTTCAAGTTGGCACGCGCCCCTATCTGGGCAGAAACAGCACACGTGGACTGCCACACTAGGATCGGTATTAACATGCTAATACTTTTCACCGCTACTACATCGGACCCTCCTTCATTTGAAAAGGCTTGGGTCTGGAAACAGTACTTTTCGCTCTGTTAAAACTTTACCTACGACACCAACTTTATTTTTACATATTCTACTTATTTTAGTTTTCAACGTAAGATGATGAATAATTATAAGTGTACGCAATCAATTTTGATAATGCTTGACACAATACATATTTACGTAAGCCGCGTACTGTATAAGCATTTCTACTGATCTTATTCCGATTTTATTTTGGAATTTTAATTGGACCGTGTTCGTCTTGGGAATCTGTAAGCCGTTTACGTTTAAGTAGAGTCATTTTTTTTAAACATGAGTAATTTAATGCTTAGTCGAGCAATTGGGTTTTCTTACTTATGACAAAGAATTTGTCTTTCCTTTTGAGAATTTGAAAGAATTGATAACCAAAGTTTTTGATAACTATTACTCGTGCAGTATAAGAAATTTTATTCAAGAAACTATTTAATAATCAGCTAGGCTAATAGCCAAGGCACCACCTTATGCCCGAGTTATCAAGCGACTTTTTAAAGCCATTAATTCAGGTGACCGGGTTACAATGCGTAGGAGGGTGGTGGCAAGCCCTTCATGCGACGCGAGCCAACAGCTCCCTACACTAACTATAACCGTTAACCCAAACAAGTTTTTATGGAAGGGGAAACCGAAATGCTCGGGGGAAACCCCTTAAAACAGTGGGGAGAGAACTCTAAAACTCAACGCGGAAGGAGTGGTTCCGAGTTTTCACTCAGTGCCACAAGCTCCACTTGCAGCGAGGGGAAAGCGCTAACCACTCCGCCACCCCATGTATTAAGATTCATTTTTTGTTATATTTTAGCGGTTCAAGAGTGTTTTTTGTTAAGGATAATTCAATGGGCTAATAAAAATGAATAGAAAATAGTAAAACGAAGTTCGCGTTTAGAGTGTGATACTCTCATTTCGACGGTGTCACAACTTTCGCGTGATTCATTTAATGTGTGATGGATTACGGAAATAAAAATAACCTTTCTCTTTCGCAGAATTTAACCGATTGTACACAAAATAGGAGACGGTCCTTACATAACAGTGACTATTGTAATACCTTCCCAAAATCCTCAATTGTGGGTGAATCTTGAGAGTTGGGCAGTCAGAAGACACCGAGAGATTAAGAAAGAGATAGGAAATAAAATGAGAAGTGAAAGGGGGAAATAAATGTATTGGATATTGAGAAATGTTTCTAGGTATTTAATCGAGGTCGAGCGAAGATCTCTGCTAAGCGCGAAAGGGGAAATTCTTATTCTAATGTCATATCTTCGCGAATACGTTCCGAGGGTGCCATATATCTAACCCGGAAACTTACATTTCTTAATTTATGGTAAATAAAAATGTCGGATTATTGCGTGTTTAAGTGTTTATTTATAAATTCACGCAGTCTCTCCGTGGCGATAATAGCGCCACCCGGAATGTGTCGTCATGTACGCGTTGAAAGTGATAGTGGGAGCGAAATTCTTTATGTATTGAGGACGAAAAATAACGTTTCGTCTCAGATTGGAATGTTTCTGTCGCGCAAATATTATAGATATCATCATCAGTTTGTAAATGAAATTGAACTGCTTGCGTGTTAGGTATACGAGTTTGGAATACCTCAAATTTCAAGTTGAATTGTTATTCGTGTGTATGTGTGCAGTCGTAAATAACGTTGAAATTATCTCGCTTCCTTATTTATACGATATAGAATACCAACGCTTAATTATTAAACTATGTTAATTCAATTTTATTACGTAAAACGCGAATTTAGGTTTATTTGACAAAATTTAATACAAAACCAAATTTGTTCTCAATCAAATAGAAAATTTAACCCAACAACGAGAGTAAGCTAACGTTTTCGATACGTTACTTGGCATTCTACATTATTCATATTTAAAATTTGACCCATTTAATTTTATAGCTCAAACAATCGGTTAAAAATATTAACAAAATATAAAAGTAGAAGACCTAATACCAGGAATTACAATGTACGCTATACGGAGTAGAGAATGACTATTTGCTATTTTGTGGGTATTTTGCTCCGTTTCGACAGCTTCAAAAGTCCGTAGGCGTTATTAACTCATAAAAAAATAAGCACATATTCGTTGAAATTTCTTCGGAATTGGTCATTGGCAAAAGACATTACAAAAAATGGCAGTATTTTGCTTTTCCATTTCTAATAAAAATATTGTTCCGAGAAAATCGTAAAAAGTGACGCGAAAGTGTTCTTTTAGCGGATGCGAGCGAGATAGTTTCCTGGTATTGTAATTCTTCGGCATCATCGAGGGTTGATATCATCCAAGTTCAAAACTTTATCTTCCTTTCTTTTACTTTATTACGGCGGACGTAAAATTGCTCCCAAAACTTATTCGTTAAAGGGCCGGCTTTTCCTCGGAATGGTTTCCTTAAATTGATTTCAGAAAAATATCTGGTTAAACCACTTATATAATAAAGACATTACCAGAAAAAGTCGTCCCTAATTAATCAATCTTAATAGGCCGACACGAATCCGAATAATCTTATAATTAAAAGTCCTTACAAAAATAGCCCAAAAAAAGACCTTCCATCAAAATCTACAATTTCGTGGCTCAATTTTGATCTTAAGGAAAATCTTGTCCTTAATATAATGGCGCTTTATTTTTATTGTTGGTATAATTCCCAAAAATCGTATTAGATTAGGGCCATTTCTCGGAATAATATTATTAGAAAAATGGAGAAAAAAACGAATATACACGAAGCCTTCTAATTTGATTATTCCAGTTTGGCCCGAAACCAAAAAAGTAAGCGAATATTGCCGTTCTTTTGTATTCAAAAAGCACTATTTAAAAATATAATAATCTTCACCCATCCATCATATTTATTTTTATCCTCGATGATTTCTAAAGATTAACCCAAAGGGTCATATTCTATGAGCTTAAAGATCAATTTTTGCCTACGTGCGCGTTTCTCCGGTTATTCCACTAAAAGAAGAACCGCCGTAAATATCAGATGTCGCGACTTTGGTGAATTCTGGAGAGACGAACGCTAGAAGGACTAAGATTTCGGATTCATTTTCGCTCCGATAATCGTTTAAAGTTTACAAGCCGTTTAATCTTAGCGGCGTTTATCTTAAATTATTAAGTTCATAAGTATCACCATAAGTGTATAATATTGTTACATAAGTGTGACACTTCCTATCCTTCACATGCAAAAGTTTTACCGAGAGCTATTCACGAGACAGACTACATTACGGGCTTCGTCGCCGTTTTGAGTCCGCTTGCTAACGCGTCGCACGTAGCCTTTGACAGCGCCTCGCTTGGGGGAGATTTTCATCTTGTGATGACGTCACTCCGTTATTAGCTCTCAGTAAAGTGCTCCCCAAAGTGACAAACTTATGGAACAATATTATAGACTTATGGTATCACCTTTTATTAGTTAATTAATGCAAACTAACACGAAACGTAACTTTCCCAAAACCATCAGGTATTTAACTCGACTCTTGGAGCGCTATCACGGATCTGATTTCTGAATTTACCCGCACCCTCGAGGGGTCGGTCATTTGGCAAAATCCCGTACAAAATTTTGAAAAAAATCCACAAATCCAAAATCCAAGAATTTTGCTTCCATAGACTTTGTATGACAAATCCACAATAAAAAATCCTGGATTTTTAAAAAATACAAAATCCCGTACACAAAACAGGCAAATGTCCGACCCCTCGCGCACCCTCGTTTTGTTCCCGATTAGAAAGAGAAATTTTAAAGTGGTAAAGTCCCACCGCAGTATATTTCATCCATGTCGGAGCGAAGGGCTCTTTCTCGTCCGCGAAACCTGTATTTGAACTCTGGCCCGGCCGATAATTGATAATAAACAGATGTAGAATCCCGACTCGTAACGGGGTTTATTGTGATCTCGATATTTAATTATAGATTAAGTAAATTTTTCTACTTTCTTTAAAAGCTATAATTCGGGAATAAAGCCTGTGTTTTTCGGCAGAACTAGTTTTTGGCGTTAAATCTTAGCATCCCCCCTCTCCCATGACGGAGGGGGGGGGGGGGCGGGAAATGGTCGTAAAATTTGCGAAGATGCGCCAAAGTGAAATGAGGACAAACTGCCAGGTTTTCACGTAGATGCTTTTTACGAAAAATCTTTTATCTTATACTGCTGGCGTTTTCTCGCCGTTTGGTGTGTTGAATAATAGTCATAATAATAAATAATTTAAAGAGTTTTGGAACACGTTGGCGGGAGGGAGATACTAGATAAACTTGGCCATTTTTCCCCGTTCGTCCAAACGAAGGGGGTGTTAAATATATAGGTGTTACGTATACGTGTTTAGTGGAAAAATGAGAGATGGCTGATTTAGATTTCTACCCTAAAGTTGCTAAATGGCGTGGGTGTTCTTTTACGCGTATACTATACTCTTCAAAGGCGCCCATGTTTTCAAAGTTGTTTATTCGAGTAAATAGATACAGTTTCTGGTTCGTGAATCTGGCTTTCAATTAAATAGCGACTTAGTTGTACGTATAGGCGCCAGGATAATTACAAATTTTGCGTAGGAATGTAGAAAAATGGCGTTTGAGTAACATTTAGGCCATTAGTTCTTAACGAAGCCATATGTCTATAACGTTCAAGATGGGCTCAAATTAATTTACGAATTATGTCAGTTTTCTTATTCGGTTTTCCTTCGCGTCATGAAATGTAGCTCAACTTCTAGACAACGAAACTAGAGGTCGGGGATGGTTAACTTTTATTCAATAGATAAAGCTCTCAAAATTATTCGTAAAACGTTTTGATCAAGTAATTTATATTTCTGTATTATCCGATTAATTTTTTGATAAATTTGTAAAATTAATCGGAAAAATAACGTTTTTTTCGATAAAAAGCTCAAATTTTACGAATAATTCATGTTTTTTAATCATTTTACGAAATATTAACCGGTAAATTTCTTTGTTTACATTTTTTTCCCGAAAAAATCAATTTAAACATGGATAATGATTAACCGTTACCGACCTCTAAACGAAACAGTGAAACTATTGACGTATTTTATAGTTAAATGTTCCCAAGTCGTGTCGTTTTGAATTTTAAAAGGAAAAATAATAAAAATAATTGAAAAAGCTTGCCAAATTTCCATTAAACTCGAACAGTGGCGTAACCAGGATTTTGGTTGGGGGGGGGGGGGCACAAAAAAGTAAAAAAATAAAAACGTACGACCATTCGTTTCGGGGAGGGGGCTCTCAAATAAAATAAAATTTATTAGGTTACTAAGTGATATCTGAACCATCCCCTTGTCCACGTACAACTATAAATTAAATTATACGGACAGAATTGTTCCTGAACTTTTCAATAAATTACGTACTTTGTATTGACTTCTAGTGTACAATTTCAAATTGAATTGAAAGACTACAATGTTAAACTTAATAATGAGACCCTGAGAAGTTTGCGCGTGTATGTGTAAATAGATCTGATTGGACACGATAACGTTATTTTTCTTTCCAACTCGTCTCAGACCTGATGTCTTAGCGCGTATGTCGACTTCTACTTCGGTTTGACCTCTTTGCCATGATTTATACAAAAGTCAACAAAGTAAGCTATGATTGATAATACTAACAACGAAAAGTTGCGAATAACAATGTTCTAAAAACCATTCTAACAGCCCGTATTAAATCAGAGAAGTCTTATAAGCTACTTCGTACGGAAAAATAAACTAGTTCGTGCGGTACTCCTTACCCGAACGTGGAAAGAAATCAAAAAGTAAAAGCCAGCCTTGAGGCGAAATAAAGCTCGGGCATCTCTTATAAATTACAGACGGAATGACTCCGCGACGGCGTGTTTTACGGGGATGCTTTATAGTCACTCTCGCGGTTATTAAATCGAATCAAATGTAGCGTATCATTTACCAAAGCGCCCAGTTTCATTTCAATCGTCTTCAATTACCGGTATTCGGGAACGCTAGCGAAAAACCCGCTTCCGGATGTAAAAGGGAAAATGGAATGACTTACGTGGTCTACTCGTATTCTAGCATTGTTTAATAGACGTTGTTTGTAAGGAAGAGACGCGATGTTGCGTGACCCTAGCGTTGACCCCTATCCCCCCCCCGCGCGCGTTCCCTGCGGGGGTCAATCGGAGGTCGTCACATTTCGGTATATGTCACAGATCGTGAATCAAGCGAGACCTATTTACTTCTGTATAGCGTGATTGGTTGTGGCAACCCACTTCGAAAAACCGAGGGGGGGGGGGGGGGGGGAGGTGCAGGGGGAGAATCCCGGAAAGTAGGGCTTTCTTCGCTGTCGAAACTTCGGAAAGAGTTGGACGAGAGTGAATGTTTGTTTATTAATTTATCCGGTTGTTTTTCGTTGATTTTAAATATTGAGGGAAGTTATTTCGCGTATCGTTTGTTTTTGCTCGTTTGTTTAAAACGTAATTATTATTTATCATTTGATAATACCGCAGGGGTTGATATTGTTGAAGCTTTCGGGCGGAGGAGTCGCAGTTTTCTAGGGCTGATATTTATAAATATGTGATAGCAAAAATCTGGATTGGAAACGAGAATTACTCGTTTGTTTTTGACTGAAATAATCACGGAATTTAATTAACCATATTGAACTTGTCTTCGAGATTTTGACGGATTTTACGCGTCTGTTCCACTTTTCGATTTATTTTAAATTTATATCAACCCTTTCTGTGTTTAAAGGGAATATAACCTCAGGTATTTGGTGTGGAACACCAACGCTTGCAGCTCTGGCCGCTCTTGCCTTTGGCTTTAAAAATGTTTGGCGCCACTGTACAGGGACATTTTAAAAATTGAAGGGGTCTTCCGTAAAGATTGCTTTGCAGGTTATATTCCCTTTAAGTAATAGGTGGTTTTTTTTCGCCTGTTCTGGGTTTTTTGACCAGGTTCAAAAGTGTAGCCCTATGACGTCATTTTACTCCAATTCTATCTTGACGAAAAAAACGAGTTGGAGTAAGAAGGGAGTAGTTAGAGGTTAAAGGTTATATATTTGTTTTGTTTTTAAGATGACGACCGGTGGTGATATCATCAATATAGGACTCATTTTTCTTATTTATTTAATAATAATAATAATAATAATCAGCTAGGCTAATACCCAAGACACCACCTTAGGTCTAAGTCATCAAGCAACTTTTAAAGTCATTAATAGCATTTAACAATTGGATATTCGTTATTAAAAGCTTGCCACATGTGAAGATGCTCAAAACCCGTTATGTTTTCGTGAAACGAAATTTAAGCGGACGAATTTTCTATATAAGCTACATTACTCCCTCTACACCTCCTTTCGAGGAGGAGTAAAAAGTGTAACGTTTGAGCTCTGGAACAAGCGAACAAAATTCGGGACAGGGTAAATCATACCCCGAGAACAGGCGAATAAAACGTTTTAGGGTAAAAAGTTTACACTTTTTGTCCTGGGACAGCCGAAAAAAAACCAACTATTAACTGTACAGGGTGACGCGTTGCCCCTTGAACCAGATCATTTAAAGGTTGAGGAATATGACGGGAAGGGGTAATCGAGTCAGAGCCCCTGTTAAGAGGAATGAATATTCGACCCGCAGAGTGGGAGGAACTTCTACATTGAGCCAGTGGCTCCAAACTGCAGAGTGGAGGGGGACTTCTACATTGAACCAGTGGCTCCGACCTGCCGAGCGGAGAGGGTACTAAATTGAGTCAGTGGCATGGTTCTCCATTCGCTCAAACGGAAATTATGTACTCCCGAAATCTTCCAAAACACAGGCTGGTACGTGGTCTAAGGTGGTACATTTTGAAAATAAATAAAAAATTAATACAATTTTCGAAAATATTTCTAAATCAATGAAATTAAAAAATAAACGAAACTAATATTATAAAATAAAATCTTTAATGTTTATCTTAAAAATCATAAAATCATTGGCAATCAAATTCTGGAAATCATTGTTTCCTCAAAAAATTTCGTATCTTTAATGGAAATCTTAAAAATGCTAGATTATTTTCTAAATTTTAAAATAACCGGAATCAAATCGTTAGAAATAGGGAAATCATTCGTAATCACTAAAAAAATTCCGGAAATCAGTTTAGTTTTTATCAAAATCCTATCAAGTAATGTTTTATCTGAAGCGTAAGTTTTATTAAACGTTGATCAATCACTGATAAAAGTTTAAATCAATATATTTTTATCAAATTTCTTCGATAAAATTTCATAATTTGTTTGAAAGTAAAGGATAACTGATGCCGATTTGCATTTCGCATTTAAAATAAATTTATTCGTATCATAAAAATTCAAAATCTTTCTAAGATTTGTACCTATTAATTTACTGTCCAATTTCATTCAATAGTCCTTTAAATAAAAGATAATTCATAGCCGATTATAGAGTTTGTGCCGCTGCGACTGGACATATAACCGGTTTGTCTATGGTTTCTCTTTATACTGCCAAAGTTGAGAATTTTCCACGCATAGATCTGGCAGCAGAGAGGGGTTTATTTAACCGCCTATACAACATAATGCACTTTTCATCTTGATCGAATAAAAGGCAAATACTCCGATTTATTGTAAACAAATTAAACGTTACCTATATTAAGCGTACGCTCCCATCCGCGGCGTTTATCGCGAAGAATCGGACATTCCGCGCGAATCATTCGCGGCCCTATAATCAAATGGTGGGCCCACCGAATTACATCACATTCACGTCAAATTTAAATACAATCATCAAACAAATTGTCGAATTGAAGCCGAAGGAAAAACAGCTCCGAAAAAATGGAGTGGGATGATGGCGAGGAAATGACTCGAGAGTCGGCAAACACTCGGCTAGTTTTACTACGAATGGAGTCCGCTTTGACATTCGGAGGTCATTCTTTATAGAATAAGTTTGCTTTCGAGCGTCGTTTTACGTTGAGCGCTATCCAAACACGCTGACGACAGCCACGGAAAGGGGGTTTCCTCAAACCGCGGGGTGCTTATCTTCCTTTTCATTCCCAGGGCTAACGTGACACTCGAGCTCGAGGTAATTCGCCGTTTTCCCAAATCTTTCGCGTGAATGCCAGGTACACCACGCGCTAGTGGAAATCCACCGTAATAATTTCATCACTGGGGAATTATATACGTTCGTTTTAAACCTCTAGATTTAGCCCACGAAAAGGTTGTTTCTTTTTCCCTCTTCATAAACGTTGTCGTAAAAAATCCGGTATTTTTCGTCTTCTAAGGCGAGCTCGAACGCCATTAAGAGTATGTGGCCCTGTTCTGGACCGCGCTGCTGCCAAAATTCGCAAAGTTCACCCCCGATTTAATAGTCGTTCCAATGGCCCCAAAATTCGCGCGCTGGGCGGCCCATTCGTGTCACCTTTTTGGCCTTTCAACTCTTTTACTGGGGTGCCTCAATTTTCTCAAGACAAGTTTACCGACGAATTTTTTCGTACGGGTTGAGTGTTATTACTCGAGCCACTTTCTAGTTCATGTTGAGAGAGCCCATGCGCGAACATTATCCCTTCTTTTTTCCCGTTAGAATTAACAAGGGGATTAATTATCTTTCATCTGGGTTGACCCTTGACCCGCTGTCAAGCATCGAAGCCCGAAACAAGAGCAAATATCTTGTATCGGAAAGTATTAGACCTCTTCATTTGCGCAATTCGTTCGTATACGTTATAGTATAAAATCTTGGAAAAGCGTCGCTTTAAGCTTATATAGTGCGTACGCTTAGCTGAATTCTTGTTTAAAAATCGACCGTTCAAATACTGGATTTACCGTAAATGTCACTCGGAGTATTTATAAAATAGTTTTCATAAAGTAGGTTGAACGTTACTTATAATAAAATTTATTTACTTCTAGTGACACAGTTTTCACTAACTACGGTACTCTGTTGAATAGGCGGGTGCTATAGTATTCTTTCCGTTTTCTCGAAGACTTTCCCTGGAGATGAGGCGTGCAGTCGCAACTGGAGCGTGAATGTCACTTTCGCTTCGCTACGTCTCGTTGACTTCCAGCATCATCCCCGGGGCCTAAAACCCGTAGCGCGCCCTAGTAGCGAGAAAGCGAAACTCTCGAAATGAAAAGAGGGGACGTGGTTTCGGGGGTGTCTGAGAGAGTCTTTTGGAAGGAAATCGGGTCGGAGTTCAATCCTATTATCTACATCACGTAAAATATATCAAGCTTTTCACTAGACGTGACTTCAAACTTTAATAAAGCGCCACCTAGATTTTTTTAATTTTTTGTTGGAAAAGTAATTTTTTTTCCCCAATTTTCGGAATAACTGGAATAACTTTGAATTTTTTTCAATAACAATTAGCTGTCCCCTTTCGCCTCTTAAATTTGGTTCGGGTTTAAAATCGTGCCGCCGGGGGAAAAATGTAGGACGAATACAACTTTCAATTTCACGTGAAAAGTAGAAAGAAAAAAAATAACGTTATATATTGACAAATTAGTTATTTCCCTCGCATTGAAGATGAGCCATTTTTCAAACTTTCGCCGTTTTTTGTTGTACGCTTAGAGGAGAAAGGGGGGAAATACCGTTAGCCCTTAAAAAGCGTGTCATTATTGATTACGCATTAAGTCTCTTTTTTCCTCAAAGAAAAAGAATTCTAGAATGAAACGCGTCATTTCTTGAAAAGAAAATTCGGTTTTTTGAAGAAGTTTTCGCGCGGGGAATCGTGAGTATCGAATTATAAATGCCCATAATGTTTACCTCGGTGCTTCATTATTAATGTTTAGATGTTTGTGTGTGAATCTGGAAAGTGGGCTGATTGTGTCATTATAACGCATTCTTCCCTTATCCTCGCGATGTTTATTACCGTGTATTACGATTTCATTACGTTCTTCGAATATTCTAGAGCGCATTTCCCCCCCGAGAGAGCTTGCGCAATATCGTTTTTCCACTTTTCATATACATGTATAGAGAACGCGATTTCATCTTATATTCAAATTAAATGTACAAACGGAAATTTGCTATTTTCTTAAGACTACGTATATTGCATATTGAGGTTACGTTTCAAATTTTAATTTTATTCTTCATTTTACGATAGATACTTTAACATTTTGCTGATTAAAGTCTCTTTTGCCCCAATATTGAGCGTAGACTTAAAATTGTAATAAACGCAAATTAGCGTATTAAAGCTGGAGCGTTATTTCGGCAAAAATAAATCCCAATTTTTCTACCTTAAATTTCATTTTTTTAACCAGTTTTTGGGTGATAGCTAGTACTACGACTAGTATTTACTATTTTATTTTTAATTAAAAAAATGCAGTACATTCCAAATACTTTGTAGACCTTGGCCGCTGTTAACACTAACATCGCGCCTAGTGGCGTAGCCAAAATTCTTCAATGGAGGGTTTAAACTATGTAGAGTACCTTAGAAGGGTCGAGAAGGGGGTAAAATTTTAGTACAACCAAAGTTACGCCCAAGGGGGGGGGATGGACACGGTAACCCTCCCCTTGTCTACGCCACTGATCGCGCCTCATAATTCAGCCAGCGGGTTCCAACTGCGACTGAGATTTCTTCGTGGCTTTTTTGATCTGGTTTAAATGAACTGTCAAAGACCTTTCCTATCATTTCGTTATAAAACAAGGCCCGAATTTATTTGACCTTCTGGTGATCTCTCGCCTTTCTTGATATTGCATATGGCGCTCGCGAGGAAGGGAGGTCCGCCACTCGTGATAAGCGGAAAACGTTTTCCCATTTCGTCTCAACAGGCGGTATAATACCGTTATCGTATCAAACCCGAAAAAGTCTTTTTCTTTTCAAATCCTTCGTTCGCTCGAGTGAAATGCGAAAATATTTGAATCGAAATCTCTTTTGGCCGTTCAGTTGCCAGTGAACTCGAAATTGGCTTTGCTTCGTTTCGATCGGGGAAACGTCCAAATCGGCGCACCCTCCGCTTCCATCGAGACCTCGTTCTATTTTTCGTAGAAATTCTTATATTTTTATACACCGCAATTGTAATTAATTCTTAGAATCTTTTTTAAACATTACAGTGATAACAATTCTGTAAACAGCGCGGGTGCCATGATTTTAAGAGGCGTAGTCTCCTCTCTTTTTCTATTAAAATGGGGGCCCCATTTTAAACTTTCACACATTTTACATATTGACTTCCGGTGGATTTCACTGGGTCCCTTAAAATTGATTTGTAAAATGAAAAGTAGGCTATAGACTGCGTAGTTTCCCCTTGGTGCCGCCACTGTCTGTAAACTGTCTATTTACGTGAAACACAGTCAAACACTGTGTCGCTGTTTTTGATCAGCGACCAAGCGCCGTGTAGAGAGTGGACACAATCCCCGGGGCCCCAAGGAAAAGGGCCCAGAAGCAGATTTCTTAAGGGTCCTGTACAATAGAGGCCCATTGCCTCCTTGTTCTTCATCAGCGCCTTTCCCCTTGGAGATTTCAGTTGGAAGGGCCTGCTATGACATAATTGGCCGGGGTCAGAAATGTGTCTACACGGTCCTTCTACTCAATTTTTTTACCTTTTGTCTCAGGGTGGATTAAAATTTGTAATATATTTTAGTTTCCCGAATTCACGTGCTTAGATAGTTTTAATTTTCGTACATTTCACTTTCATTATCCGCCTTCCTTAAAACAATTTTATTTTAACCTTTTCGTAATTATCATTATAAAACAAACGCTTTGAAAACTACCATTCTAGATTTGTTTAGATTATCGGTTGCTTGTTTCTAATCAAAATAAATGACAATGCTGGCCATATTAATAAACAATAAATAATTGTTTTTAATTTAAAATTAAGCGCGTAACCCCTAGTAATATGGATCATCGCGTTTTCAATGGGTTTTATATTTAGAAAAGAACATCTTTGATTAATGACAAAATGTTCATATTTTTTTAATAAATGGGTTACAAATTTTAGCTGGATAACTCCCACAATTTCTGACTCGAAAAAGAAAGGGAAAATGAAAAAAAAAATCGTGGTAAACCCATTTTTTACATCTGTGCTCTGGGAGAAGAACATTTTTTCCGTTCTGCAGGTGCAGTGGGCGACGTACTAATTTGTAGTTCCATAAAAGGTCGTCCGAAGGTGGTCACGATTAGGAAAGGGTCAAAGAGTTCTCTCTGTTCCATGCACGTATTCCATGCACCCCCCAAACAACCAGTTAAAATAATCAGTTAAGTCCATTTAAGTTCTATAATATATCGAACATTTTAATTTTGCGAAGATTCAAACAATTTACAGGAATTTCATTTGCACTCCATTTTTTAAAATATCTCTTTGGGTGGAATCTCTAGTAAAGTAATTACGCACTCAATTTAAAGCTTGATTTTATTACCAAAAGTAAACGTAAAATTTTGGGAGAGTGTAAAATTTTATTTTTATATTTCAGAATAAAAAATAAATAAAAAAAAATTATAAAATAATGTTTTAGTAATTCAAGACTAATCAAAATTGTATTTAAAATATTTTTCTAATAATTATTTATATACAACAAGTTAAATGTTTTGTAAAAAAAATTGAATGTCCACCATAAAAATGACGTAATTGTCAAGCTCATTACTGATGCAAAGCGTTACCAACGTCAAAATGTTTTCGGTTGTCGCTTGACGGCGAACAATAAGCTCGAGATTTAGGCCAAGTTCTTACAAAAAATGCGCGAGTCTAATTGATTAGATATTTAAATTATTTTTAAGGAAAAACTAATGAAAACCAATTTGAAGCATTGCCTACTACACTTACTTTATTCAATTGTGTTAGTAAAATACAACAATTTAACTCGCTCTAGATTCGAGTTTTAATATTTATAATTATAGGTATAAATATAAATTAATATCTCATAATGTTTTCTTTATTATCGGCGAATCGTCATATTCCAATTTAAATTAATTTAGTTCCATCCCTCCGATTTCGTTCTCAATTCTCAAACGAAAACACACCTGGAAATATTAATAAAAATTAATTTAATGTTTGTGTCGTTTCGAAATGAATAGCATTTTAATTACAGAGGGTAAATATTGTACGACGGTTATCTTGGCTCACTAATGACGATACTTCTATTAAATCAGCGCGCTCGTTTTTGGATAATTGTTTTCGAACGACTCTTAAAAACGCGCGGTTTTTGTCTCGGCCAATTTGCGGCGTAAGATATAAATTTCCATTATACGAACTTACATTTCATGTTTTTTTCAGCCTTACGCCTTTATAAATAACGTGCTACCCGCTCCGAAAGGTCTGATATATTTTTTTCAACGGGTTTGACTGTCTGTTTAGCGTCTAAATTTACTGCTCATTACAGGTATCCATAATTCTTTCCCTCTATATACTATTTTTGCCTCGAAAAAATGACGCTCCGTCCGTGAGAGGGTAGGCCAGGGCTCGCGAGAAATTTTTTCTTTATTTATTTAATTCTCATTTCGTCGATGTTATAAATTTCCAATTTGAAAAGGCTCACGCCCTTGAACGTGCTCTAAATTTTTTCTTTTTTTTTCTACCATACATATAAATCAGTTTCTGATAGAATCTCACATCGCGCATCGGCAGTAAAGATAGACCTTACATTAAACATAAGTAAAGCAAAATTATAACCGCACCATAACATAATAGTAATTTTATTTTTGTAATATCTTGGGAGAGGTACTTGAAAAATTGTTAGGTTTTAAACTATTTTATACGATAGATACGTAGGGTGTCTTTTAATTACTATTTCAATGCCGATAGAATTGTCCTTGTTCAAGTTTAATTTATATATTTGGTTGGTAATAATACGGAGGAGTCGCTATAGGCAACCTTTGTATAAAGCCTAGATCCTAAATATCGCGGAATAATAACGCTCAAGAGCCATTTCATTTCGTAATAAAAATTTATATTTACGCTCGAAAACATTATTGGAAGTCATAAACGCGCCGGAAAGCGGCACCATTATGTCCGTTAAAAATAGCCATCGTCCATAAAACGAATCAATAGGCATTGAGAAGGTAAACCGGCTTGTTTCGCAATTTATAACCTGGCAAAATGGTACGCTCTCAGACTCGGAGTAGTATTTAAGCAAACTTCACTTGTACGAAAGCGGCCGCGATGAAAACGGTTCCCCGCGAAGAGAATGCTTCTTTGTTCCACGCGTAGACCGATAAAAATTTCCTCCTTACGCGCAACAAAGGATTAAAAATCGTAACTTATCTCTCTCTTTCTCTTCCCGCCCCAGCTAGTGCTGCCCTCTGTGAAGCACCTTTTTGACTACTCAATTCCGCGTAACAATCATATAGGTGTCATAAAAAAGGTGCCATTCCAGGCTTTTACGTCTTTCTTATTCCGAGGCCGTAGAATTTGACGTCTCTATTCGGGTAAACGTTGTTCAAAACCTCTCCAAAAATGAAAATACATTTAGAACATGACCCGGTAGCTAGCATATCCGCGCGGCGTCTATAGGCCCAAACACGCTACCCCGAGAGCCGAGTCCGCGTACGTTACGTACGACTCAATAAGCGCTTAAGTGTCGAAAAATAATGTATTGTTGAACTCTTCGCTGAAAAGATCGTGGAAGAAAATCGTAGCGCAAACTATATTCTGATTTATACACGGGCCATCATTGATAACAATAGCTCAAGTATTTCCCTTTTGCTGATCGTAAATTTAAATGAACGGCCCGCTCGCTTAAAGCCAATTCATTTGCGCGGTCCATTTAACGTGGTTGAATATATTCGCAGTTTAGACTTTCGCGGATATAATATACGGTAGCCGTTTCGCTGCCGAGGTGATAAATTTCACATTGAATACCGATTCCAATGAGAGGCGGCAGGAGGATGTTTTTACGAAATGCGCGCTCTTTTGTGCCAGTCCATTTAAGGGATTTTTAATATTTAACTCTATTGTGATTCCGTTGTGGCTACCGAAGTTGTTGCCGAAGTACCTATACAATATGCCTTACCGCTCTAGGCTATTATTCGAAGCGTTATACGCTTCGCTGTGAGCGAAACGAATAGTGATAAATCGGTTCGCTCTACAAATCGGACTTGATTAAATTACCGACTAACTTCTTAGATAAATTAAATTGGTATAATGGAATGTAAATTTTCATTTCGAATACCGTAAGAAGGTTGTTGACTCATTTTGCGAGCTCTTAATCTGACTTTCGCGTTATAAGACTCTTACCTTTTGTAGGCTGTTTGCTGTAATTTCGAAGTATTATTTGTTAGTAATCGTTTCAAAGTTGAGAAGTTTTACATTTTAGCTCTCATTGAAATACTGGTTACGCGAGTATACAACATCAAGGATTGAATGCGCCGTTTCGTTGGCAATGGAGCTTAATTCGTAAACAAATCCAAATTGAAAGAGCTATTCAATATATTTTCGGAACAAAGGACTGAAAGATGTTCAAACTTTCATTACGCTAATTTAATAAATCGCAAAATAGAAATAGTTTCAAGCGCAGCGTTTTAATTCTTCATTGAACAACCCACGTTGAGGTTTCTTAAAAATGGTTTATTACGGTATAAATAATAAGAGTCCCAGTTTGGATAACAACCCTTTTTTCGTTATTTCTTTAGTCTTTCTTTGGTCGGACGTATAACAACTTGACGGCTCTGGGAGATTGCAAGAACGGTGGACAGTGCGTCATCAATAAAAAGAACAGGACATCCTGCAAGAGTTGCCGGCTCAAGAAGTGCCTGATGGTCGGAATGTCCAAAAGCGGTGAGTTCGCTGTACACGTGGCCATTGGCGCTGTAGCGTGGCATTGGCGTAGATGGCTGCTCGCTAAAAGGGGCGACGCCTCTCTGTCTTTCTTTCCGCCTTTAAACATCTCATTAGAAATGAGTCTGCGCTGGTGAATTTATGGGAATGAGGTCGAACCCATATTGACCCTGACGCGTATCTTGTTAACTCGCCATTTTGCCTTTCCTTCCTTTTTCTTCCCCCGCAAGCTTGACGAGTTTGCGGATAAATCGCGTGGTTGCCACTCATTATATCCAGCTATTTTGTTATTATTTTATTTTCCAATTTCGGCCCATTTATAAATTTCTTCATTGCCGGCTGGCGTGGGAAGTTCCCGCGTGACCAATAACAAAGATGATGCTGTTTTATATATTTTTATCATATTATTATTAAGAACTGACAAACGTGGGTTTTCAACGGCTCTTTTCGTGTTAAACAGCTCGGTAAATGGAACAAAAATATAACTAGTTTCTGACATTTAACAAACTAATTCTACGCTGTCACTTACGCTGTATACATTTTATTTAACGCAATAACGGAAAATATAACTTGGAAGTATACCTAATTATAAAATCGCAGCTCGTTCTGAGTTTTCAGGGTTTGTATTGCTCAACGACTGTTTATTTCTTAGACACATCATGACTTAGGCCTAAGGTATGTGCCTTGGGTATTAGCCTAGCTGATTATTTAAAAAAGAAGAAGTCTGATTTATTTTTTCATACTTCAGTACATAAGGCAGTGTGAAAAAAATTTTAAAAGATTGAATTTAAAATAAATTTTTGCAAAATCATTTGACGTACGTTTAGAAAATCGAGGTCTTAAAAATATTAAAATGAAGTAAAAAAGGATAATTTTAACGAGGAAAAATAATTCCAAAGCCAACTAGTCACCCTTCTAAAACTATACTTCGAATCTATTTTTCAAACATCAATAACCAGCAACCCCGCAGTCCATAGCTTTCCGTCGTATGTCCGATGCCGAGATTATCCACGAAATCAGAAGGAAGAGTGAAATAGAGGATTAACATATTTCGAATAGTGCTAGCTTTACAGTCTTAGACATCCGGAAAGTTATTTGTGGTCATTGACCAAACAATATATGGCCCAATAAAGAAAATCGACCTTTAAATCTAGTGACAAATAGTCACGGCAATTGCGTACCAGGAAATGAGCGCTTTTAAAAAATGGCCAATTTATTTAAGCAGCATTTCGTGCTTACGTAACTCTTCTGGGGAGCCATTTTTCAACGCGTTGAAATAAATTAGTCTACGCGCGAGAATAGAAGAGATAGAGAGAGAGAGAGAGCAACGTATCTTCTTTTTAACCAAAACTCATACAAAGCAATTCCTTTTATCGAGGAAACATTGTAATTACGTAGTCGTCGCCATATATGACAACTTAATATTTTGGTCCACAAGAAAACGAACAAATTTACGAATGTATAAGAAGACCAAATTGAGTAAATTTTGTTTTGAGAAAAAATTATCTCGTTCGTTCTCTGTATGGATAATGTCTTCTTGAGTTACGTTGCAACGTAGAATCTTTGAGGTGATGAGGACTTTGGCGAAGTTGAACCGTGGCGAGTGCCAATGTATTTGCCTTCAATGTTTGCGAAAGAACAGTTCCGGACTTCGGAGTAGGCACGAGCGATCTTGTAATAAAAAAATTACAATTTATTAGATTCGTAAATTAATTTTTGGCTCGGAGCGAAGCGTGTAATTCATCCGTCGCTGGAAAGATATGACATAGCAGCTCTTCTCCGGTTTTGAGAATCTTACACTTTTCAATCCGTTGTTTATGGATGAGATTTCCCAACAGTTGGAAACGTTAGTCTAGTCGTGCAATTGCGAAATACTGATACATCAGCGTTAATTTAGTAGCGTCTTTGAAATACGGGAACAAATTTATCGTTAAGTTTATTTATTTCATATTTTAATTATTTGATATTGAACACAGCGGTCATTAGATATAATAAACATTGCGTTGCTCAAAATTCCACAAATCAGGCTTTAATACAATAAGTGGTCACTTTGACAACTTCTTCTGCCAGCTGGCACCAGTCGTATTTTTTGTTCCACACTGGCCGGCGAATTTAAATACTGAAGTAGTTTGTGATTTCTGGTTTAACGAGTAAATTTTATTTGCAAACGATATCTTCATGGATATATAATTGATACGTTTAAACTTAGAGCAAAATTACTGAGCATATGATGAATACGTTTCATATACTTACGGAAACTAGAATTTGTATACCTTCTCGAGCGTTCTTTATCTCTTCCACTCGACGTGTACAGATTTAATTCGATTTTAGATAAGTTAAAGTTAATAAAAAACACCTATGGACTATAATGCAGTTAAATTACGCGAAAAGTAGAAAAGTCCATAATAAAAAGGGAACAAAAAAGTTGAACCCTAACCAATTTATAGTAATGATAAAACTTACAAAATACTCGGACCAATAGGTCTTCGGGAATAAAATTAAAACCCGAAACTCGGACCAAATAGATTTTCGACTCCAAAACCAATTAAAATGGAATTACAATAGCCAGATTTTGCAGTGGTAGACCGGTTTCGCCCTATTTGGAGCTCATCAGTACTGCACAAGTAATCTGGTTCGCGACTAACTAAACCGAGTATTTTGATTTGTTAAGGTTTAGCTTTTTTGCCCCCTTTTTATTATGGACTTTTCAACTTCTTTGCGTAATTTAACTACAATTTTAGATAAGATTAGCGTCGGGTTGTTGCTTTCGAAAAGGTTTTTCCGTGTTTTGAGTGTTGGTATACGTTGCATTCCGGAAAGCGAAGGCAATGGGAAGTTAAATCCATCTAGTTAGTCACGGATATTCGTAGCTTTACACGAATAGGCGTGCTCGGGGTCATCGCCGGGTTAATTGAGTCAAACGCTGCAGCTTGAAACTGGCCGACGCCTATATACGCATTGCGATGTTAATAAGCCGGTTCCAGTTCGGACGCGCGCGAGTTTGAATCGCCGCGGCATGAGTGATAAGTCAAATTTCGCCCACTTTGCTCATGACGGTTGGGGTATATGTAATGAAGTAGGGTTTCGCTCACGCATCATCTTAGTTGCAGGATTTCGCGAATCTTTTGTTGAAGCCGTCCGCACGCGCTAATTAAATTACGTTGAGTTGTTGGCGGGAGGGTCTTCTTTGGCGCGGATGATTTCCATTCTGTTCTGACCCATTTGCCGAGAGAAGGAGGTATTTATTTCTGCCAGGCTAGTACCCAAGGAGGGTGGTGGCAAGCCTTTCATGCCGACAGCTCCGTACACTTACTGTAACCGCTAACTTCTGGCAGATTTTATGGAAAGGGGAAACCGAGAACTCGGGGGAAACCCCTTTAAGCAGTGGGGAAGGAGTTGTTCCGAGTTTTAATGGATCTCTCGCTGATTGACGTGCAAATTTTAATTACCATATTATTATTATTATTATTAAGGAAGTGGACGGTGTTCCTTTGAAGCCAGTTGGGAGGCTGAAACACGATTTATAAGTGTTTTTGTCCGCTTCGATCCACGATTTCAGTCGTGGAAATCTGTTCAATATACGCGTTGTAGATTTAGGTCAAGGTTCAACGCGACGGTGCCCAAATGCAAATCTCTTTGATTGTATTGGACACCGTTTGAGATATCCTAAATTTATCAGTTTAGGTAACGTACTGTCCGATCGTCCGGTGTCAATTGAAAAAAATTGTCACTTTCTTTTTTTAAACAGTCATCCATGGTCAATAAATTTGAACTCATTCACGGTTTTTTTATGTTTCCATTTATAAATTTAACGTTATTAATTGAGCAGTATGCAATTTTATAAGGCGACGCGCCAAGCTTTTCCAAATATCGACTTATTTTGGCTTTCAAAGTTGAATAAATCTTATTTAAATAAACACATTTAACTGCCAAAAACGTTTAAATGCGCCAAACCAGTTATTTTCCTTTCGGTTTCATTCTAGCCCACCAAAAAAATCATCACCCCATTATTTTAACGCGAATAGCTAAAGCGCATTTTATCCACAGAGCCGCAATCGTCAATAGGCTCAGACTAACGTGCCACTGCTGGCATGAACCACTTCACGCGGGGGCCTGGTTGGAATTGGGAGAAGGATTCAGCGTGATTATTCAAACGGTAGTGTAGGGTGCTGTTGGCTCGCGTGGCATGAAGGGCTTGCCACCACTCTCCTACGCATTATAAGCCGGCCACCTAAATTAATGGCTTTAAAAGTCGCTTGATGACTTAGGCCTAAGGTGGTGCCTTGGGTGATTAGCCTAGCCTAGCTTAGTTTTTTTTTAAATCTATAGTATAATAAAAGTGAAAATTATAGAGAATTGGTTTATATTCGATTTCCTTGATCGGGAAAACACGCACGGGGAGTCCATTCCCACCGAAAACATTTCAAGCTCGAAATAAATCCGTTATAGGCGGCTGTGTCGGCAGGGCTCTCGCTGTTGCTGTCCGAAAAAGCCGATCCCTGCCAGCCTATTTTTACGAGTTACTTGTCCCTATTCGAGCAGCGAGTGTCTATAGACTCGCGCGGGTACGCGCTCCGGGGTTAATGTATTTGTCTCAACCTCTGACACCGTGCTAACACTCCTTCGAGACATTTAAAACATCACCAGCGCGGCTCGCGGTTTCCCTTTACGACGAACGGGTGATAAAACGTTTTTATTACGCCTCAACCAAACTCTTGTAAAACCTAAGCCTTACTCATAATGTACCAGGAAAATGCAAAGATAAAAAAGCCCCTAGGGCGCGTATAGGACTAAGAACTATTTGCGGAAGGTGCCAAATGGATTTATTGGATTATCCCAACGCGTTTTCGCAATGTCTTAAAAGAACTGTAAAAACCAAATAATAAAACCGAGAGAAAAAAAAAAGAGTTCAAAGTTGATTCATGGCGTTTTTATAGAAATTTATTATTAAAGTGTACATTCGGCCATTAACCCATTTATACTAGTTCTTGCGCCTCGAAATTTTTCTTTTGAACACTGGTATTTTCTTTATCAAAATTTTCGAAAAGCTACCCTTCCCAGATTTTCTTCTCGCCTGTATACGAAGGAGCTTTTTCTCTTTGGCCGCTATTGTGCGAAACGCGCGCATTCTTCGTCGGCCGTCTCAGCTATCAAATTATACGGGACGTCCTTCGCCGCAGATCGTACCCACTTTTGCTCTTAATAAGAAATTAGTTTACACCAACTTAGCGATTCGCTGACGGGTTCCACGTATATTCTCCACCTTTTACCGCGCTTTCGAGTTAACTCGACTTCTTGTTGGCTCATCGCTCTCGTATTTCGGAATCGGGTTTAACTCGGTTTCTTTGGTTTGACCTTTATTGTATTATTTATTACGATTAAAATGTAGGAGAAGTTTTGGAAGGTTACCTTTTTCTCTCTCGGCTTTGCTTCGAATGCCGAAATCAACCTTCTTTTTCTAATGACTAGGCTGCCGAGACGAGAGAAATATCGCGCTAATGACCCTAGTGGCTTTTTAATTACTTTTCATAATTTACCACCTCTTCGTTGTAATTACCTCAAAAATTAGAACACTATCCGCTAATTTCTTTTTATATCTTTGAGAATAATGCCTCGCTCTTATCTCGCGCTCTCCTTCTAATTTTATCCTTTCACGGAGGACGACACTGTAAGAGATAATTTTAGACAGTATTACTGCTAGTTGACGAAATTAATCGCATTAAGGCTAGATTTATCTAGGCCAAAAGCGCCATGACGGCGAGCGGCGACGCAAAACTATTGTATTAGTCTTAACAGGGATTTTTTTTTGCGTCGAAGCTCACCGTTGTGGCATTTTTGGTCCAGTGAAAACTAACGCTTAATTGCTTTTTGGAAGGTTAAATAGTTTCGGAAATAGAGAGGTTTTAACGTGAAATTGGCCGTTTAAATTTTAAACTAAAGTGTTATGTGTATAAACTCGTACGCTTTTCATTTTTAAAATTTAAATCTTATTATCATATCCTTTAATCTCGGGACTCTTAAAGCTAGTATTTCGAAGTGGATTTCAATGGCAAATTATCCGATATCACTTTCCGCATAAATTTGGCTAATATGCGAATCCTAATCTCCGCCCCTTCTCATCTCAGGAGATACCGCTAACAATAAAGAATACAGAGTAAATATCTAATTAAAAACGTTCCCGCTAATTAACTTTAATTAGTAGGAGCTAAATCTTTAATAGAATTTATTATAAACTTGTATAATAAGGCGCATCTTTTCCTTTTTTAATTTTCCGCACTTAGGTTCCCGTTACGGCAGAAGATCGAACTGGTTCAAAATCCATTGTTTGATCCAGGACCAGGCAGAAATGACGAATAAGCTGGGCGAACACAATTCCACTTCTGGTCTGCTCTCGGGACTGCGAGGCCACCACGCACTCAACGGCGCCCACAGACACGACGAGAAGAGGCTCTATTACGACGGAAAGGACAGCAGCAGCAGCGCCACCTCGCCAACCGGAAGCGCTTCTTCGCCCAGCGACATTGGCGCCCCCACGCTCGTAGGGCCAACCGGGAAACCCTACAGTCTCTTCGACCCACCCAAGCTTAGCGGTCATACCAACGGTTCTCCGTACGAGTCATCGGCCAGCCCACCCTACGACCGCAAGGATACCATCGTCTTTCACCCGCTACCATTATCCCCAGTGTCTCCGTTGCATCACAACAAGTTCTTTTTCCAACATTCTCCCGCTGCTAACGGCTCTAAGAGCCTCAACGGAATGTCCAAACTCTTACACAACCATTCGTTCCATCATCCCGTTTCTAATGGAGCCTTAGCGCCGGATTTTAGCCATCACCATTCCTACAGTCATCACTTATCACGAGCCTATTCGGCCCGTTACTTATCAGTGGTTAGCCCTTTGCTGAAACCGGCCACCGATGTCCCTTCTTTCGCCATGACGTCCCTAGATTCGTGTTTTCCCAAGGCTCCAGAGCAGGAGACGCCCATGGATTTGACTATCGGTAAAAAGTCGGAGAACGCTGGTGATCGACGCGACGGACGGCACAGTGACGCGGATAGTGACGACGACGACGCCGAATATGACGTCAGGAGCGGTAGGCGTGGTCACGATGGTGAAGATGGTGACGACGAAGGAGACGATTCCGAAGGCCCAATGGAGGGCGAAATCCCCGTGGAAACTCCTTTAGATTTAACTGCCCTTAATGTCACGAGAGCTAACTGATGACATCTCTAGCAATATCCCTTAAGAGGGGATTTTCTTTTAATTAATGAGATATTTACTTGTTGGGCATTTTTATCAAGCGCACCGTGTGATTTTTCTTAACGTCCAAAAGTGTAACGTTCCTAAATACGTTATTACATTCCATTTTGATAATAACTTTTACAATATTACGATATTTTTGTAGGGTCTTTTTTGCGATATTATGATTCTAATGACAAAGTGCCACGGCAGACTTAATTTATCGGATACTTATTAACCCACCTAATCTACTTTTTGTTAATGACTTATATTCCGTTCCATTTTGGTCAAAGGGACCAAATGTATTTATCGGCGATTAGGTATACTGATGTTTTCATTATCGCCGACTTTTAATGGTCTTCCACGATGGACATATAGCCAAATTTTGGATCTTAGTTCATTTTTACATTATACGGCCAGTTTTAAACGTTACTACATTCGCCTTTAATAATCTAAAGTGATTCAAATTTTAATTCAACTTTCGTTATTGTTAAACACGAAATGTCAAATTTGATTGTCGACGTAACTTTTACTGTAAGCGAGAATTTTCTCGAAGATATTTAGAGACAATTTGAGATTTACTATAATGGAAATATTTTAGCCCGTAACTTTAATTGATAAACCAATGAGACGGTTATTTGAAGTAAAGTTCAAACCTAGTAGTTTTGTTATTTCGAAGAGTTGATTGTAAAGTCGACATGCCTTAACCACTATTTGTACAAAATATTAAGTGTGTATTTTCATAACACGCGTAATATGTCTTCTGCTCTGAATTGAAATACTTAAAATTAAAGCGTCAAAGTTTTACAAATATTTCACTTCGACGAGCTTCCATTAGTAGAATCATAATAATTGTAAATGAATATTTATTTGAAAAAAAAATGGCTTTGAGAGAACCGTGCGGAACAAGTATTTTGCTCAAATTTCCAAGAAATCTCACTTATTTTTCTACTTGTTATTTTTAGCAAAATAATCGTAAACTTTAAACCGAATTTCTATTTTATAAAAATATCTTTGGTACCTGCCATCACAATCCGTCCATTTACCCCCCCCCCCCTGAAAGTATAAAGATATTTAAATTTTGATGATATATTTTTGTCCCCAAAAATAAATTTTGTGAATAATCATTAAGTTGAACAAAGCCACAATGGTGAAAATGCTTTTTCAAAACTTACTAAAAAGTTTTGATTTATTATTATTTTTTTTTTAAGAATATCAAGTCTTTTTTATATTTGGTGCGAAATGAATTTTTTTTTGCGTTTTCGCTAGAATTAAACTCGCGTATTGGGTACAAATATCGCAGTTCGTCTTCCCTCGATCTCCAAATCGTGTTTGGGATTATCAGGGCATTATTAAAACGTTTTTTTCGTAACTACATCTATAGCTTTAGCAAACCTTGATTTTGGCGCAGAGACGGTATTTTATATCGCGACACGTGACATTATACAACCAATAAAAAGTGCCTTAATATATCTCGTTGCGGGGCTAATAAATGTTTAATGTCGTCATTACGCGGAAAGTTATTAGAGAAAAATTAACGATTTTATCCCTCTTAAAGGGAACCAATTATAAAATTCGAGAAAAGTAACGTTAATTTAAATATTGTTTTAGAAAGTGCTCTTAATTAAAATGAAAATATCACTATAGCGCTTTGACAATTATATAGCTTTTTATTCTATTATTTATCTTAATGGTTATCATTTCCCCCATACCATTTTTTATTTAATTGTTAAGTTCTGGTATTTTATTTTTCCATAACTTCGGGGCATTTATTAAAAATATACCGGTATAATTAAGAAGAACGTTTGGAGAGCGACCCGCGCGTAACAGACTAGTCTTAATTAATAAAATGTAATTTTTTTTACGAAATGAAATTTATAAAAGCATTTTCTTTAACAGCGTACGTCCTTAAATCTAGGAATGATTTTGACGAGAGTGAAATTGTATATAGAATTTTATATAAAACACGTTTTATTTAGCGTTGGAGGAGTCGTATTCTTTTAGACTTTTAGGGTAAGAACAGCGCGCGGCAAATATTGCTTCCCATCGCGCCTCGTACTTACTGCTTACCTTTTTTGTCTCTTCTCGAAATGGGAAAAATATGATTGTTTGCATATCAATTGGCAGACTTTCTCTGGATCACCTTGACTCGAATTTTATCTCCGGCGCGAGTGAAAGATGAGAAAATTTATCTCTGTATAATTGGTTACGCGAATGCTCTTTGTGTATATTATTAAAAGAGATCTTATACGTGTAGGTGAACTCGCCTTTAGACATATACCGAACGCGCTCTTGTAGGTCAAGGGACCGTAATTGACACTAAATGCAAAGAGTTGAAGGGATTGTTTCTTAGTTCGGAAAAAGAAGCCTCGTGTTTTTGGAGTGCCATGGTTTAAGACGCGAGCCTTTGTTGATATCCCAGTGAATATTTTTATCGAATCGGAGGAAGAACGCGCTATATTATTAAAGAACCCGTTGATTTTATAGAAACTGTCAGGTTTCAAAAGAGATTTTTAACGTGGAATTGTTGGCACGATCATTCCAAGGCGATAAAGTTAAATTTCTTTGGTTGTATATGCTCTCTCTCTTGATCGCGACTTTAATATTATTGTATATTTTATTGTTCTTGTGATTTAATTTTATTGTGTGTCTCCCGGAAAACGAAACAATAAAATATTTTAGTATTTGTTGAAAAGTACGTTTCTCTTCTTTTACGTTGGGATTGGGTTTCAAAGAAAAAAAAAACTAAAATAATGTTCCCTTTTCACCGATTAATTTGTCGCAAACCGTCAGAGTTGTACGTAAAAATTTTGATTTCCAATATTTCTGGATTTCTGAATTTTCGTGAGATTTCTTTCAATATTTCACGAGATTTCCGAGATTTTTTCAGGTGTACCAATATTAAGAAAAAGTTCTTTTCTATTTCTCGCTACACGAAATATTTTAATCCACTTGGGTCTGCATACTTTTGGAGATGAATATGCAACGTAGGTCTTAAAGGAATCATCAAACAATATTGGTATTATTACACAGATTTAATACCACGCGTGTGAGCATATCTTAAATTATCTTCACAATACGTTTGTCCAATTATGACACAACATTTCCAAAGGAGCTTAACAAAACTATCAAGGGAGTTAGAAATATCATGACTAAAATTTGTATTTTCAAATATTTATTTATGGCTTTTCAGAAAATTAATAAAATGGTTCTAGAAATAACGATTAAGAAGGATCTGGGTAGAAAGTGGATTTTTTTTAAATATTTTATATTATTGGTCAAAAACCACATAGTATTTAGTTATGATACTTCAAATTACCCAATATTTTCAATTTCTATCTTAAAAATGGTATGAGAAATTATATTAAGCTACTTAGATACTCTTCGCTATTTAGACACTCCAAATTTGTGCTATAATAATATAGTACTGCAATCTTCACTATTTAGAAGCGTTGTATTTACCAAAGATTTATTTGCGCTTTTGACAATGGTAGATCAAATTTGATGTGTGTTATAAGTGAATGTATGAAATTCAACTTTGACATTAGCTTTCTTGTTTTGATGTTGCCTCCGCGTCACAAGTGACATATCGATGACGTTTTACTAGTAAATTCGATGAGGCATCCCGTTTTTAAGCATAAACTGAAATGAACTTCTACGTATTTCGTGACGAATGAGCTACGTAAAAACAAGTGCCGCTGCTTGAACAAGCGTAGCTTATTTTATAGAATGGCCTATTTCAGTTGGACATTGGATCAAGTAATTTTCCTCAAAGTAGGTATATAATTAAAGAGTATTCAATTTGTTTAAACCATATAAAATAAAGAAAAGGAAAGGCAACTCTAGCCTTGTCATGGCTTCAAAATGTATTGCGACGTTCTAAGTCAAAGGTACTCCGAGATGACACTGCATCCGTGTTGTTATTCCTCTTTCGGGCTTATATTTATATTTTATTTTTATAGTGTAGATTAAATGACATTTATTTCTTCTATTGTTAAAACAAAACCACAAAATACATTTTTCTAGGTCAATGATGGCTCTTTTCTCGCTCTTAACAAACATAACGGGCAACTTTCCTCCCTCGCATAGAGACCATTACGACTCGGACGACTGTAAGTCGTCAATCAGGGTGTGAAGATCTCGGCTCTATTTTAATTTATTCGGGATCCAAGTCGGGTTAGTACCGATTTAAATATAGCGTGAAATGGAAAAGCTCTAAACTCGAAATAATGAGGCATACAAATCAACCTAAAAACACACATCTGCAAATACCAAAGTAATTTTTTCCAAGTCGTAAATTTCAAATACGGAAAAACTTCTTCCCAGCGTTTTTGGCCGAGCGCTCTAAACGCCGCACGAAAGCGGGGTTCAAAGTTTGAAACTCCACGAAAAAAACATAAAAGTTTCACAACGTAAACGATTTGAACTCATTTTCTTTTGAAACCTTTCATTGACGCATCTTCCAATAATTGCGTTGTTAAGAAAACTGAGAGACGGAAGTCCTTGTTTAGATTTTTCCAGCGTTTTCGAACTCCGTTGTGCCCTCCGCTAAAAATGAGGCGCTGCTTCTATAAAGATCCTTTTGAACTACGGATTACCATTCTGGAGGCTGTCTTATCGATTTTCGTACCGCGTCTGTCCGTTAAAGTATTAACGTACGATAAACGCTCCCGTACAAACCTTGCAAAATTCTCAAGCCGAGCGTTGTTCCTTGTTGAATTTCGTATATGACACGAGAGGTCAGGGGAAAGGTACGCTGGTAAAACCGCTAGACTCCCACCGTTCTTTTAATCCTTCACTCAAATCTCTTCCCCTTTAGGTCAAAATAGCAAAATAGTCAATCTTGAAAAGGGCTCCAAAAGAGAAAGAAAAAATTTAAGAAACACCGTATGGCTAAACTCATCTCTCGCTGTTGTCTAACAATGTCAGGACGATGGAAAGGTAATTTTTCTCCCCAAATTATAATCATCTTGTTAAAAATATCTTTTATCTAGAACTCCCGCCTTTCTCTCTCCCTCCGGTTCCCAAAATTGGATCGTTTATTTAAAACTATCTCGTTATATATTTGCGCACCAGTTTAGTGTTGTATTTCTATTTAATACGTTTAGGAGGTTGTAGACAATCGTTCATTTTTAGTTTTCATTTGCGGAATTCGATTTATCATTTTATTCGGAGCTCGAACGTTTTTTTTTCGTATTGAATACGTTCTCCGTTGGCTCGAGGGTGGAATCTATTGGCACTAACTCGGGGGAGGGAGGGGTGCCGTTCAAAAAACATTTATCAGCGAACAAACTAAATTTTTATCTTCCATATTAATTTCCTAACCTAATTCGCTTCAAATGGAATTTTTTAGAGACTATTTCAGTCGAATGATAATTCGATTTGCCGTTTTTGCTTTTATTCCTATTATTGAAATTTTTATAGTTCTTCATTTTTACGATCTCATGCTTTACAAAATTAGCGCACAATCCAATACTATATTTACGCGTTTTGAGCCTAGCCCTAAACGATCGAGACATTGTTCAACCTGGACCAATGAGGAGTAAGTAAGGTTGTATTATTTAGTGGCCATCTTTAAAATATCAAGTTAAAATGAGCTTGTGTTGTGTATCTTTCATTTTGACTATGAACACCTAAAGTTATCCAACTGTATCAAAATCAGATGATATCTGAATAAAAGAAAGTTCTCCGTTTTCTTTAACCTATTTACAATCTGTTTTTATTTTATCCAAGATGTCAGATGTATATTGTAAGCGTTTTTCGTAACGTTTATCTAAGTCGCTATTCCTACCATAAAGGAACCCACACGACCTAGCCTACATTAGTTTTAATGATCCTCCCTTCTGGCGTAACTTTGCAATTTGGGGGTTGAGAGGCTGGTTATGGCGTCGAGGGGTAAATTGTCTAAATCACTGAATTGAGAATTTCCAAGTTGAAGATATAAAATTAAAATTTAATACGCAACACATTCCAAATTAATTATAGAGAAGAACTCTTGGTAATAAAACACTTAAAACATATTAAAAGTAACGTTTCTCAAAAGACAAAGTTATACTATTTACAACAAGACCACTCTGGGTCATAACGGTTAACATTTTGGGGATCACTCTCCATGGGTTTCACACAGGTATATAGAACCCTTCACTGCAAAAGGACGGTGACTGAATCGTCAAATTAATAAGGTTATACTTATTACACTGTGAAACGCACCTAGTTAGCGGCACAACACAACTATACAGTCGTGTTTGGCACATACCGCACGTTACGCGGATTTTATTAGTTAGGACGGCGGTTGTATTAATTGCGGTCAACCATTTATGGTTGCGACATAGCTCTTCCCACAATAGCGGCGATATCGACCCTAGATCTAGTTTTGCAAACCAAGCCGCAGAGCTTGGTGTTCGCGCTTCGGGTAAAGAGTGACCAGTCTCGTAAGTGCGTCCTGACAAGCGTGACTCGTCTTCCCATTAGTTTGTGGTCAGGTTTGGCGGAAAAGTCATTTCCCCCTCAGGGCACTGGAGCCCAGATATATTTGGCTGGACCCCAACCAAGGATAAACCATACCATCATGACGCTCACTTTTATAATTGGGGTCCCACAAGCGGGACACCTCAAAGGGTCGACCAGAGCGTTCCCAATAACTCAGGTCTCAAACCCGGCGCCACCAATACACCAGGGATACATCAAACCAAAATTAAGACATTTATAAAATATGAAACAAAATAATAACATAATGAGGAGTTTCTCAGAACTCCGAAAATCGGCAACCCTCAATTTGGAATAATAATGAAGACTATGGCTGTAAGAGAAGGAATTAACGGGCTCACGAGGAAATGCACGGAAAGGAACGGGACCGAGCGCTATCACAAAGCAGCTACGGCAAAAAGAAAGGAGTATGATAAGATAATGTGTGGGGGAACTTGGGCTACCTGTGGCCACAAGGTCACCTTTGACCCCCCCCCCCCTCCGAAGAGCTATGGCTAAAAATACTTTATCACTGGTACCCTTCCCAGCCACGGCCAGTGCCGCCACTAGGGGTCACCCGAAAATATCCACCATCGTTAATTAAAGAATGACAAGGTTGAATCCCTGTTTACACGTAAGTTATATAGTAAGTCCCAAAACATTAAATTAGTCGCTACAATATGTTAGGTTTACTTTAACCCTAAGGGATTTGTGTCTACTATTTTCACTTGGCACGTAGCCGCCGACGACACAGTTGCCAACTCCGCCGTTTGCGGCATAACTTTCGACAGGTTTTACTAAAATGGTAAATGATACGTATCATTGAACAATCGACCGCCAGTATGAAACCCTTGGTAGCCCAATTAATTTTTTGTAAATCGGAGTCCAAGAAGTTGGTCATTTGCGTATTTAAGTGTTTTTGGCGATTTTCATTTTGAAATTAAACATTCAAGATTCAGAATACAAGCGCCATCTGACTCCAAATATTTGATATTCGACGTTGGAAATTTCTACGAACTGTGTCCATTGCCTTCTACAGGGCGTTGGATACTTTCGGTGTGCGTTTTAGGGCACCGCTAGTTTGCTTTATAGGGTGCTGTCTATGCTTTGTTATGATATTATGTATTGTTATACAGGATATTGGTTACTTTCGAAGTTTATTATTAATTGCGCAATTTTTTTTATAAAGGGTGATTGCTATTATAACAATGAACACTATGTTCATTGATAAAATTGATTTTCCAATGGATGAATGACACGGTCATTAGGATCTTTGTTAATGCACTACTTTGTTAGGAAAGTGTTTCTTTTGGTAAAAATTCCTTTTAGATTGATAGCGCTCATATCAGTAAATTTATAGGGTTATTTAAATATTGTTCCTAAAGAACAGTGTGATTGAAATAGCGAGGTAATGAATTTTTAGTGTTAAGAATTAGTTCCCGGATTATGATAAAGAACACTGATTTCTATTTGAAGCAAACTGAATTTGAACTATGATACTTAGCGCGATATAAATTGGATTCTTCGGAACCTTAGTTATTTAGCAACGTCAAAACAAACCAAATTTACATTTTTGTTTTTAAAACAGTACAAATACGCGCTGAAGTTGATAAATTAAAATTCTTCAAAATTTAGTTCCAATGATAACATAATTTATCAAATTAAGTGATTATAAAATATTAAGCGCTTAAGAAAACGTTTTATCTAAAGCCCCGAAGAATCTCTATCAAATGTAGCACGTAGTAAATTTGTACACATTATTCCGCAAGGTGTGCAAACTAAGCATTCTCAAGATTTCGCTCACAACCAAATGATGCGGACATTTGACACATTGCCTTACAACTAAATAAAGATGGATGAAATAATTCAGTGCTCTTGCAATTATTCTGACATGAAATCCTAAGATTACTGGTCTATAGGTATAGTTTAAGTACAGTCCTTATACGAGTCAAGGAAAAGGCGCTTTTACACCTCTTATTGTAGAAAACACTTATTTTATAGTGGACCGTTACGTCTAAATGTTGTAGTAAACCGTTTAAACAATTATCTTTTCTTGAAAACCGCCTACATTATTCTGTTGCACACTCCATTATTAACACCGCTAATCCCGTAGGAGACAAAATGATTTCAGGAAATGTGGATAAAGTGAGATAAACTTTGGCCTTCGAAGCCACATTCTTCTTACTTCGTTATCAACGAAGACTTCAATAATCTTTACTTTGTTTTCAGACTTTATTCCTCGCCGTAAGATCGTGTCTTTCCAATAGAGTGGTTAAAGATAGCAAAACTATAGCTTGCCAGTTGAAGTGTGAACCACCTTGCGCTGAAAAATGCGACTTAATTTTTTATTTCATATTCCGATAGCGCATCATTAATAACAATTAATTTTTAAATTTAAGAATATTCGCAATTCAACTTTTCACTTTATGAACTCCTACATAATTTAACTTTAATTTTCTTCACCCTGTATGTCAACTGACCTGCTTTTTCATTTAAAAATACGTTGATCAATCGACAAATTTATATAAATTTTTTAATAACATAAAACTTTTACAGAGTATTCAATCTGTAAAAAAAATTCAAAAAAATTTGATATTCAATAATCAGTGACAATTAATTGAACATAGCTCCCAAATTGTAATTTCGTTTTTCTTTTAACTTGAATTATTTATTTTTTATTTTTAAGTTTGTTATTTTGTTGTTACCTAAATTTAAGTCGCACTAAGACTTGGCCCTCTTGACTCTATTCTTGACGCTTAAAAAAAACTTGATATTGAATTTTACAATATTTTGTTGACCAATTATTAAATAATAAAATCTTTTCTTTTAAAGCGACTTATTAACAAGATGTCACACAACCTCCCGATGTTATAAATTTATTTTGAATATTGAATTTGAATTTGAATTTTTTTTCATCATCTTGTACATAAACCTGAGTGAACTTACGAGGAGTGTACCCGAGGTGTTAATAACCGATTTTGATAAATCTCGGGGGGTACGTAGACCTTGGAGTAACTTGAATTTTCTCCAAGGGAAAAGTTACGCTGGGCTTCCGTTTTGCTATGACAACCAAAAATGTTTATGACAACTTAAAATGAAAAAATCCACATTTAAAAAAGCATGGGATTTTCTCGGTTTCACAGGGTACTTACTTACTGTGAAATTTTTCGAAAAATCAAAAAAAACTAAAATTTCAAATCTCAACTAAAATGCTAAATTTGAACTATTTTGGGTGAAATTCATCAAGTTTGCGTAAACTTCATCCAAATTTGGGAAAAATTGATAAAATTTAATTGAATTTGATAAATAAAGGAATATTTGCAAAATTTTACCTAAATTGGGTATTGTCAAATAATTTTTTTTGAAATCGACAAAAATTATGTTAATTGACCAACATTGGGTAAAAAGACCAAAATTCGATAATATGACCTAAAATGTTTAAAATTGGATAAAATCGTGTTAAACCAACAAATATCGTCCTAAATGGGGTAAAATGATAGAATTTAGGTAAAATTATCAAAATTCGTCCAAATGACAAAAATTGGGTAAAATTGTGTTAAACCAACTAGTATCGGCTACAATTGGGTAAAATGATAAAATTTGGGTAAAATAATCAAAATTCGTCCAAATGACAAAAATTGGGTAAAATTTTGTTAAACCAACTAATATCGGCTACAATTGGGTAAAATGATAAAATTTGGGTTAACAGCCAAAACCGTGGCTAAAAATGATTAAATTTGAATAAAAAACCGGAATTTGGGTTAAATAAATGAAATTGACTAGAATCGTGTTGAATTAAATGTATTGACCATGAACAAAATTGGATAAAAAGAGCCGTATTTACTTAAAATAAATAAGTTTCGACTACAATCGTCTTAAATCAATTGAAATTGACTAAAACAAATCTGTCAAACTAGCAAAAGTGATGCAGGACCAAAAGTAGATAAACTGAAGAAAACCTACAAAATAAGGTAAAGTAAAATTGATTTAAGACGATTGTAGTCAAAACTTATTTATTTTAAGTAAATACTGCTATTTTTATCCAATTTTGTTCATTGTCAATACAATTGTTGATTTTATAAAATTTCTTTACGCTTGCCCAACTTGTTGAAATGTTGCCCTGGAATAGTTCAGCCAATGCCTAAGAATGAGTTCATAAACTCTTTAGTGGGAGAGAAAACGGATCGACAGCTGAAGCGGGGAGGCAACATTTCAACAAGATGGCCAAGGTTATTTTATAAAAGAGAACTATTAATTCAACACGATTCTAGTCAATTTCATTTATTTAACCCAAATTCCGGTTTTTTAACCAAATTTCATTCATTTTTAATCATTTTTAGCCAGGTTTTTGGCTGTTTTGCCCAAATTTTATCATTTTACCCAATTGTAGCCGATATAAGTTGGTTTAACACAATTTTACCCAATTTTTGTCATTTGGACGAATTTTGATAATTTCACTCAAATTTTATCCCATTTTAGACGATATTATCTGGTTTATCCAATTTTAAACAATTTAGGTCATATTACCCAATTTTGGTCTTTTTACCCAATGTTGGTCAATTTATCCAATTTTTGTCGATTTCGAAAAAAAATTATTTGACGATACCCTATTTAACTAAAATTTAGCAAATATTCCTTTATTTATCAAATTAATTAAAATTTTCTCAATTTTATCCAAATTTGGATGAATTTTACCCAAACTTTATGAATTTCACCCAAATTAGTTAAAATTTAGCATTTTAGTTGAGATTTGAAATTTTAATTTTGATTTTTCGAAAAATTTCACAGTAAGTACCTATGAAACCGAGAAAATCCCATGCTTTTTTTATATGTAGATTTTTTCATTTTAAGTTGTCAAAAGCATTTTTCCCTTGGTGAAAATTCATGTTACCCCAAGGTCTACATACCCCCCGAGTTTCATCAAAATCGGGGATTAACACCTCGGGTACACTCCTCGTTAGTTGAAAGCATTAAAAACATTATCTCAATCACCATGTCGTTTAACATAACTGACCCACTAATCATTAACAACCAAAGAAACAGCCCACTTGTTTGAAAATGACTACCATTCTGGATTTTTTTAAAGTGGACAATTGAAGGAAATATATTTTGGGTTACAATTTAGATTAATTTCCTTTAAAATAAAAAATATAGGCCTATTAAATTATAACCAGAGGACGAAAACCATGATAAACGTGATTGCAAAACCCTTATTTACAACTGGAGCGACTAAATTGATCAGTGAGTTATCTAATTGTTCACTTTGAAATCACGGAAGTGCACTGCTATTAACAATGTGTAATACGTTGAGTGATCACGGTAATGTAATGGTCACACTCAGATCATTATAAGGAGAATGGTTTGGCGAGTTTCCTTGGGTGATCTGTAATTATACTTTCAAAGTTAAAAATAGCAATTACTTTGTTAAAATAATGTTGAATTACGTTACTTATGATAACAATCCCTTTTTATATTTCGCTTTATTACTATCGCCGTTTGAGTTTGAATTATTGAAATATTTCATCAAAAACATACCTAGTAAAAACTTGATAAAAAAGTCAAGTGATTATAAATATGAATTTTTATTATCCTATATATATTTTGTCCTCAAACAGGTTTGATGAAAGTATTTGAAAATATTCTTTACATTGCTATTGAAATAGATGATAAACCCTATATTTCAGAATTATTTTTGAATGCGTATTGAATGAGTCGCGCATAATCATTTAAAAACTTATAAATTGCGGATTATATAAAATTTTCATAATCCTCTTAAATATCGGCAAAACCATTTGGAATTTCTGTAATATCGGTGTTAATATCCGAGCAGAACCAGTTGAGGCCTCGTCTTAAAAGGCAAATAGGCTTATTTATAAAAGTCGGAGAGACAGAGTCGAATGTTACGCCCCCCCCCTCCAGCGGTAAACAAGAAACCGCAGCCCTTCGTAAGCCTTCAAATTGGGGAAAGAGGGACGCAGAATTTATATTATATTGGGAGGATGAGAAATTTGCAGTTTACATGTATACTGAACTCTTTTGTCGGAATCCGTGACCCGCTTGTTCTTTGCGTAGGAAGGATTTATAAGGATATACTCCGCAAAAATGTTCAAGTTAATATTTTCGGGTTTATTCATTTCTCCTTTAAGGATGCTTGTTGATATTCCCGAAACATATTCATACTAGATCGGGATATTAACATTTTACGTATATATATGTAGATATATATATATGTTTGTTAACTATATTTTTAAAAATGTTTTTAAATAACATAATTTAAAAGGACAACTTGTTGTCGAGAAAGGACAAAATGGATGGCTTACAGGTCACTATGATGACCTTCCCAACGTTATGTAATGTAAAATAATGATATTTAAAGCATTCGGAAAAATACAGTCGGTTCTGTATGTTTATAACAAAATTTAATTTGATTCGAAATTTTATCTCCATAAATTCTTTTGAACGTTATACTTTTTTTACTATAAGGCATTTTGATTTTTGATCACGAACTTTAGAATGTCACCAACAGACAAAATATTACAAATAAAAAGGAAATGGTTTATACAAGGTGTTTCAATAGGTTATACAAAAATTTGAAGGAGTTGTAGGGGGTGAGTTGATAAGTATGCCGTTTTTTCCCCATTTTCCTACGACGAGTTAAAAGAGCGCCAGAGAGCTTCGAAGTGTGGCGTACTAGCCCCTAGAAGTAGGCCGCAAAAACCACAAAACCAAGCAGCAGAGAAATGCGAACATTAAGGATTGGGTTCGTGTGATAGGTAAAAAAAGGAATTTGAAAACAAATTGAAGTAACCAGCGTAAAAAGGTAACTTACACAGTAGGCTACACTTTGAAGCTCTCTGGCGCTCTTTTAACTCATCGAGGGAAAATGGAGAAAAAAAAGGCGTATTTCTCAACTCACCCCCTACAACTCCTTAAAAATTTTGAATAACCTTTTGAAACACCCTGTATGTAATATTTAGAGATTTGAAACTTAATTTTCGCCAACTCTTCGTGAACAATGAATTCGCTCGCGAAAGGTGTTCACCGTTCCAGAAATCAGCGTAATATTCTCAACACCATCGGCAGTCTCCAGGCGGAGAACCAGAATCCCCTTTCTTCTGGAGATTGTTGGCCGCTCTAGAGACCCCCCCCCTGACTTTATTAGCCAGATTTTATAGAGCCTATTAACATTCGTCTGTTAAAAATTCTCGTTTAAGTGTACATAATACATGATATACCCCGCTGTTGCGGGTTTTATCGGCCGCTCCTTCGGGTAGTCCACCCCTCCCAGCCCCCTTCGTCGGTGTGTGTGTGTTTGCTCGAAGACTTCTTCAAATTGAATTCATTATTTATTGGCGGGGATTAGCCTATCGTCCGTCTCGAGTTGAAAAACCCCATTTCACTCTATTTACACTATACGAACGACGAGCATTTCTTTTCCTCGTGAAATCTAAATTTAAAAGAAACAAAAAATAATAGGGGAAGCTGTAAAAAAGAATGAACCTTTTGGAAGCGAAAGGGGAACTGGCGCTGACCCCGTCCTACGTTACGATCTCGCCCCGGATAGATTGAAAAGCCATTGCGTTAGGTGACTATTCGCGGGACGACTTTTTCCTCTTTGGAGGGTTTGTACCCGTTCGAGGTCGGCTCGCGCCGTCCCTATTATTGCGGCGAGTAAACTTTAATTTGTCACGGGGGTATTGAAACGCCAAGTGTGGCATCCGAGGAAAGCATATCTCCCTTGTTTGTTCGGTAATTTTATCGAGATTTGGCGGTTCTGCTGTTTAAGAAAAGGAGCTCACTCTCTTCACCCCCCCCCCCCCCCCGCCCGAGCGAGATGAGCGCTATTCTTATTATTCTGTTATTGTGACTCCAGTTTGGCCAGTTTGCCGGACAGCTTGCAAATCACGGAATATTCCATTTTACGCGTTTGCGGCTTCTTTTGAAGGGCCGCTTCTCTCCTAAATGCGAAGAAAATTAATGTATCCCACGTGATAATATGCCTTGAAATTTGGAACTCGCATTTATTTTGCAAGATTTATTTTTGTACGAAAGTTAGGTAACGCTAGAAAGAAAAACATTATTTAATTATTTTATGATTTGGTAGATTGTTTAAGGAGTTACGGCGTACAGGAAATAAATTCGGTTCCAGCGTGACCCCTTATATTAATTAGGTAGGATGGTTGGTGTCGGCGGCCCTGTCAAAAATCTCCCTTTCTTTGCTTATTTCATTAATTTTAATTTATCATAGTTGTTTATGAAGGAGAGCAATTGCAAACGGGGTACGTCAAGTAAAGTTGATGAGAATGGAAAATACTTAAAATGAGCAATATTGATTAAGAACTATTTCGAGGTAGTCCGCGAAGATAATTTACCTTCCTGATGTAACGGTATTCAAAAAAATTATTATTATTATTTTTATTATTATTATTGGGACGTTTAAGGTGATAGGTTTTTTTTTATACGACGCCTTTGTTAATCGTTATAAGAGATTTCATCTTAGTACATTTTGTTTGTTACGTAAATCTCTCAAGAGTGAGTCTAATTTAACTTCGAAATTAGTTTTGCCCATTGACTTCCACATCCGTCCAAGTTCCTAAAAAAGCAATCTCCGCGCCGAATTCTTTTCTTAGAGTGCGTAACCTATAAGGTGTAGCGAATAATTTTTTCCAAGCGTAAACTGGAATAAGTTACGAAGCCCACGACTCCCTACCGTAGTGTGGCATCTACTTCAAGCGCTTCTAGGTTATGGAATCGGGAGTTCTCGAAGCGTTGGGACTTGAACAAAGTGGCGGAGGCCATTGAGCGCGTTGGACCCGCGCCGTGACAAATTGTTCAGGAAGTTTCGTTCTCGCCGGCTATTGACCAAGGCGTGGCGCTCCATCGGCGAAAAACCCGCGAATGGGGGAGGAGGGAGAACCTTAAAAGGTTAGGTCAACGCGTTTTTCATGGGCTCTTCGTGATTGACATTTAGATTGAAACATATCAATCGAGCGTATTTTCCCTCTGATTGCCTCTTCGCGCGATTTGACTGCGCTGGTGGTGAGGAGAAGTTTTCTCTCTCTCTTTCTGTTTTAGATTATCCGCTCACGGAACCGGCCGATTTTTTATCACATTTTGTTTTATAACCACCATGAAATAGTTTGAAATAGATTTATGACGGTTGCTGGTTTTGTCAGATTCCACGCTACGTTATTTCCCCCCTTTGACGCTCTCCGGCGGCGCACGCCTGTTTTTGCCACCACCAGATTCCCGATTTATTTATAGTTCTATCCCAAGTTCAAATTTGTTCATTTATTTGCTCATCGCTTTTTTTGGGAAATTTCAAAAGGAGACAATGGAAGCGCGGCTAGTTTAGGGTGTTGCCCACTTTTAGACGTCTTCATTAGAAATCAATTCATAGCCATTTCTTATTCTTTAAAGTCGCCGTTGAAGATGTAACTTGTTTTACAAAAGCGTACGCCAAGTTAAACAGAAAGCTGAACCCGGACTATGTTCGGAACAGCCCCTTCTGTTTCAATGTTTTCTCAATTTTATTGATGTCTGTTTTAACGTTTATAATAAAATGCGCGCAAAACTATGTGGTATTGGTAAGTGTTGAACGTGAAACCCATAACTCGCAATATTGAAATTTTAACTTTAAGTTCATGCAGTGTTTAAAAATTAAGTTAATTGTTTGAAATGCGTATGTGTACCAGCAATACCGTATTCGATGTAACACTTAAATTTGTACTTAAGAGTATATAATAATTAATAAATATTAATAAAATAATTTGACCTAACGTTTCATAGGTATGCCATATGTGAAATGGCAATTCGGGTCAGCGCCGCAAAATTTCAGTATTATCGGTGCGGTATCCGCGAATTCTTTGTACAACACCCCTGTTAGACGGGAAACGCGTTTCACAATCGTCAGTTTTCAGCTTATCAAATATTTCGATGAAATAGAAAAGTGACGTCTGAGTAGCGCGTCGAATTCGACATCGAAGATACATTCGGAAAAATACCGTCGGTTAGGTATATTTTTCCAAAATTTGGTCACACCTAAGCACACAACCGGATCGGTTAAAAGGTTATTGCGCGCCCCTATACAGTTCCCCTCCTTCCGAAACCCTCAATTCATCCCGAATAAACTCACAGGTTGAAAGCGGGTACCGGTATGTCTCGGAAACTATCATTAAAAAGATTTTTTCTTTACGTAATAGAGCATCTCCCGCTCGCGTTTCGACATCATTTCGCGAAGCACTCGGGAAAAAAGCCGGCTCGAAATAACTTCACTTGATTGATGACAAATTAGATTTAAAGCTCTTCGTGCTCGTCTTTGAGTAATTATGAAGACTCCGTGTAATTTTGTACCAGAAAATCCAGGAAAAAGTCTGCACTACGGCGTGAATATCTTTTCAACAAGTTCTATTGAAATTCCCCGCGTGCAACACAATCGCGGCTAGTCTTAGCATATTTCCTTTGACGGTGGCTTCTCATTTTTGCGATGTTTGCGTAATTTATATAGGATGAGCAATGGGGATCTGCGGATCTTTTTAAGCCGCAATTTTAAAGAACATTTCCTGATATAGCTTAATTCTCATAATTCCTCATGTGGATCTTTTCGCGTTATTCCCAAACCCTTTTACATCTCAACCCGGACTCTCCAAAGGGGTTGACAACTGTAGTGTATAAATCGTAGCCTCTATTACCTAGCGGTTCCTATTTCATAACTCTTAAGGAATACCTGGTAACTGCTTTTTACCTGGTAACTACTTAATCTGATCAGATAATATATGTTTGTCTTATCAAAATATATGAACTGATCTGATTTTTAATGTAAATACGTTAAGTAAACAGCTATCTGATACAATTTTTTTTAACAATATTTGGTTTTTTCATTAGTAAATAATAAAAAATTTCACATCAAGTTTTTTCTTTTTTAGTCCAAAGAGTTCTATTTTTAAAGAAGTAAAGCATTATATCACTTGACGAAATCATTACTGCGAACCATCTGCAGATGGTTAAAACATCGCTTAATCTGATTTTGATGCAGTTGAAAAAAAAAACTTGGTGTTATTAGACAAAGCGTCGAAGCTCTAACGTTTGACGGGTTGTTGAAAATAACATATTTCGTCGCGAACTAAATAATGTGAACGAAGTATGTTCGAAAAATAAACACAGAAGAAAATAGATTTAAAATATCCTAATTAATTTTATCACCGAGGTTCTTGCTTAGTTTAAAATGTTCTTAACAAAATGTAGCTAGTTGTTAATTAATTAACGTATATTATTTAGGTGGTTAAAAATTCCCAAAATGAGGTACGTAAGTTATTGATTTGCTAAGGCTTAAAACTATGATTCTCAAATTGGACGCGAAGCAACCGCGGGGGTTTCTCCAGTCTTCGTCGGCGTGGGTCGGCTGAAATCTCGTCGTATAAGCTCCGCCTAGAACGTGCACTTGATAATCATTACAATTATTATTTTAGATTCATGGTTACACTTATCACTTTTATTACCGTATAGCATTTGATATGAAATAAAAGGTTATCTTGTATACGTTCCTATCAAGTCATACACGCATTCGAGAAAGAGTTATCTTATTTCAATTTCGTATTTGTGAAGCTCAATTCGATGGTATCCTAATGTAGAGTAACTTTTCAGTGCCTTTAATCTCTTGTCATCGTAATTTAGCGGAAAAATGCTCGTTCATATCTCGGAAACGTTAATACATTTATCCGCTTTTGTATTCATTGTTGAGAGGAGCACGTGCTGCACTGCGTAATTGGTCCGTTTAAGAGCTATTATATTCTTCGTTTGACCTTTGTGTACTCAGCACGCCTCGGCGTGTTATTAAGCAGCCATGACGGTAATATTTCATTCCTCTCGACCAACTGGATTTTTCACGTTACCTACATCTCCGTTTTGTTCTTTGCTTCGGCCCGCTGGAAGATTTTGCCCTGAGGATCGAGTGGAGTCTATAGGCCCTGTACACTTCTTTATCATGAGCGTAATTGAATTCTTTAAAAGATACATTTTAAGAGTGATATTCAAATTAGCACAGAGATTATGAAGATGGTGTCTATTGTTCGATTCGGCACATTAGTGATTAAAACGTTGTTTTCTTCGTTGTAAATTAAAATAATAATCATGCGTTGCAAGAAACTGTTTTATAACATCTTGAAACGTTCTTTCCTATAGATTAGACCGGAGCTATAGCGCGCAGAAATCAGAATACAGAAAAATAATTCCGTTCCTTCGAAACATCTTATTAAGTTATTATAAATCAATAAAAATATCGCTGGTATTTTCACGTGACAGTTCCCAAGACAGATGTCAACTACCAAACATCGGCCTTTGTTACGAAAGTTATTACTTCGGTTATTCTATGTGCGATGTTTCATTCAATTCGACCACGAATTTTTTCATAGACTCAAAATTTTGACACCAAAGAACTAAATTCGACTAGATGACTTGGGCACAAAGAGATGATTTAGGTTCGGGCTTTGGTCGAAAAGTCGCTTTTGGGTCCTGGTCCCAATACCGACTCTAAAAGTCTTAAACATTTTTAGATAATTCCGCGTAAGTACGTTTTCGGTCACTTTTAAATACGGTATGGCGACCTAACATTTCGGACCACTTGTCGAGTAAATAAGTCTTATCATTGGAACTATTTAGCATCCGAACGCCGACCTTACATTGTAATAGTTAATTGTCACAACTTGTAAAAGACATGACACATTTATAGCCCGACCATATCCGACATTTTATTTGCCAATTAATCGCGCAAAACTGTGAAACTTTGCGAATTAATAAAACAAATTGAAATATTTTTTAAATAACTTCTTTTCTGTATTCTATTTTTTCGAAAAAGATCATATATTCAATCTGAAAATGTTTGCTTTTTTAAAAATCTTTTAACTCGACTAGGTAACAATCGTATAATTAAATATGTTAGGGTGAGATATTATTAATGAAGATATATTAATTAGTTTTTCTTTAGCCCCAAGAAAATAAAGAACTCCATACCCTAGACTCGAGCTCCTCTTCTTACAAATTGTTAGTGTTTAAAATAGGCCTATTTGTAGTCATTTTAAGGTCGAAAATACGCTTTATGTCAAGTCAGGCCGACCATGTTTTGGAGTAGGCGCAAGTATTGCTGAGGGTCGGTTGGAATCAGACAAATTGGGTCGGTCGACGGTCGACCGACCTTAAATCCGGTAGGACATTTCGACCATAAAAAGTGAGGTGGGCCGACGGTTGCCCAACCATGTCGATTCCGTTTATCGTCGACGTCGGCCCGACTCAGATTTCCTACAGAGGAGTGGTGCCTTGGGTATTAGCCTAGCTGATAATTTTTATTATTATTATTATTAATGTCAGACGAATTGTTGAGATTTTTCAATAGACTTAAAATGACGTGACGTGTCATGGGAAATATTTCAGGTCACAGGTAATATATTAAAATTAAAACTCCACCTGAAGACGTAGAACATTGCAGTTTAGTCATAAACAAAATCTCTAAACCATGCTAAATTTTAATAAAAAAGACGGTGTTGAGCCGTTCAACAAACTTTGTCTATTTCTGTTGAACGCGAAGTAAATAATTTGGATATTAAAATCGAACTGGACGTGCGTCTTTTACATTTTGAAATCTAGTTTCTTTATACTTTCGTTTCATTTTTCCTAAACGTTTTCCATTTGCTCAGTGACCTGAAACATCTCGGGTCAGCGGTAAATTTGTTTAGTTGGATAAAATTGATTTTTAAATACCAATATAGTAATAATACTATTATAACCCTGTATTGCAACATACCAAGACAAAAGTTTTAGTCATGGATAGCTGAAAATTATCCAATTATTATTTTATGTTTAATACGAGAAATTGATTTCCCAAGGAAAGATTATGTGGAATGGATCATATTAATATTTTTTAGAAGCGCAGTATTTTTCATTTCTGTCAAGGAGATTGAAGAGAGAAAGTATTCCACAAACTTTGGCCATCATTTTATGATTAAAAATAGTTTAGATGTATATTTCCCCGTCTACAATATATCAGTTCTTGGATAAAATCATCAAACCTGACCACATTTATAATATTTGTTTAGGCTTCCATATATCGGTATATTACTAATCTCAGCAAGAGTGTTGGGTCAACGGTGTTTTCGTAATTTCGCAACGTTTACTAAACCGTGGCTGTGACAACGTCTATGTAGAGGATGTCGTGCAAATAATATTCTCGTATTCGTTTCGAATTTCGAATGTTAGGGAGTCAGAACCTCCTTTTAGTTTTTCTTAGCCGGTAATATTAAATACGTGAGTGAATGAAACTATGAAACGCATCCGCTGCGGGTTTCGACCGACCTTCTTGGCGTCACATCTATTTCAGCGCAGTCTCCGTTTTCTTGCCATTTATCCTATATATTAAATTTTTCTCTATTATTATGATTCTAGCCTCAAAACTCGATTTCTTTGGAGAAGACTGAAAGGTGAAAGATTTTAATCTCTGCTGCGTGAGAGTTACTATACCAGCCTGCAGCGTGTACATCAAATAGCGGGGTTAGTTTTTATTTAGCACGCGCGTCTTCGTAAGGTTATAGAGACAAGGTGGAGGAAATCGCAGGAAGGCATACACGTACGTTATAAATTTAATGTTTGCGCAATGTTGGTGAAGGTGTAAATTGAACGTTTGCATTCTTTCATTCACTTTTGCGATAAGGGAAAAAAATCAGAATTCTTTATTTTGATATTCTAATGACTTAACCAGACTGCACGAGCGTAACAAATTCTGTTTCTCAACTTTCGCTCTATCTTCTCTCGCTTTATCTTTAATCTAATTTCATCTTGTTGCGTCATAGGATTTTTCCGAAGTTTTTCTTAATTATGGGTCAACTTTTATTGTTTCCTACGCGCCCATTTTACACGTTTAATCAGCGAATACGTCAATTAAGCGAAGTTCTTCATATTTTCGTATAAAATAAAATGAGTGTCGTATTAATTTCACGATCTAACAAATGGCTTCAGTTGGCTTCAGTTTCTCTCGTCAGAACATCGTTCGTTGCCGTTTCGTCAACGCGATGTTTTGTTTGTCGGTTTCACAGGGTGAGATATATCATTTCGCTCTTATTTAGTAGTGTGACTTAAGTTAAAGAAAGTCGGAGTTTTTCGTTACATCCCAACGCCCTAAGGTTGCCTTCTAAACTTGACGCTTTTTGGAAATATAAGGTTTTGGCTATTAGTGTTTTTATTGTTTATTTACGCTTAGAGAGACCATTTTTAGCATATCTCCTAATTCACATCACGTTTAGCCAATGTGCTCCACCCGCTACACACCAATCTAATAGGCCCGATATCTCAGTGTAGACTGCTTCCGTTTTTCCTCCCCCTCTTGTTATGAGGGGAGGGAGAACTAAACCACGGTCACTGGGTATCTACTAGAGATATTTTTTCTCTCTTAGTATAAATAAATACGTTCTTGGACAGTCCCAGTCTAGATAATGAATTTCGGGTTTCCAAATTCCAGTACCCGATAAATGTTTTCTTTGAAGTTTGACTAACCATTTTAGGAGCGTGATATCACAATTTGTAACTAGTTAAACTTCTTCAAAATTGAATACATTAATGAGGACAAGAGTGAGTGATTTTGAGCGGGGGGTCACCTTTGAACCGCGACTAGAAACATCTTTTTTTGTGGAGAAGTTGAGGGATAGTAATTAAAATAATTGGTGAGCAATTTGTACTGTATAACATATTCGCGACTTTAAAGTTCAAATCGGTGGTTTTTGTTACAAAATTATTTATCCGAGTACACGTTGCTTAACAATATTTGGCAAAGTGGCGTCTATACGGTCTATTCACGGTGTTACAAGAAAGGGTCAAGCCAAGGGGTTTCGTTTACAAGAACACTGTCCGGGGTAATCCGTTTCCCGAGAAGGTCTCTCTCTTTTTCTCTCCCTCGAGCTGTATACCTTATAATCATGACGCATCGCCTTTCCACCTGTATTTAAAATGAAGCTGTTCTGGAAATTAAAAATATCAATCATATTTTGACCTTAAAAACCAGCGAAAGGTTAAAATTCGGTGGCCTCTATTACGCGAGGCCCTCGTAGTTCTCCGGAATAGCATATTTGCCGGGCGTAAGGATCCTCCGTTAATTCAATTTTCTACTTTTTATTAGATACGAAGTTTGCTTTTAAGAAGGAAACTATGAAGGACGACGTTTCTAAAGTCACGAAATAATTACTAGAGAAGCGCTTAATCTGTGATACTAAAATTAAAAACTTTATTTGTTTTGACAATACATATATACATTTTTAATTGCGCAGGAATTAATACAATTATATTTTTTTTAGCAAGGAGTACTTCTGCGCATGTTTCTATACCAGAGTGATTGAGAAAAATCACATTTAACTTTGATCCAAAGTTTTTGGAACCATTACATTAGTCCCGCGGAATCCAATTTCGGAATCAGACGCCATCGATTACCGAATTAAAAAGAAGTACAATCTGATTACTTATATTTAGCTAATTTAAGGGTTAATTCAAAATATAAAGATGTCTACCAACCATTGGGATCTCAGGATGGAAGATCAGACCAATAATATTCTGGCATTAATCACGCTCTATTTCAGAGATTATCTTGCCAAATGGTGTGGACCTAATCATCTATAAAAAAATACATCAGCTAAGCTATTGGCAAACAGTATATCCAATAAGGCTTACAGTTAGTAATATACTTTGACAAAAATGGGAAGGGTGTCCGGGTCAGGAATCGGATAATAAAGAGCTTCCCTCTTTCACCCAGGTTAAGGGGGCTAATAAGTAGGGGGGGGGGGGGTGCCAAAACACTCCTATCCTTAATGTCTAATTTTTCCTTTAACCTGTGATAATTCAATAGACTTTTAATTTTTCAGTTGTTCAGATTTCTATCTAAAACAATTTCTTGTTTTTCCAAAATATATACAGAACAAAATTGAACTTACGAAGGACGGCCTAATGTTGTGTTTGGTTAATTAATCGGTAGGTTATATAAAATATGAAGTAAGACCGTACCAACGACGATACTAAACTAAGGGTGAAAGGTAGCAAACTCTACACTAAAATCAAGGTCTGTTCTCCGGGGAACGACAGGATTTCACTCAGGGTTCCAATAAAAAACGCTAGCGGTGACTTTTTGGTGTATAGGGGGGCTCCATTTTGAAATTTTTAACCGGGCGCCATATACCCTCGGTACGCCACTGGTGACAGGTTAAAAGGTTTTCCGACCCTCACTATCTCTCTCCCAGGCTTTGCGTGACGCTCTCTACGTGACAAGAAACGTTCCAGCCTTCTCCTCTTTAAATAATATTCTTCGATAGCACGTCAGCGCGTTCGGAAAGGACCTTGCCGTATGACAGAAACGTCAGTCTGTTCAGTGACGGAGGGGGTTGTACTGATAATCTGAAAGAATCCAGATCAAGTCAATGCTTCACTGAAATCCGATTCAATCGAATTGAGCCACTGCATTGCCAGTATGATTTTTATTCGCTATATATACGAAGAAATAGAGGAACTGTCAGATTTTTATCCAAAAATCATTTTTGAGTAATCAGGAAAATCAAAGATAACAGGTTCAACGCAAGGTTCTTAAATATACACGTTTTTTTGCTCTTATATAGAAATAATATTTTTTCTTTTCCATATAAAATAGTACTGCGATTTAATTGATTATGCGTTGCCACTCTTCGACCAATCAAGTCTTATTGAGATGGTTTTTCTGTCCAACAGATATTTTCAATTAACAAAAACACGAAAATTTAACTTTTAGATTCTTATATTTTACTAAGATTTGCATTTAAACAACGTCGGTTAAGCATAGTATAGTTATATATTTTTGAACCAAATGTTACACCGTCCCACGTTTCATCTACTAGACGTAAAAAAGTAACCCGATAAATGTTATCCCAACTGTATAACAATTACGTCAGCCTATTACGTAGGGGACCTTTAGATCAAGAACGGACAAAATAATTTTCAATGTAGTTAATTAATAGGCCTACCCAAAAGAGCGGTAGGTGTTTAGTCTCAAGTGGTTGTATAGTTACAGTTTCGTACGATAGTTTGAACTAACGTCGTTAGTAAAGTCAGCATCATTCATATACGGCGTTAGGCATGGGCACTCTGAACTGTAAACAAAATATGAAATAGTTTTAGTTTTTATCGTGGTATACGTTTCCCTAAATATTGTTTTTTTTTGTGGTTATTAGGAGCTCCAAGCATTGTTTTTTTTTTTAATGTACTTAGGTTATATGAAGAGTGTAGCTTAAGCAAAGCTATTAATGTCGTACGTGTGTGCGTGTGATCGGTTTATCACGCTCCCTCTGTATATTAGACTCGTAAACTGAGATTGGCGGCCTCGGGTCTAGCTTAGAACAGTACAATGAAAATTCGGAAACTCTCGTCGTAAGAAATGTAACTATCATTATCGCTTTCCTGATATTTCAAACATTTGATCTGACATCATTCCAGAGAGGGATAGATGAAAATAATCTCTCCGAGTGGTCGGACATTTGGAAAATCCCGTTCAATATTTTGATAAAAATTGATGAAAATTTTGACTAATTTTTTATTTGAATGATTATCAAGGATATAGATTTTAAATTTTTTGAAAATCGGATTTTTTGCTGATATTTTTTTGTAATTAATAAACCTTAATTGATAAAAGACGAATCCGAAAATTCCCCGACATAATAACAAGACCCAATATTTGCGTATTTGAATTGCTTTCATTTTCCGACTTCACCTCGAACAATCGCAGAATATTTGGCCAAAGAGGCTATTTACTTTAAAAACTTTAATGATAAATAATTTTATTAATTAATTTAATCATTTTCGCATTAAAAAAAAGAAAATAATTTAATTTATTTGCCCTTGATGTAAATTATTATTTAAAGCAAAGAGCCTTTTATGCCTGTAGAAAATAACGTGCCTAATGATTAATCATTTAAATTTAAAATTGTTAGTTTTATGTAAATCTGTTTATTTTCCTTTTTTAGATTTCCAAAACCATTTCTTCAATGCCCAAGGTATACCTTCTCAAATTGTTTAAAGTGGTTTTCAAAAAATATGGCTTGTCAAGTAATTTGCGAATCATCTTTTTAGGCTATTAAATTCGTGTAAAAAAACATTAGGCAAATTTTCGTCCAGTCCAATTGACATGGAGTTACGTAGTGATATACGCTTATTGGAAGGGTTTTTGTTGCAACTGAATAGTTAACTTATTTCCATTAAAGTCGCGATGAAGGTTGAAGTACAAACTTTAAATTATGGCCCCGGACTATTTGTGAGAGGCTGCTCACATTAATCACTTCGTATTTTAAAATGACGTGTCGGTATATAATTTAATTCTCGAAAACCTCCCTCTTATCTTTATTTATTTGAGGACGAAAAGTACTTCGGAATACTCTTGGGAAAAGTATCGTAATTTCGCTTCCACGTCGTTGTTTATTTTCGTAAAGTTTTTCGTGAAACTTTCCCCAACCCATCGTCAGTGTATTCCCTTCGTTTCCCATTAGAATGTCTCTCGAGAGGTACCTTTAATCTGGGGTACACCCAGGCAGACTGCGGGTCAGACTTGTCAAATGCCAAAAATCTCTCGATGCATTATTCTCTCGGGCGAGTGGATGACACGCTTTCGGGGCCTCGTAGTTCCCTTTCCTCTTTAATCTTTTGACGCGACTGACTGACTGCCTGGGTCCAATGTGTCCCCCTTTACTTCGGTGATGATAACGTGACAATGGCGAATGGCAGATAGATTTCCTTCTCTCCCGCGAGAGGTATACTTTTGACATGACCCCGAACGAAGATTTTTTCGGTGTTAAAAGAACTTGAAACGAGATCAATCGCGGTGCTATTATGGGAGCAGAAAGGGAGAAACTACTTTGAATGTACGCTCTCCCTCATAAAAGGGAAAACTTTAAGTTTGCGCCGCGTATTTTTTGTAATCCCCCTTTCTTCAAGTTTTTGAAATAAAGTTTTCGACCTTGTATAGCTTCTAATGATCTTTGAGTGAAGGGAGTACCAGCTCTTTTATAAATTATAATTCGAACGTTGTGGAAAGGCTGTCCAGTTTTATAGCTTATCTTTCAAGACGATGTCCTCTAAAATTTTCAAACTTTTATTTTAAAGAAACTATTTCAGTAAGCCGCGAGAGATTTAAAAATAAATAACCCTGAACATTATACTTCTTTCTTTAAAATTATTTTCGAGTGTCTTGCCCCACTGCCGAACATTGCTGCCAGAACTTTGATGGGAACCTTTTTAGTAAAAACAAGTTGTAAGTTCAATTGTGGCAGCGTGAACTCTATATTTGACTTTGAAGGTGATTTTTTGGAAGCACCTATTACGTCGGTGAATGTTTTTTTTCTGATATAAATTGGATCTATTTTTGTATTAAAAAACGTTTGTTTCTCGTTTTTCTGTACAATTAAAAAATACATAATAATAATTAGCTTTCAAACAATTTTAGATATAACTATTTTATGATATTTTTACAGAAACCTTGTTAATTTGTTTTTATAATTAACCTAGCATTAATTGGCTGAACCAACGAGGACTGCTATAAAATAGATTCGAAATATTTTTCTCTTATTTGCTTGTTTAAAATCCTAACGCCATAACTAACACTAGCTTTATCCAAAAAGCTTATTGATACACCTTATTTTCGTGAAATGTTTGGAATGATTGAGATTAAACATTTATGTTTAGATAAAAATCTCCAAACTATTTTGTTTTATGCAAAATAATAGTGTATTAATTTTTCCCATCAATTCTTAAATATATCTTACCATACATACTCACCTGGCCCAATAGTTGCATCGGAGATTCAAATAATCTTAATCATATGTCATTTTTAAATCAATGAAATATTTTTAAAAGGCACTTAATCAGTCAAGCATAAATGGTAAATAGAAGTGTAATAGTAAAATTGTAAGCTCTAAGAGCACACACTCCGTACTAGCCGACTCTTAGAACAAAAACGACTGTAACAAACTAGTCACGGTTTACCAACCTAGTTTTCATACGTTAATGTAAAAGTACCGGTATATCTGGTAACTATCAAATCTGATAAAAGAGTACACCAAACAACGTTAATTCCAACATAAACGAGATTGCGCGTAAGAGATGATGTGGCGAGTATAATTAAAAGGGGGAAATGCTAATAGTGATGGTCTCATAATATTGAAATGAAAATCGTGTTCTATGGAAATTTCGCCGTTTTTACCCCCCCAAATGCTAGTCCCGCGCCCCGTGCGCGATAAATTATACTAAAATAGTGGCGAGAGATAAGAGGGGGGGGGCGGGTGAGAGACCGTACTAGCGAAGAGGCAAGAGGGACCTTGAGCTGAAAGCGCCTCCGAGCGGAGAAAATACGCGTAATCTTGCCGATCGAGAGGGAAACAGTTGTCAGAGAACGTGTCGTTCCCTAATTTGAAAATCGCTTCTTCACCGCGAAAAACCGTAATTTTTAATGCGCTTTATAAATTAATCTTGAAGATGGTCTCTCCCACGCCGTCCCACAGACTGTTTTCTCTCTGCCGGGTTTTCGTGACAACCGTGGCTCGGCGGTCGGGGAAAAACCATAGCAATCTCGTAAACTTGGCCATCGCGCCGAAATTTTATACCACAACACACGACTATTCGTAATTCTCTCACCATCCCCGAACGTTCATAATTATGCAAATTGTATCGAGTTTACTTTTAGTTATTTTTCCGCAAAGGCTTTTTCACGAACGATTTTTACAAATTTGTTGTTTTTGAGGGGTGGTTTTAGTGATATCTTTCTCGTTTGAAGGCCTTGAAGTTCATGTCCAAGGCTCGCCCGCGTATTTGTCACTGGCCCTTACCACCTGCCATCGTTCCCTAGTTTCTTATTTTCTCTAGCAACCAGAATTTTTTGAGAAACCAGGCTTCTTTTTTGGCGAAATATTTTAGATTCGTGAGTAAGCTTTCCAAAATGATTTTAATTTAGTAAATAAGTATTTATAGGACGTCTCAACAATCTTCCATAATTTCAATCAAATCAAATTAGAATTCTTAAAATTTTAAAAGAAAATTCATAGAGGGTGTCTATATCAACGACATAGGGAAATTAAATTTGGACGATGGTTATTTAGCTGCGAAATCGTGAGGCGCGTTCGACAGGAATTTATTGTATCCCGTAAGAAAGACCAATCAATGATTGTGTCGCTTTGCTAACTATATCTACCCTGTTTGGTATATATATGTATTGTTATTATATTTGTTTCCTTAGTTTTGACTAAGACCCTTGGGTCGAAAGCTCAACCTGTGAATGAGTAAATTTTAATTTTTAATGGTTTAAAACATTTATAAAAAATTGAAATAAAACAAATTTTACATCCATGTGTTTTCTCCATTCAAATTTTTTTTATATTATTAGTTTCCATGGATCCTAAAAAAATCTTTCAACATTTATTCTTAAAATTGTTTATTCTTGTTCTTCTAATCAAAACCTCAAAGAATCTTACTTAAACTAAACGTTTAATTTTTATTTCAATATCCAAGTCTATAAGATCGAGTTATTTTAGATTTCGCCACTTGAAAACTATTTAGTTAAAAATAATGATATGAACTTTAAATTACTTATTGGAAACTGTATCGTATTAGCTTAAATGGTTATTTAAACGGGTTTAGATTAAAGTTTTACAGAGAGCTATTCACAAACTCACAAGACAGACTGCATTATGGGTTTCGTCGCCGTTTTGCGTCTGCTTGCTCCCACATCACACGTAGCCTTTGACAGCGACTCGCTAGGGGAAGATTTTCTTCTTGTGATGACGTCACTTCGGTACTAGCTCTCAGTTAAATATTCCCCAAAATGACAAACTTAAGGAACAATATTATAGTCTTACGGTGTTATCAACAAGGTTTTCGGGTTAATAGAGAGCGTGAAATCGCAAATATAGCCACTGTTTTCGGGATTCCCCGAAGATTTTCTCCGCCTACCCGGAGACAGAGCCTGTAATCGTAGCGGAGTGTTTCCCCCCTTTACCGAAAGAGAGGGCCGAATATTACAGAAGGAGAGGCGGAGGGGGCGTGGTTTCTTCCGGAAATCAAGACGCGTACAGGGTGCTGCTTACGTATTCCCCGTTCACCCGAATACATTCTTTGCTATTAACAATTATACCAAAAAATAAAACAGAAACGCGATTTGGAGGTGTTCTGTGACTCGTGGAAAAATTTACAATCCTATCATAGTGATATATTCAGAGAGGCGTGCAATATGAAAAACGAAATTAAGGCAAAAGAAATGGTGGCAACATCTGCTTCGGCCCGAAATACGAATGCGAGAATGAAAGGACCCAGAAAGAATGGCCCCCCTCAATCGTTCTTCACGCGCAATCTTTTCATTAAAACGAAAGTGTTCGACGTCGTGCGCTCTCCGGATTTAGGCCTAATTGTTGCGAAAGAGAAAAAGGCCTTATTACAGGTGTAGGCGGGGTCAAGCGGGTCGCCCGAGGTTAAGGGGCATGTGAAAATCACTTTTTCTTCGCGGCAGAAATCGGGTAGGTCAAGATACGTTTGACCCCCGCGCTCGCGGGAAACGTTTCCTTCGCCCAGTTCCTCATAGCGTCGCTAGTCACCCGACACCGTATTCGGCGCCTTTCTCGCGCTCGCTCCGCTTCTGGGACGCGCTGCCAGGTGAGGCTTCTTCGCGGCGAAGGCCCATTTTCATGATCGCCTATTACACGGGGGACTCACGTTCTATATTATTTATAAAAGGAGGGCCGCGCGGGCCATTTCACGATTCTCCGCTTTCGAAGACGCGCCGCTTTCATTTCGCCTTTTCTGATTCATGGCAATCAAGGCCTTCTAATATGCGCGTATTTACTTCATTATACGTTTATGATTTTATTCATGGCTCAAATTTATACGGATGCGTGCCGTTGTTACAGAAATACGTGGGGGGGGGGTATTTTAACCCTTTTATTCAATCCCTGCCTCATCGCTAAAATACACTCATCTCTTTCGATTAAACGCGTAAATTACGTTCACTTTTCATGGTGGTATTTTTTGGGCAAGGGAAGCTTGTATTTTAGATCAGTGGCGGAAAAAGGATTTTTTTTCCCTAGGCCGGGGAGTAGAATCAGAAATACATACCTAAGAATGGTTATCCTGCAGTATTCCCTATGTTAAGATCTAGGGAACCATTTTCGTTGACGTGTATGATAACAAATATTTTTTACAATTGACAATTTATATAAGATTATCCTCAAATAAAAATTGGAAAGATAGTTTTTGAGAGATAAACTTTTAAAAATAAATTTATCGTTTAAAATAGCACTTATAACTGAAAAAAACGTTATTTTTATTCTTCCATTAGATTTTTTCACTTAGAAATGACAATCTAATGAATAGCAAGTTTCAAAAATAATTTGTTCTGATAAATTATCTTTAAATGCCAAAAAAAAAGATTTTTTCGTTTTTGCACAATTTCTTTTTCAAAAAGGTATTTGAAACGAGCAAATTTAGGATAAATTCAATAGTCATAATAAACTTCACTTAGGTAAGTTACGTTAACATGAAGTAATTAATACACTTTTTAGAATTTAAGTTCATTGCTTATTAGTCTACAATGTGGTTCTTTTTTTTTCAATAATGTAGTCATCGGCTACTTATATTTTTGCTCATAATTTAAGTAATTACGACATTAACGAGTCTTACCTATCATTCAACCAAATTCCCATATAACTGCAAATTAGGCGGTTTACAAGAAGAATTCAACAACTATTTGATAAAATGATATAGGCCAGGATCTTAGGAAAGAAAGCGCCTTCTACATTCAGTCGTATAACATCATAGTATTGCATTCACATTTTCAAACTCTGCCAGTAGGCGGCGACACTTCTGCCTAAAAATTTATCTACGCACGGGTCTATACTTAAAATTCTTAAAAATTATCCTGTAGTCAAAGTATAAGTTGTTTTACCGTTAAAGGCAGGTCAGTTTAACCATTTTAACATCACCTTAACCAATTTAATCTTATCCAACACAGCATACTTCTCATAAACAAACTTTACCACCGAACCTCAAATAACCTAGACAAAATTTTAATGAATCTCTCAATATATGCTGAGTTAAAAATAGTATAGTAAAAATTTCCAATATCCAATTTTTAGTTCCTTTATTTTGAACGCTATTTGTTGGTCATATATCTGAAATTTATAACGTGTGTATTATTTTCATTAGGAATATTAAATTATTTTCATTTTCGCAATTTACGAATTCTGGAGGTGATTCAAACTATGACGTTCCTTGACGCCATGAAGCTTCTTTAGTTCTTTAGTTCGATTAAAGCCCGACAAAGGGTTAAAAACCCATCACGCCGAGACTTGGAGGTGTGCTAATCGTACAGGACCTAGTACGTAGCAAGGGCCTTCCGGAACTGAGCACCGCCGGAAATGTCCTTTGGGTAATCCGGAAGGGAATTCCACTCCTGTATGGAGGAGGGGAGAAATGGATGTTTGCGGACGGCAAGTCTGAAGCCCGGATGGATGAAAGAGGCGACCCGATTCCCTCTTGGGGGGTGATGCCAGTCAGACAGGACCGGCGAGAGGGGGGCGAGGGCACCACAGGAGCGATGAACCACGCTTTTTATGATAATGAGACGCTTAAGACGGCACCGCAAAGCTAAGGTGTCCCATTTGTTGTTCTTGAGCACGTTTGTCATCGACGTACTCCACGCGAATCCAACGCTGGTCACGAAGCGAAGGGTACGCCGCTGGATACTTTCAACCGCGTGGACGCCACTTGCAGTTGATGGGTACCAGACGGCCACACAGTACATCAGGATCGGAAGAACATAGGTTTTAACTCCTAACGATTTCGTCGCGAAGGAGCAGCGGGATAAGTGTCGGCGGATGAAACCCAAGGCCCTAGCTGCTTGGCAATGACACGGTTGATGTGGGTTGACCTCTCCAGGGTGTCTGTTAAGGTCACTCCGAGATATTTTTGAGAGGCGACTGTGCACGGGTCAGTGCCTTGAAGGACATATTTCACTGAGTGAACTGGCTGTAGAGAGAGAACTGAGCACTTTGCAGAGTTTAGCGGTAGCAGCCACTTCTCACTCCACTTGCCGATAGCGTCGAGGTCGGATTGAAGAGCAACGCAGTCCTGTGTCGAGAAGATCGGCCTGGAGAGTGCAATGTCATCAGCGATGATGTAAAGATAAGATACGTTGTTGTCTACGATGTCGTTGATGTAGATAATGAAGAAGAGAGGCCCCAGGACCAATCCTTGCGGTACGCCAGAGGAAGCAGGGAGCCAGTCGGAGGTGGCACCACGGAGTACTACTCGAAACTTCCTGCTCTCGAGGTAAGCTGATAGCCAGTTCAGGGTCCTATCCCTTACCCCGCAGGAGTAAAGTTTGTCCTTGAGGAGCTCATGCGGAACCGAATCAAAGGCTTTTCGAAAGTCAAGGAAAATGATATCCACTCGACCGGCTTGCTCCAGCCCAGAAGTCCAGGCGTCAAAGCTGCAAAGGAGCTGGGTTTCAGTGCTGAAGCCACTACGGAAACCGTGCTGGGACGGACTCATGAGCTTGTGCTGGATGAAGTGAGCCGAGATGGTGGACGCACTGACATGCTCGTCGGCTTTGAGGACCTGCGATAGGAGTGCAATCGGACGGTACTCCGTTGGGTCAGACTTGTCTCCACCCTTAGGGATCGGCGTGACGTTGGCCCGACGTCAGTCATCCGGGATTTCTCCCGTGTCGTAGGAGAGCTGGAAAATGACACTCACAGGAGTGGCTTAGACATTGGCACACCTGCGAAGGAGCCAGCATCGATTCCGTCTGGGCCCTGAGCTTTTTTTTGGTTTGACCTTTGTGAGCATCTGGGGAATGCCTTTGACCGAGTAGTTTATTTTGAACATTGGTGGGGAACGTGGTTCCAGGAGAGGAACGGTGTCTACATGAAAAAGAACGCCAGAAGGTGGAAGCCAGGAGATTGGCTTTGGCGGCTGGAGTGGTGTATGACTGCCATGAGCAGGAGAGGTCATGGAGTCCAGTCCCTTTCACCTTCATAGAGACGAGCTGGTAGAACTGCTTCCTGTAGGTAGTCAGGTTGGAAGCCAATTGTCGACATGATGGCGAGCGTATTTGACGATGGCACGATGTAGAGTGAAGGCTTGCCTTTTAGCAGCCGTAGGGTACAGCCGAGTAGAATTATAGCGTCGCTTCGTGATTCGCATCAAGCGGCGGAGAGAGGAGCCGACTCACGAGAGATTATGTCGAGAGGAGAGCCTCTTCATCGGAACAAGGGCAGCGATCGCCTGGGTGATGGTAGTAGTGAGTGCGCTCCACGCCTCTGCAATAGAAGGGGTGGCCGTCAGGTTAACATTTGCCAGTGACCTCTCCATAGCAACGAAATCGGCCTTGTTGAAGTCAGGGACGGAACGAGGGAGGGTTCTGGGCGGGGGGCGAACCACTCGGATTCTGAGAAGGAGAATGTCAAGATCGCTGACTCCAGGTATATGAAGGATGTCCTCACGTAGGTTGTCGTCAGAGACCAGCACAAAGTCAAGAATATTGGTGGCCGCGTCCTTGACCCTGGTAGGCTCGGTGACTCACTGGGTAAAATGAAAGACCAACAGCGTGTGAAGAAAGCTTTAAGCCACTGACGAGGGACTCGTGAGCGTAGCCCAGTCAATAGTGGGAAAATTGAAATCACCGATTATGATGAAGGAAAGCACTCTAATTGTTAATGTAGTTACTCGTTTTTGTCGAATATTTTTTAGTTTTAACGTTTCAATATGAAGATAATCATTAAAGACACAGTAATTAAAATGCCTTGTTATCCTTAATATTCAGAATTCGGTAGAAATAGAATGCATTTTCCAATTCAAAAGAAACACGAGTGAACTATTTTTAATATAAACTGGGATATTTTATAATTTGGTTAGATACCGAAACGAGTAACGAAGGCGCTCAGTTCCGAATATTGTTAATATAAAACTCTAAATGGGTTGGCTTAACGCCCAATGCAGATTTTCAGAAGTTGGCGAAAGGAAGCGAAGTCAAAGTGTGACCATAAGTATAGCTGCATTAGGTAGTCTGTCATTAGTTACGAAAAAGGAAAATAATAAATCCTATTATGTTCCCTTACTCGTCATGCCAAAACGTAGATTCCTTTTATATATTTGGAAAGTTTTATAATCATTTTATGATGTAAGAAATAAAAAATGCCAATATTCCAATACAATATTAATGTTTCTAGTTGTCGGCATTATCCATCCATTATCCGAGAATATGTTGTATAAGTTTAAAAATTTATACTCCGGAGTAATACCTAAAAGGATAATTTTGGGTCGGTTAATGATATATTTTAGACAAAAATTAACCGAATATAAATTATTTATTTTATTTTAAAAAGTACTAGTTTTATTAGATTAGCAAAGCAATTTAATTATTTTTCGTAATCGATTTACGAAAAATATTATCTTTCTAATATGTTTTTTTTCGAACAATTATATTTCATGAAAAATTATATTTAAAAAAAACTAACAATCTTCAGCGGTTAGCTGCTCTTTAAATTAATCGTACCAAAAATATAAAAATATATTCTTTAAAAATATCTTTTTTTGCGAGAAAGTGGTTAATTGATAGGACGGATAAAGAATGTTTTTTATTCATTAACTGAAATAATAGCCGATTTTTATTTTTCAAATATCTTTGTTACGAAAGAGCATTTGTGGTATAGAAAAAATGTATTCTTTGACAGATTTATCTATACGGATAATAATATTTATTGGTTAACCGTACTAAATTGTTTATCCGAATAAAATAACTGAAACAAATAAGGTGATAAACTTCGGTAATTATTCGTTATTCAAATCGCCGAGCACTAAATGAGGATAAATAAGTCTATAAAGAATTTCGTATAATAATATTATTTTGAAAGTGGTTTCATTGTCTTAAGTGTTTACTAATGTGACTCTAGTGAACATTATTGACCCAATGCTTAGGCGGTTTTACATTTGGGAAGTATGAACAGAAATGTTGATCCCGTATTTACATTATTTGTGTGTCTTTGTAAAAATTTCTTACTTCCATGGATATCTTTATATAAAAAAACAAGTGTTACATATTTTAACAACTGAAATATATTTCATATTTGTTTCTTTTTTAAATAATTCACTAGTATGAGCTAAATAGTAGGTACGAAAAGCTCCTTCGGTTGTGGCGGAGTGGTTAGCACTTACGCCTCGCAGCAAGAGGAGCCGGGTTCGATCCCAGCTTGTGGCACTGGGTGAAAACTCGGAACAACTCCTTCTGCGTTGAGTTTGCAAGTTATCTCCTCACTGGTTAAGGGGTTTTTCCCCGAGCTCTTCAGTTTCCCCTTCCATATAAACGTGTGTGGGTTAAGGGTAATAGTTAGTGTAGGGAGCTGTTGGCTCGCGTGGCATGAAGGGCTTGCTACCACCCTCCTACGCATTGTAACCCGGCTCCCTGTTTGAAGGCATTATAAGTCGCTAGATGACTTATGCCTAAGGTGGTGCCCTGGGTATTAGCCTAGCTGATTATTATTATAAAAAAACACACATTTAGGGTAAAATAATGCCTAATAAATGTCCTTCAGTAAATTTCATGATGTTTTTACATTTATATATAATTCAGCATGTTTTTTATTAATGAATTACATAGATTATCAACATGAAAATTCCATTTGAGATGTTGGTCGAAAAATATAGAAAAATTTTAATTTTTTATTTTCAATAAATATATTTTCGGTATTGCTTGTATCTTTTCCTACATTACTGAATAATACGTATTTGGTTCTACCTAGATTTTATTTTAAGTTATTATTTTCGAGCCATATATAAATTTTATCCAGTAACAAATAAGTCGGTCGAAATACCAATTTAAAACAGTTTAACGCCATACAGTAATAGTGTATTGTCGGCGTAAAGAAACAACCCGGATTTAGCGACTTCTGTTAAGTCGTTTAGGTTTTAATTAAATAATTTTGGCGAGATAACTAACCCCTGTGGGTTTCCATTTTTCAGAATATTTGGTTTGGAGAATATACCGTTAGCTTTCGTTGTACATTGTCTATTAGACATATAGTTCACAGCAGCGCCTCTAATTCCCATATTATAGAGCTTTTTAAATAGATTTTTATGGGGATGGAGTTGCAGGCTTTATGTATCAAGAAACATTTCTATACTGATTTGGCTTATATCTAGGTTATTCATAATTTATTCATAGGCTCCGCTGATCGCGTTAACCATTCCTATAGCATTTAGGAAATCCGAATTGGGAATCTAAGATAAGTTTATATTTCTTACAAAAGGAAGTTAATCGGTTGTTAAATGCTTTGTCGAATATTTTGAATTTTGTTTTTTTTTTTAGTTTTTCTAGATATTTACCGGTGGAGAATGAGAAGCTAATTAAATTTATAAGTATATTATAGTATAGTATAGTATAGTATAGTAAGAGATACGGAAACGCAAATTTCATAGATTTAGAATGTAAATCGTCGATTTCCGCAGCTGATTTATTGGGAATCGAGGTAGCTATAGAGAGCAATTTTGGAGCGTTGATTGGATAAAGAGCCAAAGTAGAAATTATTTCGCGCATATCTAATAATATTATTCAAAGTATTTCTTAAAGCTGTGTAATTTTTGATGTTAGAATTCAAAGTTTTGCCAATTTTTGAAATTTTTGCTTTTCTCATAGCATTTTTTTTATTTCAGGCGTTACCCATATATATATATATATATATATATATATATATATATATATATATATATATATATATATATATATATATATATATATATATATATATATATATATATATATATATATATATATATATATATATATTCAAAAAATTTCAAATCGTTATACGTTCGAAGGAATCTTCATAAACTTTTTAATTTCTAATTTAAAAAGTTATATGAACCATTTGTATTTTGGATTTTGTACATTTCAGTCCTTCCTTATCAGCTATGGCTTGGGTCTATTTGAAAGATCATGTTTAAATAAACTCAAAAATATCAGTCGTAAAATTGTATCTTTTTTTAATGACGAGAAATTAATTTTTAAACGAGCGAAATTTACCGCCAAGCGAGCTGCCATTTTCTTTCGCCTTCCCTTCGCAGACCGCACGCGGAGCAAGCGTGCGCAGGGAACAGAGCGCTGTTAAAGCCTGTTATAGCGCGAACAGCGCGTGATTAAAGTCCTAAAACGTCACCCCGAAACAAAAAAGGCAGATCGCTTGGCGGTAAATTTGGCTCGTTTAAAATTAATTTATCGTCATTAAAAAAGGATACAATTTTACGACTGATATTTTTGAGTATATTTAGACATGATCTTTCAAATAGACCCAAGTTTTACCGAAGCTGGACTTTTCCTTTAAGTTTCGAACTTTAATTTTATTACTATCCACATAGATTTTTGGTCCAGTATACTGATACATTTGTATTAACAATTAGAAAGATATATGTTATCAATACATCTCCCTGATATTATTTATAACTTAACAAATAGTCTAGGAGCGCCGTTGAATGTGCTGTGGAAGTTAAAAATCAATATTAAAGTCACCGGCTACTACAACTCTTTTTTGTGTTATTTGAAAGAACGCCAGAGATTATGACCTCACAGGACGGTGTTCAGGAAGATATTAATAATAGTTAATTAAGTATTAATTGCTCCTTAGTATCATTAATTTTATCAAGTACTTCTATTTAAAAAAATTAAGTCCTACCGAAAAGTATAAAATATCCGTAATTAGAGAACGAATCATTCGTGGTGTATCGTCAGTTCAGTCGTTGACATAAACAAGTTCGCCAAGGGTGATGATATTATTTCGTTGCCTATGTAAACGAACCGAAGTTACCAAAGAGCCTTTCTTAAGAAAGGTCAGTTGTTACAAAAACGTTTAAAAAATCCTATTGGATTTCATACGCCAAATTATTGTGTTTTTTTCAGAAGCTCTTCGTAAAAATCTGTTAGAATTAACCTATCGAAAATTTAGTGGGTAAAGTTTGGCGTCGGAAGTAAAGCTAAACACAGAAATATTTCCCGTTAATCTTTCGCAGTCGGAATTCGGTTTTTTTACTAATTAAATACACTCTTACTGCTATATTATACCTTGTTCGCACGGAGAAGCTAGGGTAACCTAGGACGGTCCAATAACCCTCCTAGGTGAACATTTTTACAGTCCGAACGCTCGGCGAAAATAACTTTCTTCGGTGCGAACAATTGACGGATTACGGGAAGTCCAGTTCCGAGAACATATGCACGTGCGAACGCTTTATGGTACCTTCATTTCTTAAAATATTGGGAAATACTGAAAAACCCAAAGGAAAAGCCCACTTCAACACTTTTCATTTTAGTTTAAGTACAAATGTGTCACGAGGACATAAAAGGTGATTTTAATTATACTAATAATTATTCCAGGGCAGGTCACTTCTTTGATAAACGACGCACCCCTCAGATGATTAAATCCGATTTATTCATAATTATATTGATTAAATCCGATTTAATCATGATTAAAGATTATATCGTGATTAGAGCACCAGAAAATCGAAATAGCTGTGTGTTGTAAAATTGGTGCAGAAAAAGAATGAGCGAACAGTTTCCGGAGTTACAAAATTCTGAGAAATAGGCGCCACGAATATCAGCCGAATTGGTTGGAAAGTTTCAGGCCCAGGAAAATCGACGACATAGTGAAGCGCATACAAAACAACGGAAGCGGCTCGCTCACCTCACAGAAATTACCCGCTTCAAATTTAAAAAGATAAAAGCGTCGTCGCTGGTCAGAAAAAAATACGGTCCTCAAACCCTTAAAAACTTAGCTCCCGCTGGCTTTGAGTGGTTTCTTCGTTTTGCCATATTCAAATAGCGCCTTGTAGAAGGCAAAGCTATTACAGAAAGCCACATTAAGGAGAGGAACACGGCATTTATCATATCGCTTTCCCGACTTCTACCGCTAAAGCTTTCAGCGTTTGCCAGATCGTGAAAATAAAATTATTGTACCAGGCTTAAAAATGATCGATTTTAGGAAACAAAACCAAACCAGTAAAATTAATAACGCAAAATAATTCGACTACATTATTTATTCTGCCTTTGGCTTGTTGGAAGATTATAAGTTGGCAGTCTGCGTGATAAACTGAAAACGTATGTAGTTAACCTTTCAAAAGAAATCTAGCTGTTCCTAATTTAAAATTATGACGGGTTTAAAACAGAAATTAAATATTAAAAATGTCATTTTTAACCATTTTCTGTTAAAGTAAAAAAATGGTTACATTATCGTACGCCTCGGCAGAATTATTCAAAATGACGGGTTTAAAACAGATATGAATTATTAAAAATGTAGTTTTTAACCATTTTCTTACATTATCGACAGGTACACATACCAATAATTATCGTACGGCTGGCAACAATGCTCTAACTTTTTTATGCGGCCTGAAATACATTACGGATACTCATGCGCTACGGATACTACCAAGGTCTAAAATAGAAGTTTATAATATAACGATAGGTCAGGTTTTCCAAAAACGCTGTGTTACTTTAGTTTGTCAATAAATCGTACATTTTGCTATGGAAAATGCGTGGCAACATATAGTTACGTTGGTGGGTCCCATAGAACAATGGCCAGGAATTGGTGTACTTTGCACTTCAAGGTCAAACGGTTCTGCACCTAGTGGTTTTGCACCGACTTCTCCGTCTGGCATTGGTCTATCTTCCACTGCAAGGTTAGACGGTTCTGAAATTTGTGAACAACTCGAAGACACTGGTGGACTTGTTCCTATTGACTCTGTATTTATCTCCCCAGTTAGCAAATCTGCAACAGAAGTTGATAAATCTATTTCCCCATTTTGCAACTCTGAAACAGAAGTTGATGAAGCAGCGGTAATTTGTTTTTTGGCAGCATAAGCAATCCGCCTTTTGAGATTTTGTCGATCCCGGAAAGCAGGGTCTTGGTCTTGGCTTTTGGCAGCGTAACTTTCCCTATCTGTAGCCCTCTTTCTTTGCCTATGGTCAATTTCTGAACCAGTTGGTGATGCACCTATCGGCAAAGAGGTTGGCCGAGTGTGTTTATTTGGCGGATTTTCTTCTTATCACCAATAATAGGAAGAGTGGCGTAGAGATTAAAACTGAACTAGTCCTCTTAGATGACTATAGATTTTGATGGGAATGGAATATTACCAAAAGGAATGTTTTAGCTGTTCCTTTTGCATTGTGTTAAATAAACGTAGGAGTTATACGGTTATCATGTGATGACTTAGGCCTAAGGTGGTGCCTTGGGTATTAGCTTAGCTGATTAAAGTATATATAGTTAAATTTTTTTATAGAATCGTGAATTTCATTTCGAAAGTACGTAGACTTACGAATATATTTCCTTGGGAACTGAAAAACCACGATAATATTTTTTTGGTAAATGAATCACCACGACGATATTTTCTTGGGAAATGAAAAACCACTATGATATTTTCTTTTGAAATGAAAAACCACGATGAAACGTTTTTGGGAAATGATAAACCACGATGATATTTTCTTTGGAAATGAAAAACCACGATGATATTTTCTTGGAAAATGAAAAACCACGATGATATTTTCTTGGAAAATGAAAAACCACAATGATATTTTCTTTGGAAATGAAAAACCACGATGATATTTTCTTGGAAAATGAAAAACCACGATGATATTTTCTTGGAAAATGAAAAACCACGATGATATTTTCTTTGGAAATGAAAAACCACGGTGATATTTTCTTTGGAAATGAAAAACCACGATGATATTTTCTTGGAAAATGAAAAACCACGATGATATTTTCTTGGAAAATGAAAAACCACGATGATATTTTCTTTGGAAATGAAAAACCACGATGATATTTTCTTTGGAAATGAAAAACCACGATGATATTTTCTTGGAAAATGAAAAACCACGATGATATTTTCTTTGGAAATGAAAAACCACGATGATATTTTCTTTGGAAATGAAAAACCACGATGATATTTTCTTTGGAAATGAAAAACCACGATGATATTTTCTTTGGAAATGAAAAACCACGATGATATTTTCTTTGGAAATGAAAAACCACTATGATATTTTCTTTGGAAATGAAAAACCACTATGATATTTTCTTGGAAAATGAAAAACCACGATGATATTTTCTTGGAAAATGAAAAACCACGATGATATTTTCTTTGGAAATGAAAAACCACGATGATATTTTCTTTGGAAATGAAAAACCACGATGATATTTTCTTTGGAAATGAAAAAATACGATGATATTTTCTTTGGAAATGAAAAACCACGATGATATTTTCTTTGGAAATGAAAAACCACGATGATATTTTCTTTGGAAATGAAAAACCACGATGATATTTTCTTGGAAAATGAAAAACCACGATGATATTTTCTTGGAAAATGAAAAACCACGATGATATTTTCTTGGAAAATGAAAAACCACGATGATATTTTCTTTGGAAATGAAAAACCACGATGATATTTTCTTGGAAAATGAAAAACCACGATGATATTTTCTTTGGAAATGAAAAACCACGATGATATTTTCTTGGAAAATGAAAAACCACGATGATATTTTCTTGGAAAATGAAAAACCACGATGATATTTTCTTTGGAAATGAAAAACCACGATGATATTTTCTTTGGAAATGAAAAACCACGATGATATTTTCTTTGGAAATGAAAAACCACGATGATATTTTCTTGGAAAATGAAAAACCACGATGATATTTTCTTTGGAAATGAAAAACCACGATGATATTTTCTTTGGAAATGAAAAACCACGATGATATTTTCTTGGAAAATGAAAAACCACGATGATATTTTCTTTGGAAATGAAAAACCACGATGATATTTTCTTTGGAAATGAAAAACCACGATGATATTTTCTTGGAAAATGAAAAACCACGATGATATTTTCTTGGAAAATGAAAAACCACGATGATATTTTCTTTGGAAATGAAAAACCACGATGATATTTTCTTGGAAAATGAAAAACCACGATGATATTTTCTTGGAAAATGAAAAACCACGATGATATTTTCTTGGGAAATGAAAAACCACGATGATATTTTCTTGGAAAATGAAAAACCACGATGATATTTTCTTGGGAAATGAAAAACCATTAACAAAAAATATATTCCTTGAATGGCCAACCAGAACTAAACATTAGTTACATTTGGTATTTTTTAGCAGTCCTCAAAACAATTGCAAAATTTAGCTCCGCCCCTGATGGAATTTGCATATTCTGAAAGACATAGCTGTATCCATTCATAGTTATATAAGTATACACACGATACACAAAAATCAAAAATATTCCTTGACTTTTAACTAATAACTATGTTAAGTATTTGACTTGGTTTGATGTTCCCTTAAGATAAATTCATTAATTTAAACTTAAGGTTTAAATTAAATTTCTTTCAATGATACGTTTCGTTTTGGTTTCTACAAATCTTCAACTGAAATTATACGTGATGCATGCTATGAAATATTCTTCGAAGCTCAAAATACGCGTGTCTAGACTTAACGGCGGAACTAAAATCTCAGTTTTGTTCGCCGCGTAAAATGAGAATAATTTGAAAAGACTCACGGAAAATAATTTGTAACCTATTCCAGTGAGTGATAATACTTTCTAACGTTGATCCTTACTCGCGCGTACAGCTTATATATATTTGCGTGAAAGGGATTTTTCAATTTAGTATAGAAATTGCGCGATAGAAAAATGATGAACTTGATGCTCTCTGGGCCGATAATCGATCACCCGAACGTCAGAGAAATTTGCAAAGCCAGAAAGACGAACCCAGAGTCGCCATTGATACACTTTCCCCCTTTACAGCCATTCCCCACTCGCGCTTACAACGAATTAAATCCAAAATTCGTCATCCTCAATAGACGCGTACCTACGGCCTATAACATCGGGGCGCAAAGGGGGTCACGCTATCTCATCACCAAACACATTTCTCATACATATTTATCAGACGCGCATCAAAGCCCCAAAATTCTCGATAATACACGCTATAGACGTCAAAGATTATGCAAAATTTCATTTGTTAGAGATTTTTTTTGGTCGAAACATTTCCGAGTTTAGAAACTGGCGCGTCTACGCTTAAGTCCGACGAACATACCGCACCCATTCAATCGACTTTCGCGGCACCGGCAGCTAACCTATGGCGCTGCTGTTATTTTTTTATCGTATGTAAAACGGGGTCTGACACCTTAAGAAACGATTTTTGATACAAGAGCGTGTTCTAACCCTTATGCTCCGATCGCGAAAATGTTCGATATAAGCCATGTTTTTGTTGGAAAAGTTGTTCGCTTTTTTAACTGTAGGGGGCATTGTGCGAGCTCGTTGAATAAAGCGGTTTTTTTTTTGCCGCCAAGTTTTTCTCGTCCGCCGATTCTAGTTTTAATAAAGCGTATTGAGAGATTGCCGGGCCCACACAAGGCGAAAAATCTTCGCTCGTCTTTCTATCGCGCGTTATGTATTCTAAAACGCGAAACCTATTTTTGAAGGTTGGCTTTATATAGGGTGCAGATATGGGTGCAGTTCTATATAGTCGCCGATTGATTATGAAAACTGTACGAAGAAGGTCTCGCGTAAGAGTATTTGAGACGCCGACGATATTGTTATTTTGCCGCCGACAAAGCTATTATTAATTGGCAGTGTACGTCGAAACTTGTTTCTAAATAAGCCCTCCCCCTCCCGTTAAACTCGGCCAGAGCTGGTTCGCGGAGAATACTAAAATAGTATTTTCTCTCTCAAACTCGATTTTATTGTTATAAATGTGTTAACAATATTCCTCCTTTGTTTAGGATATTTTTCACTTTTAAGATACTCGTTTTAAATAATCGCGAAAGGTTAATAAATATTCAGGTATAATCGTTAGAATTATCATCTTGTCGCGATATATATATTTTGTTTATCGTAGTAAGCAAATTTTCAAAAATAAAATACTTCGCTTTAATTATGTCACACTTTTAATATTTTATATTTTTATGGGGCAATACTATAAGTAACATTATAACTGTTAGTATGACACTAAACAAGGATTATCATCGAACTCATGCGCAAATGTGCTCAGGGCAAAATATCAATCGCGATATTTTACTACTGAGTTCATTTGAAAGTTTAAATCGGAGCTGGGCGATAATGTCAGCAAGGAGCAACAAACAGAACACCCCACACAAGGAGAACGCGACACGTCAAAAGTCGTGCATTTTCTTGCGTACATTTTTCATTGGTTAGACGCTTTAGCGCCGGCTGCCGTCGAAAGGGGAAAATTTGGAAATTGTCTTCGCCCTTTCCGTAAAATGTCCAGCGTAAAGGTCCGTTCGATGAAATTTGTACACAACACTGCGTCAGCGTGTTAAAAGGCTAACTGCGTTCTCCTTGTGTTTGTTGCTCCTACGAGGAAGTTGCTGACTGACGTACCCTTTCCGAGCATATAAGAACCTATTTTGCACGATTATTGAAAACTTTTAATGGGACCATTTCTCACATATTATTTCAAATATTAACAAAATGTTATTAAAGCAACGACAATCGAGAATTATGTTTTGGTTCGCGATATTTTTCATACATAACTAAAATTACGCTAAGTGTAAATTTTTGTACGTGATTAGCGTACACAAATGGCTTAAGAATCGATTGCCAACTTGGACCGTGCAAAACATGAGACCAAATATGAGTTTTTCTTAAAAATCTGACAAAATCTCCTCAACTAAGGGGAATAATACTCCACCGTCAAAATGTATCCTAACCTATTCAATTGATATACCTATTTAATTTCCAAATACTTTGATAGTTAACATTGACAACTAACTGTCGTTGTTTCGAGACCGATCTAACATTTTAATTTTAATAGTTGAAAGAAAAAGAACTTTCGAGAGTTTGATCTATAATTAGAATAACTTAAATCGCGTTTCTTCTTCGTTATTGCGACTTAATAAATATTCGAAAAAGAGGTTCGACGCTGAATTCCAATCAGCCGAAAATTTCATCCGTTTGACATAGCTTGTCTCCGCGAGACTAGACGCCAAACGGTGCAGCTGCGTAATCGAATCTCCGCGAATTTATTACGTTTAGACGAATCTGGGTTAGTGCCGTAAAACGCGAGGGTCACTCCACGCAAACGCAACCCTTCGCAATCCGACGAAACGATTTAGAAATCTCGCGAAAGCAACCCGCGACCGAAAGCATCCTCGCAGCGATGATGTACAATCTGTCATAAGCGAAAGGTTTCTTCGACGAAACGAGGTTGACTCTCCGCTTCCTTCGCGCGAATGTAATTTAACAACAGGGTTAATAGCGATAGAGAAAGACGGCTTACACTTTGCGTTGGAGGTGATAGTTCGTAACCGCGATTTAATTTTGCGGGCAGTTATCCGTATATAGCAAACACTTTTACCCGTTGCGGGATAATGGCTCTCGAAGTTGACCCGCGAATGCCAAAAGTCAACCGCTCGTTCTTGGTACGTGTTTTGGCCCCTCTCATTCTCCGCTTATCCACGACCGTATTTGAAAACTCTCTCAACATCTGTAGGTTGGTATTATAGCCCGGTTTTCGCTTAAGCAAACTTGGCGAGTTTGGGGTTAATGATATTTATTTCTTCCAAAGACGTGTTTTTCGTTATCATAGTCCGTGCACGGTCGAAAGAAAATCTCATATTTTTCTTAATTTTATTTAATGTGTGTAAAAGTCGTGAATTTTTCATATTCGTTTCCGCGTGTTATACTTTTTGTATATACGCTATACCTACTTCGCTAAGAGTCGTCGAAACTTTACCATATTTGTGCCATTTTGATGATCTTTAATCCCTTTTTACAACTTTCCTCTTTTCTACGAGTGCATGTTTCTGAATCCCGGGAAAGATTCGGTACCTCTGTTTCGTTATTAATCAAATTCTCACTCGTTTGATGCGGTAGGGATTTGTCCCTCAAAATGATAGTGTACAAAATATTCCGATTATAAGTATGTTAACGATATTTAAATTACTTGGAAGGGAAACGCTTAAAGAATGAATAAAGTATCGGGTGTGTAACTGGATTCTAAAATTTCATCAGAGCTGTTATCGAATTTCTATGGATTATAGAAGCATATTTTTAACCGATTGTTAATTTTATTTTAATTTCGTTAATGGAATGTAGTGAATTAAATAATCTGTCTCAAAGCACTCTCGACGCGAATTATTGTAACGACTGTACCATAATTGTAACGACTATTGGCAATTATGGTACAGAATTACGAGACTGAATTTAAATACTAAATTTTGAAATAAATAATTTAAAATACATATTGCATCGGAGAAATCAAGAACAAATTAATTTGAATATAGAATGAAAAAGTGTAGTTAAGCTTTGACTTAGAATTTTCCGAAAACGTTATTTTAACGACCGCTGAAATTTAAAATTTTTGTATTTTGCAGGTGTGATATTTATTTTTTGAACAAATAAGAAGCAAAATTTAAATAAAAATTTCTGAAAGGATATTGCAAAAATTCAATTTTCGAAGAAAAATATTAGATAATCCACACTAAGGTTTTTTAACGCGCTGTAATTTTTAATTACGTATTCATTTACTCATATTGTCTAATAATACATTTTGTATTAATAGGTTCTGACTGGAGAGCGTAGTGTCAATTTGAATTGGGTAAATCTACTGAAATCTAGAAAAAGTAGAAATCTAATTGTTTCGTTAACTTCGCGGAAGCTAGGAGCAACAAACACAGCACTCCACACAAGGAGAACGCAACCCGTCAAAAGTCCTGGATTTTCATATGTACAATTTCCATTGGTTAATCGCTTTAGCGTCTGCTGCCGTCGAAGGGGAAAATTCGGAAATTGTCTTTCCCCCACCCGTCCAATGAAATTTGAACACAACACTGCGTCAGCGTGTTAAAAGGCTAGCTGCGTTCTCCTTGTGTTTGTTGCTCCTAGGTGGAAGTTGCTGACTGGCGTACCCTTTCCGAGCATGTAAGAACCTATTTTGCACGATTATCAGCGGAAGCCAATTGAAACCTTTTAATGGGACCATTTCTCACGTATTATTTCAAATAATTCTTAAACATTCAGTTTGGCCCGGATCTATCCGGGTCCCCGACATATTTGCCGTTTGTGTGCGTTAGCCAGTTTTGAAATTTCTATCCCCGTCTTTTTACAAATCTTGCGTCACGGCCCTAAATTGCGCATGCCTGTATACTCGTACCATTCAGATCCCCCCCCCCCCCGCCCAAATGAAAAGAGAAGCAGTGTATTACCGAAGGAGAGGAGGGAAGGGGGGAGGCTGCTGGTGCGCGAATTATAAATATAACTCATATTTTCCGGCGTTTAAAATAAAACGCGCGTGATGGTCGTGTCCTTCGTGTGCCAATCCGCCGCGTTGCGCGCGCTGCGGCAGAGTTCAAGAGTTGAGCTACAAAGGTCTCCAGTTCTCAGCGTGGAAACGGCGATTCTGGTTGGGATCGCACTGGCGTGATTTTTCGACATTTGCCGCGTTAAAGTCAGTACGCATTCGTTCGAGACGGTTCGATCAAGATCCGGTAATCGTATCTTTTTCCCCATTGAGGCAAATAACATTTTTTTCCTTTATCTCCCAAAAGAAGGGCATCACGCCAAAGGGGAAGTTAAAACACACTCTCTCTTTTGGAATGGTAGCCTTTTGATTTTTGAAAGGGAGATTTATCGCCCCCCCCCCCTCCTCGTGACACAGCCGCGGCGGCGAGATGTGGTCCAATATAATGAGAAGGAAGGTGCGTATTGCATGGCCAATTGAATTTTGAGTGCCAAAGGTAAAGAGATAAAAGCGGAATATTTGGGTTTTCTGGGCGCCTCTCATCCCTTTCTTTAGAGGCTCTTTTGTGGCGTACTCTCTCCGCCGCTCGACCTTGTGCCTAATTTTCTCGCAACGGCGCTTTTCATTTGAATATGCGGAAATTCGTGGATTGCGTATACACGACTCGGAACTTAGATCTATACACGTACGCGCTCACCGTTTTATTTGGAATATATAGGCGCGTAATTTTATTGTATACGAGTGTGGTTAATGCTTCGCGAACTCCTCCGCCGCAATATTAGGCAATCCCTTCATCGTACGGGCTTTTGATCCTTTGCGCTATTGTTCAAAGGACGCGTGTCAAAGGTTACTTCTCTCGGATTTCCAGTATGACGTCGTGGTATATTCGAAATAATAGCTTGTTGTTACAATTTGAACGTAGCCTCAACTTAATCTTATAGGTAGGCTCACGCCACCGCTACGTACTATTTATGCGGTAATAATAGTACGAAGATTTCTCCTTCTTTAGAAAAATATCCGCGGGCACTCATGGCTCACTGTTGCAGCGAGAGGAAAATTCAAAATTTTAGATCTCACGAAATTAGAAACAATTGCGTGGACTACAATTTTGATCCGTACAAACTATATTGAAAGAAAGTGAACCCGCTTTTGAAACAATTCCCCTAAAAAGAGTTTTATTTTTGAACGCCACTTTCGGCTGTCGTTGGTTAAATGAACCTTTAAATATATCATTGGTAAATTTACGGCCAACACGATTCTGTTCCGAATCTCGAGCAGTGATGGGCATTTTTGAGAATTCTGTGTTAACTCTCACTCCATATCATTGCCGATTCTAAAATCTTAAACTCAAACTCATCTCCTCTCACCACCGTAAGCTAACATTTAAGCTCATCTCGTCTCATCGAATTTCGCTTATTAAACTAACCTCACTCACACTCCAAACACTTTCTTTGAAAAATCTTATTTCCTCTCACTCTCCTCTCCCTTAAATTCATAGCTTGGATACTCATTTCAAGCTCCTCTCCATTGGAAGCTTAGAGCATCTCACCTCCTCTCACTGATCTCACGGTGAGAGGAGAGTACCCATCACTGATCTCGCGTGACACGGTTTACTTCGTGACAAATACCGTTTCTTTCTTTTCGTTTCCATTCGAGACGGGTATTAAACAAAACAAGATACATTTTCTGGCCTTAAAAGTGACACTTTTCCCGTCATTTTAAACGGCGGGTTACAATGAGTAGGAGGGTGGTAGCAAGCCTTAACCCGGCCACCCGGTTAAGGCATTAAAAGTCGACAGATGACTTGTTTATTAGCCTAACTGATTATTATTTATTCAACAGTTTCGGCCTGAAAAAAAATTCTTGAACCTACAAGGGTGAAAGACAAATCTTCAAATATTGATGGAACAGTCGAACTAATGTGTAGCTCGGGTTTCTCGGATCATCATCTGATCTTATTTAATTTTAAAACTTGAGAAGACATTAACACCACAAAAAGAATAAGAGCTCTGTCACATATAAATATGAATAGGCTCGCAGAAAAATTGCTTAAATTAAATGGAAAAATTTATTGCGGCTTGATGACGTTAACGAAGTGTACAACTATTTTAATGACCATATTTCAATAATATACAAAAGTTGTTTCCAATATAAGGATTAAAAAATAACTGAAGATTCGTGGATTCCGAAAATATAAAACAAATAATGAAAGATAAACTTAATCTATTTATGTTTTCAGCGAAATCGTACCGTCGTTAATAAAGTCCCTTATACTCTGCATATAGAAAATATTGTAATAACAAGATCAGGATCGCCAAGTGTATTAGATTCAAAATAAGTTAGAAACAGTATAAATTGAATTTGATGTACGTGATCAAAATGATAATAATATTTAAATAATATGACTGATTCCCATTTTCATATTGAAAATAACCTCAGGACATACGCTCTCTTGGTACCTATATGCCAAATAATTATGGAAAAATTTCAATGCAATTTTTTTTCGCTAAAATTTCCGAGAAATGTTTTCTGTTACAATGAAGTCGTTCAGCAATAAACAAACTGTTAACAGATTATCAATTTGGGTTCCCGTCAGGTATGGGACCCGAACTAGCAATTACCAATGTCTATAAAACAATTATCGATGCACTTGAGAAATCACAATATTGCCTAGGACTATTCCTTGATTTAGAAAAGGCCTTTGACAGAGTCCCTCACCAAATACTTAAAAAAAAACTAGAAAAGTTGGGTTTCAGAGACCTAGCACAAAAATGGATCTGTAGTTACTTAAAAATAGAAAATGTGTAACGAAAATAAACTATGTCGTGCAAAAGTAACAAGTTGGCAAGCCAAAATATACCTCTCCTCGGTAGAATTGTCCCTAGTGGTATTAATTTCTCGAGATAACCCTTAAAGATATATCTCCGCAATTTAGAGTTATTTGTTAAAAATATTAACCCATTTCTATCCCGCCCGGTATAAAATTTTAATTATAATTAAAATAATTGAGACGAAACGACCAATTTTAATTTATTCAGAATATCATAAGTTAAGTAGTTACAACAGTACGTTAGACGTACTATAACAATGCACAATTGAATTAAACCCTTTTACAGAACAAGTTTATCAGTTAAATATAATACGACGCAAATTTTAATGAAAGAAATATCTACAAAGGCTTTTTGGAATTACTCGCTTACGAAATACTTGCCGCATCTTTAACGCTCATTTTATTTCAACACTCGCCCTTGATGAAGATACCGTAGATATCTGGTAGTGGACGACTCGTTCACTTCCTGTTGACGTTGTGACGCATACCACATGAAAAAGACCAATGCCGTCCAATTTCCAATATCATATAATGACTCGCACACCCAAGAAATCGTAGATATCCAAATATCCACACCAAATGTATTTACAAGAAGCAAAAACCTTACCATCAACAAAGCACAGAGAGCCACTTGACTAACCGCCAGCTTTTAAAGCAATTAACGTTAAATTATCTCCTTTGAATTAACAGAACTATATATAGGTCGTTAAGAAAGTGGACTACCCACAGGGTCTACCCTTTAACCCTCTAATCTCGGCTGACTGCGCTAAAACAAGATTTAACCTTTAAAAAATACCAGATTAGGCCTTCATAAATTCATTAATAAAAAAAGACTTTATTACCTATTATGCTTACGATGCCTGTCTTAATTTCAGTGAATCTAAGCAGCTATAGGTGGTTCTGTGGTAGAGCGCTCGACTGCCAAGCCGAATGATCTGGGTTCGAAACCTGGGTGGCGCATTTGTTTTTAATCAATAGAGAAACGCTAAATTAGAATTTCTTCGATGCAATAATTTCAATTTCAATTCTATTTCAATTAAACCAAAATTTCGTACTCTATTAAATACGCTTCCGATAAAGCTGAAGGTCTAATTTTCAATAAGGCGTAACAAGTGTCGGTGGTTCTGTGGTAGAACGTCCGCCTGTCAATCAGGAGGTCTCGGGTTCAAATCCCGCCCGATGCGATCGCAAATTGATACTAAGACGAATACCGTGTACAACTGGTGGAAACCCTGCCATTGAACGTTGAGAGGTAGCATTACACTCAGCACTCGGTCCGTCCCAAAGTCATTAAGAAGAAGTTGGAGAGAAAACGCCCATATAAACACAACAGACTCAACATGCACATCCATCAGAACACAAACACAACAAATTCAACACTCACAACCTACGCATAAACATTACAAAAACGTAATACACCAAACCGTCACGACGGTGAGCGAAAAAACACCATCCAAACCAAACCGCAAATGCATCCGTTAACGCTCACCGTCGCACGGTGGTTTTGCCAACCCTTTGAGAAACTGCGTACGCAGTGATTACACTTTGCACCGAAAATGCGAACGCGTTCGCAGTCCTGACAGACAGACACACCCACAGACCCACCCACAGACCCACCCACAGACAGACACGGTCGTTGTATAACCCCTCCTAGGGGACTTTGTCCCCTCGGAGAGGTAAAAAGAAATAACTATAGACGTTCCCTTAAGGTTCAGTTTTATCCCCGTTATTTTCTAACCTTTATAGAAACGATTTCGCTAAAATAATGCCCCGGGGTCTTTTAAATTTATACGCTGATGATACAATTCTTTTAATTAAAATTTACAATTTCGATCAGGTTATTATTACTGCCAATAAAATTCTGGAAACTTTAAATAATTGGCTCGAATCCAATAGTCTCAAGTTAAATAAAATTAAAACAGAGTATATATTTTTTGTAATCAGAGAAAACAAAATATACCTCTCCTCGGAAGAGTTTTTAATTTTCAGTGAAGCATAACTGTATCCGTGGTTCTGCGGTAGAACGCTCACCTGTCGTGCAAGAGGGCTCGGGTTCGAATCCCGGCCGATTAAAAAATTATACTACACCCAATGACAAAAAGAGGGTGCTTTTGGAAAAACCCCTGATTCTAAGAAACTGGGTACGCAGTGATAACCCTTTGCCCCGAAAATGCGAACGCGTTCGCAGGCAGACAGTCCCACAGACAGACCCACCCACAGACAGACAGACAGACAGACACGGTGGTTGTATAACCCCTCCTAGGGTACAAAGTCCCCTCGGAGAGGTAAAAAGTTCTATATTCTACCTGTAAATAAAAGGGGTAAAAATCAAAACAACTTAGGTTTATAAATACCTAAGAGTATTTTCAAACCTTTAAGGTTTTTTGTCTCATTTAACACCTTAACAGGTTTATAAAAGATGTTATACTACACCCTAAATAGCATTATGTCATCCGTTTTGGTTCCTTTATTTCACCGTTTGTGGTATAAAACTACTCCCTTCAGGGTTCTAAGTTACTCCATTTAGGGTACTAAACGAATCCCTTCAGGTTGTGGCAATTCTCCCTTTAAAGTCTTAAACTACTCCCTTTAGGGTACTAAACTACTGCCGAAAGGTCTCTACAGTCCTCCCTTTAAAGTGTTAAGCTACTCCCTTAAGGTAGCTACACCCTACCGGTGTTAAATAACTCTATTTATGGTGTAATATTACACGGTTTATACACCTTTTCAAGTTTTAAATTTGGGACAAGAAAAAACCGTTAAGGGTATTTTAACCCTAAAGAGTGTTTTTAAGAGTGTATGGTTTGTCATTTAAGATGGAATAAACACATACGCAATCTCAGTCTAAAATTATCCAAAGCTCGTCCTATTTGATTCGAAAGTGGAGAGATCTATTTCCAAGAAATATTCTGTTAGAGCTATATTACAGTTTTTTATTCTTACCTTAGTTATAGAATCTCAGTTTCGGGGAATACTTCTATAGCTAACCTAAAAAGTATAACTGTTTTACGAAAACGTACTCTCTGGTCAATTTATAATGTAAGTTGGTTATCGTCAACAAAACCGTTTTTCCAGAAAAGTGGATTACTAAACGTTTTACAAATATATAAATATTCAACACTAAACTCTATACATAAAAATATAAATTATAATGCTCAAAAGCTATTTACATTAAATGACAGAGAAACGATAACCAGAAATAATAATTAACTAAAAGTGCCCAAATGTAAAACTTAAATAAGAAAACAAATGTACAATGTTTTTATTAGTTTAAATGACATGAAAAATATTCCAATGTTAAAAAGTTTCTTAAAAAAATTTTCTTCGGAAATTTCTTCGCCTAATATAACATAATAATCAACTTTGAAAATTTATTAATTTAACAATATTTTAAAATTTATATCTAGGATAACAAATGAAAAACATTTATTGTTTAAGGCAATTAATTTTATTGTTTAATTTTGGTTTTTTAAATATTTTTGTGTTTGTTTGTTCATTTTATATATGCAAATTTTTATCGCATTTTAAGTCGCGAAAAGACTTACATCTTGTAAATGAAACTTAAAATAAAATAAATTTGAATTTGAATTGTGGAGAGACTAAGTGCGTTTCTAAAACGCTCAGGCAGAACACCTCGAGCGGGTTCATTTCACGATACGAATGATTTTCTATGGACAATATCGATGTTCGTGACGTAATTAATTTTGCATAAAAGCGGTTTTACGTTAGAAACAAAATGTTAAGAAATTAGGCGTCGTCTACACGTTTCACCGTTCAATCCCTTAATCCCTCTAACGTGAACTCGTGGGTCTGAATGTGAACGTGAACGATTCCAGACTTATTTAGTTTCCGTTTGAACTAAGGCATTGCGGAAGCAGACACTTTCTAATTACGCGGTGTATGTAAGACTGGGATAAACAATTTAGACAGTTATTTATCGGTGGTGTTTCGAACCCGGTAATATCCGTTTTTCTCCCGAATTGACGCAACGTCGCTACCTACGTGTTATCTCTTCGCGGAGACACTAACTAGAGCTCTTATTATAAGCCAAGGCTTAACGAGTGAAATAAGAAAATCAGGGCATTTTTCATGTTTATTCAAACGCTCTCAAGGAGACGAAATCACTTCTCTCAGTCGGCGGTGTTGAGTTTTTTGCTAGGCGCGATTGCCCTTTCCCAGCGATTATTTATGAAGCTAATGTTTAACGGCGTGTTTCCCTTCCAAAGTGGGTGGTATATGGGCCCTTTGTTTTTAAATGGGAAACCGGCGTTGGGGATCGGGTGAAGAATTTGTCGTGGTTTCTCGAAGGCGCCTTTCAACGAATGACCATAACCCAATTTCGAACGGTTTCACGGAGCCATCTAATACGGCCTCTCCCGTTAGTGACAGAATCACTTATTCAGTAGCTCGGCGGGGAACACTCTTTCTGGAACTGGGAAGGATTCCAACTGAGTCTGCGGGGAAACTTGACGGTTCCGTCAGACCCATTTTAATTACGATTAGAAGGCAGCCTACACTCTCTCCCGGACTACTTTCTTTCGCTTTCCAAACGCGCGTCCTCTTTTCAAAAATATTGAAATATTTGATTCGTCTCTTGGAGTTTACGTACGATTGTAGAGGTTGCGCTATTAGAATATTTTTGAGTAGTCAAATAGAAACTCAAACTTAATAGTTTGAAATTTTATCTATTTTTCAGAAAATAACAGAGATTTAACTCGTACAACGAAAAGCGAACAGAAGGTACGTTAGACTCTATAAGAATGAAAGTTATACGATATTGACTTTTCCCATAAAAAGAAAACTGCTGTAAACTCCTTAAATCCGTGATCTGTACCGTTTCTGATCACGCTTATGAACGGTTTTCTTAATGTTTTAAAAATTACTCATCTAGATAATTTTTTTCGACCGCTATTTTCAAGCTTCTTCATACTCCGGCGGTGCTTTATTTTGGCAATTTCAAAGCTACTTTAGCATTTCCCGCCACTGATACTCATAAGGGTAGATGTGTAAGAAAACGCCAAGTCATTCGGAATCCGTTAACCATTAATTAGGATTCCGTATAAGCAGACGCTCAATCGCTCATTAGTAAACTATTTCTGCAAAATTACGGAGATCGAATTAACACGTCACTTTATAAAAATGATCGAGTGGAAAGTAGCCTCGCGTAGAGAAAGATGTCCTTGCCTGACTCGAGATCCTCGTTCACCCATGTATAATTCATAAACCGATCACAAGTATGTATTTTTATTTCAAGGCAGCCTCGACAAATCATTATAAATTATTATTTATCCTTTGGTGCTTTTATATATGCAGGATTCTCACGCTTTTTACAATTTGGAAGTCATTATATGCTTCGTAAAGAAACTCGTTCTTCGCGAGTGTTTACTTCGAAGGTTTCTAGAAAAAAACCAAAGTGAATCTTACGACAAAAACGATACTCTAAATTAGTGTAATATAAGTTAATAAATAACACACTTTTCAACGATTACCTATACACTATGAAAATATTAATGAAATTGAAACCGCGTTACATATTTCGTCATGTTGGCGTGTACACCGCTTTTTTCAAAAGCTACCAATAGTCTAATGATACTTTTTGTTGCGTTTTAATTTCATGAAAATTTTCAAAGTGTACAGGTAATAGTTTAAAAGTTCATTTTGTTTAAAATCTTAAAATTATAAAAGGATCAAAAAATAATTATTCGCGCTACTTTTACCCATTGAATATATAGATATGTTTACATTATTGGAGAGTAAAGAGAGAGTTGCGTACGTTTCCTCTTTAAAACGAGTGAAAAATGTCGGCCTTCGCGCATCGTGATAACCGAGAAATTACGGCTAATTTCGTTTTTAGGGATCCGCCTACTGAATTAAGTCTAGGCTCAAAAGGCCGCCAATTAACCAGCACTTACTTGCCACGTAATTGAGTAACAGAAAAATGAGGCATAGGTGGGGGAACCTGCTAAACAATTCTGTTACTCTATTATAATATCCGGAATTTTTTAATATCGGTTACTTCTCATTGATACTAATAAGGTAGTAATTATCTTTAAAATTTACTGTTCGGAAAAATCTCGACCCATTTTTCTGCAGATGCTTATACGCCAGGGTAGATTAAAGCGCTTGAGGTTAAGATAGAAAGTCAACTTGACCCTTGATCTCTTACAGCGGTTGGGATTTATTATCGAAAATTACCATAGTTCTATTCAGCCAGATGTATTATTTGATATGTGAATGTGCGGTATTTAAAACTACTGATACACTTTCGTCATTAGCAGCGTCACTGTTTTAAACAAACTTAAGCCACAGAATTGTATACACTGACGCACCGTTGAAAAGGCTATGTTAATTTTCATTTTCCATTAGCGGAAGAAATGAGGAAATAGTGGCCATTTTTGCGGTATACTTAATGAGGGTATTTTGTTTCTCTTGCTCTAGAAAGAAACAAAGTTGAACGAAAACTGGGATCTCACGTAAGATTCGGTTCTAGTTCAAATATATATATTTCAAATTTTGGAACTACGATATATAAATGACTAATAATATGATGGAACATCGCGGTATTACAAGTTTTCACTAACAAGACAATATACGGCACAGGAATAACTGTCATATCTACTTGTTGGATACTAAGCTAATGGGTAACAACGTACGACATTAAATGAAGCCTTTATCTTCAAGGTAGTGGATAGAGTTTCGCAAGTGTAATCTTAGCTTCCATTCTCTTTATGGCCCCTCACCGGTGACGCGCGGAATTGGATGAAATGGAACCCCCGAACACAGATCATTCTCTCCCTTAAGGGGGAAGACTACTGTGGCCATTGTCTACTTTCGCGCTATTTCAAGCTGAACTCTTTTAATTTGTATTTTAACTTATAAAATTAATATTTAATTGTAGAACAGCCTCTTATTTAGTGCCTAAAATAATTTATACAATTTTAAATTTTAAAGTAATTAAGTTATTAAGTTTTAATTCGAACCCCCGGAGCTAAACAAGTTGGGTAAGCGCCCAAACTAACCTTTAGTTAGAACCTTATATCTCGTTAACTATAAATATTAGAATTATCAAAATTATTTTAAGCACTAGAGGAAGGTTCAGCCTAATAAGAAAAATATAATTAAATTATGTGATTGTTAAAACAGAAACGTTCAGCTTGAACGAAAAAGAGGCTCTTACTGTATTCTTCCCCCTTAACCGCTATAATCTTCCAAAGCGTCGGCGTCGGCGGCCAATCCATAGCGAGTAAGTTACGCGAGCAAACGTACAGGCACGCATAAAGCGAATGCCGCCAAATTAAAAATGTGTAGCGAACGGGACACGAACCGGGGTCAACGTCGTGTGGGTCAATGTTGGCTCTCTCTTTCTCGTCGATCGGAGGGTCCTGATCCCGGTAGGGCTCTCTCCGACTTTCTGGCAAAGTGAAAAGAGTCGATCCGGTACAGGGTGACTAACGCTTCACCCGCCAGCAAAGCAAACAAGTCCGTTTTCGTTCATTACTCCAAAATGAACTCACATTTTCAATAAGCTTCACAAAGATCTATGTAAATAGTACTTTTCACCACAAAGACGTTATCGTTGACGTAGTTTATACCTCAAAATAACATAATTGCCCACATTTAAGGATAATTTTTGTACAGACGAAATTTATAGCCTTTCAGATTTTATTAATTGTATCATCTTAAATTTACTGAACGGAAATTAACTATTTATTTTGTTTTGTGAATATATGTATTATCTTCGCTATATCAAGAATGAATTTATTTACACTTCATCATGGTCCAAATTTACATGACAACAACGAATAATCAAAGCATTTATGTTTGAACCAAATTTGTAGTCGATCAAATTTTAACTACATTAATTTAATTAACTTCTTATTAAGAATATCTCAGCGTGTACTCTATTGAACACGTGAGTTAATACATAATAAGTTGGTTTAAGTTTTCAGAAAGATTTTGTTACGAGCACAAACGGTTATCTTTTTACAACTTTATTTTACTAAGCAGTTTTAACTTCGAGCTCGTTAATTGTATCCGAAAGTGGTAAAACATTTACATTTTAAGATTTTGTTCGTCCTGTAGTGCTCACATTTAATAAAAGACGGTATTTTGCGCAACTTAATCCAACATTTTGAAAATATGTTAAAGGGAATATAATAACTTCAAGTAGTTTTTTATGTTTTTTATGCTTTTTTATGTAAACAATTTTGGCGGGAAGTCACTAAACAGCGCCAAAAATATCTAAATAGTCGAAGTTTGGTGTTCCACACCTAAAACCTGAGGTTATATTCCCTTTAATCAATTGGATTATCTAAGAAATGTGTTCATAGTTTTCATTGGGAAACTGGGATTTTTTTTGGCAAGTGTCCAAAATTATTGAGATGTACCACAATTCGAAAAAGCTATTAGCTTTTTGTTACGAACGCCACCTAGCGGAATAGTTTTTTTTAACCCAACAAAACCATCACCAGCGTTACCATGGGATTGGAAGGGGAAAAAACGAACTCGGTGTAAAGAGCTACAGTTTGAGGTACATCCTTTGGCGAAGCTAGTAAATTAATCCATTGACACTGATTGACACCTGTGACGTAGAAAGAGGTTTAAATAGGGAAAATACAAATGATTTTATCGCGTCCAAGTCTCAAAAATATTTCGAACATAAATTGAAGAACCCTGTACAAAGATTACGTGGTGGACTCGGGATTTGTTAAGTCATCTAATAATTACTATCTATTAGAAGGGACCGTATAAACTGCGTTATATTTCGTTTCGCTTACATTCCCAACAATGCCAGTAGACTCTTTCTCGGCATTGAGCTTACGTGATTTTGAGGCGGGAGAGGTTGGGTGGGGGTCCGCACGCAGGACCCCCATGACTCTGGATGCAACCCTTCGTGACGGTCTCATCGACGATGATGAGATCCCCGCGCGCAAAAACGCGAATTCTTCAGACCTTTTTCGTTCCGGACAAGCGAGCGGCTTTCGACCAGAAATATTAAGATTCCTGTTAACCTGCTCCCCATTTCAGCGCGTGCTAGACGTGAGTGCCCCCCCCCCCCTCTTCCTTAGCTTTTCTCCAAATTGTGAAATACCGAAATTGCAGGGGAAAATAGCAGATGCGGAATTATATCCAAAAGCGAAGATAAATCCCCGAAAGTTTCATTTATTAAGAACTGAGAGTTTAGTCGCGAGGGATCTCAGGGGTTCCATTCTGGAGCAGCTAGCTTTTCACTTTTCTTTTTCTTGAAAAAGCTAACTAACAAGGTTGGGAATTCATTTTACGTAAATTATATCTTAATCATTCAGATATTTTATTCTAACTTCAATGTAGAAGGTTTTAATTGTACCAGAACTTTATAATGAGCTTTGGTGGGAAAAGTACGTCATTACGGTTACACGAGGAAAGCGGTAGCGCAAACTTTAGCTCAAAATACATAGATCGATATATTTATAGACCAAACTAAATTGTTTTTTTACTCGATATTTTGCTCAACCCTACCTTAAAAACCAGCGTTCAATCTTGATATCTGTACGTGTTTTGTAGTGCCGAAAATAGGCCTAGAGTGAGCTTTCGTCAATTTTAAATATACACACATCTATGGTAGGCCTATATTCCTTAACAAGACTTAGGGTAATGGGCTCCAGATGTTCGATCCGAAGGCGCTGGTCGCCGAGTGAAGTTTATAAGCTTTGGTTCAGCGGCGCGTCTTTGGCCAAGTTCTTGCAGTCTGTAGGTTAGGAGACGGGATTGAAATCGTTAAAGTTTATTCGTTAATTATTAGAAAGCGTTTTTCACTTTCAGTGCGTAGATATAAAACTTAAAAAGGAAGTTACAGTTTTGGAACGAAGAAAAGCTCTTGTGGCAGTTAAAATGGGCAATTTTGTGGTGGTTGAAACATTCGAATTACTTTAAGGACGATCCCGCAGATAAAAAGTATCAATTTAAAACAAAAATGAAATGAAAGTTGAGACTTTAAAAGGTATGCCGCAATATTTTCCAGTCTTAGGATTCGATCTTTTCTGCATTTGTAGTATGTACGTGGACTCATTGATCACTCTAATTAATATGACGCAACTTTAAGCGCCAGGACAAAACGCAATAATAAGCTCGCTACCACAAATAAAAGAGAAGGTCGAAAGGGTCCAAACGTCACACGTTTATAACACTAATATTATTTAAGCCCGTATTGTGGATAAAATTATATGACTTGAAGGATAAAAATTTCCTTTAGCTCCGAAACGGCGTGAGGCGAAGTTTTCTTTTATACGATTAATTAGCTATTCATTGAAACTAATTTCAGTGGTAAATTTATTTCAATCATTTTCAGGATTTTGCGAAACTCTTAATTCAATTTTAATTTTTAATTTTAAACACTCAGTTCCTAATTCATTTCTACTGTATTTTAATATTAGTTTTTATAATTATTTTAATCCTAAACTAATATATTAAAATAATAATATTGATACGAACACCGATTATCACCTAACTGTTAACCGTTAATAGACCCATAACAAAAGACGAGGCTTAAGTGAGACCTCTGGACGGAACATCCTGTTTGTGACGTTTTGAACAACGTGACCGCCATTGAAATATCCAGGCGGAAGTAATTAAACGGATGTTCCGTCCAAATACTGAGTTGACAGGTAAAAATGTTAATTTTCGGCCCCCAACTTTCACCATCTAATAATAAACTATTTTTAACCATGGTAAAGTAAGGAAACCACGAATTTCATAAAACTTATAAAGGCTAGACCGTAGTTTTTTTGTTACATTTTTTATATGGATGTCCCATTTTACATATTTATCAATAGTTAGGCCAAGATATTTAATACTAGATACCTCCATTATTTCACGGCATGCGTTAGAACATATATTATTAACTGAATGGTCATGAGTTTTTAGGTTGAAATTATGTAAAATATTATTATTCCTACACGAAAAACAAATATATTTGGTTTTATCACTATTTAAGGTCAGTAGTCGTTCACTTAATGCATTATAAACCGAATTTAATGAATTTTCAGACTTATCATATGCGTCAGCCCAAGTGTCGGCACAACATAAAATTAGGGTATCGTCCGCAAATGAAATCGGTCGACCCTCTATTTTGATATTACAAATTTCGTTTACATATATCAAAAATAAAACAGGGCCCATAATAGTGCCTTGGGGGATTCCATAGGTAAAGGGTCGGGGGTCACTGTATGTATTATTTAATTTCACTATAGTATTTCGATCTTCCAGATAACTTTTAAACCAGTCAAGGGTTAAGCCACGTATACCTTATATTTCTAATTTCTTTAACAAAATAGGATGTGAGACCGTGTCGAACGCTTTTTTTAAGTCCCAAAATATACCTATAGCTTTTTTATTTTTATCTAAAGCGTTATATAAATAGTCAGAGACTTCTAATAAAGCGTCATTAGTACTTAATTTTTTTCGAAAACCGTACTGATTAGCAGACAAAATATTATTTTTTTCTAAAAAAGTTGTAACCTGATTTTTATTAAATTTTTCGAATATTTTGGAGATGTTACTAATTTTCTATATTCGTTTTTTGGCCGGTTTTAAAAATATCTGGGAAAATACCATTGGAAATAGAGAGGTTTAAAATATGGGCTAAAGGCATAGATATTTGTTTTTTACACAAATTAATACATTTAATATTAATATTATCTATACCCGTGGAGTTTGTCATATTCAATTTAGAAATTATAAATTCAATGTCGTTAGGAGTACAAGAGGCAAGAAATAAGCTACCGGGGTTAGAAATTATATTATCATCATACAATATATCTTTATAACAGGTATTATGGTTTTTCTTAATTATATCATTAGCAAGATTTAATCCTATTGACGAAAAATAATCATTAAAAAGGTTGGCCTGAATTACTCATATACATAGAATAGAGAATATAAAACGAACAATCGTTTGTTTTTCTATCGATTCTATTGGTATAACAGTTTTAATTTATGGTTAAATAGCCAAAATAGCATGATGACTTAGGCCTAAGGTGGTGCCTTGGGTATTAGCCTAGCTGATGATTAGTGATTAGTGATTAGTGATTAGATTTGGCATCAAATATTTTTGGAAAAAAATTGTTATTCCAAGTTTTAAAAATACTATTTTATTTCATTTTAAAATAATGAAATGGTTGCGTAGTAACTGAGTACGCTAAGAAAAGTAAGCCTATAATTAATGTTCTCTAATTACAAAACTGGTTTAAAGTATGTATTTAAAAATTCATTTATCTCATTCAAAAGACTGGAAGTAACAAAGCATTTACAAATTTAATACGTTCACCGGTATTACACTCAAATAAACAAAGTAATTAGGTAAGAGCGCTTTTTCGGGGTGATCATGATGCCTAGTTCCTACCGCGTCTCGGCCCGTTCTATAAAACAGAGGCCGCTTCCACGATCATTAGAATCTCTGTCCAAAAACATCCCTCTTTGTTTGGAGCGCTTAATTTTATTTCACGCACATCCTCGCTATAAGCGCCATTCTTTTTAATATAAAATTTGATACGGATATAATACACTGTTGAATATATTGTTCTTATAGTCGTAAAAAAGGTCAGGTGGTCGGAAAGCGTAATTACAGACTTAAGTAGGGGTCCGAGTGTGATCTTCACCGGGGTCTTTTTGTTCGTGGTCATATGGCGTTTAAAAGCTTTTCACTCGCTCCGTTGCTTCCAGCGAAATCTTCGTTTTTAGTGGTTACTGGTTTAATAGGAGATAGGCTCGCCTAAACCCCGATAATTACATTTCATTGTCGGCGACAACGTATCTCGTCTCTACTTACCCGTTTTCTACCGTATCAAAAGACAGTATCTCTCGCGGTGACAAGAGAGAGGAGCCATTTTCAACCCCCCCCCCCCCCCGAGAAAGTTGTGGGTGGACTCACGCGATGGCTAAGTAGGTTAGAGAAGGTTAGTACGGTTGACTTTCTATCTCGCCTCCGTGATTTCTGCCTCGTTTATATTACATCAGCGTGTCCGATGCGCCCGTTTAGTACCCTATACCTCGTGATGCGTTTTGGTGACATTAGTGGTCAATTATCCGCCCCCTCCCACCGACTCTGTTTCACTGTACGCCACTCTTTGTTCTTGTGGGTGGAGAAAGGAAATGGTTGAAGGGGGGGGGGCTACTTTCGCGCCAATTTCTCTTATTTTGGCGGGAAAATAGAGACGCTTTGCTGAATAATATTTAGTAAATATAAAAAATCAAAATTAATCTATTTAATAACTTAAATTGCAAGAAATAAAAAATAATGGATGAGGAGATCGCATACATTGAATTAAACCTAAATTGCGGTACTTTTACAAGTTCGTGTACCGCCATGAGGGCATACCTTGAAAATTCCGCGATTTTAGTTTGTTGAAAGTTTAGTGTCTTCTGAACCATTTGGTCTTTTATTGCTTATTCTACTTTATTTATTTATTTATTATCACATGTTGTGCCTAAAAATCCGTAATGGGCTTATATGTGCTGTTGGTGGTTTCGTATCTTTGGCGGATTTTATTTTATTGTAACAATAAACATGAATATAATTACTCTATTCGGAACGTTTTACTGATTTGTAACATTATACATCTAAACAAATATAATTTTGAAAAGGATTCTAAAATTAAAAGCCTTGAATTAAATAATTACAACGGTAAATTAACTTAATATTGCTTGAAATTATATTAATAACACTGGAAATTATATATTAAATATATATAATTTAATAAACAAAATGAGGAATCCTGGGCAATTACAATGATGATCGCCTCCAGTGCAATTCTGTCGCCTCTCTCGTAATAATTCTCAGCCTGAGGAGATGGTGGCAACGTTCTGTCTAGAAACATATACTTAATGGCTCCTTTTAGAAGGAGCGATTTAACTGGGATCTGGACATCGAAAATCATCGAGAGAGAGAGAGAGAGAGAGAGAGAGAGAGAGAGAGAGAGAGAGAGAGAGAGAGAGAGAGAGAGAGAGAGAGAGAGAGAGAAGCGCTACCGCGGCGGCACACAATGAGAGATGATTGAACGCTTTGCAATGATGGCGTTTCGTGGCGGCCCCGGGCCAGGCCCCCCTCCATCAATGGACACGCATACGAAATAGAGGGTGGGGTGGCAGGGGGTTTCGCTTCGTAGGGTCAGGCTAAACGCTATAACGAAGCTACGGATGGTGATTAGGATTCCGGTAAAGTGGCGGACTCGCGAATAGCGCCCCGGGCCAGAGCGTCGCTTTCGACTCTCGCGGAGGAATATGGCTTCGGGCTCCGGAAACTAGAAGTCTCCGGGGTGCGTCCGTGCGAGTGTAGAACGACCGCAGTGGGAACCGCGTCATCTCTTCCTTTCTCAAGATGGAACATTTTGCCTCTCTACTCTTTCCTATAGTCGACCCATTCCCGAAGCTGTCCATTCTCGCATTCAGCGGCCAAAGTTCAAGAGGAGGGATTGCTCCTTCGTCTCCGGCCAACACCGATAATATTAAATTTTTATCTCCACCCTCGCGTGACAGTGGGAAAAAACGTAATATTTATTTTTGAAAGAGAAAGGATTTGTAATTGTGGACTTAAACTTTCGTTTATATTCCACTAACTATTTATATTCTTGGGCCTGAGGTGGTGCTTTGGGTATTAGCCTAGCTGATTATTTTTCAATAAACATAGGCGTGCCCGACCTTTTAGGTCCCTTCGGCGAACCGTATTGTTTTACACCCCCAAATAAAAATAACACGTTTTGGTTGTTCTTACTATCGAATAATCTTACAATACTAGTCTTGGTAAGCCCAACTTACGCCAAAATCTAAATCTAAATTTGATTTCCGAATGCCGAAAACCATGCTAGCACCCCCTTTTAACTTTTGAACTAGGTAGCACCCCCTACTCGTCTCAAGTTAACGATTAGATCATTTCACCCCTGAGTTTAAGCAAAGATAATATAGACCTCGTACCCTAAACGCAAATTTCCAGTTTCCAATTGACAGTTTTGTAACGAAGGGATTACCCACTCCCGGCACGTTACCGCCGAAAAATCGATTACAGGCTTCTAAACAGCCGAGTCTAAGGTTTCACTTTCACCACCTAGCGGCTTCTTTTTCTAAATAAATGGAAGCTGCAGGAATGCACACAACTATAAAATTTTATTTTCTTAATAAAACAAAGAGCTGCAATAAATATTAAAACTTTTAGCCATGGTTTATTATAAATTTTTAAATTTTAAAAAAGCTGCTACTTCATGACTTAGAAAAAACTTTATTTTATTCGTAGCTTTCGGACCGTGGTCCTTCTTCAGCGAGTGACTGTTACAAGTGATTCCTTAACACGAATACAAAACCAAAAATATTTCTAAAGAGCTGCAATTTACCTAAATTCGTAATAGTATTCTAGACTATTTTCATCAATTCAGATCATTTACTTTTGATACATCTTTGGTATCTCGGACGATAAGAATTTGATCTGTCAGCTTTTCAGTGAACTTTAACTTGTTGAGGTTAACGTTAATTGTTAGTGTAGGGAGCTGGTGGCTAGCGTGGCATGAAGGGCTTGCCACCACCCTCCTACGCATTGTAACCCGGCCACCTGAATTAATGGCTGTAAAAGTCGCTTGAGGACTTAGGCCTAAGGTGGTGCCTTGGGTATTAGCCTAGCTGATTATATATGATAACAACTTTTTCTATAATTTAATTGCTATTTTCCTTTAGCGCGGGCGGAGCGTCACTCAACTTTCGGACACACACACGTTTTGACGCACGTAAAGAAAAATGCATTATGATGCGTGCTAGTGGAAACTAAGCATTAGCCTTGGTTTCCACTAGGCGGGGACGTAAGGCACTAGTCAGGGCATTTGAGTTCTAAAATAAATGCTCTGACTACTAAAATTCATCGAAATCTGTCAATTTGACTAGTAAAAAATTAACCTAAATATTCATAAATAATGGTGAATACGGCGTATCATAAATTCATCATTCCCGTTTTATTTAAAATAAATTGTGATCGGCCAAAGTCACGTAACTCCAGTGATAATAAACTCCTATTTTAAACATGACGGGTAAAGCAAAATGTTGGCTGACCTTGTTTTTATACCCCAGTTCTGCAGCTAGCCTTACTCCGTTCTGTAACGTCACGTGACCGTTGAGCAACTTAAAAATCTGCTCTTACAGTCCAACGTACGGGCAGCGTGACGTCAAAAAACCCGTTCAGTAAAAAACCACTGACTGTTGAGCTCAGGGCTGAGCTTTTTTCGAGGCTTTTTTAGAGTTACTGAACACAGCTTATATTAAGATGATTTTCTGAACTTCGTCACGTATAAAATAATTCAATCGTTTATGCTATAAAGTAGGGCCACGTTAATATTGATATTTTAAAAGCGCGTGACAATATATTTTCTTGAACCGTAAAATTACTTAAAATCAAATTATTTTTAAAAACTAAAATAAAAACTAGAATTGCTGATGTACGTGTGGGCGAAATATTCATAATTTTTTACCTTTTAAATTAGGCATGCTAACATCCTGTTGGGTGGAACTCGGAGAAAATGTAATAATGAATTTTAGAATATGTTTTGTTTTCAATTTGTCACCCCGGCGTCACGTACGCGCATTACCCTACGTCACTCTAGTCCCCTCTCCGTTTTGTTGGAATTCCTTTTAGCGGAGAGAAAAATAATCTGCCTCCGGGCAAAAGGAGAAACTGTAACGTCCACCCCAATTCTCGCTACACGTCTTCCCTTTCTCATTGCGCTCGCATCCACAGCCCTTTGTAGAATCCAGGGGTTTTCTCTTCCACGTAGTCGACAACGCGTGACCACCGCGTGCGATATAGATCTTACAAGCCCGGTAGGCCCATCCAATTTGCGGAGAGAATAAGCTACCTGAAACTTCTGCCATAGTACGAAATTCGGAAGAGTCTGTTTGTAGTGACTATAGAGTTTTTGAAACGCTAATTAATTGTTGCGGGATATGTTATCGACTTGAACCATTTTCTCACGAAGGGAGCCGTTATCGATATCCTTATTTGAAAGTTCCCACGCGAAGTTCCCATTTGAAGTATCTGTCATTTACTGCTGCTGTCTTATGATACCGTAAGAGAGGCGCAACTTGCGTCGGAACTATTTCCCTGAATTAAGCGTCACCTCGTGATTTGTCATTTCCTTCACGATGTTTCTTCATTTCTCTCGATACATTTATACATTAAAAGTACATACAATGTGGTAACTGTTTAGCTTTGATACTAGGGCCTTTTACTTGACAGAATTGGTTTTAAATCTATCTCCATTTAATATTTTTGATTTTTGTGAAATTTTCAAATGAAAGAGTTGCCTTTCTTATGAACAATTTATACTAAAAATTTAAGAATTCTAGATTTATTAGTTTTTCAGAAAAATGCGTGGAACAATCAAATTGAAACACCTAGCTTATTGTAATTTTACTATTACCAGAAGATAACAATCTGGCCAAAACTTTTAGGTTAAAGGGAATATAACCTCAGGTATTTGGTGTGGAACACCAACGCTTTCAGCTCTGGCCGCTCTTGCCTTTGGCTATAAAAATGTTTGGCGCCACTGTACAGGGACATTTGAAAAATTGAAGGGGTCTTCCGTAAAGATTGCTTTGCGGGTTATATTCCCTTTAAAAAATAACAAGGCCGTCCACGTTAAAATAAAAATGAGTCGTCCGCCCAAGGACTACGTCTTAATGTTTCAGACTTTCAGGCCATGAACACCGTGAAATAAAATTATAGGCCAGGTCTTAATTTTAGTTCTTAAACCAATAAAATAGAACTTACAACTCAATAAAAAACCGGCCTTGCAAGGCCAAGTAGCGGGCTTTTTTTCGAAGTTTTATATAGAATTTGTCCATATGCAGTGCATAACTCGCTCCCATTGTAGAGTGCCTGAAGCCTGCGAAGCTACATGTTTCATTTTAATGTCCTAATTGTAAACTTCTTTGGCTTGAGAGAAACGTACGCAAACTCTATCAGAAATAAAAATAGTGGTGCATTTAAAAATTAAAAATAACTTTTATTGCAATATAAAATACATCATATGTGTCGTTCAGGGCAAGGGCAGGGGGTTGCGAGTGAGGGCGCGATTGAGTGCCCATTGCAGTTCGTAGTTAAGAAGAACGTTTAAGTTTCTCTGGGTGGTATCGAGGTAGCCAGCCTCCAAGGCCTTCAAGTGCTTGTTCAATGGCCCCAAACCAGTAAAGGTGTTGTGAAGGGTTCCCAAGCTAGTGACCTGGTAAATATTGTCTGCTTAGACTTTGATATACTTCCAAAATTCGATCATACGCTCTTACGTGGTAGCTTCCGCTTCGGATAACTGGACGGTTGTTGAATTTGTTGGCGGTAATTTCGAGGGCGACCAGAGACCTGTCAATGACAGTCTTGACCTTGGCGGAGACGGTAGGCAACTTTCCGTACTTGATATCGACCTTGTATTCCAAGTAAAGTCCATCCAGACTCAAGGTGCAGTTGATGGTGGCGTTTCCGAAGCTGTTGTAAGGAGGACTGCAGTCGCGTGCCCGGGAAATTTGCAACAAGCCGTCCAATTTACCTTCTTGGAAGCTGTTCTTCACTTTAACGGTGACGAAGGCGACCTGAAATCCCAAAATTATCTCGATTAGTTCACATTTGTTTTCGACCAAATAATTTTTAGCCTTATAAATTAGATTACACCAGGGTGGGAAATAAGGATTTTTTTGAAAGTGGACAGGTGACCAGTGACCCCCCCTGGCCTAGAATAAATAAACTGGACCATGACCAGTGCACGTCATCTGCTACATTAGAATAGCGTGTTTTAAGTTTTAACCGTTTTTAATAGGGTGAATTCGGTAATCTCAAGGGAAACGGGCAAGCTAGAAGGCTTCCATGAGAGTGGAATCGCTACTAATCCACACTGGAGTGCGCCATCTATTAAGAAAAATTGAAACTTAAAAGAATACAGGTGATTCCACTCGAATGGCAGCCTTCTTACTCGTACATCTCCTCACAGTTCAATCTTGCTTCTAGTCTCATTTCTATTTCTTTCGTGTGAGTACTCGAACATCATCGATTACTCGGCATTTTTTTAAATCGAATACTCGAACTGGACCTCGAATAAGTAACTTAAAAACAATAACTTCCACTTCTTGTACAGTAAAAGTACTGTACAAGAAGTGGATGTTGTTGTTTATAAGTTATTTTATGTACAAGTGTCTTTATTAATTTTAATTCGAATAAGTAATTGGAAAACAGTCGTCGATTATCGAGTACCAAAAAATTGAATAGTCGGGTACCCGATTACTCGAATAAGCTGCTGTTAGTTCAAAGACGAGTTTTTAGTAACTTTTTGGGGTTGACATAATAAACGGTACGTACAAGACGTACAAACAACAAATGCTTTGAATGACCTTGGGAATGGATCACGTAGGAAAATTTTCAGCAATTAAATTTAGTTTATACTCATTTTAAATTTAATTTCCTAATTACTCGAATAATACCAGCTCCTAATCAAGTATACTCGATAACCTTACTCGTTAAAAATATTACTCGAGGTTTTTCTGAAATACTTGACTCGAATAAGAGCATTTACCCTTAATCAAGTACTCGATTACTCGACTCGATTGCCTAAAACCACTACTCGCAAAGCCCTAGTGAATTCGAGTGTACAAACATGACACAGCCGCCGTTACACAGACCTTCAAATCCAAAGACTAATAATATAACATTTGCAAAATATTCAAGCAGAATCACTTAATAAAATTAAAACACCTCGAATTAATTAAGTGGTCCAGTGGACCACTAACCCCCCTCCAATTTAATTAATAAACTGGTTCGGGTAATTTTAAAACTGGTCATTTGCCCACTGCCACCGCCTTATTTCCCACGCTGGATTACACACACCTTGTCTTTGAATTCGGTTTCGAAGTTGGGGAAGCTCGCTGGTACCAAATTTCCAATCCTAGCTTCTTGGGGATAGTTGTTGGTCAAAACAGTATCCACATATCGGTTCGAATCCTGGAAACTGGCGCACAGCGCGGTTCCTGCAAATATTTAGAATGTTTAATTAAATTTTTTTTTTACCAAATCGAATGTTCGACGATGTAACTTCGTACCGAATAAAAGGGCGATGGCGACAACGTGAGACAACATTTTAAGCTCCACTGGAATAAAAATTGGGAGTTTAAGAAAACGATTTTAAATCCTCTCGTTTAAATATATCGTAACACTAGGAGTCTAGGTACCTTAATGTCCGTTGAAAAGTGAAGTGTCGAATTCGAGCGTCCTTAAGTATTTATAGCTGAATTATGCCGCACCCGTCATCTATATTCACTGGAGAACGCGACACCTGCAAATTGATAATTGTTATTTGTCTGCGGTGTAATAGATAAGGTTCAAATTAAATTCGTCAGTCATTCAATGAAACAAAATCAAGACAGGCAATTTTAATAGTCACTAAGATAATTTAATTTCTGGCTAAAACTCGCTATCGTTCACAAAATTACAAGAAATTTTACCTTTTTCATATGAGGAACTAAATAGAAATTGTTTAGTGGCGGTGAATTCGAAGTATTGTTTCGCATTCCTTACTTCTTTCGGATTTCAAATCACGATTCAGAATTGATTGTAATTCCCGAGGATTTACTGGTTTTTTGAACCGACGTTACTTTGGCGCTTTAAGAGTCGTTTAAAAACCAAATTCACGGTGCTGCAAATACCCCAGGAACCCAAACAATGGCGCGTTCTCTCAACTTTTGTCTGGAATTCTGACCTTTTGTTTACAATTCTCGTAAGAAATGTCAAAGGTCTCTTCGAGAACAAACTTGTAATTTATTACTGATGCTGAAGTTTTTTTTTCGACCCGAAGACGTTGTTAATAATTCTTTTTTTTGTCGTAATCCTGGCCGCGGCTGGAGAGGGCACGCCACTTAATCCTTTTGGTCTATCCGCTGATAAATGTTATTATTCGGGGCGCCCATTTCACACAAAAGAATCTGTCAGGTCGGTCTAGTTACGGATGGCACGCGCTTTTGGATAATTCGGTACCTAACAGTCCGCTATGGCGCGGCCACGCTGAAGAAACATTTTCAAAACTCGGCGTTGTAAATCCGAGCATTTGTTGTAACCCGCTGAAAGATTTAAGCATTAAATCGAGCTTGAAAACCCTTCTAGGGAGTTCTTAAAATACTCTTGACAATTTTATTTAGGCTAATGCGCGTTATTTTAGGAAAGCCTCCGACGAATTACGTCTATTGTTGCGAGGATGTAATATTTTATTTTTCATTATCCCCGGCATTAGTTCCAACTTATAGCGTGAATTATTAAAATGGGTCTTGAACTTTGAAGTAAAATCGGGAAACTAAGAAGACGATAAATTTGAAGAGCATATTTGGAGTGTCTGCTTATCAGTTGTCCCCACTTCTTGACAAGGTTGAAGGGGGCCCTAAATTATGTTATTATAGTGGGCGGGCACAGTTCGCGACTTTAAAACGTAGAATTGGAAAAAAGGGTGTCTGCTAAGGGTTTAATTGCGCCGCGACACGGTGGATGTGTTCTAATTACTTTCGCGGATTGCTGCCGCTGTAGCCCCTAGTAGCTGCTGCCTCTTTTAAACTAGTTTAAACATTCTTCTAGCGCAAGGTTGCTTAACTCTCCCTTAACAAGTTACTTACGCAGGGTGAGAAAAATATCGGTATTTTTTTCTGGAGGCGGTAACCGAAAATTGTGTAAATTTATGCCGAGAGACTTTAGGTGTCGATGAAATTGTACGAACCGAAAAAGGGAGAATATGGTGGTCGCCTATTTCGACTCTCTAACGACGCGAGTAAACGCCCGCCTATTAGAGCTGGGAAAGAGTTTAAAGGGGATCTCGCTCTCTCACTCATCCTACGGATAATGAATGGTTGGCGTGTGTGGGAATGAGAATTAAAGTTGGCATTGCGCTTTATGGATGAACATTATAATTATTCTTGGGTGGCTCAAACAGACTATCTTGTTTTTTCGATTTACTATTTAATTTATTAGTCTTAACTGTTGATGGCATATCTTAAAAATGTCGGATTCCATTTAATTTTATCTGATTTTATTTTAATTCATCCAATGATTGCGATACCGCTTTGTGCAGAATGTCCAGTCTATTCGCGAACTGATTAAAACGTGTCTTCACACCAGTGGCGTAGCCAGAAATCCTTCAAGGTAGGGGTTCAAACTATAAAAAATACACACCGGAAACCACGTGAAACGTTTATTTTATCCATTACATTCGGCAGTAAGACTCAGTCGTAGTAAGAATTATTGTAATACATTTTATCTTTCAGTGTTGCTTTTATTCGCTTCCGGTATTGTAATGACATATGCCTTTAACCGCGTATAAACAGTGCGATGGAATTATTAAGATTATTTAATTCAGCTATGCTGAACACTAAGGGGCTTTCTCGTTGCTATTTAATAATGGCACGCCACGTACAATTGGTGGCACTTACTAATTGAAACGTACCCACGAGCATGCGTCGCGCGCCGTTATGAAACAGATGTTTACCCCCTGGTGTCGCGTAGCGCCATCTTAGAATAGTCGTAGTAAAAATTTTAATCATTCGCACCGAAACCTTTAGTTTAGAAAATTATTAATAACGTACCACGTCTGGTAGGATGCTATCTGGATATTAGTTATCTGAAGTTCCTCGTTCCAAATCGTCAATTTAAAACGTAAAGGCTGCAATTTCTACTCCCTTTTCGTTAGATAGCCGTAGATTTCCTTAAATTACGAGATTTCCAAGTTTAATTTAACGGAGGAGGAAGCGTTTCTAGCTATTAAAAAAAGTACAATCAATTTTGCGCTTCGAAGAATCGTCTTTGACACGGCGGCCATACCCAAAATTAATTTCCGCGTCGATTCCAATTAAAATGGAATGCGCCGAAAGAGCGCTCGCCTAAAAGATAAATTTAGCGACTCATCGCGCCAAGACACTTCCTTCTACACCTACCCAATCGAAAAACTACTTCCATTCCACCGAATGATCGGGAAAAAATGCAATTTCTAAAGACTTTCGAATACAAGGTGCAGGGCAAACGTAGGAAGCTAATTAACTTAAAAGTCCGTGTTACTTTTTCCGCATCACTCGCGGGGAGGGCCCTCTCCACCTCGTTTCGTTTCGTACCGTAAAATTGGGTGAACTAGAGGTGTCGATATAAAGCAGAAGAGCCGCTATAGAAAGGTCGCTGCTATCAGCCTCGTATCTTCTCGACTTGACGGACATAGCGGGGGTCCGCGGAGGGCGTGCCCCGACCACCACCCTAATGAATGTTCGCCATATCCTCCATGTTTTTCACGCGCCCAAATTCGGACCTTCTTCCTCGCGTACTTTTAAGATAGAAAAGCCAAATATTCCCCCGAGAGCTAGTCTTGAGACCACAGATTTATATCGAACGATCGATACAGTCTTGAATTTCTACGGCTCACTATATATTACAATTCCAGGATTTTCAAGATGTGTGTTGTTAAATAGTAATTAAAATCTAGTCTTTATTTTCTACAAAATGTCGTTAATTTTCAACCGTTAGTTTAAACCGGGTCCACACATTTTATCTGTGATGTTTCTCGGAACAATAATTTACTATTGACCGAGCTACTACCTCTTGTAAAGATTGAAATTTTTACATTACATCAATTGATAAACGTTTCTTTGATATATATTTGTTTTGAATTCGGTAACATCCTTTTTTGAAACACGCCAATAAAAAATCTAAGATATTGTGTTTTGTACCAAATAAAGCAATTGTCTTGAAATTTAATAAGCTTATTCCTCGTTTGTCTAAGATTAAAATTGAAAATCGTTTTACACCAACTTGTTAAAAATGAACATTTTTTAAAATTTAATAACACGCTTCTTAACTAATAGAGAGGTTAAGCGAGCACCAGAAAAGGTGTAGCGGAAACTTATAAAAGGTGCAGGCTGTACACACAAAGGTACGTTTACAATTCTACAAGTTCCCCATACACGTTTTCAGGCGGTGGCTTAACCTCTCTAAAATCATTAGTAACATAATACATTTTAGTACGACAATGGTTACCTTGACCGAGGGTTAAGCTTAATATTTCAGAACTTAAATAGCAAAATGACTTAGTTTCTTTCTTCGTTACAACTTCTCGTTTCCGGGTGCCAATCCGTTCTCCTCATTTTACCTCAATTTTCAGTCTATTAACGCTTTTGGCCTCCCAGAAAGTTTGGCTTCGTCCGGTTTACATCGGACCAAGATACATATACCAAAGATCCCAAACGGTTCGGGCTATCTATCTCTTGGCTTTTATATATCGTTACACCCCCTCTCCAACCCTTTCGCAAAAATTATCACCGAATTATTTCGCAATAAGCATTTAATTAAGCCCAGCTTACCCCTACTGCGCAAATATTCGCGAGGCGAAATATACTACGGTTGCGAGTCCTATAGTCGGAGCTAAGCGAGAGATTTAGCGACTAAAATAGGTTCGGCCATAAAATTTGTATTAAAATAATAGGCAGTGTCATACTTATTTCTACTACGCTACTTATGTGAGCATAAAAGTTAAATATCTTTCTATAGCTCATTCCACTATTTCTATGGTGAATTTATCTAAATCCTTTGGTAAAGTGTCGTCATTCATTTCCTGCAAGTCGGTCACTTAACAGCGCTAAATGATCCTAATGAATTTTTGAGACTTGGCTTACGCGTAAAATCTTTAGTGAAAAGTCTGAATTCGGTGGTAGTAGTAGTGGATTGAGTAACGACTCCAATCGGTTGGAACACCTTTACGATTACATCGGGCAGTATGATATGATATATAAGGAGAATGCGCGGGGTGAAATATTTCTTGGGTGTTTCCGATAATTCTTCATGTTTTTGAAGGGGAATCATCTCTACAGCGACGATATACATCTTTTGCTAAACACTCCTACGTGTCCACCGAGATAAAGATCTGTATCGCGAAATATAGCTCATTCGCACCTGCGATAACTTACATTCCAAAAAACGCGCATCCCCAATAAATCATAACGTTTAAAGTAGTAAAATATCGAGTCAGCCTTCAAATCGGGGGGGGGGGGGGGGGGGTTTGAAACTATCAACGAAATATAAAACACCATTTTTCATGAAATAAAGGTTTGGCCAAAGTCTCCTTTAAATGGCTAAGCTAGCTTATCCGAATTGTGACTAACGAAACGGATGCTCTAATATTTTAAATTCCTTTGCCTCACGAGACCTCTCTTTTGGTTCCACCTCTTCATTACATCTTTTCGTATTTCCTAATACCGATAAAGCACCGTTTCGCCGCGTTGGTGGATATTTTGCAAGGGTTGAAGTCCCTCGAGTTCGATTGCGATTCCCGAACGTGTACCTTTCCCGCTATTCCTATAGGTGGTGTAAGCCGCGTGGTTGCGCTTGCGGAGTTACCCGTGAGCGCGCCTGTGTTTAAAGGGGAGTAAACGTCAATTGGGTGATACCCTTTTGTTTCGGCGCCAGCACGGGCGGGTGCCGCGTCGGCTTCACGCGATTTTCTTTCCGTTAATTTCGATCACCGTATTCTCTTTTGTTTTCTGTAAGGAACTCTTTTCAGGCGAGGTTAGGGTTTGATTAATTTCAATGTTTTTCAAAGCGAGGGTTGCTACGTACGAACTATTCTGACCTTCTTGACTCGAGATCCGCCCTGAAGCGATTGACTTGGCGAAAAACAAACCGATATGGGGCTTCAGCTTTGGCGAAATTAGAAGAGAAAGAAAAGAAATGGGAAGAAGTGGGGGGTGAATTAGTCCTCCTACTGATAATGCACCCCCCCGCGCGGATGATCTAATCATTGTTTTATCTATTTCAATTTCTCCAAACTCGGGTTGCCTCCCTTTCCACCGATATTTTTGCAATTAGGCACGCGTGTTTCCCGCCGCAACGCAACCAAAAATGAAGCACAAATCGGGCCGTTCGAGGTGTTCCTCTCAGCTTTATTTTCTTGTTTCGCGAGAAATCATGTAATGTCATACTTGTTATTTTAATTAACTCGTAAGCGGCGTTAACTTATTTCAAAATTAGTCGCATAAATACATTTAAGTGAAGGGCGTCGGCAATGGGTGACTCTCGGAAATCTTACTGAAAAGAGTTCCGTATAATTTACGTGTCCTACGTAAGGGAACTTTTCAAGGGTGTTATTCTGATATCTAGATTTTGTCATTGTGGCTTAAGTGTAGTAAATCAGTTTGCAAAAATTGTGAAATAGGTGTTTGACCCTCTTAATTTTAATTTATATATTTACACTATAAATAAATATACCGGGTTCTGTAGTGGTGCTAAGGCTAGGCTGAAATAAGCTATAGCCTGCCAGCGATTCCCAAAATTTTATAAACTGTGGGCCTTATTATTATGATATTTACATCGGGACACAACATTTAAAAAAAAAGTAAACACTCAAGGAAAGTACCGTATAGAAAATCACAATTTAAGGTTAATTTGCTTATAATTAAGTTAAATATTTGTGTTTACATGAAATAGAAGTAAGATTTGAAATATAAGTTTAAAAATTCCTAGCGGCGCTACTGACTAAGATGGGCGATATCACTGGTAGCAGATATCCATACCTCTACTTGGAATGCTTATCCTGCCGTATCGCGTATGGTAAGATCACTCGGACGACTTTGACCCCACCTACAAGAAAAAAAATTCCTTTTGTACGCGCTCCACTCTCACATAGTTTTTTGCTAAGTTAACATAGTGACGTCAAAAAAACCATTAGCCACATCGAGACGAAATTGTGCCGCTATAAGCATTCCAAGTAGAGGTACGGATTCCTGCTGGTCTTAGTACTAAACTATTTTACCCTAGACTTAAAATCGAGCAATTTGATCCTCAAATATCTTTGGTTAACTTTTTAATTTTCAAATTAGACTTTGGCACGACCTTAGAATATTTTCGATTATGAAAATCGATCGTATTCCACCTATACATTCCCACCAGGAATCCACACCTCTTCTTGTAATGCTTATCGTGGCAGATTTCCGTCTCGATGTGGCTGACGATTTTTTGGACGTCACTTTGTTAACTTAACAAACAACAACGTGAGAGGGGAGCGCGCGCAGAGGGTATTTTTTATCTCGTACGCAGGGCCAAAGCCGTCAAAGTGATCTTACCATACGCGAGACGGCAGGATAAGCATTCCAAAAAGAGGTATGGATTCCTGTTTCCCACTGACTTAACACGGTGAATGCGTCGAACTATCTCAGTAAATTCGCTATTCGCTTCGGCCAAAAAATTTGTGCCCTAGTGTGACACTTTTTAAAATAAATGGGAAGTTATTATTAAATTGAAGTTACGATACGTTGTCTAGGGGAATTAATAATTATATTATGATTATAGTTAAGTGTCAGCATTAGATAAATATAAATAATAATGAAATAGTGCGAGAGTTAAATTAAGTTACGAAGTTATTTAATAAATGAGAACTACTCTAATATTTAAGGTTTAGTTAATATAAAAACAAAACACATATGGCTGGTCAGGCCACAAACTACACATATTTAAATAACAATCCAAGTTTGTTAACAAAAGTTCTAGTCAGGTATAAATATAATTGTTAAATAGTTACAACGGTTTCCATCTGGAATAGCACTCGGTCCGATATCGTCCGGCAACTACACGAAGGGCATTTTGCCCATCTAAACAGGGCGCGCACAAATCACATCTTGTCCGTATCACCGTTAACTCAATTCTTGTCCAAAGTCTCGAGCGCGAAAAGGTTTTAACCTTGTCGGGCACAATGGGACCATTTAGCGCGCGAAAGTGTCCGCTCTCTATTTTTCTATTGAAACACTGGTTGCAACTCGATGGAAAGTTTTAGCAGCGTCACTGGTAATACCCTATATATTGACGATTGTTAGAAGCAAACGAAGTATTTTTAAATATTGGGGAGCGAACATAAAGAATATGTACAAAATATGTTACAATTCTCCCCGACTTAATTTCGAACGTCCTCGTTCGAACATATATACAAAACAAAATTAAATTGACCAAAATCGGAAAATAAAATGACCAAGAATACAAAACAAAATAACAAAAAAAAACTTACAAAGAACACACAAAGGCAAAGCAAATTGACCAATTACAAATTAAAAGAAAATATATATATAGCCATTAAATTATTTGTCGCATAACTTAACGAGACATATTTTTCTATTGCAACACTGGTTGCAACTCGATGGAAAGTTTTAGCAGCGTCACTGGTAATACCCTATATATTGACCATTATTAGAAGCAAACGAAGTATTTTTAAATATTGGGGAGCGAACATAAAGAATATGTACAAAATACGTTACACTAGCTCTAATCCTTCCTAATTATAGTCCTTAATAAAATTTATGAATCTGGAAATTTTATACCATAAAATTTGCATTACCATCTATTCGGTTTTCCGTTGATACGCAACGTGTTTTGAAGTTTTTAATGATTAGGCTTAGTTTCTTTTTTTAGTTTAGTCGCCAGCCAGATTCCCTGCGCGATACTGATGAGCTCCAAATAGGGCGTAACCGGTCTACCGCTGGTAATTCTGGATATTTGAATTCCATTTTAATTCGTTTTAGACTCCAAGATATATTTGGTCCGAGCTTCGCGTTTTAATTTTATTATTGACGACCTATTCGTTGAAGTATTTCGTCTGTTTTTTCATTACTTCAATTTATTAGGGCTTAGCTTTTTTGCTACCTTTTAATTATGGACGTTTCTTCCTTTTCGCGTATTTTAACTGCATTATTGTGGTTTTTATTAATTTTAACTTGAATTACCCAGGCAGTGTTTAAGTTATGCTTTAATACACATGTTCATTTCCCTATTAAAGCAAACGGATAGCACACTACATAAATATTTAAACATTGTTCGAAAAATGCCTAATTAAACCTGCCTCGGCTTCAGTAAATTTATACGTTATCAACCGTGGTTGAGTATCATCAGCGTATTATCTCAGTTAAAAAACCATGTAATATAAATAAAACTTACAGAGGTACGGTACACCATTGCCTTCGTTATAATAAAGGCCCGTGCACGACCTATTTCTTCAGTTAAGTTCTGCCATTTTAAATTGACAATTTTTTCCACTAAGCTATTTCGTATCTGGACCTGTTGCAAGGTTTCAACTTTCAAGAGTCAAAACCCACTAAAAATTATGGCGTTGCAATGTGCAAACTGTTTTATTATAACAAATTTGGGATGTAGTACTTTTTTTTGCTTTTCTAAAAAAAGTTAAATTCCCCGAATTTAATAAAAAGAAAGGTGAGGATACCTTTTTCATTAGTTTAAATCCTTTTAATATAAATGGTTGTTTGGTTTCATTGGAAAAGGTTAAGACTAACGTTTTGAAAAATTCCCATTACGTCCAGATCAGAGTGCCATACTTAGTGAATCAAAAGCATCCATAAATATATTACCCTGTCGAGAGGCGTGCACAGGCCTTGATAATAACGTTTAGGCAACGGGTACACCTCTGCTGTTTCGTACTAATGGCCATATCCTCCCCTTTGTAATTGTATTTGCTATTGTTTTGGATAATTTATATTTTTAGTCTGACTTTAAGCCAAGTAAAGGTTTTTTATTAGTAATATGTGCGCTTTCAATAAGTTTTTCGCTAGTATTCCAAATATCACCAAGCAAATCAAATATCTGGTTAATATATTATTATACACGGAATAAGTCCAATGCTCATGCCGGGGATGTTTTCCCTCCCCCCACCCGTGACGGGGCAAAACTCAACTATTATGGCCGGGGATAGTCGCGACACAGTCGTTATCCCTAAGTAGAAGTCATACTTGATGAACTTTTATAATCCCTTTATATTGTAAAACGCCGTATAATTTCAACATTCATCGCCAAAAAATTATTCATTTTACATGAATACACAGTTTCTACAAAGCCGGATATAATCGAAAGCTACCACGAAATGTTGTTGAAAGAACGAACCACGTATTGAGCTATAAATTAAAAAAAGAATGCGTGTACGAAAATATGAATTAACGGAAATAAGAATGATTCCTTATATTTCCCCAAAATATTCCAACTATTCAAAAACTGTTCTTAAAACACGGGTATCCATCAGACAAAACGGAAGCGGGTATCTCCCCATTTTTCAGATACGATGCGTTTCGAGAACGAGATGAACTCAACGGTATAGTCTTAGTCATGACAAGTTCAACCTCGTTTGACTCACGCCCACAGAAAGATACCTTCAGCCTGAGCAGAAGCGTATCAACCCATTTCCGATTCGCGCGTTGCTGGGCTCGTAGTCCAATTAAATATTCTGACATCCGTTAATTTGGGAATGCATTGTGGAAAGGGGGCACATTAGAATATTATTATTTCGCCCACGTATGCCCAAAACATTACGCTGCTGGGCCGCGTGTGATGCCAGTGTGTGTGAACATTGAGGAACCGCCCGACAAGCGAGCTCTTTCCGTCGAGAAACTGATTTCGCCCTTTTGTTTTCTTCTTTTGCGCTTCTATTTAGTCGTGGCCCTTTCGAACTACTCGGAGAGTTTCTACAAATTAATTTCTGGAACTCCAAAGGAAGGTCATTTTTATACCAGATATCTTAAAAATATTTTGAGAACTAAAATTATTTACGTATTAATAAATAGTATAGCGTAACTCTTTTTAAAACTGTTAAAAACTGATATATTTTTAATTAAGGTTAAAAATCACTTAATTGAAAAAGACGCGTAAGTTGTTTTATTTGGATTTGGAACTAAGTTTGGTATTTAATTTTGTAAAATTTTTACAGGTCAAGCAAGAAGCCATTTTTGATTATTTCTATATTAGAATTATGAATCATAAAGAAATACCCCGTAATGTTTGAGATGAAGTTCAGCTTTGGCTCGCAAAATTGAGTTGTTTCAAAATTAGATATTTTTTATGTTAAAAACGAAAACACATGAAACTCCAAGATATATTATCTCATACCGCAAATTCTAAAACTGCTCACCCAATTATTTCTTCTCGTCAAGCTCAGCCGAGAGTTCAAGTTTTACTAGATGTATATAATATCACTCTTAGTGAAAATTATATTTTCATACAGAGCTATTGTTATTTGCTTTGATTTTTCACAATATTTTTCGGGAAAATATCGTTTAAAATCTATGCCCAAGCAAATTAATTTATAGATTTTAATCTTTAAACGGAGTAATACGGAAGGTAAATTAAATGCCATAATAAAGAATATCGCTACAATTGAGAACTGGCTCGAGCCTGCGAATGTACAAGTTTTATTTTTATATAATGATACGTCTCTCGTAAGGGATATATTATATACTTCTGGTACTACCTATGGTACAGTGCTGTAAATTCTCAACACACCATACACTACCGTCAAAGCATACACAATCCATAGGAGCAATCTGTTAAAATGAAAAGGCGAATACCATTCAAAGCCTTTGACAACACTGTCCCGTAGGGATTGGTGTGTACTATTTTAACCTGGTACGTAGCCGCCTCCGCCGTATTCTACATAACATTAAATTCATTAAGATCAAAATAAAGTACAGCGCACTACAGACCCTCGATATCCAAATATTAATTTCGTTGAACGGGGCCCCAAGTAGGTAATTTGTTAATCTTACTGCTTATTGGAGATCTACGTTAAATTATTCAATTCATTTCGGTTTAATTCAAAATGTATTTAAGTATAGTGTTCGTCAATTCCGGATTACTTTTATAGTTGCATGTACATAGTCTCATTTTAAATCAGATTGTTAGCCAATTAGCGTACGATATTTGAATTGAATAATAGTTGAAGATTAAGAAATACGCGCCATCTATATCTCTCCAACTATTTGATTTTCGACCTTGAAAATATCAAGGAAGAGATCTACAATCTATGGCGCTTGAGTCTGGCAGCAAGCAGTCCCTATCGCTTTGTCAATTAGGCAGTCCGGGCTCCGGGCTACTCGGCATTAACTGTCCATCGCATTCATCGCTTGATAGGTGATATTTTACCCTAGATGTCGCACTGGGGGGGGGGGGGGGCTACAAATTGGGCACTAGCTGTTCATTACCCCGTCAGGGATAGAAAGGAAAATGATACTAAAATTAGTTAGTGATATCGTCCCTTCACTCTCGCCATCGCAAGTTTGGGTACTTGTGGACCCAGATATTCGGCAACGACTTTTCCTCGCACCTTTATGGATTCCATTTAATTCCAATGTCGATAAGCAAGTTTGACTTTTGGAGGCCAGCTGTAGGGAGTTTGTCTGAATGATGATTTGTTTCGATATTCTTCACACATGTGGGGATTATTAGTACTTAACCTTTTGTGAAGTCTTGTCTCAAATCTACTGATATAAAAGAAAAAGTAGGCATTCGTTTTAAGTTAAATTAAGTTTTGCGAAATTTAATCTCTTTTACGTTGGTTTTTGCAACCTCAACCTCTCTCTTAGTAGGCTTATCGAGAAATGCAAAGTGAAGGGAAAGAAAGAAACCACTTCGGGGTGGCAGCAAATTTTAAATGTATTAATCGATAACCTTGGTTCAAAAATGGTTGAAATAATGTAAGTATTTGTAACTCATCTGGTTCTGATAGGAACTTTCCAACAATTAGGCATTTATGTATTGTATTTATGAAATCTTTTAATTTATACAATGAAATAGGATATAAAATGTTAGATTCTTTTATGTTAATTTAAACACTGAATTTTGGTCATAAGCCTAAGTGATATTGGAGGTCATTGTGTTTTTGGACGGTGATTATTTTTGTTTATAGTTGACTGCGTTACCTCAAAGAGCCCTACAGTGAAGGGTTACAGACCAATTTAACAAGGCTGGGAGTCATTGGTGTAGCGGATTTTTGCCTCGGAGTGGCACACAATAGGCGCTTCCATAAAAACCGCTCTCATTTTATTTCCTCTCCTACGCGCATGCGCGAGTCACTGAATAAAATAGTCACGTGCTTACGTTAGTTTTTCTTTCACGAGGCGCGTGCGAAATTGAATAAACCCTTCTTTATTGAAATATTAGTTACGCGCGCTTTTAAATATCCTTCCAAGTATGTCATGGCTCTCTATATTACTACTTCTAGGCAAATCGCTGAACAGGTTTTATTTAAGCGTCGATTGACTAGAGTCTGTTATAAAACGTTTTGTTCATACAAAATCGTGCCTTTTTAGTTATGGATAGTCGGAGCCCCTAAAATGAAGCTTTTGGGCAATTTTCACCGGGGCCCCGGGTATATTGACCCTCCTATCTCCCCCTCTGCAGGACCCTGCTAGACTGCTATCATTCTCGTTGACTACCGCCAGGGGAAAATCCTGCTAAGTAGGTAGCACGAAATATCTTTTAACTGAACGGCTTTTGATCTATTATTAACCTTTTTTGCTCGTAAATCCGTGTATACTCTTTCCAACTGCTGGCTTTGTTCACGCCAAACGTGATACCACACACGATCTCTTTAAAATCAACAAAGTAAACGCGAGGGAACAACATGAATAAAAAAATCATTAGTATGAAAAACGATGTATTTACACTGCAGCGTGTATAACATAAATTGTTAATATAGAAGCCGGTATATATATATTATTTCACTAAATAGTTCATGAAACAGCCCATATAGCACACGGGAAAAAGCCGCGGGCGCCATTTGAACCACTAAGTGTAGAAGGAAGGAAAACTCGCTGAATTAATACCATTAAAAGCTCCTAATTATACAGCGTGCGCGTCTGCGGAACTTTGCCGCGTTTTTTCCAAGAGTCTGTTATCGGACAAGATCACCCAGAAATATCTAAAACACGCGATGCTCCGACAGATCCGTACAGGTCGAGATTGCGATCGGTGTTGGGTGGGCGGTTTCGGATGTCAAACAAAATGCTCGAGCTCCGTGTTTAAAGTAAAAGACCCCGCGTTAAGGGAAGGACCACAAAATCGGCATTCTAGAATCTATATAGAACGTACTAACTTCACCGTTACCCACTTTCAAGGCAACTATCGGTTGACCGGTTTCCATTACTTCAGGGGTCCGCCGTTGCTTTCATATTTACAGCGACCCAAAAAAACCAGCTTTCATACGTTTCTCTAATGGGAAGTTCTCTACTTAGTATTGTAGGTGTTTCGGAGACCTTTCTGCTTGGTAAGGTTGGCTTGTGGTCTTCTCTCGCTGGGGTAACCTTGTTAAAAGATTCGCCAAAAAATTGGGCGAGAATCTCTTTTCTCCGCACGCCAGCCAGGTTTTAAAAATGAAAAGTGTAACGCCCTTATTTAAGTTTGTTTCGGCTGCTGTTCCTAGATCCGAATATTTTATTAACGTCTTGCGCGTATCATAGAAGGGGCGGGTAGATTTTTTAGTTACTCTATTTTTTTTAGGTCTTAAGAACCGAAATGCGCAATACAGTTTGAGTTACTCTAATAAATATTTTAAAGAGCAACCTCGAGTGAACAGATTTAGTCTATTATGTTGGCAGGCATTTTAAAATTAAGGCTAGTTATAAGACAAACGAAGGAATTTAGTTAATTGACAGAGGATTTCTCTTACAAACGATAACGCTTCGTTATTATTAAACATGAATTTTCTTATGGTAATTATTTAACACAAATATAATCCTGAATCCCGACCTCAATACTGATTCGTAATCTAGCTACTAACTTTCTAAAATTAACGCGATGGAATATTCCAGGGATATCAAATTCCGGTAAAGTTGGCCAGTTAATATTTATTGGAGAATCATGGGTTAACAATTTTTGCTCGCGACGCTAATATAAACAAGATATTTAAGGTTTCGTATTCCTTATCGAATTTTCATTATATACAATTGCTAATTTGAAAGGTTTAGCTTGTAGTGATCGATACAAAAGCGAATTCCCGGGTAGTCATGTGGCTTCGCACGGCAATTCATTGCTTTTGGTTGCACTCAATTCGCCGAACTGTCGGACCGATCTATTAACATTTTCTGCTTGAACTCATTTGGTGTTAGGTCGCGTAGCGAAAGTGAAGCACCGTTTATCGTTGATGACCACGAGACAAGTTCTACTTCTTCTTCATTTTTACGCGCACAGGTCCACTTGGTTCTGATTCACTTGACCACGCTTTCAATTGGTGCCACTGGATTTTCCATGATTGGAACCTGAAGCTGTTTCATTTTAACAAGTTACAGGTGCATCCAAAACGCGGTTTTCAATACCATAACCAACACAAATTTTTATCGTTTTCTAAAGCTTATATAAATCCTCTACATGTCTATACTTTAAGATAATCTAGTGACACTTGGAAGCTCGAGGACTACCCACTGGGGCCCCCTTAAAGTACATACCCATCCTTTCTCCATCTCTCTTTACGATAGGCTTAAATTTACAGCTTTGATTTTTATTTAATTAAAATTAGTAAAGATATCCTAAACGATCGTTACACGACCCTACTTTTTAGCGGATGTTCAAATAGGGGTTTCTATAAAATACGGCTATTGAAGATAGAGAGCATGCATGCACTAGAGTCGATAAAGATTTTGTAAATTTGAAGACCACGTGCGATATGCGCGTGCCATTAAAGATAAAAACATTTTATTCTTTTAATTTTGGTATTGTTTTATTTTATGAAAACACCAGTTGCCATTTTAGGTTATTTAAAATATGATTATCGAGAAACCTGTAATAGGGCGGTGATATTATACACATTCAGGGGGAACATTTAGTTTTATTGTACTTATTTTTAAGTGCTTAAACCGCGGGTTTTTAAAATGACATGGTCTATTTATACTTTTTTTGGAAAATGTGTATGGAATTTAAAAAAACGCTTTAAAATGACCCTTGTAGCATTAAAATCGGTCTATAACATAAAAAGACATTAACTTCCAATATTTAGGGGGTGGAATCCAATTTTCCAAATTATGGCACAAATCAAATTTCAAATATCTCAGAAGTCGTTTATAATTGTACATTAAAAATAATGTTAAAATCGCCTTTTCTCATAAAACGGCTCTCAGAACCAAATTTCAAATAAAAAGGTAGAGTGGGCAAATAAAAAACATTTGGGCGATCTCTGATGGAGTGACCCAGCAAACTTCCTACTTTATACTCCCTTTAAGAATATAGAACGCCACGTCTTTCTTAAGCCTAACAAGTATAGAGCTAACACTCCTTAGGCTGATATGCTTGACGAAATCCCTAGACGTATTTAATTTCTTAACCTCTCTAAAGGCGCTCATGGATCCCGCAATTCCCTTTTATCAGCCGTTTAGGAGTGGCGTTGTAACGATGGGGTCTTATCAGTCTCGCTGTGTGGCATCACCTCGAACAAAAAAAGTCGAAATGTGTCAAGTGTTGAATGATGGATCGCTTAGATTAATTCTTGGTCTTTTCAGAGCATTGAAATGCACGCGCCTTTCTTGTCCTTCGACGGAGAATAAAAGAGAAACGCTTCGATATTTCATTCGACCGCAGCTTGCGCCCTACAAATCGTGATTCAAATCAGTTCGATTCTTGACGGACACCATTATAACCAAAGGGTTAACAAAATATCGTCGACGACAAGTACCCCCGTTGCATGTATTTCCCACGTTCTGTTTTGACGAATTATTCGTCCTTGAAGCTTAAGTTCGTGTGATATTCTAAATACCGTGTAGAGCTTATCATATGAACTCCGCGGCGAAATAATTATTTAAAAAACTAGTTTTTTCAGTCCTGTGAGTAGCTTGTTTCTAAATATTTAGTGTTGAATTCCTCATTTCTTAACGTAAATTTATCAGATAATTACAGGTATTACACTTTTGTAGCCCGACTCCAAAACATCAAATTTAATACATTTTCGCATTAACCAAATATTTTGCTAGTTTTGCAACTGAAAATACCAGTACGCTAGTGGAAATTAGATTTAGCATCCTGTCCTTTTATTTTTTTTCAATTGTGTGCCCCCCCCCCCTTTAAGTCACCAACTCTTTACAACAATTTCTGGTTTCTATAAAATACAGGAAATCATGCGACAATGTTTTGTCTACGACAGTAGATAGCACGCGCTTAAGTCGCGAGACCTTTCGGAATTTGAAACCCTCGTGCAAGTAAAGCACTTAAATAACTTGAGCTCGTGACGTCAATAAAACCATTTTATACTATTGCATGGCGGCTTATCTCCTTTCCTTTGACTTGAAAACTAATTAATTTATATCATACAAATTCAAAGTGCATTTATAAAGAACATTATAACTTTACCCTACATTCGTGTCTTGAAAAGAGTTAAAGAGCAACGAATTAAATTATTTCGATTGAGGAATTTCTAATTAGTTTCATAATGGCATCTCACAGCGCAGGGGTCAGATAAAAGGTCATCCGCTTTAAAATCAATTTCGCGTTAACGTAAATAGGTTGCCTATAGGTGGCGCTTCTCTTCGAGGTTCAAATAGTTGACGCATTAGGTTCCCTAATTGCGCAGTCTTTCTTAACTCTCGGAGATAAAGATTAGAGAATGTAAAATGTGTCCAATAGAACACAGAGCTTGATCTCGCCGAAGTCGTCGTTTTACAGATCCTCTTTTCAACGCGTGAATATCATTCATCAGACTATAAAAACGTCTCGATTCACGAGGTCAGTGAACGTTTTTGGGTTGGCCATCGTATTTTGTATACATAGCGTGGAATGCGGCGTTGAAGATACTGTTTAAAGGCTTTAGCTTCGAAATTTTTCAACGCTGTTTAATTAAAGTGGTTCGAATCTCCGCGGTTGGTCACAGGCGCGTGTTTCACTTTACACATTCTCCAAATTGTACACGAAGAAAAAAATTGCTTCGTGGCCCCCTTTTGTGGGGAGTTGAGAGAGATGGTGCCATACCGCGAACACCGACCACACTGAACGGGGAGAAGGGGTTTGCTCTGTCTATTCTCGGCTTTAGAATTTTCCTTTTGAAAGGCTTCACTCATGGCCGGGAAGAGCTTGACGAGCCCGCAGTGACGGATTTCTCGAAGATGGATCGTCTTGACCTCTGTGCCCCTTTTGCTCACGGCGGTACTGTTGCGGGTCGCTGAGAAGACCCGATGCGGAAATACGAGACGGGTTCGGTTCGAACCACACAAGCAACCCCAAATCTCCACTCTAAACCCACCAGCGCGCTTCATTTCTATAGTTTTGATTTCTCCGCGTGCGTTTGGGTGCAAAGCATCGCTTAGAAAAGAATGATTGTCCAAATGTATTTACGATCGGGAGTGCCTGATTTATGACAAGCCATTTTCATTTTCTTTTAAATTATCAGCGCAGGGCCCGCTCGAAATGGTTCCTTTGCCTTCAAAGGAATTATGATATTCTTTTGAAAACACGAACTCTTTGTAAAATTCATTTGTCTTCAATTACCATTTTTGATTTATTCCATTTTCTAAAACCTTCAGTCAAAACATTTTTCACTAAGATTTATGGCAGTTAATTTGGATATTTTACGAAGTTGGACGTTGGTACTATTTCCGAAAGAGCGTCAAACTTCATTATTATTATTATGTAAAATAAAGCGCGATGCAATTTGATACGTAAATAATTTTTAAAGAGAGAAATCCTTGTTTTTTACACTGAAATAAAAATTTATTAATATAAGTGCAGTTGACTCTTTTAAAGGCAATGCGAAATTTTATTAATTTATACATATATTCCTATAAAAGAGTCACGCTCTTACTTGGAAATATAGAGAGAATAACGAAAAAATCTAAGAGAAGGCCTTTGGTATCTTATATTTGTTTTTTATTCCCATCATTATTAGAGGTTAGGGGAGCGTATAAACAGTGTGATCTCGACTCGAGAAGCTGGTCTGACCCGTCTTCGTGTATTAGTCCGTGGTGGTTGCTATAAAAATTCAAGTTACAAATGGCTTGACCTCGGGTTGTGTTCTCAACAGAATGTTTCGCTATTGAGTTAGTCCAAAGAGGAGAAAATGCCCGTAGCTATAGTCAGCGGAAGACGGAGAATCACTCAATCCCTCCTTATCTATAAACGGGAGCTCGGAGAAGGTATTTTCTTGTCCTGGTTAAGTGAGCCTAGCGCGGGTCGAACCGGGCAAAAAATCTATCTTTCTTCCTCGTTCTAATTTTCTCGAATCACTTTTTCGTCTCGCCAATTTATCGGGTATCTCGATATTCCTAAAATAATGATCCATCAAATATCAAATTTGCCAAAGATTGGAACCATTTTTTCTCCTTCGTTATTGCCAGTCAATATTTGACATTTGGCTCGCGTTCTTTTATGTTATTTCCTACACTGCTAACTGAAAATTGAATTCATCTGATTGAATGGAATTTCGTTAACGAGGGATGGGAAAAAGAGAGCGATGGTTTTTGTGCGCCAATCGGCCATTCCAGTTTGACTCTTGATCCGCTCTGTCTTCCATCAAACTAATCAAAAACAGACGTGGAAAATGTGTTTCGCGCCTTTTTGGGGTGTGCGCTATGTCGGTGTCTTGGTGTGCGCACTACACCTGTTTATCATACTTTTACGTTTCAGTTTGTGTTTGCTTGAAAGCTCACGTCAGAAGTATATCACATATCTCTTACCCGAAAAGTGTTCATATTCCTATACTGCTAATGGTATTCACTCGAAACCTTTTGCGGAAGGAAAAATTTTTGTGGAGCTAAATAATTCATAAACCGAGTTTCTAAAACATTTACATCAATAAAATATAATTTATAAATGCAGCGTAATTTTTACATTTCACAACGTTAGGTGAAGAAATGCACCACGTAAATTAGGTACACGTTTCATTTCAAAGGCTTAGAAGGATACTTCTCTTGTATAAAGTATATTATAAACGCATTTTCACACTAATTGCGGTGATAACAAAATGGTGTCATTCTTGAATAAAGAAAATACACTAAAAGATTAGTTGAAAATATGAGGACATTTTATTTTTACTTACGTTATATTTTTATCTTGAATAATGGTCATCTCCATAGTCAATATTGAAAGTCATCTTCTAAATATGAGACGCACTTACATGACGCTACCAGAGAAAATAATTCAGCAAGTCGAGACAAGTGATTTTCGAGGAAGATCCGGAATAAGAATCTTGGTATGTTTTTACATTAGGTTAATTTATTACTTTCTTATATTTTGTAAACTTGTTTCGGCCATCATTAGATTATTATCGTTTAAATCTTAGATTTAAACCAAAAGTCGTTCTCAAATAGAGGATTTTATACTTTTTGACTTGATTGACTTTTGCTCTCATGATGGCGGCTATGCCTAAGATTTTTACGATTTTATGGGATTTTTTTTAAACTATAGTTAAATATTATTTAGTACATTTTTGGAGCCCTGAAAGAGATACGCTTGAAATATGTTGGTGCAAGAAATATGGTGATAATTTTTTAATATTAAAAATTGAGTACTTGGTAATATGGCCAAAACCTTACCAATATTATACATCATGATATTCCACGAGTAGAGTACTATTACTAAAATTAAAAGAGAAAACACAACGCTCGGTACACTCAAAAACGTTTAATTAAACAGTTAACAAAATTGGGTTTTCACTTTCGAAACTTTAACGATTAAAAGATAATCTTACTTCACTTTCGAGGAATTGGTTCATGTTTGTTTATATTGAAACATTCTTTCATCGAGATAGGAGTACCCACTCTATTGAAATCTTTACGTCATGTAAATTGTAGCGTTCGAATAAAAATCTCTGGCAATATCTAATTAAAACATGTGTACCAGCCAATGCAAATTAATATGTAATCGACCATTATGATACTCACAGAATCATTGCAAGGACACGAATCAAATCAGTCCCAGCCACTTATATATTTTTAATTTTTATCGATGACGGACTGCATCTTAATATCTTAATGAACTTCCGGTGTAAATTATACCAAGAATGTATTCGTGCCTAGAAAAATTTTACCATGACGCCCGCTGATCGTGTCAACATGGTCATTACCCATGTATAAATAATATTGTAAACATGTAAGGCCAATCCGTTTGCTAATAAAACATTCATTCAAATCGATATTCATAATTCTCGCAAAACGTTTGAAGTATTCGGCTTGAATTTTTAGGAAAATATAGTTTTATTAAAATCGTATTATTAATCGAAATAAATTTTGTGCTATGAAACGTGTCCATTGAATGAGTGCATCATGAGTTATTTATTGCTCCGTAATATTCACCAACGCTTAAAAATTACTACATTTTTCTTTCACGAACTGTGGTCGCCTTTTAAAACAATGCAGTTCTTGCTCTTTCATGACTTTCATTAAAAAACACACATCAACGTCCAATCGTCATTACTTTAAATACCTTGGAACAAGGCCACCTTGTTCGTTCATTTACTAAGAACTCGAATCTATATATTCCACCTAAAGCAGTGATCTACAGAAATAACCCCTTTTGTGTGTATTTCTGTTGTGGAAGAAATATGATTGCCCGAATATTAGAGAAAATTTCTTTATTCGCGAAATATAAATTGGAGCGAAACGCAAAGTAATTATATATCTATGAAAAAGGAAACTTGTAAAGCGTTTTTATCGCCATGATAAATCTGGTTTTTGAATGCGCCGGGCGCTTCCAAGTTCATTCTTGTTTATTGATCAAAAACGGCTTCGGTGCTGCCATCTACAGACGAAACCAGGATATATTAATAATGGGACAGAAAGCGGGACTCTTGCCAAGTTTCGAAAGTTATTGAATTAGTAACGAAACGAAATGAAGAAGATACCATTTAAATGCTCGACCTAAAAGCGAAATTTATTTTCTTTGGAAACATGTTTTCGCTATGCTACAGAATTGCAGCCTCGGGAAAAACAATTCAGGCTGGTTACGAATTGGTAATTTGTGATAGAGGTTTTATTAAATTCTTCCAATTAGAATCATTTTTGGATCTCTTGATCTCGCCACGCGAATGATTCACAGTTTTGTGGTTGTTGTTTATATAAAACGTTCTCATCTATTTCGGCAGCCTTATTTATAATTTAACCTCACGTTTTCAAACCCAATTTTCCGCAATTTCTTTGCTAATAGCCTTACATTTGAGCAGAAAGCACATTTTAAAATTTACTTAAAATACATAATTTCTTATTTATTTTTGGTTTTATGTTTGAAGAAAACCGGTATTTTATTAAAAAATAAAAAACCGGATTAAAATAAAAATAATGTTTACAGGGTTTGAACTTAATTGTGGCACTAGTTTGAACTCTTAGGCTATTATCTGGTTTCAATAATATTTGCAACTCATATCACCCGATTTAATTATTAATGTTAGTTTCACAGTTACGTGATTTTACTTGCTAACAATATTTAATGTTAAATATAAAACTTATTAATTACCATAGTATAATATAAGTAAATTTTATATTCGGCCTTTTTTCCTGTATATTCCTTAAAATTTTGTTTCGCTACCTCTTTAGTACCAATTTTGGATCTTCGTCCGAACCTTAAAAATATGAAAGCCTATATTCTTAAAATGAATGATCTCGCGTTCTACTTGGCTGAACCAGACTGGTGACAATATTATGGCCTGGGTTCAGTCAAGAATTTAGCTAACCCAGCGATTTAACTGTTCTAGGTTGATAATAATAATAATAAAAATAATAATAATCAGCTAGGTTAATACCCAAGGCACCACCTTAGGCCAAAGTCATCGAGCGACTTTTAAAGCCTTTAATTCAGGTGGCCGGGTTACAATGCGTAGGAGGGTGGTGGCAAGCCCTTCATGCCACGTGAGCCAACAGCTCCCTGCACTTACTATTACCGTTAACCTCAACAAGTTTTTATGGAAGGGGAAACCGAAGAACTCGGGGGAAAACCCCTTAAACCAGCGGGAAGATAACTTGCAAACTCAACCGAAAGAATAGGAGTGGATACATTTTATTTACAGTTTCCGAACTCTTTGTGCATTTTTGTTGTGTCGTCACTTGGAAACTCGGGTCATGATTCCTTTGGACCTCTCTTTTTCTTAGTTTGTCACATTTTTCTACCTAACTAGCGTAAAACAAACTATCGTGGTAACCAATATTTTTCAGTAATTTCTACTATTTCGCCCTGTTTGGTGGGTGTTGTAATAAAATAAAAGGACAACGGAGCACAACGCCCCTAACGAGCAGAAAACATAAACACATTCCAACGAGGAGAATAACAATTTAAGGAAAATAGTCCATCCGTGTCCTAAATGCAGGGGCCTGCCACTCCCAGCACGGTTATTAAATATTACAAAACCAAGAAAGGGGAATCTTCAAATCTCTCCCCCAATTCGGACATTTAAACCACGGGGGTTAGCGAAATTCAGCCGACCATCTGACCGGTATCGGGAACCATTCCACGACATCATACTTACACCATAGATTTTTTTGTTATAGAGGAGATTCAGAAGAAGATTTCCACTTTGTGCATATTTTGGGCTCAACTTCGCATAGCCTACACTGTGCCATCTAATACTGAAAATACTGAGTGCTGACGGTCCATTTAACCGATAATTTTCGGTCTTTAGAAACGTTAAATTCCCATTTGTTTTGAATACTTTATAAGTGGAGGCGATGTTAAATCTTGGATTAACAATAGTAGTGCCTACCTGAATTTATCACTTGGAAAAAACCTGACAAGTAAATGACTTTTGCGACAGCAGCGCCACTTCCGCGAAGTTAACGGATAATTTCCGAAACTCCCGTAACACGTAGTCTTCTACAAGGCAGAACCCGTAACAGACACTTAGGAAATGCACGCGGAACGCTAGAGTTATATATCGAGGTAAGCACTGCTATTGTTAATCCAAGGTTAAATGGCCACACCTACTTTGAAAAGTCGTGTAGATCTAACCAATCACATTCGGAGATTTTTGCAGACTTATTTCCGGAGCCCGCACTGGAAACTAAAAAATTCACGACACCGGGGTGACTCTTTAAAAACTGGGACAGCGAGTAATTGTACTCTGAGAGGGTTCTAACATCAATTGCAAATTATTAAACATTTTAGTAGTACCGGTCATCGAGCAGCTTACCATTAATTTAACTGACTTGCTTTGTCCGGACAATTTATTTAAAATTAATTTCACCAGAATAATACGATATATATATGTGTATATAACTTAGAAGATCTACGCCATATAAGATAAACTTGTCCCTTCGCAGGTTGGAAACAGGCTGTAGTGGGCTGAAATGTATCGCTTCACCATTAATAATTTAAAAATTAAACTGTGTACATATTTATATCCCAATGTTTCCCAATATAACATTCTTAGATAGTAAAAATAATGACATATTTCACACCGATTTATTTGGTCTTCGGAAATGTGCTTTGAAAGAGCAAAGCGAACCAAAAAAGGTACGTTTTCAAACGAAAACCAGAAGCTGTCGAGAAGATTCTTGTATGTTTCTAGTTTCACTTAAATCTTAGTCAAACCATAATGTTATTTACTCTCTTTGAAATGTTTCACAAGAAATTTATACACATATTCGTAAGCATCTACAGCAATAACGAAATCATTGTGTTGGTAATCTTCAACTTCCACGAAGAAGTCGTGTACCAAAATGCCGGGTTTCAAGTTTTGTCGCAAGAAGTCTATGTCACGTTCAGCCGCTAAGGAATCACCCTTACTGCTGTAAAAGGCCAGAGGGGCACTTATTTGGCTAATATCGTACACCGGTGGTTCTTCCTGGAAAGAAAAACAAATTTTAGGAGCTTGAAATAAAGAACAGGGATCCTTTTTTTGTCTTTGACTAGACTAGCGTATTAATACCCCGTTATTTTTGCGCCAAGTCTTATTATTAAAATCTATGTGGGGAACTAACAAGAGTACAAACTGTTTCGTCACAGCGTACTGTAGCAGGCGATTGCTTAGACCTAAGTGCCATTTGGCATATTACTTTCTCCTTCCCTAGGCTTTGGATAGCTTCGTCAGTTTCTCGTTCGAAGACTTTGTATAATTGATTCTACGGATTCCTAATTTCTAGGTGTTGAAAGACTGTCCAGCTATTTTTCCACTAGGGTTATCTCGCTGCCATGGCTGGTTTGTTACCCGTCCGGGCTGTGATGACACTGCCAGGGATACAGGATGAACTGATATCTCAGGTGCATCGGTATACAAATTCGTACACAGTGTTATTCCACTTTATCCATCATAAATGACTAGGCTAGTATCTCCAGACCACGCGGGACTAGCTAGTAATGTCCGTCAATGGGCACTAAAATTAAGTTTAAAACGTGTTTCAAGTCTTAAAACGTAGTAAGTATTTCGTATTTAACAACTGTTTAGACGCTATTCTGAAAACATATCTAATTTCATCATTTTCTAAAAGAATCTTAATTAATACGATCACTGCCTTAACATAGATAATCTCCAGGCTGTCTTCTACTAGTACGTAAACATGTTGCGCAATCGAGATTTCAACATTATTTGACCATAGACTAAAAAGTTAAAACAGTTACTAGTGCATCTCTATTGGTGAGAACAGACACAGCCGATCAATATAATTAAAAAAACGAAGGTTCACTAGAGGGCTTTATAACAAACTTCCTTTGTTACGACAGTTACAGAAAGCCCTCGACAAAAGTGAAATGTTACTGTGAACGTCATTCTAAAAGACAGATTCCTCATTTCTCTTGAGCTTCGTGAAACACATTGCACGTGGCTGTATCAAAGTATTAATTTTCTACGTGGAAGTACAGAGCCTTGAGGATATCGATATATAAATTTGCGTACTGTTCCGTATTTCTCCAAATTCTTTTTTCGTCCAAAATTATACTTTTGGAAACGATCAGCAGAGGCAATCTAGAATAAGAAACAAGTAATGTAAATAGCGTGTAGGAAATTATTCCATAAAACCGGACAAGAGGTTCTTAATCTACCTCCTGAGTTCTAGAATATTTATTTTTTTAGGTTTTCAGTGTGGCTCATTTATGAATGCTTCGAAGAGAGCGAACGATTAAACCAAAAGGGCATCTTCGCAAAGCCTCGATGCAGATGCGGGATTTGCAATTGCCAGTGGGCCAAATTTATACAGAAGGCCACCAGTGCTACGCAGTCTTTGGTGGGGAAAAAAATTGGAAGGGATGAAACTGAAGTTCCTGGAAATGAAGTCCGCTTAATACAGAAGTGATGGTTCGTGAACGACCAAGGCAACTTTGTACGATAGGTCTTACAAACTAATCTTTCCTCGATAAAAATTGCTCTTTTTGTCCGAGACTTACGCTATTTTAAAAAGAAAAATTAACGTTTTGGGTTTTTTGTTAATATATATTGTCTGAACAAGATAGATAAATCTATCCCAATCTGCGAAACCCGTATCATAGGACAATTTTCGAAGCTATACAACTATTTCGGCATTGGTGCCACCACATTCTCAAAATCAATTCAGGATGGTTCAGGGCTGAAGCTTGTCGAAGAAAATAACCATCAAATGGTGCAAATTCATAAATCCGTTCAAAATCAAACACCTTAAAACATTTTATCGTTCAGTCGAGGACATGCATTCAGACTCACTGGAAATACATTTATTTTTATATTCTTAACATTAACAACCCCCTCAATTCTCGTTTGAATTTTAATTATATTCGAGATTTTTTAAGAAGTCATTTGTAGAATTGGCACCTCACAGTATTTTATAAAAATATTAGTTAATATTTTTTTATTCCTAGGAATCCGACGAGCTAGATTAAAAGCTCAGCCTATTTTGATATCTATTTAAAATGAGTACTTATTTTAGTAGGTGTATATAGTGTCCTCAAACTATAAAGTATTTTTATCATTACGGTAGTTAATTAAAGGTAACCAGATTTTACATCTTTTGATGGGAGTATCATTCAAAACAGATTGAAATTGGTTATTTAAATTTCGGGTCCCACCGTGTTCAAAAATCCAATTCCGCGGAATTGAAATAATGATTCCAAAAATTATCGGTCAAAGTGAAATTTACATAATTTTAGATCCCATGTTTTTATTCCAAATTTTTGCAAGGGAATAAGCACAACCTAATACTTGACCACCAAAGTTGTCGACTATGCTCGGCAAGGTGGTCAAAATTACCTACCAAGGCATTTAAATTTCATTACCCTACATAAATGTTTCGAAGTTGAAAGAAAACGTATACTCTCAGTTTAAAGAAACTTTGCACACTTAAGTGTTCAGCTTAGAACAACTTCCTTTATGCCTGTAGTTTATCGTTTTGTTGAAGGTAAATGTCAATAGCATCAAGAAATGGCATCGAACACGTAAGATAATGAGATGAGCGTAAAATTGGGAGTTACACGTCTTCATAAGTATCTCTCTTCTTGGGTTGTTTTCAAAATGCCTTAGAAACCATAATAGGTAATGGTTTCAAATCGTAACAAGAGAAAATTCTGAATACCTGTCCATAATGGACTATGGTGTAGGACGATGTCCCCGCGTTAAGGTGATTTTCAAAAACTGGTAACCTTGTCTGAAATAATTAAGTTTGATAACAAATTGTTTAGTACAGATATTTCTGAAGATTTCATTTAATTTTACCCGATTTAAGTGTTTCGAATCCAGGCCTCCGGCGATTTCGTCAGGAATCCGACAAAGACCACTTGTTATAGAATTTCCACATAATAAGACGCTGAGAAATTTTACCACACCACCATAAGGACGGATATGCCCTTTGGTACCGGTTAAGTAGGACCAAATCTTTGAAAAAATAAACCCTTAGATGAATAATTTATGAAAGTTATCATAATAAATTTACCGTAACGAGGTCGACAAATTGGGAGAGCTTAACGATCGGAGCTCTCGAAAAGTGTAGTTTAGCAACAGGAGACATGCAAGCGGCAATTTTTATCTATAACATCAAAAATCATTTGAATTATTTTATATTTCATACAATAATAAGATTGAATTGTTAAACTCGTATTTCAAAGTAACACTTTAAACACTTTTCTAACATGTTTAAGTATCTTCTTTATTGAATCGTATTTGCATTTGCAAATTATCACCGAGGTGTATTTAGGAATAGACAAGGCCTAGGTTGCCAAACGTCTAGGATCACCAAATATTTTATTGCACCGTTGAACATTTCAACTAACCGAAGCTAACGAGTGTTACGTTTAGGGTGGCGAAAATTTTAATGCGTCCCTGTATGGCCATAACGACTGTAACCTTACTTTGTTATTGTAATTGTTTTGGGCGGTTGTCGCTAGGAGAGCAAAAAGAGTGGTCGTTCCCAAGGAATGTCCCACATAGTATAATGCCTGTTGACCAGTAGTGGACAAGACAAAATCAATCATGGCGGGTAAATCCTTCAATCCCATTTCGTCCCAACTAAAATGGTTAACAACACGAATAAATTAGGTTTTACGTCAGAAAAGATTTGATATAAGAAATTACCTAAATTCCCAAAATTTGGGGTCATGTGATTTAAGCGTGACGTGTTCCATAGAGTAAATGTTTCCACGAAAATTTCCCAAAAATACATCGTAGCCTTCATCTGCTAGAATAGTGGCTATTAAAAATAAACTTTTGTAAAATATTTTTCAATCGTTCTATTGAAATTGAGATTTCAAAATTTTAGACTCAGACCCGTTGTTTGCCTAAATTATCTTTAGTATCTATGTACCTAAATTCTGATGGGCGAAGTAGTTTATGGTGTAATCGCTAGATGATGATGTTTGTCCGTGAAGCAGAAGCACCACAGGCTTATTCAGTTGGCTGGAATTTACGATCCCGTGAGGTATTCGAAAGACTCCCAAAATATATCCATCGCTTGTAGTTACTTTGTATTCTTTGACGGGATAGCCAAGATTGCTAATTAGTTCACTCTAAACGAAACAAAAAATAAGCGCAACCAAAAAAAACACCAATTGATATACAATATGTCGTATTTCTAAATCCTTCTCTACCGCTATTATCTTACATGTAAATGAGGTATAACGTATTATCAGATCCGTTCTCCTTTATAAGTTTTTAAAAAACAGAGTTGAAATTTTCAACAGCCAGAAGACGAAATTTTGTAAGCAGTCTACTGAATTCTCTATATTTGTGCCAGACGCCATATTCTAGAGTCTTCGGAGAAGATAAATTGGCAGCACCATCCTTACTTATATTCATTAATGAGGCTTATTTAATAGGGAAAGCGGAGGGGTAAAGTCCATCCTCCAGAAATCTACCAGGGGAAAATAACTTCTGGAGAATGGGGGAAAGCGGAGGGGTAAAATCCATCCTCCAGAAATCTGCGCGAGGAAAACTAATTCTGGAGAATGTAGGAAAGCAGGGTGGAGGGGGAGGGGGCAAGCAGAGAGATATTCTCGTCCTCCAGGAGGCAATCCTGGAGGACGAGATTAGATATCAGACTGATAATCTCGTCCTCCAGGGGGTAATCCTTCTCTATCTTTACTGTTTATCTTTCTTACAGAAAATCACTGTGAATGGTTCCCAGGTAGCACCATCACGTACATATTACGTGTTTTATCGAGGCTTCTAAATCGTATACGAAACACGTTTGGTAAACAATGATCATGTCACCAGTTAGCACGTGTTTCACCACGTAGTTTTTAAGTGTTAAATTACGCGTACATTTAGCGCCTATTAAGTTCAAATAGCATTAGGTTATTGAAAACAATAACCTTGTTTTTTATTTAAATTATACCGTATTAATCAGCAATTTTGCGTGTATTAAGGAGCTATTTTTTGTGTATTTAGCGGTTAGTTTCCGTGAATTCAGGTATTATTTCGCGTACATTAATTGCAAATTTTTGTGTGTCAATCAATTTTTTTCGTTGGTCAATCGGTTATTTTTCGTGCATTAATTGTTTATTTTATGTACATTAATTGGTTATTTTGTGTGCAATAATAACTTAGTTTATGTGCATTAGTTCCTATTTTGGTTGCATTAATTGGTTATTTTGTGTACATTAATTGTTTTATTTGGGTAGATTAATTGGTTATTTTGCGTGCATACATTAGTAATTTTGCATTAGTTGGTTTTTATGCAATATTTGGCTATTTTGGGTGCATTAATTGGTTATTTTTTAATTATGTGATGAAAAGGTACACATTACACGATGAGTTTTCGTCTAATACTAGATAGACAAACGTTTTTGGGATACAATACATTTATTGATTATGTGTTATATCATAGACTATAAACAGAAGGACTAGAAAACAACGGCACCTGGTAGATATTTTTAGAAGTAAATTATAGAATTTTATCTAGGCACGTGGCTCAGCTTGAGTGAATTTGAAAATTTAGTGTTTTTAGTTCCTAATGGATTTAACGAAAGCAACGAATTTTTTATAAGTTAGAAAGTTTCAAAGAAACAGAAATAAAAGGTAAATACAAAAAATTTAATTAACGTTGTGCGAACAAACAAGGCACTACTACCCTTTTTGACATTAGAAATCGTTGAAAAATCTTTGAAGTAACACTCAAGAAGTTGGCAAATATCAGTAATGATTTCATTATCCACCAAGCTATAGTCGCAGAGATCTTCGTAGATCTAAATTCATCAAACAATGCAGTTTTAAGATGCAATGTCGTGCAACACCTTATTAAACTTGTAAGCTTTTCAAATCTTGAGAAATACCAAACCCAGGTGGATAACTTAGAGGCAACAAACAAATTAATGTTTACAGAAAGAAAAAAGGACCATTTATCAGAAATATTTGAAGCCTCTATAAAATTTGGAGTTTTACCTATTCCAGTAAAAAAAACTGTGATTCAAACAATTCTTCAGTTGATATTTGGGCAACTAATGTCCATGTTTCAAATTAGTATTTAAAAAGCTTTGCAGCAAATGGATGATCTTAAGAAGAAAGAAAACCATATTGAGAATGATCTGAACCAGGCCTCCAGTATTTCCAGTGGAGCGAAGAACAAACAATGATGTCCCACGATATGCGTTTGGATTTGTAGTTCGAAGTTTGATTTTGTTACATATTATCAAACCACTCTTTACCGATATAGTCCATCTCTTCATTGCAATTATTTATATCAACCCCGCTAATATCTTTTACAATATCTTTCAATGGGTCTTGCGTATTCCCTCCACCCGCGTCTAAAACTATCCCTTTTAAACTTTTAAAGGTATCTTTGTTGGCACTATAAAACCATACGGTTAGGTTAGTATTTCTTCCACCAGCTGCCCGATGCCTTCCAAAGTACTGTTCCAGGGCATCCTGGTTCAGGTGCTGGGTTAGAACATACTTTGCTCCTTTACTTAGCATGAATTTGACAATGGAAACAGTGGAAAGGGCTAAAAAAAGTTAATAGTACTGTTTCAGTTGCGTTTCTGTAACCTACAATTACCTGTTATCTCAGGTCCTTCAATTGTTTGTTTGCTGAGAAGGATGTTGTCGCTTTGGGTTTTTGAATATTTGCCAGGCCTATTTGAAACTTGGGGTTTCCCCAGTCATCGAGGTACTTAACAAAGTCGTATTCCAGCCACTAAAATAATGAAAAATATTTGAATTGTGAGCATGACTAATTCTGTTATAAAACTGATTAATGGATAATCCTTACTTTTAGCCGTTCATCATCTACATTTGTATATGAAAGTTTGGTTTTCTTGCGTTGCTGTATTCCTTCCACTCTGTTTTTTACATTACAAAGATCAAAAAACTTGTTAAAAACTCTAATGAAGTATATTGTTTCTTTGTATGTTGTTTTCGTAGTTGATAAAAGTGTTTCAATAGCATTAGCCCCCGTTTCACTCAAAACCTGAGATGCAAAGTTAACTTTCATTTTTGAGAAACTATTCAAAAACACGTTAATTTATTCAAATGTTTAAATTGTCCTTGCGCCCTTAGTCGAAGATAGTACAACCTAACTATAACTTTCCAAGATATATCTTCTCCATTTTTCCATAGTTTACGAAATGTTGATCTTTTCACGTCACTTACATGAACCAGAAACGCACCTCTTTGGTCAATTAAAAGGGATAATATAGCTAACTCCTAAACAAATTTGAAGAAATTAAAAAACTTACTAATAACTCGTACCAATAGGTCTTCGAGCAAACAAAAAACACGAATCTCGGATCTGTTAGATCTTCGAGTAACAAACTACATAAAAACTAAATAAAAAAGCCAGAAATTCCAACGGTAGACCGGTTTCGTTCTATTTGGAACTCATCAGTACCGTGCGGGAAATCTGGCTGGCGACTGTTATATCTAAAAGAGAAACTAAGCCTAAACATTAGAAATTTTAAAACGCGTTGCATAGCAACGGAAAGCCGAAAAGGGGGGAGTGTGGTGGAGAATAGTATATACGATAAGTTAAGTTAGAAGAAACCACCTATGGACTGTGCGAAGGATGATAAAATACGCGAAAAGGTAGATTAGTCTATTATTAAAAGGGATAATATAGCTAAATCCTAAACAAATTTGAAGAAATTAAAAAACTTACTAATAACTCGTACCAATAGGTCTTCGAGCAAACAAAAAACGCGAATCTTGAAAAATAACCAATTAGTGCACGAAAAAGAAGCGTTTGACACACGAAAAATAACAAATTAACGTACTCGAAATAATCTTTTAATGCATGAAATTTAACCAATAAATACACGAAATATAACTCCATACTACACGCCAAATACCAGCTTAATACCGTATGATTTAATGCAATTTAATCTTAATAAGCGCATTGTATAAGCGGTAAGAACGCATAATTTAACGCTTAAAAATACCTGGTGAAAGTAAACCGGGGGTAAGGAAGGTCATATAAATTTTACGTAGTCAAAGATACGCCCAAGGGAGGGTTTTAAAAGGAACCATTCACTTGCCTACGCCACTGATTATTTGCCCACTTTTTGAAACTTCAATTACCAATCACTGATATATTTTGCAAATATATCCGGTATAGCTGGAGCACATGTAAATTAGGCATATATCTACGTAAGCAAAACGTAAAGCTTAACACATTTCCAACCTAGTTATTTATCTACTATTTATGTACGAAAAAACTACCTGTCTGCCAAGCTAGTGATATATTCACCATATATATACGTAGGAAACACGTGTAGTGTAACACATGAATGAATAAGTGTCTTATATAATAATTTAACACGTTGAAATGACGTTTATATTTTACTCAACACGGAATATAAACGATGAATTCTAAATATCACCCTTATATACACGTGCTCGTGCAACCTGTGAAGATTCTATTAAAGAAATAGTCAATAGTTTAGCAGCTGGCAGCTTGGAGTTGGCGCATATTTTTGACATCTTGTAATGTGGGATCGATTTCTTGCTCTCATTCTTTAAACAGCTGCTGAAGGAAAATTAGCATTTAGTACTGTTGCACTAGTAGTGGATTTAGCTGATCAAATCAGGTCTCAGTATTCAAATTGTTTTTTCGTCGAGTACTCATAGTAAAGTCGGGTCCGGGGAGATTTTCCTTATTTGAGTAATCGATATTGTACTCATTCTAAAGTATTTATTACTCGTGTAATTGATTAGTTAAGAAAAAGATCCAATTACTTGACCGCTAAATCAGGGTTATTTGAATAATAACGTATAACTAATAATTCATTTATAAAATAAAAATAGAAATCGTCATTGATATACACCGTCTCCTGTACATAGTTAATACTTATAATAGTTTTTAGATCATATTATGATTTTATCAGATATTTATTATACATTTATACCTAATTTAGTTTATAATTAATACAATATTTTACAGCTAATTTCACAAACATTCCTCTTTCTGGAATTCTTAGTCAGACTATTATCCTCTTAATAGGTACTAGTCAATGTCACGATTTAGCAGAAAAATTAAGTTTTAATTTCCTATTATTTCCCAGACTGAACTGGAACCTTAACAGACCGGATGATAACTTTTAAACTTTTTTAAATATCTTATTCTAAGTTGAAGTTATAATTTTCCTAGCAACGTACGGATCTTGAACAAAATTGTATATTAGAGAAAAAGTTTTTTTTCAAATTATAAGATCTTATTTTAAAGTCGTATGGGTCCGTATGGACTTTACAAACTTACACTGTTCTTCGTCAAATCCGGATCAAAGAAATTCGTCTTCCAAGATAGATCGAGGGTTAACACATTACTGAGGACAATTTCCGCGGTCCCACCAATAAATTCTGCAAGATTCGTAACAGTCTCCCAAATATTCAAAACCGTACCAACAACTTGAAGTTGAAGAAGCGGAAGCATACAAAAATGGATAAATTTACTGTTGGCCATTAAAGTTACTAATAATACTTGTACCGAATTTAACTGAACTCTACTGCTAAATAAATATTTCTACTCTAAATGCATCTATGAAAGCGGGAAATTATTGGCGTAGTTTTCACCGACATTCGCAACTGGTAGACGCGTGTAACGACATCGCACGTACATTACAGTCTAACAGCACTCAAAGCACTCAAAGCACTTGTTTAAAAACTCTTTCTACATCTATATAATCACGTATCAAAGCAGGAAATTTGTTGGCGTCGTTTTCAGTGCAGTGACCTTATCTGTACTCTATTATTTCTAAAATGCTTTTGCTAAGTAACAAAATCGTAACACAACTCTCGATTGTGTTCACCCGGGACGATTTCGTAAATAAGGCTTTGAAGTCGCTAAATGACTTGGTGGTGCTTTGGTTATTAGTCTAACTGATTATTAATACTAGCCGTAAGCCCGTCCTACTAATGGTTCTCTATCAATCCTGTGTTTATCACGGAATTGAAATCCGCGGAACCCTGAAGATTTTGGAATTAAACTTTAACCCGGGGATCGGTGGGAAAAGCCCCCGGGCTCCGAAAAACAATTTTTGAAAGTGAAAAACTCCCCAGATTTCAATTAAATTTTTTACCCAAATATAAAAAATAAGCATTTTAATTATCAATTATAAATATGAATTAGAATACACTAGATAAATTTTATTACTTCCGTTCTAGGGAAAGGATTGAGCCGGTTTTTTTTCGACTCAAGCGCTTCTAAATTGGGGGTAATGTTGCTAAGTTGAACCCTTATATCTGGCTCTGCACTCAATCATTTAGTTTCCATGACCACGTATCGGGAAAACGAAGCTTGACACAAGAACGTAGAATAAAATGGAAGCAAAGAGCGCTTTGTCACACGGGAGATATCTTTTTATTATTTATAAAGACTTGACCAAAATTTTATTACAGTCTTTTCTGCAAACTTGAACCTTAGTTCCAAAACTGGAACGAATTTGAATTACCTGTTTTTTAATATAAGCTCGATGTTCTTATTTACTTTAGGAATTTCAAATGGGTTGAGAATGCAGCTATGGTCTTTTTTAAACTTGGGGAAATTCCTGTAAATACTGCAAATGCTGGATAATCTCCTCGCGGATTTTTAATTCGAGTTTTGGTTTTGATTCTGTCAAAAAATCTAAGAGCAACGGGAAACAATCATTATGAGTTCCGCAGAACCCTTGGCGCCATCTCGCGGAAACCCAGCGTTCCACGGTACACAGGTTGAACACCACTGCTGTACTCCAATTTTAGAGAACCAGCTCGTAATTAAATTCAACGTTTAACGTTTCCACTACAATCTTTAACTCGGCCCACTTGTGGCACCACGAAATTTAAAATGCAAGTCAAAAACGTTTTTATTTCCTCTAAGGAAACCTACCGCACTTATTTGTTTTATTTTTACTTTTTGGTTCGCGCTCTTATTGGGGAGAGTCGTTATTTTTTCGTACTAACACCGACTGAAAAATGCCAGTATTAACTTATTTTAAATATGAAGAAAACTATCTTTGCTCCATAAATTTATTTTATTTTGTTGAGCTCTTTTCGTGGCTTGTGTTTCGTTTGGAAACCAAGAAGCAGCTGCCGAGAAACCCCATTAAAAGTTTCTTCAACAGGATTAACGATACAAATTTCAAAAGATGGTGAAATAGTCTTTGACCAATGACCATCCTCCATGTCCAGTTTCGCTCCATATATTGGCATCAGAAAGAAAGTTGATGACGGACGGTCTGGCATTTGACCCCTCGGGTCAAGGAATGTGAACAGGACACGGAATTAATATCACCCCTTTCGCGTCCACCCGTCATCAGTGTTCTTTCTTTACAATTTCAACGGTTTTTCCTTTTTATTTTATACACTGAAATACGATTACCGTATTTATAAAATTATACGCATTTAAATTTCACTTTATACAATCTTATATGTATAGTTTTAAATTTATATTTTATATTTTAGAATTTAGTATAAACTTTTAATTAAATTATGTGATTTATTTATTTTCAAATTTTTTTATAATAATAGCATTTAGTATGAGAGTTTTCACAACCTCCGCTATAGACTCGCGAGTTTTTCGCAGCCACAGTTTATCTAGATGTCGTCACTACCACGTGGCTCTATTGTTCAAATTCCTATCAGGGTGTTTCGCATAAGCGTGTCAATAATTAAAGGTCACGTTGTCCCAGTGCAATTGAGCCAAATATGTCCTAAGAACTATCCTCTTAAAGTTAACCGCTTTCTAGATATGGGCCCTTGCAGGTCAAAATTTACGTACAACGTAAAGTTAAATATTGCCTTGGCCATTTGGTTTGCAAAATATAAATTAACATTTTAAGACCATCAAAATAAACCAATATATTACGCTTGTTTGAAAATGTTTAATTATTTAATGTTTTACCCATACTGGATCATTTATTTTTTGTATCAATATCAATTGGAAACTTTTACCGAGGTGAACATTAAATTACTTTAATTAATTAATGAAATAATTAAATTAACACAAAATATTTTGAACGGTAAATTTGCGTTAACTCATTTAATTTTCGATTTTATTTTCCGATTGAAATTTAATTTGCAATTAACAAAGTATTTTCACCATTGATTACCTAAGGAGAATTAGCCACACGACTTGCTTCCTATTTAGGTCTGAATATGTTTATCTTGAGAATTTTTTTTAACTTTCGATTTCAGAGTATGTTAATATATCCCAATTTAAAGGTATTAGAGAGTATACAAATAACAAGTTGGCAAGCCAAAATATACCTCTCCCTAGAATTGTTCCTAGTGGTATTAATTTCTCGAGATGACCCTTAAAGATATATCTCCGCAATTCAGAGTTATTTGCTAAAAAATCCCGGTTCAATCCCATCCGGTATAAAATTTTAATTATAATCAAAATAATTGAGACGAAACAAACGAGTTTAATTAATTCAGAACATTATAAATTAAATAGTTACAACAGTGAGTTAGACGTACTAAAACAATGCCCAATGGAATTTAACCCTATTAACAGTACAAGTTTATAAGTTAAATATAATACGAAGCCAATTTTAATGAAAGAAATATCTACAGAGGGTATTTGTATTTTTCTCGCTTACGAAATACTTGCCGCATCTTTAACGCTCATTTTATTTCAACACTCGCTCTTGATGAAGATACCGTAGAATAGCTGTATTCGACCATGGACACTGTATCTCTAACCGGACGAGAAAAGCTGTAGCTTCCACCATACAAAATCACCTGCCGCCACCACCGTCTCTCTGTAAAGGGGGGGGAGGTTCAAGAATTTTGAAAGTTTCGGGCTGTCAAGGCCATATAATTCGTCACGTGGTAGACAAAACGTTCCGTTTGAAATGGGGGTTTAGATTCTTTCGAATGACCTTGACGCTCTGCAAATCGAGTACGGCTGACTATTTCAGCTAATACGAAGTAGGACGCAAAAGGACAGTGAGGGGGTACCTCTTTTAGGCTGCTTTCCCGTCCGGTTAGAGATACATGATTCGACATCTGGTAGTGGACGACTCGTACACTTCCTGTAGACGTTGTGACACATACCGCATGAAAAAAATCAATGCCGTCCAATTTCCAATATCATATAATGACTCGCACACCCAGGAAATCAATGACTGCATTAGGAATCGTAGATATCAAAATATTCACACCAATAGAAAATGTATTAACAAGAAGTGAAAACCTTACCATTAACAAAGCACAAAAAGCCACTTGACAAAACGACAGCTCGTATATCAATAAGCGTCAAACCATGAATACAACTATATCTAAGTCGATAAGAAAACCCGTAAATAAATTACAAAAAACTAACCAAGTGGACCACCCACGGGTTCTACCCTTAAACCATCTTATCTCTGCTGACTGCGCTAAAACAAGATTTGATTTCATACGTAAAAAATGGTAGACTTTAATAACTATTAATATACTCTTCCGCTTAAGCTGAGCTTATAATTTTCAATGAACCGTAACATGTATCGGTGGTTCTGTGGTAGAACACTCGACTGTCATGCAGGAGGGCTTGGGTTCGAATTCCGCCCGATACGATCGCAAGTTAAAACTGAGACGAATACCGTAAACAACTGGTGGAAACACTGCCATTGGACGTTGAGACATTTACCGTAACCCTCAGCACTCGGTCCGTCCCAAAAGTCATTAAGAAGAAGTTGGAGAGAAAAAACCCATATATACGTAACGGAAACGCAACGAATTCAACACCCACAACCGCCAAAACACAAACTCAACAACTGACACTACACAGAAACATTACAATAACAAAAATTTCCAATAAAACTGAGTTTAAACCGTTGATAAACAACAAATATTAATAAACGACCTAGATAAAAGTATCTTCCATATATCAGTGTTATAGCTATCCTCGATATTTCCACCCGAGGTTCAATTACCAATGTACCTGGTAACTTGAAACTTTTACCACAATTACCCTGTGGAATAATCGAAGTACTCCAATTCAATTCAATTCAATTTTTTATTAAATATTTAATTTCAAATAACAATTGCTATAGGGTTAAGTCATGTCTGACTTGTAAGCCCTTGATTCTCGTTCGGTGGTTTCAATACATGCTCAAATAAAGAAGAAACAGTACAGGAAGATCATAAATGAAATATTACAAAGTAACAACCAAAAGAAAAATAACAACAATGAAAAATAAAATAAAATTAGTTATAAAGATATCAAATTCCCGCTATAAAACTTAAATCATGCAATAACCGCTATAAAACTTAAATAATGCAATAATAAACCATGTACCTTACGCCCGATGGCACGCCGCAGCATAAGAAACTACCTCATAAACCCTTAATAACCCTGCTCTCTAATTGCATTTTTTGGCTCATTTTTGTATGTTTTTACTTCTATTCCCATATTTTAACTTTACTTATAATTTCTAAATCCCCTTAAGTCACTACACGTAAGACTGCACACCAGTTTAATGTAGCTTAGTAACCCTTTACGTTCTATAAATAAATAAAATAGATGCGAAATCGCTGAACACTGAATAAAACTTTTCTAGTTAAAAGTATTCAAGGTAATACCTGATTTCGAATCACAAATATAAATATTTTTTGAAAGATAAATTATAAAGACTGTTTAGATATTTCAATACGGTTCAGATGAAATGTATCTTTAGACTTATTGTTGTACATTGAGATAAATATCTGTACTTCACACAGATATTTTTTACATCATTGAAATATAAGCACCCAGGGAGCACGAGCACGTGTATATAAGGGTTATATTTATTCATCGTTTATATTCCGTGTTGAGTAAAATATATGTCATTTCAACGTGTTAAGTTAGTACACTACACGTGTTTCCTGCGTATAGATATGATGAATATATCACTAGCTTGGCAGACAGGTAGTTTTTTCGTAGATAAATACTAGATAAATAACTAGGTTGGAAAAATGTTAAGTTTTACGTTGTGCTTACGTAGCTATATGCCTAATTTATATGTGCTCCTGCTAAACCGGATATATTTGCAAAATATATCAGTAGATTGGAAATTGAGGTTTCAAAAAGTGGACAAATAACCAGTGTCGTAGACAAGTGAATGGTTCCTTTTAAAAACCCTCCCTTGGGCATATCTTTGACTACGCAAAATTTTTATCGCCTTCCTTACCCCCTCTTTACTTTCACCAGGTATTTTTAAGTGTTAAATTATGCGTACTTACAATGCGCTTATTAAGTTTAAATTACATTAAATCATACGGTATAAAGCTGGTATTTGGCGTGTAGTAAGGAGTTATTTTTCGTGTATTTAGCGGTTAAATTTCATGCATTAAGAGATTATTTCAAGACTTTCGAGTACATTAAATTATTATTTTTCGTGTGTCAAACGCTTCTTTTTCGTGGTTATTTTGCGTGCATTAATTGGTTATTTTTCCCGTAGTTAGAGATATTTGCCGTGCATTAATAAGTTACTGTCATGCATTAATTCTTTATTTTGTGTGAACTATTCGTTATTTCGCGTTAACTTATTGGTTATTTTCCTTGTATTAAGCGATATTTTCCGTGAATTTATAGGTTATTTCAAGAATGTATTTATTTATATTTAGGAAGAATGATTATGTTGCGACAATCGCCGGGCACGTTGAACGCCTTTCCCCCGTCTCGCACGGGGGGAAACACAAAACGTCACCGGCGTTTGATTTCCATGGCGCTAGGTGACGTAAATTTTAAGCAGCCAATGTAATACCGGGACTATTCGTTTTATTGTAAGCGGAGGAGCGTACTGGGGTGGATTGAGAGAAAGGCTAAAAACCGTCTCGACATAGACATTCTCCCTAGGTATAAATAAATACATTCATGGTTATTTGCCGTAAATTATGTTGTTAGTTTTCGTGTATTAAGCGGATATTTGGCGTACAATAAGAGGTTATTTTTCGAGTAATAAGCACTTATTTTGCGTGCACGAAGATATTATTTCGTATACATTAATCTATTATTTGGCATGTATTAAGTTTTGTTTCGGTTATAAAGCCGGTTTTTATTTATAGTGTACTGTTTTCCGAAGGATTGTTTGACTTTTAAACGCTGAAAAGGTCTCCATTTCAAGATTTCAAAAGCGATTTATTAATATATTTTTGAAAACTTATTTTTTGAGGCCTATTCATTAATTTAATGAAATTAACTATAAGTATATCTTAAATTTTAATATGAAATTTCGTGGCGTATGTCCTTCACATACATTTTGTAAGATAATTGGGTATAATTATAGAGAATGGAGATCTATTGAAGATATACTGCATTGAAGAGGTAGAAGTTGTTTCTTAGTCATATGTTTTTGATATTCTCTAAACTGTCTTTTACCGTCTTGTGCATTCTAGTCCTAAAGAAAATGAAAGTGAAGATATGCACTATTGAAAAAATTATTTATCAATATATCACATGACTAACTTTATTCTATCTAGTATTAGACGAAAACTCATCGTGTAATGTGTACCATTTCATCACATAATTAAAAAATAAACAATTAATGCACGCAAAATAACCAATAAATGCACGCAAAATAACCAATGAATGCACCCAAAAAGCCAACTATTGCACAAAAACCAACTAATTAATGCATGCAAAATAACTAATGTATGCATGCAAAATAACTAATGTGTTCACGCAAAATATACAATGACTGCAAACAAAATAATCAATTAATGTACCCAAATCAAACAATGAATGTACACAAAATAACCAATTAAGCAACCAAAATAGGCAACTAATGCACAGAAACTAACTTATTATTGCACGCAAAATAACCGATGGACCAACGAAAAAAACCGATTGACACACAAAAATTTGTAACTAATGAAATAATACCTGAATTCACGGAAACTAACCGCTAAATACACAAAAAAATAACTCCTTAATACACGAAAAATTGCTGATTAATACGGCATAATTTAAATAAAAACCACGGTTATTGTTTTCAAACTTAATGATATTTGAACTTAATATTCGCTTTTTTAATCTAAATGTACGCGTAATTTAACACTTAAAAACTACATGGTGAAACACGTGCTAACTGGCGACATGATCATCGTTTACCAAACGCGTTTCGTATGCGTTTTAGAAACCTCGATAAAACACGTAATATGTACGTGATGGTGCTACCTGGGAACCTTTCACAGTGACTTTCTGTGAGAAAGATAAACAGTAAAGTCGTTTTAGCTTTACAGTGTACATCTGTAACTTTTGGGAGTGAGACTGTACTTCTTACTATTTTCTTTAAGTCTTACAGAATTATTTCTGTAACTTGTGATGAACGATTTTATACTGTTAATATCTTAGAAATGCTTCGCAGGGAAACTGTACTTTTTATAACACACATGATAGATCCCACCTCTGAAATCCGTGACACGGTGTTATTCTGTAATATTTACATAATGTCTTACAGTAATTATATGACCGTAATAAAACGTATAATAGGGTATTTCAGAGAAGTCTGGCACAACTTTACACGCGTGTTCTTTGGGTAACAAAGTGAAAAGGGTCCAAAGAAACGTTTTCCTAAATTGAACCGTATTCGAGTAATTGGCCGTCAAAAATTGGTTTCCAAAACGTCGAAAAACACGCAAATAAGAAGCTTCTAATAATCCTGGAACCCGATTGATTCCTTTCACTAAGCAAAGGTTTCTTATCTTTTTCGATAAAAAAAGTCCCAACTATTATCAAAAGTGCGTTATTAAATTGAAACCATAACAAGGTGTTTCTAAGTGATTACTAAAATATCTTGTTTGAGTTTGTTTATTACACTTGTCTTAAACAAAAAATTGCATTGAGATTCAACGTTCTTTTTCGCAAATTTCTGGTTATTCCGAGAGTCCCGAAAGAAAAAGCTACGGAAATATTATTATATATTTTTTATTGGTTATTTTTCTTGTTTTATTTTGTTTATCGAAAGTGTTGATAATGTGAGGGATAATTCATGTCTACAATTTTTTTATTTGCATTGATCTATACCGGCTTTGTTGGGTTGTCGTGGTGAGCCCACGCAGTTTTTATAAGTGCTTTCACATACAAGGTTAGTTTTGTTTCCGCTTTAACTTTTGTTTTCCGTATATATGTGATTGTTTAAGACCGATAATACAATGGGGTGGTTTCTATCTTTAAAATAGTTTCTCGCACGTATATATTTTACTTTCATGAGCGTTCTAATAAATGTTCATTAGGAATTTTCTATTTCTCATTTTTGTTGCTTTGTTAATTTAATAACGTTTTTGGTCTAAAGTAGGTTTTTGTAATATTTATTTTAATTATAATAAAAAACATACTACTTGTAGGGTTAGGAACAGGACTACTTTCTTAGGCGGATGCTGTGAATATGGCGGCCTACAGTTGCGTGCCGTGTCCAGTAGTTAATACGCCCAAGGGCAAACTCTCCCGAGGAGAGGTAAATTTTGGCTTGCCACCTTGTTCAAAAACGCGTTCCAGAATCCAGAGACATTTTAACGTGAAAAATCAAGGTGAAAACAATATCGAAACAGATGTCCCGCTGAAAATAATGTATCGTGAGTGAATTGATTATAAAAAAGGACTTTTGGCACTATCAATCAAACATTTAACTGAAACCGCGTTTATTGAGTTACAAATGAGAATGTCCAAGGCCCGAATTGAAAGGCGCCCCATAGATTCTGCTACGCAGGTAAGAATGCCTTGACTAATCATGGAATTAAAACTTTTTTTTATTTTTTTCGGAAAAATACAGAAAATTTTCTGGAAAGAAAGCCTCGGTCATTTTCCAGAAAATTTTCCGACTGACAACACTAGTTTGTCGAATCATTCACAACATCAACAGTCAAATTATTTTTTGTATTACAAATTGATTTTGTAAATTTCCTCGACTATAATAACAATTATTTTAATTCGTATAATAGAACTATTTATTTATTATTGTAGCAATCATTTAAAAAAGAGGGACACATTTCCTTTTGGACCTGATACCCAATTATAAAAAACTCCCAAATATACTTAATGAAATGATTATTGAGCCCCAAACTGCTTTTATGGATAAAATATTACAGGAAGGTGATAACCAAACGAAACTCAAATATACCGCCAAACTGATATAAAGAGAAAATTAGGCATGAAGATGGAGACAGCTCCGATGGAAATTAACAAAAACTTTCGTCAGCTGACAATAATAAAGAAAGAGTTTCAATGTTGTGGGACGTTTTACATCTGAAAGCTAGAGAAAAGGTAATTAGAAATATTTATTAAATGTATTTTAAAGGAGTAGACATACTGTTGGTTAATATAAATTATGTTTCAGTTTTATTAATTATTCATTTATAAAAGCGAGATCACTGAAACAAATTTTTCAATTTCCTTTTCAGCCCGAGCAAGAGAGTTGTGTATGGCCATTGGCCACCAGAATTTTATTGGTACTGTCCAAATGACTAGAAAAGGCTAGAGAAAATTGCGCATTTTGGGCTACCATTTCCGTTAAAATCATTTCCTAAAGCCCAAACAATAGTTCTTGAGTATTTACTACAGACAGGGCAACGTGGTCTTATGTTTCGGCACTGCTAGTAGCAATAGGTTCGGAGGACACAGGTAATGTATGATGTAATAATGGCTTCTTTTATCAACTTTAAAACGTATACCAAATTATTACTTATATGTAAATTTATGTCGATCGGTTTTCCAGCGAATGTAGGAAAAGAGTAACGGTAACAATACATGTACCACTTTTGGATTTTTCTTCTACCGTTGCCCTAGGCGGATTTGGAAGTGAGTTTTCAGCCCTTGCGTCTATTAAAAAAATGTAACTGAGCTAAATCGGCTAGAAAGTAATATATCGAAAGTGTTTCTAAATATACCCATTTCATTGACAATATCTTGCATCGTCAAGCTTTGTTCTCTTGCCGTTTTGTTGTCATCAATATGGGACGCTTCATTAAATTTAAATTCAATAATGATACCCTCTACTGTCTAGAAATATTTTACGTATCATTGAAGCCAAATTAAAGGGAGCACTACCACCCACGCTCGGTGGAGTATTCATAGGAGTAATGTGAAAACACCCGGCACTTGGCGAACCAATAAAAACACCACTTGTTCTGGCTGGTGGTGGCCCACCCCAGTCACTTTACTTTGTGGTTTTACTGGGGCTTGTCCAAGAAGAAGAATGTTTAACTCTACCCAATAAGCTAAGCCAATTTCATATCAGATTCCACAATCAGATTAAACTTGCCGTGCAAACCACAAGTGCATCTGTGGCCTCTGCTCGACAGTGGTCGCCACCGTGCAAATTTAAACAAGTTGATTAGGCACATTACCCAACATAATTTACCTATATGGCGTGGCCCAAAAGCATGCTTTTAGGTCATTGGGTATTCTTACTCACGTACCAGAAAAGACTATTTGTAATCCCGTGCTCAGTCTTGGATTGGCTTTTCGGCAAACACGTAATTGTCGACTTGAAAATAAACGCTAAATCGTTTTTGAAAGTCGATACTAGGTGGAAGCACCTTCCCGACGATCTGAGCAGCCATGGGCCAAATAATGATAAATCCAGGACATGACTCTATGCGAAAAACCCGTCCAACAGCGCTAACACCCGACCAATATTGCCCCCTATAGGGAAAAATGCGCGATCGCAGACCTACGTCATTTTGGGGGCAAATTGTTTAGGGGCAGTTTTCAAAAATAATATACGTGGTCGTCATAGATATTTATTCACAGTTATCATATCTATTGTGGTTATGTAAGTACTTTTTTTACGTACTAGGTTCATAATTAGTATAATATATATAATTATATAATATTAAATATATACTTTCCTAGAATCGTTAACATTAATCTAAAAATGAGGGGCCAATATGGCAGGATTTTCGAATTACAACCGCCACTTATTTCCGAATTTCGACTTAGTCAACACAGTGTGTCAGAATTTATAGCCCGGTGTACCTAGTAACAGAGACCATACCACCGGAGGCCTATCATCATAGTGCCCTACGCCAGCGTCAACCTAGCCCGGGCAGGTGACAAATCCAGCATGGGTAGCAGAACCCTACTACTGATGGTCGCACCTTTGACGCAAGCCACTCAACCCAGCAGAAGGTGCAGCAATGGGTGGACCAATCCCCACTTCGCACACAGCAGTGGGATTTAGAATGGATGCTATAGCAACTCCAGCCGACACCCTACCTATGTAGGTAAGGAGCCAAACCCTTTGGAGAGAGCTCCTAAAGGGGAACGACGAGCACACAGCAGTCCAAGTAACCCGGCACAGCTGGCACCGGATATCCCGGTGGGCCCCAAAAGGCCTGGAAACTGGACCGCCGTGCCCGCATATGGAGGCCCGCCGCCCCACAGCAGGCTACTCAATCCACCGAGGCGACCAGTTTGCCTGGACCCTCTCCGTTAGCTTGAACCGAAGTTCAGTATCCAGCCCAAACCTGACCGAAGTCGGAGGTGGAGATAGGACCATTTGATCAGAGCTAACATCTCCGACTCCCCGGTAAAGCCACCAGTTATTGCACACTCTAACCCATTTAGGGCCGACTTAGTCAACACAAGATGACGTTCGGGGAACCGAAAATTTGTGCTTGATTTTGCTCCCAATTTTTTTTAATTGCATCTTTTCCCCGCCTACTAAAATGGCCACCCGTTACTTTTGGTGGACGACCGATTTAGTCGAGGATTTAGTACGTATGAAGGTACAAGAGGCATGTCCTGGATTTATCATTATTTGGCCCACGGAGCAACCATAGCCATCTTCGATACATAGACCCAATCCAAAATAACGTAGGTAATGATAGAGTCGATACTTGTTTTAATTATATTGAAATATAAATGATTTAAACACGATGAATTTACGGGATTTAGAAGCCTCTACATCGGCATCTCTTTTCCTTTTCCGATAATAATCGTCATTCGCTTTACGTTAAGACATTTTCTACTAAAACACTTTTATTTAAAATTAGGAACTGTGTCAATAATAGTCCTGTTTTTAAAAATTGAAATTTTTTTTATAAATAGGACTATTACTGACACTGTTCCTAACTTTTACCGTTTGTTGTATTTTACCAAAACTAACGTGAAAGGCTGTTTATTTTAATTACTAATATCATATGTAACATAATTACTCATAAGTGTGCCAAAAGGAACGTCTTCTCAATGAGACCTTGTTCACAGGATATGACGTGATTGACGTCACTTTCCAAACGATGACGACCCTTTCGGGGTCCATTAACTTGACCCCCCAGTAACGCGGATTTTTAGTTATTACTTATAAACGAATTGCACTCACCTTGCACCACCTTGCACCACAAAAATTAAAGCTTGCACCACTACGAGGCGGACGGTACTGGTAAAACTAAATGGGGGGCCCACTTAATGACCAGCCCCCCAGATTTAGCATACACTTCGAATTTCAGCTTTAATAAATTGCACCCCTCTTGCACCATGTTGCACCACCAAAATTGGACCTTGCACCGTTCTAGTTACGGAGTTACAAGAGAAACAAACTTGGGGGCTAACTTAATGGTCAGCCCCCCAGTTAACCAAAAACGAATCAAACACGCGTTTCTATACGCACTCGGCTTGCACCACCTTGCACCGTCAAAATTAGAGCTTGCACCACTACAAGGCGGATGGTACTGGTAAAACTAAATGGGGGACAACTTAATGACCAGCATCCCAGATTTAACATACACTTCGGATTTCAGCTTTAAAAAATTAAACCCCTCTTGCACCACTTAAGTAACATAGTTACACTTATATATAAAAAATTCAGAGAAAATTATTTGTCATGTACTCGATATGAAATTCAAAATATGACTAATTATTTGCGAGATGTAAATTTTTAAATTGTGCTCCATAATAGGCCGACTGCTAGCGGGAAAAAAGGAAATTAGGTGATCCACCTTAAAATCTAAATTTTATACTCCCTTTAAAAGGGAACAAAAGTAACGCTGGGAAAGCAGTTCAAAACGGGCGCTTATCTACAATGATGAAAGTATTATTCTACCTGTTGGATATTAAACAAGACGTACAACGGTCAGAATACACACAATCCTTCTAATGTGTTAAGTTTGTTTGAGCTATTCACAGCAACCGGCAACGCCGGTATTACAACCAATATATATCCACGGCCACACAATTGTATTTACACTTATTTGTTACTTTTAGTGATACTTTGAAAGCATCGAAGATTCCTTCGATCAGTGTCTTTCTTAGTTTTTTACTTCTGATCACACTTATTTGTTACTTCTGGTCATACGTTGTAAGCATAGCGTATTACTCCGATAAGTGTCACACTTCTTTGTTACTTCAGGTCATATTAGAACGGCCTTGAAAAATGCCAGAGATAAATTCGCGTATAGTCTCTATAACCACGCGTATTTCCAATGTTCGAAGTTGAGGGGGGTACGTATACGCTGTCCAAAAAACCTAACTTAGAATTAAACTTAAGCAACGTAATTGCATTTCTAGGTTATATGTAAACCACAGCTATTCAAAAATATAACTCATGAAATTCGGACTTAATTAAGGAACGTTATGTAGATTTTTGGCCGAAAATATGAACACACGAATATTGAGGTCCCATAAATAACCCCGAAAACTATACTTAAGTTTAATTTTTACTGATTTAACCGAAGTTGTAGTTCCGCTGAGTCCTAACCTATCCAATAATATTTTTTTAACGTTACCGGACTTAATTTTTAACAAAATATCAACCACGCAAAGCCAAACTACCGAAAACGGTAAATTGGGCAAATGCCCAACTTCTTGGGCTTCGATTTAAAATTTTTATGAAAGGCTTACAATGGCGAGATATGTACACTCTGTTTAAAAAGTCTTCGACAGGTTTTGCCCTTTTTCTAATTCTGCTAGAAAACTTTAATAGATAGATCGATGAAACCAATTGCAGTTATTATTAATTTTCCAATATCTTTCGTTATTTATCAGTTTCGTCCGCCAAAAATTAATAGTTTGGCGGGAACCGTCAAAACTCATTTTTGACAACTTTTTAAATATTGGTTCTACGGCACTGACTCGCGCGTTTTTGAATTATCAATGGTCGGTTCATATTTAGAAAGTGGAAAAATTATCCCCCTACAATCAACGGTTGAGAAGTTATCGCGTTTACAAACTTTTGTCGAAACTAGGAAACACCTAAAATGCATCAAGCGACTTTTAATAACGCAACTTCGACAGCGATACAACAACATTGAAAATATATTTAATTAAAAGCCGGTTTAAAATAACCAAATTCCTAGGACAACTTGGCAAGTGGTTTTAAGAATATCCCTTTTTTATACGCTAAAGCTTTTAAAAAGCTATTTGCGTTATAAATTGTTTATAATAATTGTTACCACAATTTTAAACCAGCCTTTAATTAAATATATGTTGTTGGATCGCTGCCGAAGTTGCGTTATTAATAATCGCTTGATGCATTTTAGTTGTTTCCTAGTTTCGACGAAACTTCTCAACCGTTGATTGTAGGGGGATAATTTTTCCACTTTCTAATATGAACCGACCATTGTGAATTCAAAAACGCGCGAGTCAGTGCCGTAGAACCAATATTTAAAAATTTGTCAAAAAATGAGTTTTGACGGTTCCCGCCAAACTATTAATTTTTGGCGGATGACGCCGATAAATAACGAAAGATATTGGAAAATAAATAATAGTTGCAATTGGTTTAATCGATCTATCTATTGCAGTTTTCTAGCAGAATTAAAAAGAGGGCAAAAATTTCACATGTCGAAGACTTTTTAAACAGAGTGTACACTCGAACGAGATATCATTGACTCTTCTAGCCTTAACCGTTGAAGAGTTATGCGCGACATGGCAGCATCGGCATCGGCTACACTGTACGTGAGACTAATACACACAAATCCTTAGGATTGTGTGTAAAACGAAAATATAAACATTTAAGCCATATTTTTCTTTTAACCTTGCATTTTCTTTTGCGGACCTCCTAACGGAATCGCTTCGCCGACGTCGGACCTTTGATTTTTTATAGCTATCCAATGTTTTGGAAATTTGAACTTTAACACCCCCGACTCTAGGGGTGAGAACCTTTTTTTTTTATAGCTATCCAATGTTTTGGAAATTTGAACTTTAACACCCCCGGCTCTAGGGGTGAGAACCTTTGTTTTTATAGTCGCACAGAAGACTCGATAATATGCTGTACTTTTGTTAGTAGTGGTTTGACTGTCGAGATAGACAGATGTATGCTCCATTTTGCCATTAAACGTTTTGTATTTTATCCAATTTAAATCAAAATTATTTTCCGACATAAATATTAATTTGGGTTTACCATTTCTACGTTTCTTAACACTACCAATTATAGTTTTTTCTCATTTTAAATAACACTTTGGTTGCCCAATAAATTACAGTATGGCCTATATGGGGGAGGGTTCGGAGGATAGAGGGACAGTTTACAATAACAAATAAAACATTTAGCGGGTTGGTGTGAGACAAAAACCGAGAGGTCGGCGGGTCTCAATATAACACGATCAAAGATAATGACCGAAAGAGGGGACACGTGAAGGGTATGGTTCTTATAAGCTCAACGATATTGCAACTGAACCTACGGTACCTACCTTCTAAAAATGGACATAGTCCAATTTAAAATAAGATCACAACAAAGGTCGTCTTCAACGCGTCAACACGAAGTTTTAACTTTCGAGTGTGAATAATTCAGTTCGCGCAGTTTTTTTGGGACTTCATTTATATATACCGCGTTAAATATCTAGTTGTTTTCGTTCTTATATTGGTTAAAATGGTTTTTAAGAAAAAGACTAAAGAGCAGATAGATAGTATTACGACTACAATAATTGCACTTACAGATGAAATATTGAGTTCGGATGTTTGCCCCGGGAAATCCAAATCTGTGTGGAAGGAGATTTCGAAAGAGCTAGGAGGAGAAATGAGCGCCAACGCAATATACAGGGTCTTTTTTTTTGCTCGGAAAAGTGTTTTTTTTCAAAAACTATTTATAGTACCGATTTCAAATTTGGAAGGTCAATTCTCTATACCGGGGGACATCAGTTTGAGAAATTTGAGCGTTTTCGGTAATGTTTTTCACCAATTTTGAAAAATTATTTTTCGACCACTAGGTGCGAGATAAAAAATTTCTATTATAAAGTTGTAGGCCGTCATCGAAAACCCTTAAAAATTGTTCACTCGACGAAAAACAATTTATTTATCAGTGAAAATTCGAGCTTGAAAAATTTACAAGTTGGTGAAGCCAAATTACGATTGTTTGAAACGATAATTGAAACCGAATTACCTAATCCAGTTGAAACTTTGGTTAAAAAAACGACCGGATTTAAAAAACACGAGGCTATAGGTCAATCCTAAACATGCATTGGGTATTTAAAGGAAAACTTTGGGAGATTATTATCAGTGTTTGATAATATTTCGAACAATGCCTCGTTATTCAGTAGCTGAGCGTACCGAGATAGTTGCCATTTACTATGGAGAAGCAGCGCAAAACCTTAGAAGAGTGACTGAAATCTTCGCAGAAAGACATCCAAATGGAGCACCATCTGTAAATACAGTAAGACGAGCAATTCACGATTTCAATCAATTTGGTAACTTGCAACCTAGGTTTCGCGGATTGGGTCAACCGGATTTAGACTTCGAGAACAATGTACTCGCGTACTTTGTGGCATATCCTCGTCACAGTTGCGCTAACGCCGCTGCTGATTTGGGTTGTTCTGCAAATCGTGTGTGGAAAATTCTTCGTAAGAATCGCTATCACCCATACAGAGCTACGCTCCACCAAGGACTAATTGACGGAGACCATCAAAGACGTTATGAATTTAGCAACTGGTTACTAAATGCTGTCCAAGAAGTTAGACAATTTTTGCGCCATGTTTTGTTCTCCGACGAAGCGTCATTTTCTAGAGATGGGCCCTTTAATCATCAAAACAGCCATCTTTGGTCTGACATCAACCCACATTGGGGTTTTGAATATCATCACCAGGTTCAATTTGAACGGGTCAATGTTTGGGTTGGACTTGTTGGAAACCGTTTGATTGGTCCATTTTTCCTGCCGACGAACCTCAACGGCCAAAGGTATTTACATTTTCTACAGAACGAACTGAGTGACGCAATCGACGACCTTCCATTGGCTGAAAGACGTCAGTTGTGGTTTCAGCAAGATGGCGCCCCTCCGCATTTTTCCCGGCAAGTAACTGAGCACCTCAACAACGAGTTTCCTGAAAGGTGGATAGGGAGAAATGGTCCAGTGCATTGGCCAGCAAGGTCACCTGACCTAACACCGCTGGATTATTTTCTCTGGGGATTCGTTAAAGCAAAGGTATACGCCACGCCCATTGAAACTAGGGAGGAACTTATTAGACGAATATTCAGTGCTTGCCGAGACGTCACACCAGAAATGGTAGAGAAAGCGTTTGATAACTTAATTGTCCGCGCACAAACCTGTGTTGCAGCCAATGGTGATATTATTGAAAATGTTTTGTAAAAATTTATGTGAATAAAATATCTGCATTTAAAAACCAAACGTGTACATTTTTTTCAAGTGTGAAAACTCTACTACGTTTGTATTAGACTTGTTCCCTTTTCAATTATCGTTTCAAACAATCGTAATTTGGCTTCACCAACTTGTAAATTTTTCAAGCTCGAATTTTCACTGATAAATAAATTGTTTTTCGTCGAGTGAACAATTTTTAAGGGTTTTCGATGACGGCCTACAACTTTATAATAGAAATTTTTTATCTCGCACCTAGTGGTCGAAAAATAATTTTTCAAAATTGGTGAAAAACATTACCGAAAACGCTCAAATTTCTCAAACTGATGTCCCCCGGTATAGAGAATTGACCTTCCAAATTTGAAATCGGTACTATAAATAGTTTTTGAAAAAAAACACTTTTCCGAGCAAAAAAAAAGACCCTGTATACGTACGTACACAAAAATTATAATAATATTTGGGAAACTCTTGGATTTAGCGGTAAGAAAAATGAAACGGAGGAAAAAGGAACTCAATCGCGAATAAGTAGCGAAGAATCGTCCAATTCTTCGTTTTCATCTCAAAATAGCGCAGAAACCTCGAAAGGCGGGGAAATATTGATGGAAGAAACGAAAAATTTTAGTTTGACAATCTCGGCAGATGAGTACAAGACTATGCTACCAGAAAATGTAATTTATAAGAGAAATGAAGCAAAAATCACATCACAACAATCCAGATCTTACTTAGTGTTCAAGAAAGGAAGCTGGACGCACGTCGTGTATCGCCATTTTATTAAAGAAACTAAATTGCCCTGTCTAATCGCCTTCAAACGAGCGAAGCTGAGCAGGTCAGACATGTATTTGCGAAAATATTTGGTCATTGTACCATTTGCGAGGCAAAGCTGTATGGAAAAATTGTCAATGAACCAATAATTGACTTTGATGTAGAAGTAATATGCAAAATCGTGGGTAACTTTAACATTGAACACGACCCTACGAAGAAAAGGCCGTTATCTGGTTTGGCAAGGAAAGAGGCGATAGACGATATGGTTGGAAGGGGTGTAGCTCCGAGCGCTCTTCGTACAACTAAAGCTGATGCCATGATGGAATTTGGAGATAACGAACCCAGAGATCTTCCTTCGAGTAACGTACTTAGTGGAGCTATTGTCGGTTCTGATGACGTCACTTTTTGGCGAAAGAAATCTCGTCGCCAGTAGCTCGTCGGTTGAAGGTAGCTTCAAAAACGTAAAACACACAATTTTTGCGCATAAAAAACTACCATTAAGGGTGGATGAGTTTGTGTCCCACTACATTCACTCCATAGAAGGGACGATGAAGCTTGCTGCTACGGCTACACCCGTTGCAAGCCGAATCTCCCCTAGCATTGAAGGTGAATTCTATTTGTATTGATACTTTGATGTTTTACTAAAGTTATTTCATTCAAACAGAAATTGACATTCCAATAATAGTAACAGCAGACGACTTAGGAATGGAAAAGGAAAATAGAGTCTGTCATTTTTAGAAGGTAGGTACCGTAGGTTCAGTTGCAATATCGTTGAGCTTATAAGAACCATACCCTTCACGTGTCCCCTCTTTCGGTCATTATCTTTGATCGTGTTATATTGAGACCCGCCGACCTCTCGGTTTTTGTCTCACACCAACCCGCTAAATGTTTTATTTGTTATTGTAAACTGTCCCTCTATCCTCCGAACCCTCCCCCATATAGGCCATACTGTAATTTATTGGGCAACCAAAGTGTTATTTAAAATGAGAAAAAACTATAATTGGTGTTGTTGAGAAACGTAGAAATGGTAAACCCAAATTAATATTTATGTCGGAAAATAATTTTGATTTAAATTGGATAAAATACAAAACATTTAATGGCAAAATGGAGCATACATCTGTCTATCTCGACAGTCAAACCACTACTAACAAAAGTACAGCATATTATCGAGTCTTCTGTGCGACTATAAAAACAAAGGTTAAACCGGCCTTTAATTAAATATATTTTCAATGTTGTTGTATCGCTGTCGAAGTTGCGTTATTAAAAGTCGCTTGATGCATTTTAGGTGTTTCCTAGTTTCGACGAAAGTTTGTAAACGCGACAACTTCTCAACCGTTGATTGTAGGGGGATAATTTTTCCACTTTCTAAGTATGAACCGACCATTGATAATTCAAAAACGCGCGAGTCAGTGCCGTAGAACCAATATTTAAAAAGTTGTCAAAAATGAGTTTTGACGGTTCCCGCCAAACTATTAATTTTTGGCGGACGAAACTGATAAATAACGAAAGATATTGGAAAATTAATAATAACTGCAATTGGTTTCATCGATCTATCTATTAAGGTTTTCTAGCAGAATTAGAAAAAGGGCAAAAACCTGTCGAAGACTTTTTAAACAGAGTGTACATATCTCGCCATTGTAAGCCTTTCATAAAAATTTTAAATCGAAGCCCAAGAAGTTGGGCATTTGCCCAATTTACCGTTTTCGGTAGTTTGGCTTTGCGTGGTTGATATTTTGTTAAAAATTAAGTCCGGTAACGTTAAAAAAATATTATTGGATAGGTTAGGACTCAGCGGAACTACAACTTCGGTTAAATCAGTAAAAATTAAACTTAAGTATAGTTTTCGGGGTTATTTATGGGACCTCAATATTCGTGTGTTCATATTTTCGGCCAAAAATCTACATAACGTTCCTTAATTAAGTCCGAATTTCATGAGTTATATTTTTGAATAGCTGTGGTTTACATATAACCTAGAAATGCAATTACGTTGCTTAAGTTTAATTCTAAGTTAGGTTTTTTGGACAGCGTATACGTACCCCCCTCAACTTCGAACATTGGAAATACGCGTGGTTATAGAGACTATACGCGAATTTATCTCTGGCATTTTTCAAGGCCGTTCTAATATGACCTGAAGTAACAAAGAAGTGTGACACTTATCGGAGTAATACGCTATGCTTACAACGTATGACCAGAAGTAACAAATAAGTGTGATCAGAAGTCGGCCTATTATGGAGCACAATTTAAAAATTTACATCTCGAAAATAATTAGTCATATTTTGAATTTCATATCGAGTACATGACAAATAATTTTCTCTGAATTTTTTATATATAAGTGTAACTATGTTACTTAAGTGGTGCAAGAGGGGTTTAATTTTTTAAAGCTGAAATCCGAAGTGTATGTTAAATCTGGGGTGCTGGTCATTAAGTTGGCCCCCATTTACTAAAATATGATAATTTTTAAATGAAAGCGGTGCAAGCTCTAATTTTGACGGTGCAAGGTGGTGCAAGCCGAGTGCGTATAGAAACGAGTGTTTGTTTCGTTTTTGGTTACCTGGGGGGCTGACCATTAAGTTAGCCCCCCATTTACTAAAATATTATAATTTTCAAATGAAAGCGGTGCAAGCTCTAATTTTGACGGTGCAAGGTGGTGCAAGAGGGGTGCAATTTATTAAAGCTGAAATTCGAAGTGTATGCTAAATCTGGGGGGCTGTTCATTAAGTTGGCCCCCCATTTAGTTTTACCAGTACCGTTAGCCTCGTAGTGGTGCAAGCTTTAATTTTTGTGGTGCAAGGTGAGTGCAATTCGTTTATAAGTAATAACTAAAAATCCGCGTTACTGGGGGGTCAAGTTAATGGACCCGCTTTTTCGTCATTAAAACCAGGTCTGACGGGGAGGGAAGGAAGTTAAAACCGGTTTTGCGCGCAGTTCGTTCGTAATTTCTTTGGTGGCTGTGAAACAAGGTCTCATTGAAATTTATAATACAGAGATGTTATATAGAGGCATACTTATGAGTAATTATGTTACATATGCTAATATGTTAGGCACATTGAATAGTTCTGCTATCATAACATTTATAATAAACGATAATCATGTAACAATAGCACAAATATAAACTTACTTTTCAATCGATTGCCCCCCTTTGGGGGCAAATACTAAAAGGCCAACTAGCCAACTTGGCCAACTTGGCCCACTAAATAGCTAAGGTATGTGGGAACTTGGCCAACTTTGGAAACTTTGTTTATACATGATTTTTACGCGACAATTAAATGTTTTTCATTATAAATGAAATTTTATTATAATTTCTTTTGAATTATCCATATTTCAATAAGTTTTTATCGTTTGAAAAACATTTTTTAACCTTTTGGGGGAAAGACTACCTTCCAGTTGGCCTTTTAGTAGAGAAATGGCCCACCCGATGTTTACGTGCCTTTCGGACGTTTTAGGAAAAAGCCAACCGCGCAATACTGAGTTAATATCGCGAAAATAAGGTAATTAATTTATTACTAATTATATTTTATGCGGGTCGAATACGTTTCTAGTCCTTTTTCGACAATTGAAGATATGGCCAACGCGGTGTTAACGAGTCTTTCCGACGTATTAGGAAAAAGTCAACGACGTCCATTCGCCGAAATGGTTTACAACAGAGATATATCTGGCATACGGTAGAACTCGCGACGGGGGAAATAAATAAGTTTAAAGTGTTGGACAAATCTATCCTATATTAAATAGTGATAAATTGCAATAACTTCACCATGAAAACGTATTTAGCACAATGTTTTAGTAAAATTGTATATTTAAATTATTATTAATAGTGTAAATATTGTTGATTAACATTTAATTTTATATTATAAATGTTATTTATGAATATTGTTTTAGCCAACCGATTTGACATTTCAAGAAATGGCCAACCCGGTGTTACCGTCCCTTTCGAACGCTTTCTGAAAAAGCCATCCGCGCCATACCGAGTTAATATCGCGAAATTAAGGTAATGTTTTGTTACTAATTATATTTCGCGCCGGTCAAATACGTTTTTAATCATTTTTAGACGTCTCAAGAAATGGCCAACCCGGTGTTAACGTCTCTTTCCGACGTTTTAGGAAAAAGCCAACCGCGCTATACCCGGTTAATATTACTTGAAACACGTCTTAAGTTGGTTTTGGACGTTTGAAGAAATGGCCAACCCGGTGTTTACGTCTCTTTCGGACGTTTTAGGAAAAAGCCAACCGCGCTATACCCAGTTAATATTACTTGAATCACGTCTTAAGTTGGTTGTGGACGTTTGAAGAAATGACCAACCCGGTGTTTACGTCTCTTTCGGACGTTTTAGGAAAAAGCCAACCGCGCTATACCCAGTTAATATTACTTGAAACACGTCTTAAGTTGGTTGTGGACGTTTGAAGAAATGGCCAACCCGGTGTTTACGTCTCTTTCGGACGTTTTAGGAAAAAGCCAACCGCACTATACCCAGTTAATATTACTTGAAACACGTGTTAAGTTGGTTTTGGACGTTTGTAGAAATGGCCAACCCGGTGTTTACGTCTCTTTCGGACGTTTTAGGAAAAAGCCAACCGCGCTATACCCAGTTAATATAACTTGAAACACGTCTTAAGTTGGTTGTGGACGTTTGAAGAAATGGCCAACCCGGTGTTTACGTCTCTTTCGGATGTTTTAGGAAAAAGCCAACCGCGCTATACCCAGTTAATATTACTTGAATCACGTCTTAAGTTGGTTGTGGACGTTTGAAGAAATGACCAACCCGGTGTTTATGTCTCTTTCGGACGTTTTAGGAAAAAGCCAACCGCGCTATACCCAGTTAATATTACTTGAAACACGTCTTAAGTTGGTTGTGGACGTTTGAAGAAATGGCCAACCCGGTGTTTACGTCTCTTTCGGACGTTTTAGGAAAAAGCCAACCGCGCTATACCCGGTTAATATTACTTGAAACACGTCTTAAGTTGGTTTTGGACGTTTGTAGAAATGGCCAACCCGGTGTTTACGTCTCTTTCGGACGTTTTAGGAAAAAGCCAACCGCGCTATACCCAGTTAATATAACTTGAAACACGTCTTAAGTTGGTTGTGGACGTTTGAAGAAATGGCCAACCCGGTGTTTACGTCTCTTTCGGATGTTTTAGGAAAAAGCCAACCGCGCTATACCCAGTTAATATTACTTGAAACACGTCTTAAGTTGGTTGTGGACGTTTGAAGAAATGGCCAACCCGGTGTTTACGTCTCTTTCGGTCGTTTTAGGAAAAAGCCAACCGCGCTATACCCAGTTAATATAACTTGAAACACGTCTTAAGTTGGTTGTGGACGTTTGAAGAAATGGCAAACCCGGTGTTTACGTCTCTTTCGGACGTTTTAGGAAAAAGCCAACCGCGCTATACCCAGTTAATATTACTTGAATCACGTCTTAAGTTGGTTGTGGACGTTTGAAGAAATGACCAACCCGGTGTTTATGTCTCTTTCGGACGTTTTAGGAAAAAGCCAACCGCGCTATACCCAGTTAATATTACTTGAAACACGTCTTAAGTTGGTTGTGGACGTTTGAAGAAATGGCCAACCCGGTGTTTACGTCTCTTTCGGACGTTTTAGGAAAAAGCCAACCGCGCTATACCCGGTTAATATTACTTGAAACACGTCTTAAGTTGGTTTTGGACGTTTGTAGAAATGGCCAACCCGGTGTTTACGTCTCTTTCGGACGTTTTAGGAAAAAGCCAACCGCGCTATACCCAGTTAATATAACTTGAAACACGTCTTAAGTTGGTTGTGGACGTTTGAAGAAATGGCCAACCCGGTGTTTACGTCTCTTTCGGATGTTTTAGGAAAAAGCCAACCGCGCTATACCCAGTTAATATTACTTGAAACACGTCTTAAGTTGGTTGTGGACGTTTGAAGAAATGGCCAACCCGGTGTTTACGTCTCTTTCGGTCGTTTTAGGAAAAAGCCAACCGCGCTATACCCAGTTAATATAACTTGAAACACGTCTTAAGTTGGTTGTGGACGTTTGAAGAAATGGCAAACCCGGTGTTTACGTCTCTTTCGGACGTTTTAGGAAAAAGCCAACCGCGCTATACCCAGTTAATATTACTTGAAACACGTCTTAAGTTGGTTGTGGACGTTTGAAGAAATGGCCAACCCGGTGTTTACGTCTCTTTCGGACGTTTTAGGAAAAAGCCAACCGCGCTATACCCAGTTAATATAACTTGAAACACGTCTTAAGTTGGTTGTGGACGTTTGAAGAAATGGCCAACCCGGTGTTTACGTCTCTTTCGGACGTTTTAGGAAAAAGCCAACCGCGCTATACCCAGTTAATAACTTCAAAAACTTGTTGAGTTGTTTTTTGACGTCTGAAGAAATGGCCAACCCGGTGTTTACGTCTCTTTCGGACGTTTTAGGAAAAAGCCAACCGCGCTATACCCAGTTAATATTACTTGAAACACGTCTTAAGTTGGTTGTGGACGTTTGAAGAAATGGCCAACCCGGTGTTTACGTCTCTTTCGGACGTTTTAGGAAAAAGCCAACCGCGCTTTACCCAGTTAATATTACTTGAAACACGTCTTAAGTTGGTTGTGGACGTTTGAAGAAATGGCCAACCCGGTTTTTACGTATCTTTCGGACGTTTTAGGAAAAAGCCAACCGCGCTATACCCAGTTAATAACTTCAAAAACTTGTTGAGTTGTTTTTTGACGTCTGAAGAAATGGCCAACCCGGTGTTTACGTCTCTTTCGGACGTTTTAGGAAAAAGCCAACCGCGCTATACCCGGTTAATATTACTTGAAACACGTCTTAAGTTGGTTTTGGACGTTTGTAGAAATGGCCAACCCGGTGTTTACGTCTCTTTCGGACGTTTTAGGAAAAAGCCAACCGCGCTATACCCAGTTAATAACTTCAAAAACTTGTTGAGTTGTTTTTTGACGTCTGAAGAAATGGCCAACCCGGTTTTTACGTATCTTTCGGACGTTTTAGGAAAAAGCCAACCGCGCTATACCCAGTTAATAACTTCAAAAACTTGTTGAGTTGTTTTTTGACGTCTGAAGAAATGGCCAACCCGGTGTTTACGTCTCTTTCGGACGTTTTAGGAAAAAGCCAACCGCGCTATACCCAGTTAATAACTTCAAAAACTTGTTGAGTTGTTTTTTGACGTCTGAAGAAATGGCCAACCCGGTGTTTACGTCTCTTCCGACGTTTTAGGAAAAAGCCAACCGCGCTATACCCAGTTAATATTCAAGATATACGAATGTATAGGCCTTTGGACGTATTGCGAGAAATCCAACCCGGCTTAACTTGGTAGCATAAATTATTTCATATCTAGTGGTAGGCCTTTACCTTTAAATTCATTATTGAAGTTATTTTCGGTTGTTTTTTAAATTGGCTAGTATACCTTTGAATAACGAATTAAAGTTATTACAAGAAAGTTTTAATTCACTATCTTGAAAAGCGACATATAACCCAAAAAGTTTCCAGAAAACGTTTTTGAAACCTGGGACCTTAAAACCTTTATCCACCGAGTTTGCCTTTTTGGAAAGATTCCTATGCCTTCTCGCCTTGTATTGTTGCTCGTCTCCGAGCCACTAGACGGCCTAAAAATATGATAGATCTTTATTGAGAGCTTCGTTGTCAAAAACATTTTTCGTTGCCATGGTAAACCCGTTGCCCATTGAAAAAAATCCCTTTAAGATTTTTCAAGTTACATGAAGGTCTACCAATCCCCCGAGTTTGAACAAAATCGGTGTGTAACACCTCGGGTAGTCTCCTTGTTAGTAATTACCCAAATTTCGGTAACCCCTGTTAAATTCATTTAAAAGGTATATTTGATATATTACGAAAAGCAGGACTAGTTGATCTTCCTTCAACTTGTAATCCCCCCTGGCGTCTATCAGTTGTTTATTTATACTTTCTAAAGCAATAATTGTAGGTACTTGTTTACCATCTCTAAATCGAATGACTCGGAACACCCGGAATTAAGCCAAATGGCCAACCAGGAATTATTAAAAGAACTTAAATCTATCAACAGCAAGCTAAGTGAATTAACCGTTAGCGTAAATGATACTAAAGACGCCGTCACGACAATACAGGCTAGGCAGACTGTTATGGAAAGCACACTACAAGACTTACAGGTAGCTATAAGAGACATCGGAGATATGAACGTCAGATTATTGATTGTCGAATCAGACTTAAAAACAGTAGACATAAATGCCATTAACAGATCGGAAGCTAACCGAATGCGCATTGAAAATATTGAGGTTACAATAAAGCGAACCAATCTAGTAATCAGGGGCTTTATAGATAAGGAAACCGAAGATAGACAAGAACTCGCAAAAAATATCCAAAACGTATTTAAAGATAAACTGAACATAGAAACTACCATAGCCCCAAGTCAAACATATCGCATGGGTCCATTTAAAGCTAATTCGACTAGAAATATAATTTATCGAGCTGAAAGTTACGACGCAAAAATGGCCATCTTATCGAAAAATACAATGTTTAAAGGTTCGCGTATCTATCTTGACCACGACTATACAATGAACCAGCAGCAAGCCAGATACAAATTAAGACAATTTTCCAAAACTCATTTACCACTCAAATATAAATGGGTAAACATTAACTCCATTTCCATAGGCCCAGACATCTATAGATTCGTTTATGCAACCGAAAAAATTGTTAAAATAACTTGGTCTTCAACCTAATACTATCCATATTTAAAGTGTGTTCGTTAATTTTTATATATGTTAAATTTAATCTACAGCAGTGTACGGAGCGCTAAAGCCAATTTTGCTAATCTTCTCTGTTCCTGTGAAACTTTAATTAAAGACGAAATTCAAATATATGCAATAGTAGAAACATGGTTTAAGAGTAACTATGGAGATGCTTATCCAAATTTAAAATTTGTTGGTAGCGGTCGGAACGACCAGAGGGGTGGGGGAGTGGGTTTCTATATAAAAAACAATTTTAATTTCGAAATAGTGAACGAGGCATGTATTACGGAAACCTATCTCGAAATGTTCACAATTAAGTGTTCAGACGTGTATATCGTGGCAGTATATAGAACGAGCACAGATTTAGAAGGATTTTTCAAGTCATTCGAAGAAATCATAAGAAAAATGGGACCATTTCAAAGTAAAAAAATTATAGTAGGAGACTTCAACATAGACGTCTCAGAACAAACAAGCACAGTAAAATGCTTAAGCGACCTTACCTTGAGCTACGGCTGTAAACAGTTAGTTACCGAACCAACCAGAATAATACAAAATTCTTCAACGCTAATAGATCACTGCTTCTCCAACCTTGACGTCTCGGTTAAGGTTATACATGATTTAGAGATCTCAGATCACAGCATAATTCAAGTAAAATATCACACCGCAATATCTCCGAAAAATAAAAATAAAATTAGGAACCTTTCTAAACATAATATATCGCAATTTAAAAATGCCCTTGCCCAAGAAGATTGGTCCTGTTTATACGCTCATTCTAACATAAATAAAGCCTTTAAGTTTTTCCACGAAAAATTTATAGATCTTTACAATAAATACTTTCCGCTCTATGAAGTAACGAATGGGAACTCCCACAAATAATTTCCCAAATTAAAAATCGAAATAAGATGCTCGGTATTTCGAGACGCCAACCAACAGACATTAACTGTAAAAATTATAAAACAAGCCGTAAATTCACAGTAATTTACCTGGAAAGTGCATGCAAACTTAGCAAGTAAAACCTGTTTGCTAGAGTATACAGGGTCTTTTTTTTTGCTCGGAAAAGTGTTTTTTTTTTCAAAAACTATTTATAGTACCGATTTCAAATTTGGAAGGTCAATTCTCTATACCGGGGGACATCAGTTTGAGAAATTTGAGCGTTTTCGGTAATGTTTTTCACCAATTTTGAAAAATTATTTTTCGACCACTAGGTGCGAGATAAAAAATTTCTATTATAAAGTTGTAGGCCGTCATCGAAAACCCTTAAAAATTGTTCACTCGACGAAAAACAATTTATTTATCAGTGAAAATTCGAGCTTGAAAAATTTACAAGTTGGTGAAGCCAAATTACGATTGTTTGAAACGATAATTGAAACCGAATTACCTAATCCAGTTGAAACTTTGGTTAAAAAAACGACCGGATTTAAAAAACACGAGGCTATAGGTCAATCCTAAACATGCATTGGGTATTTAAAGGAAAACTTTGGGAGATTATTATCAGTGTTTGATAATATTTCGAACAATGCCTCGTTATTCAGTAGCTGAGCGTACCGAGATAGTTGCCATTTACTATGGAGAAGCAGCGCAAAACCTTAGAAGAGTGACTGAAATCTTCGCAGAAAGACATCCAAATGGAGCACCATCTGTAAATACAGTAAGACGAGCAATTCACGATTTCAATCAATTTGGTAACTTGCAACCTAGGTTTCGCGGATTGGGTCAACCGGATTTAGACTTCGAGAACAATGTACTCGCGTACTTTGTGGCATATCCTCGTCACAGTTGCGCTAACGCCGCTGCTGATTTGGGTTGTTCTGCAAATCGTGTGTGGAAAATTCTTCGTAAGAATCGCTATCACCCATACAGAGCTACGCTCCACCAAGGACTAATTGACGGAGACCATCAAAGACGTTATGAATTTAGCAACTGGTTACTAAATGCTGTCCAAGAAGTTAGACAATTTTTGCGCCATGTTTTGTTCTCCGACGAAGCGTCATTTTCTAGAGATGGGCCCTTTAATCATCAAAACAGCCATCTTTGGTCTGACATCAACCCACATTGGGGTTTTGAATATCATCACCAGGTTCAATTTGAACGGGTCAATGTTTGGGTTGGACTTGTTGGAAACCGTTTGATTGGTCCATTTTTCCTGCCGACGAACCTCAACGGCCAAAGGTATTTACATTTTCTACAGAACGAACTGAGTGACGCAATCGACGACCTTCCATTGGCTGAAAGACGTCAGTTGTGGTTTCAGCAAGATGGCGCCCCTCCGCATTTTTCCCGGCAAGTAACTGAGCACCTCAACAACGAGTTTCCTGAAAGGTGGATAGGGAGAAATGGTCCAGTGCATTGGCCAGCAAGGTCACCTGACCTAACACCGCTGGATTATTTTCTCTGGGGATTCGTTAAAGCAAAGGTATACGCCACGCCCATTGAAACTAGGGAGGAACTTATTAGACGAATATTCAGTGCTTGCCGAGACGTCACACCAGAAATGGTAGAGAAAGCGTTTGATAACTTAATTGTCCGCGCACAAACCTGTGTTGCAGCCAATGGTGATATTATTGAAAATGTTTTGTAAAAATTTATGTGAATAAAATATCTGCATTTAAAAACCAAACGTGTACATTTTTTTCAAGTGTGAAAACTCTACTACGTTTGTATTAGACTTGTTCCCTTTTCAATTATCGTTTCAAACAATCGTAATTTGGCTTCACCAACTTGTAAATTTTTCAAGCTCGAATTTTCACTGATAAATAAGTTGTTTTTCGTCGAGTGAACAATTTTTAAGGGTTTTCGATGACGGCCTACAACTTTATAATAGAAATTTTTTATCTCGCACCTAGTGGTCGAAAAATAATTTTTCAAAATTGGTGAAAAACATTACCGAAAACGCTCAAATTTCTCAAACTGATGTCCCCCGGTATAGAGAATTGACCTTCCAAATTTGAAATCGGTACTATAAATAGTTTTTGAAAAAAAACACTTTTCCGAGCAAAAAAAAAGACCCTGTATATTATATACATTTGGATGTATAAAGTGCAATTAACAGTATTTTAAAAATAGAACCTTCAATGCAATATCCTGTTGTGAGAAGGAAAGTACGCTGTGTTTATAGGCATAACCAAAATAAATTTAAATATCAGTTATTACATGGTAAGTATGTACATAAGTGACCTAAACAAATTTGTTATGTGAATAGGAATTTTCGATTTAAATATATAAAAGTAAATTATTGAATGAACTAATTTATTTCAAAGACGGGGTACACCTATATAGAATTAAAACCACTTAAGTTAACAAAATTTACTAAAAATAGATTGAAAATTTTTACAGTGGTTAAATTACAATGCTGCCCACATTGGTTAACATCAATTACATTTACTTTTTTTAATTTCAACAAAATGTAACTTTTCTGGCTATTTAAAATTTAGTAGTTCATATAAAATTACACAAATTCTACCAGTTTAATATTCTTCAATCTTGATTTTCATAAATACGGCAAAAATATGTTTTATAATTGAAACTCTTCTATGTCTTCTTTGAGTGTACTGCAGCTAAACAATAAAATAATTTTAATAAATGAACCTTAAGCACTAGGGTTTAAGGCGGGTTTTTTGTCTTCCAACGGTTATGATTAAATGCAATTGCAAAGAAAAGAGAAAAGATTTAAATAACTACTAAAATTTCAAAATAAAAAAAATCCTAATTTTTTTTAAATGGTGCCTTACAAAATAGGTGATCACAGACTAATAAAGAACTATATTGAAAGGCAACTTCCCTTAAATTGCAGGCTATAAACACTGAAGCTTATAGTTGCGTTGGTTAAAAAAAAGTGATTAAATAGGTTTTAGGTTCAATAATTCTGCTTTGGTGTGAAGAATTTGCAGAAATTAACGTTAATGCGTGTTTTCAGGATTAAACGTAATGGAAAATGCCTTTAAATATAGTTAAAAATAATCATTATCAGTCTGTGTTCACTTAATAATCCTGCTAGAAAAGTAAAAATATTTATGTAGACAACTTTTTAAAATTTGAATTTGATATTTTGGTAGCAAAGTACCTATATCACTTATCTAAAAGCTCAAGCTATTTTCCCGCATTATATTTAAACCATTACTTAAAACACCCTTTCTCAAGTCTGACAGGCTGTGTAGGTTAAAAATGAAGTGACTAAATATTTTTAGCTTCAATAGTTGTATTTCTAGGTAAAAAATTTGCATTTATTAAAGGTATCGTGTTGAACAGAGCTTGAGCTTATAAAAAAGTGATAAAACCCAACAAAGCTTAATCTTTTTTTTTCAATTGTAATTGCACCTGAGGGGTTAACCACTTTTGAAATCAGGTGTACAAATCAGCAGTTAAATCACCGAAATCACTTCAAATCAGTAGCTTCCATAACGTTAAATCAAAAGTGAAATCACGTGAAATCTGAAATCAGGTGTACAAAAATTTGCAATAGTGAATAACCCCTCGATTGAACCCTCATTAAAAACCATCTTCTCCAAGTCTGACTAGCTGTGTAGGTTAAAAAATAAAGTGGTAACATATATTTGGTGAAAAATTTGCATTAATTAAAGTTGTGTTGAACTTGCAGATTCATAGTTTTCCATATTAAATGAAAAGGAAGTTGTTATTAAATATAGTTGAAAATAGGCATTGTTAATCTGTGTTCACTCATTGATTATGGTAGGAAATGGGAAATTTTCATTTAGGTAGTTTTTTAAATTTGAGTTTTAAATAAATGATAATATATGGTGCAGAGTATCAAAATTTAAAACTCAAATTTCAAAACGTTGCCTGAATGAAAATTTTCTATCTCCTACCATAATCAATGGGTGAACCCAGATTAACAATGTCTATTTTCAAGTATATTTAAAGGCAACTTCCCTTACATATAATTCTGAAAACACTGAAGCTACGTTCAACACGATAACTTTAATAAATGCATATGTTTCACCCAGAAATACAACTATTTAATCCAAAAATATTTAATCACTTAATTTTTAATCTACAAAGCGATTCAGACTAGGGGAAGGTGGTTTTTAGTGAGGGTTCAATCACATTTGAAAAAAAAATTGTTTGAGCTTTTAAATAAATGGTATAGGGTGCAGGATATCAAAATTTCAAACTCAAATTTAAAAAAACTACCTAAATGAAAATTTCCCATCTCCTATCATAATCAATGAGTGAACACAGATTAAAAATGCCTATTTTCAACTAATTTAAAAGCAACTTGAAAACACTGAACCTCTGTTCAACGCGATTACTTTAATTCATGCGAATTTTTCACACAGAAATAAAACTATTGAATCCAAAATTATTTAACCAGCCTTATTAAAGCTCTAATTATAGTTAGTCAGTATTGGGTAAGGTTGTTTATAAGTGAGGGTGAAAATACTATTAGGTGTGCTATTTTTTTAAACTTTCCCCGTATTTAGTTAAGCCTAGGCCATTTATTTACATGATAAATACAATGCATATATTTACTCAACTTTAATGACTTCATTATTTACTTAAGTATTACTTAATTATTATGAAATTCTACTTACTTATTTGTTAATTGTGATGATAATTTTATCTGCATGGCAAAGTCCGATAGATTGAACCACGACCTAACCGTTACTCTTTGAAAACCGCGATCAGCAGTCTATCTCAACAAGAGGGCAAGAGATAGGTAATTTGGTATTAATACGTAACACAGGCGCTCCTTAAACGACCCTTTAGATGCAACATAGATGTTCCATGTTCAACAGATGTCCTATGGACATATAGAGTACGGATTAGACCATTCTAATGTTGAGTTGGCCCAAATTAATGTGTACAAGAAAATAATAGACCACCTCGACACCGATAACTATGCTCTGGGAGTGGTTCTCGACTTGAGAAAAGCTTTTGATACGATAAACCACAAGAGACTCTTAGCAAAACTGCATTTAAAGGGCGTAAGAGGAGTCCCGTACGAATGGATCAAGTCTTATCTCACAAATCGAATTTGTCAAACTAGAATACACGGTAATTTGTCAACAGAAAAATTAATAACGTAAGGAGTCCCTCAAGGCTCAATATTATCGCCATTATTTTTAACCATTTTATTAACGATATTACGGCTGTAGACGACATAGACGCACTCACATTATACGCTGACGATACACTAAACCTACAGGGTGGTCCTAATTTAGAAAATCTTATAGGCGAAACTAACGTTAGTCTGGATAAAATCGATAGGTGGCTTCGAGACAACTTCCTAAAATTAAACGAGGAAAAAACGGTATACATGATCTTCTCCAACATAAACAAAAAGCGTAATCATGAAAGTCTAATAAGTATGAATAACACACGACTAAAAGAACAATCGACTTAGCCCAACCATAAAAAATGTACAAAGATTTCTTCCTTATTAATAAATTATTATTATTATTATTTTTATCGGTCTATTGGTTATTTTCGAACTTATTTAAGGTGGGTTCTTTGGCACCTCTGATGACACGAAACACACCGCGCGAAATCAGTAGCGGATACAGAAAAAGCTCAAGGGGGGGGGGGCGCTACCATGTTATGGGTGTAATAACAAATCATCAAGTCACATTCAAAGCTAAAGAAAACCACGCGTCAAGGGGGGCACAGAGGCGCCACTGCGCGAAATACAAAATAATATCTCATTGTAGGAAAATATAGGGAAAATGTTTAAATTAAAAGGAAAGCATTGAAATATAGGAGATATTTCAAAATAAAGGAAGAATGGTCACCCTGAATAATTCATCCCTAAAATCAAGTTGCAGACGACTTTTCGTTATTTTCCCTGTACCCGAAATTCACGTGGGAACGTGACGAAATTTAAACGACGGTAGGACCCTTTAAGGATGTATAAACTAGCGACTTTGGAGAGCCGCTAAAACAACAAGGCCACGTAACCCCCTTTTAATTTCTACTTCTGGAAAGGCTAATTGTCAGTGGCGACGTCAGCAATAGGCCGGGGTAGGCCCAGGCCTACCTGACATTTGGGTTTTAGCACTAAGAAATGATTTACGAGGCTTTAGCACTAACGACGTAAGTAATGAGTTACATGATTTTGCCCGAGGGGTTACCCACTAGAATAATCAGGTGTACAAACATTCAAGTAATGGATTATTTGAATTCGGTAATCATTGAATTTTGGGCAGGAAATCAAAATTCAATAGAATTCACCAGTTATCACTGATAATCACTGGTATTCAAAAAAATCACTAATAATCATGTGGTATTCAAGCATAATCACTAATAATCATCCAGTAGCAAATGTAGTTATTATTTTAGGCGACTTCTTAATCTATAATATAATTGTATCGCTCGTGTTTTCTACCAAAATACAAACCAACCAGAGTTGTATCCAAAGTGGGAGCACGTTCCCCCGAACAAAGTTTCTTATTCCTTTTTTGTCCCCTTCAAAACAAAACCGTGGCTACGCTATTGACTCAAAAAGTGGTGTAATTAAAAGGTCTGTGGCGCTGTCTAGCCCCCGAAGAAAAGCTGGTGCCGAAAGATTAGGTAAACTTGGTGACTGTAATTAGAAAAGACAGTAAACCGACTTTCGGGCGCTAACATTAAGTTTAAAATGTTTTTGGAAAATTAATAGCACGAAAAAAACATGCAGCCTTAGTTCCAAAAAAAATACCAAGCAATGCATAATTGCCGAGCGATAATACCATAAGTAACATAAATCTATGAGTATGACACTTGCTATTCTATTCAAACGGAACCTTTTTTCGACACTGACAATCTCGACCAGCTTCGACTTGGACTTGAATTGAACTGGTTAGTAAACTATCGCCACTCGATTATCCCACTTTGTGAATGGTCAATTTCTTTTCTTTCGGAAACTAAATAGCAGGGTTTAAAAAAACCCGGGTTTTTTTAAAAATCCCAGCCCAGTGGGTTTTTCCGGGTTTTTTCGGGTTTTATTGGGTATTTATGGGTTTTATTGGGTTTTTATTTTAAAAATATTAAATATATTATGTTTATTAAATTATTATTGTTTATTAAATATATTATGTTTATTAAATATATTATGTTTATTAAATATATTTTGTTTATTAAATATGTTATGCTTATTAAATATATTTTGTTTATTAAATATGTTATGTTTATTAAATATGTTATGTTTTTTTAAATATAATAACAATTTAATTTTACAATTTTACATGTGAAAAGGCAATGAAACTTGTGAAAGTCTATAGATATTAGTAGAAGGAAAGTGAGGGTGTGGCGTCAGTCCCGGGTTCGGGTTTGGGTTCGGGATCGAAATCCGGGATTTAAGGGATGAAATGGGGGTAAAATCGTCAAAAAGTCAATGTATTTATGATATTTCTCGCGACGATTTGTTTTCCCGTATATCAACATATTGTGTCCAGGCCAACTTGTTCATTTATCTACGCTTATCTCGAAAGATACTTGAACGTATATCTTATCAAGTTTTATCGTACGGAATAAGTTGAAATGATGTAAAAATTGATAACCTAGGCGACGCGTGCGCAGATTACCCCGGGGGACGCGGTTAATTTGAATTTAAGAGTGTTTTGACGTCATGGAATATTCGTTGTTAAAGTAGAATGGAAATATTTTTAAACTTCATTTTAATATCATTGTAGTACTTAAATATGCTTGACACTTGAACCAATCTCACGAGTATTTCTTAAAACGAATATCTCGATCGCGTTTTATCGTACGAAATAAGTGGAAATTATGTAAGTTGTATGTTACTTGATAACCTAGGCAGGAAGATAGCGCGCGCGTGCGTGGATTACCTGGGAGGCGCGGATTGCCCGGGCGCGCGGTTAATTTGAATTTAAAACATGGATTACCTCTCCGAAATAATTCCTGTACCCAAAATTGGACCGCAAGTTTTTTTTCTTTTTAGGGGAATCTCTATGGGAGTTTAACATTACAATAAAGCTAATAGGTCCAGTTTGGGGTACTTTTGGTCCGAAATGGGGTACATAGGGCCGAAAATGGTGACTTTGGTCGTTTTAAGGGTACTTTTGGTCTATTTTGGTCCATTTTTGGGTACATCAGAAAAGCAGTTGGAAAAACGAAGAGCCTTATTTTTCCACCCATCTCCAAACTCCAAAAATTTATTGCTTTAATTTATTTATCGCTTCCGTAGGTATAAAATAAGATAAAAACCACTTACCTATATTTTAATTATGGTAAATTAAAAATACTTAATTAGTGTACTAAGTTACGTTTAAAAGAACCTTTTGTAACAATTCCAATATGTAAATATAGGTAAAAGGATTGAAAAAATACTTAAAGTGGTTTTACTGATAAACTCTAAAGGAATTTAACTTTAAAGGGTATCTTAGATTATTGTTTTTAATTTTATTCAAGTTGGAAACGTATTAAGAGTCCTTCAATAAAAGGATTTTATTTACGAACTTAATTCATATTTTCTTCAAACTTTCAATTCGCTTTTATTACTATTTAAATACGGTAAAATATAATTCTTATACACAAATATAGTCAGAAAGATACTATAAAACACTAAAATTAAAATTAAATTAAATTTGTGTGGATAAGATTTGTAAATATCATTTTGAAACTAATAACTTTCACGCTTTATTTAAGTCAAGCCAATAAAAACAATTACCTATATTTTAAATACGGTAAAATATAAATACATTTCCGATATGTAAATAGGTAGAATAACACTATGAAAAGTTCCTTTTTCTTCTTTTAATACGACAACACACAACTCTGATACGCAAATATACAGGGTCTTTTTTTTTGCTCGGAAAAGTGTTTTTTTTCAAAAACTATTTATAGTACCAATTTAAAATATGGAAGGTCAATTCTCTATACCGGGGGACATCAGTTTGAGAAATTTGAGCGTTTTCGGTAATGTTTTTCACCAATTTTGAAAAATTATTTTTCGACCACTAGGTGCGAGATAAAAAATTTCTATTATAAAGTTGTAGGCCGTCATCGAAAACCCTTAAAAATTGTTCACTCGACGAAAAACAACTTATTTATCAGTGAAAATTCGAGCTTGAAAAATTTACAAGTTGGTGAAGCCAAATTACGATTGTTTGAAACGATAATTGAAAAGGGAACAAGTCTAATACAAACGTAGTAGAGTTTTCACACTTGAAAAAATGTACACGTTTGGTTTTTAAATGCAGATATTTTATTCACATAAATTTTTACAAAACATTTTCAATAATATCACCATTGGCTGCAACACAGGTTTGTGCGCGGACAAGTAAGTTCTCAAACGCTTTCTCTACCATTTCTGGTGTGACGTCTCGGCAAGCACTGATTATTCGTCTAATGAGTTCCTCCCTAGTTTCAATGGGCGTGGCGTATACCTTTGCTTTAACGAATCCCCAGAGAAAATGATCCAGCGGTGTTAGGTCAGGTGACCTTGCTGGCCAATGCACTGGACCATTTCTCCCTATCCACTTTTCAGGAAACTCGTTGTTGAGGTGCTCAGTTACTTGCCGGGAAAAATGCGGAGGGGCGCCATCTTGCTGAAACCACAACTGACGTCTTTCAGCCAATGGAAGGTCGTCGATTGCGTCACTCAGTTCGTTCTGTAGAAAATGTAAATACCTTTGGCCGTTGAGGTTCGTCGGCAGGAAAAAGGGCCCAATCAAACGGTTTCCAACAAGTCCAACCCAAACATTGACCCGTTCAAATTGAACCTGGTGATGATATTCAAAACCCCAATGTGGCTGTTTAGATGATTAAAGGGCCCATCTCTAGAAAATGACGCTTCGTCGGAGAACAAAACATGGCGCAAAAATTGTCTATCTTCTCGGACAGCATTTAGTAACCAGTTGCTAAATTCATAACGTCTTTGATGGTCTCCGTCAATTAGTCCTTGGTGGAGCGTAGCTCTGTATGGGTGATAGCGATTCTTACGAAGAATTTTCCACACACGATTTGCAGAACAACCCAAATCAGCAGCGGCGTTAGCGCAACTGTGACGAGGATATGCCACAAAGTACGCGAGTACATTGTTCTCGAAGTCTAAATCCGGTTGACCCAATCCGCGAAACCTAGGTTGCAAGTTACCAAATTGATTGAAATCGTGAATTGCTCGTCTTACTGTATTTACAGATGGTGCTCCATTTGGATGTCTTTCTGCGAAGATTTCAGTCACTCTTCTAAGGTTTTGCGCTGCTTCTCCATAGTAAATGGCAACTATCTCGGTACGCTCAGCTACTGAATAACGAGGCATTGTTCGAAATATTATCAAACACTGATAATAATCTCCCAAAGTTTTCCTTTAAATACCCAATGCATGTTTAGGATTGACCTATAGCCTCGTGTTTTTTAAATCCGGTCGTTTTTTTAACCAAAGTTTCAACTGAATTAGGTAATTCGGTTTCAATTATCGTTTCAAACAATCGTAATTTGGCTTCACCAACTTGTAAATTTTTCAAGCTCGAATTTTCACTGATAAATAAATTGTTTTTCGTCGAGTGAACAATTTTTAAGGGTTTTCGATGACGGCCTACAACTTTATAATAGAAATTTTTTATCTCGCACCTAGTGGTCGAAAAATAATTTTTCAAAATTGGTGAAAAACATTACCGAAAACGCTCAAATTTCTCAAACTGATGTCCCCCGGTATAGAGAATTGACCTTCCAAATTTGAAATCGGTACTATAAATAGTTTTTGAAAAAAAACACTTTTCCGAGCAAAAAAAAAGACCCTGTATAAAGAAAATATAAAAAAATTTACTCTACGTTCGATACGTTAAAATACATTTCCGATACACAAATATAGATAAAGAAATACTATAAAATGTAAAAAGGTAGAAAAATACTACACATTAACCATTATGAATTTAAGCTTACAACATCCTTCACGTATAGAGCATAACATATATGTTCAGAGTTAACTTGTTTCCTCGTTATCTTTATCGCATGTGTTTTAAATAGCGTATGGAATAAGTTAAGAATGTACTGAAATGGTGTATGTTTAAACCTCGTAGAATAAAGAGTAAAACATATGTTCAGAGTCGGCTTGATTACTAAAGCGAATAACACAGAGACGTTTCCGGTGTAGTCACGTAGGAAGAAAAATACTACAACACTCTCTATACTCTACATTCAACACGTTAAAATATACTTCCGAAATGCCAATATAGGTAGTAAAATACTACAAAATCTCTATACTTTACCTTCAATACGTTAAATTACATTCCAATATGTAAATATAGGAGGAAAAATACTACAAAAGCCTCTTTTCTTGGCGTTCAATATGTTAAAATAGATTTCTGAAATGCAAATGTAGGTAGTAAATACTACAAAATCTCTATACTCTACCTTCAATACGTTAAATTACATTCCAATATGTAAATATAGGTAGTAAATACTACAAAAGCCTCTTTTCTTGGCGTTCAATATGTTAAAATAGATTTCTGAAATGCAAATATAGGTAGTAAATACTACAAAAGCCTCTTTTCTTGGCGTTCAATATGTTAAAATAGATTTCTGAAAGGCAAATATAGGTAGTAATTACTACAAAAGCCTCTTACTCTACGTTCAATACGTTAAATTAATGATATGCCTCCGATCGAATCGTTCATTTTTTCCTATTTAAATATACGCATTTAAATTAGAATTGCTTCTAGTGTTCGGCAGTCGATTAATTTTTATCCATAAATTTTCCGATTTATTTAAAAAACGTTGGTAAAAAGAATATCATTTTAACTTATTTAATTGTGTTTTTACTCAACCAAACATTTATTTGAATAAAAGTGGTATTTATTTAAATAACCAATTATAGTTAAATAAAAATTGTTAAATGTTTAAATAATCGAAAGTGAACAAGCCTATTTTTTAAATAAAACAAACAGACTTTAGAGTTGATAAGATTTGTAAATATCATTTGAAACTAATAATTTTTACGCTTTAGTTAAGTCAAGCAATTACATTTTTAAAAATGAAAGAAGTTAAACTATATAAAAATTTGTAAATATTGTAAATATTTTTAGGTAATAAAGAAATTAAGAAATGTTTTAATTAAAATATCTTTCATTTTCTACTACATTTTTAAAAATGAAAGAAGTTTAACAATATAATTATTCTAATATAATTTCAAAATCAGGTATTATTTAAAGTACAAATGCATAATTTAGTGAAGCAATTCTTATTTAAATACTTTTATTTAATTAATTTGTGTATCTGAAATGTATTTATTGAAAAATAAGAGGGTTTTACTATTTATCACGGTTTTATATATATATATATATATATATATATATATATATATATATATATATATATATATATATATATATATATATATATATATATATATATATATATATATATATATATATATATATATATATATATTGGAATTGTTACAAAAGGTTCTTTTAAACGTAACTTAGTACATTAATTTATTTTGGAAGTTCAAAACGTATTAAGAGCCCTTCAGAATACTATAAAAGGATTTCATTTACAAACTAAATTAATATTTTCTTCAAACTTTCAATTCGTTATAATTTGAATTTAAATGAAAACATCATGGATTATAGGTACGTAATCTACTATTAGACCGAACGGATTAAAAAATACTTAAAGTAAGTGGTTTTACTGATAAACTAAAGGAATTTAACTTTAAAGGGTATCTTAGATGTTTTCATTTAAATTCGAATTATAACGAATTGAAAGTTTGAAGAAAATATTAATTTAGTTTGAAAATGAAATCCTTTTATAGTACTCTGAAGGGCTCTTAATACGTTTTGAACTTCCAAAATAAATTAATGTACTAAGTTACGTTTAAAAGAACCTTTTGTAACAATTCCAATATATATATATATATATATATATATATATATATATATATAAAACCGTGATAAATAGTAAAACCCACTTATTTTTCAATAAATACATTTCAGATACACAAATTAATTAAATAAAAGTATTTAAATAAGAATTGCTTCACTAAATTATGCATTTGTACTTTAAATAATACCTGATTTTGAAATTATATTAGAATAATTATATTGTTAAACTTCTTTCATTTTTAAAAATGTAGTAGAAAATGAAAGATATTTTAATTAAAACATTTCTTAATTTCTTTATTACCTAAAAATATTTACAATATTTACAAATTTTTATATTGTTTAACTTCTTTCATTTTTAAAAATGTAATTGCTTGACTTAAATAAAGCGTGATATTTACAAATCTTATCAACTCTAAAGTCTGTTTGTTTTATTTAAAAAATAGGCTTGTTCACTTTCGATTATTTAAACATTTAACAATTTTTATTTAACTATTGGTTATTTAAATAATTACCACTTTTATTCAAATAAATGCTTGGTTGGGTAAAAAACACAATTAAATAAGTTAAAATGATATTCTTTTTTACCAACGTTTTTTAAATAAATCGGAAAATTTGTGGATAAAAATTAATCGACTGTCGAACACTAGAAGCAATTCTAATTTAAATGCGTATATTTAAATAGGAAAAAATGAACGATTCGATCGGAGGCATATCATTAATTTAACGTATTGAACGTAGAGTAAGAGACTTTTGTAGTAATTACTACCTATATTTGCATTTCAGAAATCTATTTTAACATATTGAACGCCAAGAAAAGAGGCTTTTGTAGTATTTACTACCTATATTTGTATTTCAGAAATCTATTTTAACATATTGAACGCCAAGAAAAGAGGCTTTTGTAGTATTTTTCCTCCTATATTTACATATCGGAATGTAATTTAACGTATTGAAGGTAAAGTATAGAGATTTTGTAGTATTTTACTACCTATATTGGCATTTCGGAAGTATATTTTAACGTGTTGAATGTAGAGTATAGAGAGTGTTGTAGTATTTTTCTTCCTACGTGACTACACCGGAAACGTCTCTGTGTTATTCGCTTTAGTAATCAAGCCGACTCTGAACATATGTTTTACTCTTTATTCTACGAGGTTTAAACATACACCATTTCAGTACATTCTTAACTTATTCCATACGCTATTTAAAACACATGCGATAAAGATAACGAGGAAACAAGTTAACTCTGAACATTTATGTTATGCTCTATACGTGAAGGATGTTGTAAGCTTAAATTCATAATGGTTAATGTGTAGTATTTTTCTACCTTTTTACATTTTATAGTATTTCTTTATCTATATTTGTGTATCGGAAATGTATTTTAACGTATCGAACGTAGAGTAAATTTTTTTTATATTTTCTTTATATATTTGCGTATCAGAGTTGTGTGTTGTCGTATTAAAAGAAGAAAAAGGAACTTTTCATAGTGTTATTCTACCTATTTACATATCGGAAATGTATTTATATTTTACCGTATTTAAAATATAGGTAATTGTTTTTATTGGCTTGACTTAAATAAAGCGTGAAAGTTATTAGTTTCAAAATGATATTTACAAATCTTATCCACACAAATTTAATTTAATTTTAATTTTAGTGTTTTATAGTATCTTTCTGACTATATTTGTGTATAAGAATTATATTTTACCGTATTTAAATAGTAATAAAAGCGAATTGAAAGTTTGAAGAAAATATGAATTAAGTTCGTAAATAAAATCCTTTCATAGTACTTTGAAGGACTCTTAATACGTTTTCAACTTGAATAAAATTAAAAACAATAATCTAAGATACCCTTTAAAGTTAAATTCCTTTAGAGTTTATCAGTAAAACCACGTTAAGTATTTTTTCAATCCTTATACCTATATTTACATATTGGAATTGTTACAAAAGGTTCTTTTAAACGTAACTTAGTACACTAATTAAGTATTTTTAATTTACCGTAATTAAAATATAGGTAAGTGGTTTTTATCTTATTTTATACCTACGGAAGCGATAAATAAATTAAAGCAATAAATTTTTGGAGTTTGGAGATGGGTGGAAAAAAAAAATAAGGCTCTTCGTTTTTCCAACTGCTTTTCTGATGTACCCAAAAATGGACCAAAATAGAACAAAAGTACCCTTAAAACGACCAAAGTCACCATTTTCGGCCCTATGTACCCCATTTCGGACCAAAAGTACCCCAAACTGGACCTATTAGCTTTATTGTAATGTTAAACTCCCATAGAGATTCCCCTAAAAGAAAAAACTTGCGGTCCAATTTTGGGTACATGAATTATTTCGGAGAGGGAATCCATGTTTTAAATTCAAATTAACCGCGCGCCCGGGCAATCCGCGCCTCCCAGGTAATCCACGCCTCCCAGGTAATCCACGAACGCGCGCGCTATCTTCCTGCCTAGGTTATCAAGTATCATACAACTTACATAATTTCCACTTATTTCGTACGATAAAACGCGATCGAGATATTCGTTTTAAGAAATACTCGTGAGATTGGTTCAAGTGTCAAGCATACTACAATGATATTAAAATGAAGTTTAAAAATATTTCCATTCTACTTTAACAACGAATATTCCATGACGTCAAAACACTCTTAAATTCAAATTAACCGCGTCCCCCGGGGTAATCTGCGCACGCGTCGCCTAGGTTATCAATTTTTACATCATTTCAACTTATTCCGTACGATAAAACTTGATAAGATATACGTTCAAGTATCTTTCGAGATAAGCGTAGATAAATGAACAAGTTGGCCTGGACACAATATGTTGATATACGGGAAAACATATCGTCGCGAGAAATACCCTAAATACATTGACTTTTCGATGATTTTACCCCCATTTCATCCCTTAAATCCCGGATTTCGATCCCGAACCCAAACCCGAACCCGGGTTCGATGCCACACCCTCACTTTCCTTCTACTGATATTTCCGCGCTGAACCAAAACACTGGTAATAGGCTAATAGTCTAATAGAGTAGTACCACTCTGTAGCTTTGGCCATGGCCGCCATTTTGGTCGCAAATTTTTTATCTATAGACTCTTAAACGCGCCTTCCCAATCGACAGCCATTACCTTACAGTCTACGGGGAGGGTGATAAAAAAACGGTTTTGGGGGGATGAAATTTCTTCGGTAGAGGGCTTGCTCGTTGGTTGTCTGTACGATAATGGCGGCGCCCAGTAACCGTTTCTAAAAAGAGTGTATAGGAAAGACCATGGGTGACGTACTAGGACGTCACAGTGCCCTTACTCTATAAAGATTTAGATATAAGGTTGTTTAGATAATGAATAAAAGTAATAATAACTAGTTGTAAGAATATTTTTAAATTTCTAAAATAATAAATATCTAAAAATTTTCCACTCGTGTTTTTTTAAAATTCAAAACTTTGAATGGGGGTTTTTAAGTGAGTTTTTTTAAGTGGGTAATACCCAAAAAAAAACATGGGTTTTTTTGGGCTTGTTTTTTTTTAATTCGAACCCTGCTAAATAGTCGCCATTTTATTTTAATGTTTTTTTTTGTCTTGTGGCACAGAAAATTAACGGTATTCACGGGTATTCAACGGTATTCAATGCTAATCAACGGTACACAATAGTAATAAACGGTATTCACCGGTATTCAAAAATAATCAGGGAAGCAAAGGTATTCACTGGTATTCAACGGTATTCAATGCTAATCAACGGTACACAATAGTAATAAATGATATTCACCGGTATTCATGAGAAATCACAGGTGTTCACCGGTATTCAAAAAAAATCAGGGAAGCAAAGGTATTCACTGGTATTAAAAAAAATCAGGGAATCAAAGGTAATCAGTGGTATTCACCGCTATTCAAGAGAAATCACAAGAAATGAAAGTAATCATTGGAATTCACTGGTATTCAAGTCGAAATAATCGTAATCACCGAAACTACAGTAATCATTTTGGAATCAGTAGAAATCAAAGAGAATAAATTAAAATGTTTAGTAATCAATAATCAGGTGTACAAAATATAAACCAGTGAGTAAGCCCATGGTTTTACTACCAAGTAATGATTTACGTGGTTTTAGATCTAAGTAATGATTTACATGGTTTTAGCTCTAACAGATTGTGTTTTAAATAGCGCTTAATAGTTTTTAAAAAACCCGAAAAATGTTAAAAAGTTCATCAAACAAGGCGGCCAGTTCCGTAATATTAGTTCCACATCGATGTGCTAAACTCAAGTCCAACTTTCCGCACTATATACAGGGTGTCTCAATTTGCTCGATTAGGCCATTTTTCTCAAAATGTATTTATGCTAGGGTTCTGAAAATTTCAGGGTTTATTTGTTAGGTGTGGAAGGCTTTGGTTACTAAATTTCAGATAAATCGAACGATTTTGTGCCGTTTTGGAATTTTTTTTTTCACCGGTAGGTGTCACGCAAAGTGTTTCAATAGAAAAGTTGTAGGGCATAGTCGAAAGTAGAAAAATAATTTTGGTTCGGTTGAAAAAGACCTATTTTTCACTGAGTTTGGAGGTCGGGGTGAAAACAAGTTGTACTAGCAGGCAATAGCCTTTAACGTAAACAATTGTACATAATCATAACACACATGTACATTTATTTTAGGGAACTTATGCTTCAGCTATGTAGTTAATAATCAGATCTGCAAAAAGTTATTGTTAAAGAAAATTATTACGTTCAACACCTAATTAGACAAAGTAGACAAAGACCGCGTCTTCCATTTCGACGTTGTTACGAGTAAGATCATCAAACAAAGATTTGTAGACCAAAAATTACGTTTATTTTTCTTTTTTGTTTTTTTAACGTGAAATATCAATTGTCCGAGTAGTATTTAAAGTGCTTACATTTCAAAGTTAAAACATTATCTCAGCTTGATCGATTGTTGTCCAGTATGCCTCTTTACACTCGAGATCAGCGCGCTCATATGCTAGAATTATTTTACGGAGAAGGTCGTCGTAATGCTACTCTAGTAAGTCAGTTATTTAGACGAAGATTTCCCAATTGCAGACCAAGTCATACGACGGTTCTTAGAGTGGTCCGCGACTTCGACAACTGGGGTAATATCAATCCGAGGTTTCGTAGTCGTGGTCTCCAGGACATCGACATGGAAAACACCATACTTGCCTACTTCGTCGCCTATCCTCGAACGAATGTCAGGACTGCCAGCTTTGACTTAGGGTTGGATCGAAACTACGTTTGGGAACAGTGTGTCAGAATTTGTAGCCCAGTGTAACAAAGACCATACCACCGGAGGCCTATCATCATAGTGCCCTACGCCAACGTACCCCTAGCCCGGACAGGTGACAAATCCAGCATGGGTAGCAGAACCCTACTACTGATGGTCGCACCTTTGACGCAAGACACTCAACCCAGCAGAAGGTGCAGCAATGGGTGGACCAATCCCCACTTCGCACACAGCAGTGGGATTAAGAGTTGATGCTGTAGCAACTCCAGCCGACACCCTACCTACGGAGTTAAGGAGTCAAACCCAAGTAACCCGACACAGCTGGCACCGGAGATCCCGGTGTGACCCCAAAAGGCCGGGAAACAGGACCGCCGTGCCCGCATATGGAGGCCCGCCGCCCCACAGCAGGTTACCCAATCCGCCGAGGCTGCCAGTTTGCACGGACCCTCTCCGTTAGCCTGAGCCGAAGCTCAGTATCCAACCCAAACCTGACCGAAGTCGGAGGTGGAGATAGGACCATTTGATCAGAGCTAACATCTCCCAGTGCGCCACCGCCCTTATGGGTTACAAGAGCCGGACCCCGACTCCCCGGTAAAGCCACCAGTTATTGCACACTCTAACCCGTTTTGGGCCACGTTTGGAGAACAATCAGAAGACACCATTTTCATCCTTATCGAGCGACACTTCACCAAGGACTGCATGACGGTGATAGACAGCGCCGACTCGACTTCTGCAATTGGTTTTGCCTCATGGCTGACGCATACCAGGATTTTCACGATCAACTACTGATGTCCGACGAATGTTCATTCGGAAGAGATGGGCCTTTCAACCGTCAAAACCAACATATGTGGGACTACGAGAATCCACACTGGGGATTTCCTCACCGCCACCAAGTGCAGTTTCGCTTAAATGTGTGGGCTGATCTGTTAGGTGACAGAATTATTGGCCCGTTCTTCCTGACAAATCGTCTGAACGGTGAAAACTACTTGGAGTTCCTCTGGCCGAGTATAGACGCATGTGGTTCCAGCAAGATGGGGCGCCACCTCACCAATATCGTGACGTGGTTGCATATCTAAACGACGAGTTTCCTGGAAGATGGATCGGAAGAACTGGTCCTGTTCGTTGGCCTGCAAGATCCCCTGATCTAACACCACTCGACTTTTTTCTTTGGGGATTCGTAAAGGACTACGTATACTAAACACCTGTGACAAGCGTTGAAGATTTACGACAAAGAATCATCGAAGCATGTCGCTGGGTGACTCCAGAAATGGTTCGGGGAGCATTTCGCAATATGCAACATCGTGCATATTTCTGCATTGCATCAGAAAGTGGCATTTTTGAAAACATTTTGTTGGAGTCATTAAAAAACATTTGTCACTTGGGCTAATTATTATTTGTTTATTTTTCGAAATATTATAACTGAAATGCATGTTACCTACAATTCGTTAAAGTCTATTGCCTGCCAGTACAACTTGTTTTTTCCCCCGACCTCCAAACTCAGTGAAAAATAGGTCTTTTTCAACCGAACCAAAATTATTTTTCCACTTTCGACTATGCCCTACAACTTTTCTATTGAAACATTTTGCGTGACACCTACCGGTGAAAAAAATAAATTTTCCAAAACGGCACAAAATCGTTCGATTTTTCTGAAATTTAGTAAACAAAGCCTTCCATACCTAACAAATAAACCCTGAAAATGTCAGAACCCTAGCATAAATACATTTTGAGAAAAATGGCCTGATCGAGCAAATTGAGACACCCTGTTTAACTAGCTGGGAAGCACGGTCTTCGGCCGGGCCCCAGCTCAATGCATTGATCGTAAAATTCGTAAAACCTCGTACACCTATTAAAACCCATTGCATCCCTATAAAAATGAACGTAGTCCAGTGGGCTTACCTTTGACTGTACTAAATTTTACCCCCTTCTCGACCCCCTCTTAACATTCATACTAAGATCACGCCCATGCGAATTTCTGGCTACGCCACTGCCGTAGTCTGTACCCCACAATAAGAAACCCAGTAGGCAATTTAACATAAACCTTCCGAGTACTCCTATAGGAAACTGTGTAGAATGTTTTAGACCTAGTAAACAACTATTTCGGAAACCCAGCTAACCCCTAGCTTCGCCTTGTACCTCTATAAACATCGGTGTACTCATATAAATAGCACCATGAACATTTTGAAATCAAGTGCAAATGTTTTCGGGGCCCGAAATATATTTTTTTAAAAGCGGATCCTTTCAGTTTGCCATCCCTCTAAATACCTCAAAACGTTTTTAAAAATAACGGATCCAGAAATGGATTCCACCCAGTTTCAAACATCGAAAACCAAGCTGATCCCTTGCAAGCGGCGTAATTTAAGAGCGAAGGGCGCCGGAAATACGTAAATACGTGCATTTACCTAATTTATCTCTAAAACGTCCGAAAGAGACGTAAACACCGGGTTGGCCATTTCTTCAAACGTCAAAAAAACAACTTAAGACGTGTTTCAAGTCATATTAACTGGGTATAGCGCGGTTGGCTTTTTCCTAAAACGTCCGAAAGAGACGTAAACACCGTGTTGGCCATTTCTTCAAACGTCAAAAAAACAACTTAACAAGTTTTTGAAGTTATTAACTGGGTATAGCACGGTTGTCTTTTTCCTAAAACGTCCGAAAGAGACGTAAACACCGGGTTGGCCATTTCTTCAAACGTCAAAAAAACAACTTAAGACGTGTTTCAAGTAATATTAACTCGGTATAGCGCGGTTGGCTTTTTCCTAAAACGTCCGAAAGAGACGTAAACACGGGGTTGGCCATTTCTTCAAACGTCCAAAACCAACTTAAGACGTGTTTCAAGAAATATTAACCGGGTATAGCGCGGTTGGCTTTTTCCTAAAACGTCGGAAAGAGACGTTAACACCGGGTTGGCCATTTCTTGAGACGTCCAAAAAGGATTAAAAACGTATTTGACCGGCGCGAAATATAATTAGTAATAAAACATTACCTTATTTCCGCGATATTAACTCGGTATGGCGCGGATGGCTTTTTCCGAAAGCGTTCGAAAGGGACGTAAACACCGGGTTGGCCATTTCTTGAAATGTCAAAACACGGTTGGCTAAAACAATATTCATCAATAACATTTCTAATATAAAATTAAATGTGAATCAACAATATTTATAATATTAATAATAATTTAAATATATAATTTTACTAAAACATTGTGCTAAATAAGTTTTCATGGTGAAGTTATTGCAATTTATCACTATTTAATATAGGATAGATTTGTCCAACACTTTAAACTTATTTATTTCCCCCGTCGCGAGTTCTACCGTATGCCAGATATATCTCTGTTGTAAACAATTTCGGCGAATGGACGTCGTTGGCTTTTTCCTAATACTTCGGAAAGACTCGTTAACACCGCGTTGGCCATATCTTCAATTGTCGAAAAAGGACTAGAAACGTATTCGACTCGCATAAAATATAATTAGTAATAAATTAATTACCTTATTTTTGCGATATTAACTCAGTATTGCGCGGTTGGCTTTTTCCTAAAACGTCCGAAAGGGACGTAAACATCGGGTGGGCCATTTCTCTACTAAAAGGCCAACTGAAAGGTCTTTCCCCCAAAAGGTACAAAAATGTTTTTCAAACGATAAAAACTTATTGAAATATGGATAATTTAAAAGAAATTATAATATAATTTCATTTATAATGAAAAACATTTAATTGTCGCGTAAAAATCATGTATAAACAAAGTTTCCAAAGTTGGCCAAGTTCCCACATACCTTAGCTATTTAGTGGGCCAAGTTGGCTAGTTGGCCTTTTAGTAGCTCTCCAATTTGGGTTTTGATTTGATTGTACGTTACGAACTTTAAAAATATTAAGTAACAGAAACTGACACCTAATAGATTAGTACCTATAATTATCTGCTGAAATCTTGATAAAATTATTTATAAAAGTAAGAGACTCCTTCTGTTAAAGTCTGTTAAACAACTAGAAATCTCCATAATGGCCTTTCGATATAGACTAAATACTAAAATGACGATTTGGACTAATTTCACAACAAACAAGTTGCTTTTCTTCCTAACGTTGTTTCTGTTCTACCGATAATTTAATATTATATACTGATTAAATTGCCAACGAGATCGAATAAAGATAAGTCCGTTCTTCGACAGTGTTTTTATTAAAGCCGTTTAAATAAAGTGAAATAGTTTGATAACTTGGCTACAACTGAACACACGACGACGACGACCATTAGCAGTTAGACCTCAGTGCTAGGGGAAATTAATCTTAGTATAGTCAAATCAATATTTGTACCAGATTACGTCCCATATTATTGATTCTGCTACAGCTTAAACTTTCAACTTGGCGCACGTGGAAGGGAACTAATATAGTAAAGCGAGGTACACGAGAGGTAATAATATATTTTGTACAGTTGGACTGATTTAAATATAATATAAATAGGACATATTTTATTGATTGTGTTTACTTTGATAATTTTCTAGGGGCACAATAATATTTTTAAGGGGGCAGTGAGACTTTAAAAATTTTAAGTAACAGAAACTGACACCTAATAGATTAGTACCTATAATTATCTGCTGAAATCTTGATAAAGTTATTTATAAAAGTAAGAGACTCCTTCTGTTAAAGTCTGTTAAACAACTAGAAATCTCCATAATGGCCTTTCTATATAGACTACATTCTAAAATGACGATTTGGACTAATTTCTCAACAAACAAGTTGCTTTTCTTCCTTACTTCTTACGTCGTTGGTTCTATTCTACCGATAATTTAATATTATATACTGATTAAATTGCCAACGAGATCGAATAAAGATAAGTCCGTTCTTCGACAGTGTTTTTTTAAAGCCGTTGTAAACTGAGAACAGACTACGCGGAGGGAATAAAGTGAAATACGCCACCATTAATAGTTGGATAACTTGGATACAACTGAATACACGACGACGACGACCTTTAGCAGTTAGACCTCAGTGCTAAGGGAAATTAATCTTAGTATAGTCAAATCAATATTTGTACCAGATTACGTCCCATATTATTGATTCTGCTACAGCTTAAACTTTCAACTTGGCGCACGTGGAAGGGAACTACTATAGTAAAGCGAGGTACACGAGAGGTAATAATATATTTTGTACAGTTGGACTGAATTAAATATAATATAAATAGGACATATTTTATTGATTGTGTTTACTTTGAAAATTTTCTAGGGGCACAATAATATTTTTAAGTGGGCACCGAGACTTTTTGAGGGGGCACCACGGGGCACTCTCAGTTTTTTTTGAGGGGGCACAATTTATCTTTGAGGGGGACACGCCCCCTCAGGCCCCCTCGCTGGCTACGGGCCTGAGTGCGATGGAACAGTTAATTTCATAAGGGCCACTGATATGTATGTAAAGAAAAATCGAATGATATTAGCAACAGTTGTTTACTTGTATATTCCTTTCTAGGGCATTTGATATTCTCAATTCTAGAAAAAAGGCTTTAATTCACCTATTAATGACAACAATAAGGAAACAAAACGTGTAAGTTTACTGTAAGCTAAAGCCCTAATGTAAAACTTAACTGACAATGATGGTAATTTGATTTGTGAATCAAATAGAAAAACAGATAATCTAGGTTTTGCAGTCGCTATTACTAGTGTTTTTTATATGACTGATACATACATAAAGCCGGATGGACCACTTAAGTAAGATATTTTAATTTTGTTAAAAAAATAGGAATCATTATTCTTTAAACTTTTAACAACAGGTACCTGGAAACGTATAAGCTTTCACAGGATCACCTGGATCTCTTTTAATTGTACGTTACGTTTAAAAGGTGGCGATGGTACAATAATCCAACTGTTCAACAGTTTAAATCTGCTTATAAGAGTACATTCACGGCAAAGCTCGAAGCTTCAGGATCTGCTAATGTGCTTGCTTGTGATAAAACAGCAGTTCCAAACCTTAGCGAGATGTCTAATTATTTTGCCAATGTTATAAATTCTGACATACCAACATTTTCTACGAAGATTTGGATGATTAGTTAGAGCTTGACTTTTATTTCGATGGATTTATTCGCGTTAGAGATATAATCATCCACAATGTAGGGGGATTTTTTGTGAGAAAGCTATGCAAACTCCTTAAGTGCGATCAATGCAAGGCTGTTCTAAAAGAAAATCCAAGCGATAGGAATAATAGTTTTCACGATTTTAGTTTGACTCCAAGAGGTTTAATTATTCTTCGTGATCATGGAGGTTTAATTTACCCATCAAAAAGTGTAATAAAAATTTTCCAGATCACAGAAAAATGTATCAGAAGCCAACATCTGGAAAAGCAAGGCACTTCATCTTGAAAGATTACTCTAAAAATAGAATCTTTGGTTAGAAGATGTATTGCACGTGAATATTTATTTTCAAACTTGATCAGGAACCTGGGTGGAATCATCATCTTAACATCTTGGTTTCAAGAATTATTCAAGTCTATGCAGATATACGAATGAGGAAAATATCCAAAAACAAAAATGAAAAGATGAAAAGAGAAATAAAGAAACTCACCAAACTGATTTTGTTCCAAGGCCAATAATGACTTCAAAATGTCAGTATTTTTTATTTATATCGTAAAAATATATAATTATAATATATTTATATTTGTTTTTCCATGTTTAAAATTTAACCAAATATAATATTCCAAGTTTTTCAAACGTTTTCAGGTTTATAAGCAGACCCTTCTGCTAAATATATTAAGGTTTATTTTCCAATAACAAGATAGATGGCGCCAACACGATTTGATTAAGTTCATTTACTAGGCCCAAAGCTCCAACTCAACGAATACTGTCCCGCAAAACGGTAGATCGTGTAAGGTGGATTTGGATCTCTATTTATTCTACCTCATTAGATTCACAACAATAGTTCACTAAGGGACGCTCAGAAATTCCAATATCTCAAAAGGTGTCCTTGAAAAACGAAGCTGCTCAACTGATCAAAGCTATAACCCGAAGCATGGGACATTTTGACACAACGATACAACAACCCTAATGAAATAATAGACGCGCACATCAAGCGACTTTTCTCTCAACCAAGCGTTACGCAGGAGTCAGCTACAGCATTACGACGTCTTATGGATACCACAGCTGAGTATATTCGAAGTTTTTCAAAGAGCCAGTTCAATATTGGAATTCAATATTACTGCATATCGTCAAAGAAAAGTTGGATCGTGCATCTCCTTGTGAATGGGAACTCTCATTGCCTGGCAACATTAAGCCCATCTTTGAAGATATAACCGCATTTCTTGATCAACGTGCCAGAGCGTTGGCTGCAGCTCAACTGTGAACGACCTCTACTAGACTAGGCATTTGTAAAATCCAAACAGATGACAGTTACTCATCATGGAACTACACGTGAACAATGCGCTATATGCCCCGAAGCTCATTCGATCTATAAATGTTCTACCTTGTGTGGTGGTAGAAGGAAGGAGGGCGTGATGGTGGAAGGAAGGCGGCCGTGGTGGCGGAAGAATTTTTTATTTCTAGATTTAAAGGACCAGTAATTAAAGTGTTATAAAATTAATGATCAACCCTTATTTTATAAAGCAACGCATCTAATCCAGGCCAATGTAGTACCCCATAAATTATTCTAATTGGCTTTAAAAATTAAAAGTCCGTTGAATGTATTCAGATATAACATTTAAACGTAAATAGCTTACTTTTATATAAATAACACCCATGTTATATTAGAATGTGCAAAATAAATTTATTTCCAAGTAATTAACTTTATATTGTAGGCAATTCAATTCGTTACATAATTGCTTTAACATTGTTGTGGTATTAGGCCTAATTACTATTTAATTAATAAATAAATTGTAAATCTTCATTAACGATGAACTATTAACTGTTAATTTAACGAAAGCTCTCCTTTTATTGTTTCCCCGTTTGATCCAAAAGCCCTTCTTTTCCGGGTTATTTTTTTTTATTATAGTCACTTCAGGTCCGGGTTTTCTTATTTCCGCGTTTTGCTGACGATCGTTGACAATTATCGCCATCTGATGAGCGTCGGTGGCGGAAGAGATAAAGTTTGGCATACTCCTGTAATCCCAAGCAAAAATTTGTGGATGTCCGTGTGAGGACGACCGCCAATACCCCAACGGATGGTCGGAATACTCCCGCCACGGGTGTTCCCACCCCTGTCCCCACGTAGCCGGTCTCCGTTGTGGAAAGAGAGGATGGCACGCTGACAGAGGGACTCACTGAAACATATGAAACTTTTCTTAATTCTCTTTTTAAAGACGACTCGCAGGAAGATGACCTTCAAGTACACAAGGAAATCCGAGAGTCAGTCGAAGCTCTTTACGTCGAGATAGACGTTGTGGATTTTAAAGAAGAAGAAGTACTTAATGTCATTGATTCCTTTAAAAGGGGCAAAGCCCCGGGTTTCGATGGCATTTCTATCGATTTTTTTAAGATTATGTTTTTAGTCTGTCCCTTGGTTTTCGTGCGCTTCTACAATGCATATTTGACTCTTGGGCAATTCCCAAAAATTTGGAAAGTGGCGAAGATTGCATTGATTTATAAGGAACGGAGAGATATGCGGAATGCTAAATCATACCGTCCGATCTTTCTACGGTCAGTAGAGGGTAAAGTTCTTGACAAACTCTTGTCAAGAAGACTGTTTTACTCTCTGCATAAGAGGGGTTTAATGAACTCAGCCCAGTATGGGTTCAAACACGGCCGCTCTACGACGCGTGCTCTATATTACATCGTCGAGAACGTTAAGCATAATAAAGAGCTAGAGTAATCTGCACACTAGTCTAATCTCCCTTGATATAGAGGGAGCCTTTGACAATGTCTGGGTTCCGGGGTTTTTGTCAAGACTCCTTATATTATTTGTACAGGGGATTTCTGAGTAATAGAGTAGCATCCATTGATGTAGGTGGTAGTGTTTTTAGTAAGTCACTCACCAAGGGGTGTCCACAGGGATCTTGTAGCGGACCTCTACTTTTTAATTTAGTTATGGATGGCTGCGAGTGCTATTCAGGCCTTTGCAGATGACCTACAGGCGATGGTCTGGAGTTCTTCGAGGCGTGGTCTCGAGGTTCTCGGTAACGAAGTTCTGGATACTCTCAATAATTGGAGCAGAATTTACAAGTTGAAGTTTGGTGCTAGGAAGACCGTTGCAATCACCTTTGCTAAAACCAAGGTGATGAGTCGGCTTCCTATGTTATCTCTGAATAATGAGAGAATCCTTAACGTCAAAACCGTTACCAAACTTTGTGCTTCTTGCCTCACCTGGAGGAGGTTAAGAATAAGGTCACTCGTCTCGTTCAGTCCATTGCCGGCTTTGCAAGGGTCGAGTGGGGCCTGGATTATAGAGCGTTGAGAGTGGTGTATAAAGGTTGTATTGAGCGTATTGTCACTTACGGTGCTGGCGCATGGTGGCGTGAGACAGAAAATTCTTTAATGATTCGAAAGCTCAGGTCAATCCAACGAATAGCAGCTCTCAGAGCTTGCTGTGCCTATCGTTCTATCTCTACCGATGCGTTATTGGTAATTACCAACTTAACCCCGATAGAATACATTGCAAGTGAGGAAGCAACCATCTTTAGGTCTTTTTACCAACAGATGGGAGATAAACACTGTGAATACAATGTTGTAGGTAGAAATTTTCTTTACCCTGGCGACCCTTGGGCAAGGCATCCGGCCTCTCGTGTAGAGATTTCTCGTGGAGACGCTCTTCCCACTAATGCAGAGTTAGAGATTTTTCACGATGGTATCGTTTACTCAAATGGATTGGAACTCTTGTCTACTACATGATTTATAATCCTAGTATTTCTTATATTGAGCAATAAGTGGTTCGCTAGGGAACGGCCCCACGATGAAGGGGTAGCTATATTTAGTGATTGTTTATCTTCTCTACGAGCCATTGGAAATCCTTCCACCCTTAATGATATGTGTGCAAACATTAGGGATTTTATTTTAAATCATGGCGCTAAAGTCACCATTAACTGGGCTAAAGGTAACGAGAGAGCGGATGCGCTGACCAAGGGCGTATTAACGAATCAGGTTATCCATTCTATTAAACCCGATAAGGGCAGAATTAAAAATATTTTGAGGGGCATTACCAAGAGGTATTGGCAGAGTAGTTGGAGCGACAGCACTAAAGGCATTGTATCTAGGAATTTTATTCCTAGGGTGGGTGACAATGGGGTCAACCCTAACTAATTCTCATCGCAGATGCTCAGTGGTCACGGTACAATCCCTAGTTACCTGCATAGTTTAGGACATGTGCTCAGTCCTGCCTGTGTTTGTGGGTCAGATACAATACAGGCAATTCTGAGCACTTTTTAGTTATTTGTCCTAGAACACTCCATCTGGTCCCTAGGAACAACCTTGGAGATATGAATCTCATTGTACTCGAGAAAATCATGCGATTTGTAATCAGCAAATTCGGCTGACTGCTGATTTTTTATTGTTTTTATTTATACACAGCCGTTTTATTGTTTTAATTTTATTGCTTTTTTACCAGGCTTTTATAAGTTTTGCAGGCTTGCCCTGGTTGTGGTTTTGTCTTCTTAATCTAATAAAAAGAAAAATGCGGGATGCGTTATGAAAAATTATACGTGAAAAGATATAAAATTATTTGTATAATTAGTGGTACCCCAGTAGTGAATAGAAATACAATAATCTGATGTCCCCACGTAAACTCTCCCCGCCCCCGTTGGCGTGGACGTTAAACATATCTGACCCTGACCCTGATTAATCAGATGGACTTGCGGACTGTGTTGCCCCACACGTTATAATCGTGGGGTGGCGGAGTGGTTAGCACTTTCGCCTTGCAGCAAGAGGAGCCGGGTTCGATCCCAGCTTGTGGCACTGGGTGAAAACTCGGAACAACTCCTTCTGCGTTGAGTTTGCAAGTTCTCTCCCCACTGGTTAAAGGGGTTTTCCCCCGAGTTCTTCGGTTTCCCCTTCCATAAAAACTTGTCGAGGTTAACGGTAATAGTTAGTGTAGGGAGCTGTTGGCTCGATCGCGTGGCATACAGGGCTTGCCACCACCCTCCTACGCATTGTAACCCGGCCACCTTAATTAATGGCTTCAAAAGTCGCTTGATGACTTAGGCCTAGGGTGGTGCCTTGGGTATTAGCCTAGCTGATTATTATAATAAACGTCCTCGTTTTAGATCCGCATTTTCTGGATAAAAAACTAAAATAATAACCGTATTTAGCATTATCTTACGTATTTATACCGTACAACTTAGTTATATTTGAATGTAATAAAAGAGTGTTAAATAAATACGTTTTAAAGTTAATTAATATCAATTATCGGTAATTCGTTTAATGTTATTTCTAGATTTAAATGATTACCGCTTTCTGTCGTATTACAGCCAATAATTAATTAAAGACTTTAGAATCAATAAATAATTTAAGTCTCATAAATTTAATGATCAACCTTTACCTTGTGAAAGCAACGCATCTAAACCAGACCAATGTACTATCTCAGAAAGTATTCTAATTCGCTTTAAAAATACCCATATATAAAACGCTTATTTAAACGTAAATAGCTTACGTTTCAATAATTGACACCCATGTTGTATTTGAATTTCCAAAATAAATGCATTTTAAAGTAATTAACTTTATATTGTAGCAATTCAATTCGTTACATAATTGCTTTAACATTTTTGGTTTCATCACTTTGGTATCAGGCTTACTCTTAAATTTAACTCTAAATTTTCATTAACGATGAATTGTTAAAGGGCCACGCAAGTGACCATGCAGGGGGTAAATAATCTTATAGATAAAACGAACGACTGCGCATGCGCTATCTGCATAGCCTTTCCCTCTGTAAAAAAAGCAGAACCATATTTATTTTGTATAAATGTGCCTCACGCGGTTTTTATGCAAAATCCATGCATTCTTTAGTCGCGAAAATGACCGAGGAAAGTGAATTTTCCGAGGTTACCGACAAATTGGATACTTTATACAAAAGAAATGTAATAAAGCAAAGATAAATATTCTGTCGGGGTATAATGATAGGGAAATTGTTAAGGGAGACGAGATGTAGGACCAAGTGTATGAGGTCTTGGATTTTCTTAATCCAAGGTGAGGCTAGCGGCAGAGATTTACCGCGTCCAAGGACTAATGTTTCAACCTCCATAATTAAAAATATTCAATTGGCGAATAATTTTATTCCAAAACATTGTTAAATCGAAAATATCAACTTTCGGAAACTAACTCTGTACACGATCAAGCATCGAAAAGTCGCTCAAAATAACCATGCCGATGTTTTGAGCCGCTTGCCAATTTCCACGTTTCAAGAAGACCCGCCAGTTCCGCAAGAATTGGTTTTGTTGATTCAGTCATTGAACAATGGAACATCTCTGGTTACACCCGATCATATCAAAGAAGAAACCAGTAAGGGTCCATTACGCAAGCGAATATTTGATTACATCCAAAATGGCTTGCCTTTTAAATAACCGAAAGGTTTCGGTATGGTTTTCCGATTTATACTAATGGAGTTTTCTTCTGTGGGTGGGATTTTGTTGTGGGGCTCAATAGTCGTCGTACCACCAATTTTCAAGGATCAAATGATGAGGGTAATCCATAGCACACACCAGTGTATGACAAGGATGAAGGGTTTATGACGAAGCAAAATGTGGTGGCCCATGATCGATAAACATATCGAATTACTAGTGACAGTGTGCAGTAAAAACCGGCCCCAGCTAACGGGCACGAACCCTGACCGGAAGCTACCGCTCGTTGTGAAAGGATTCGTGTTGATAACGCGCGTCCTGTTAATGGTAAAATGGTGCTAGTCGTTGTTGACGCGTAGTCAACTTGGATAGAAGCCCTAGTCGTAAATGCAGTTACAGCAGCAACCACCATTACCAAATTAAGAGAACTATTCGAGCGATTTGAAATTGCCTGTGACCGAAGTTTCCGACAATGGAACACCTTTTACCGATTTCGACACCGTAGACTTCCTCAAACTGAATGGCATCAAATAAGTATTGCACTGCCTTAATATCCAGCTTCGAACGGGCTGGTCGAGAGAGCCGTTAGATTTATTTTACGTGAATTAGCCGCGTTTTGCTAAATTACCGACGAACGGATTGTCGTCCGCAGATTTAATGTTGGGTTATCCCATGCGAACACGATTTGGTTTGATTGCACCACGCCGTGAAGAGCCGCAGCCAAGAGAACCATTGACAAAATAGAAATTTCAAGTACGAGATACGGTTTACGCTTAGATCTTTGGTCATGGAAATAATTGGTTTCCGGGAAAGGTTGCAGCCACGTGCGGAAACGCAATTTTCAAAACAGAAACACCGAGAAGATTGATACGTAGACATCGAGACCAGTTGAGACCACGAAACTGCACACTCTAAGAAATTACCGTAAATTTCACAACCAAATTGCTGGCAGCTAGTTGCTGGTAATTTGACTGTAAAATAAAATGTCAAAATGATCGTTAACATTTATAGCCATATTACAGTAATAAATACGGTAGCAATGAGGTTTATTTTACTGTGCAAGGAGTGTCAAAATAAGAGTCGTTGAAACCTTCATTGAACGATGCCATTACTGTGTATTTTAAGGTCACATGCTTGTGGACTTTACGCTAACAGGCCTGTGCATTTTACGCTAACAGGCCTGTACATTTTACGGTGACTTAATTGCGCATTGTACGGCGACGCTACTGTATATTTTATGTTGACGTGAGTAGGAGAAGCTAACGTCTTCAGGGTTTTTCAATGTAGAGGTACACGTGGGGGTCGGCACCGGAAGTCCCCGCTTCCTTCCCCCTTCCGGCAGGTGGCGCGGGGGGGTCGGCATTTTCCTCCCCTCGGGGTCATTGACCTCCGCAGAGTGGCGCGCGCTGATTGGCTGGCGCGGGGAGCACGTGGTTACCTGCGCGCTGATTGGCTGGCGCGTAACTACGCGGCGCGGGAACCACGTGGTTACCACGCGCGTGTACTGCGCGCTAATTGGCTGGCGCGAAATTATTCAAAATGGCGCTGATTGGTTGGTATTTTGGTGCGAAAAGGGGTCAGTACTCCTTTAAAGGAATTCCCAGGCTCGCTATACTCGGGCATTGTTAAAGTGGTGACAGGTTTGATTGATTACGAGCAGGTGTTTATCGAGGAATGCGCCGTTGCTAGGTTACCCAGTACGCTGTTAGAGACTCGGGGAATGTGTGACCTTGTAGCTATATAATAAAAACATTTTTTGGCGGGAATTTAGACAAAGGGTTAACATAAGTTTGTAACTCTCTTTTAACGGTTATTATATGAACTCTTAGTAATTTGGAAAATTCACGTGATTTGGCCGCCATCTTTAATGTCGCATATTCAAACGGGTAGGGTGGCCATCTTTGTTATTTACCATATTTACGTCAATTTTTTAACGCTTTTTAAACAAGTTGTTCCTAACAGATTTTTATATCGTTACGTACCTAGATGGCTCGAACTTGATTATTATGACATATACATCATATATTACCGTCACTTAACCTTTAATAACGACGCGAGGGAAAGCTTTCTAATTTATATTGAATACATTGCCACTATACGAAATATTTACATAAATTAAACAAGGTCGGTTCGCGCTCATGAAATTTAAATAAACGTTAATAATGCGGTAAAAAGCTAAGCCTAACAAATACTTTGTCGTCAAAACTACTGTTACACTTTTTGTTATAATCTCCCGCGTATTGACTTAATAATAATGGTATTTTATAGCGTCATATGAAATAACGGGCGGAAATAACTTACTTACGTGTTTAAGGTGAATCCTACGAAGCAAGAATTACATTTGTATAATAACCAACAAAACATTTACTAATAAAAAAATTATAAACTGAAAATGTTTTTGAAATATATTACGTCATTTAAACAATGACCAATCAAATCCCTTACGTCAAATGGACAATGTAATAGTATTATGTCAATTTATAACGCTACCAAGTAAAAACGGTTTTAAATGTGCGGTAGATGGCCAAGTCAAACAGCGATTTATAGTCCTCCTGTATTCATCCATATTATAAATATAACTCTTAAAATATAACTTAACATTTTTAAATACAAAAGTAAATTAATTAAAAAACGCAGCCGATACATTTAAGCGATCATACAAAATAGTAAGAAATCAATTTCATTACACGAAACATTTGTTTGATTTATAATACATTTTTAACGGTCTGCTACGTTTTACTTTCTGTGATGTTAATATGTTTGGGTTTTAGTTCTTTAACAATTAAACTACTTTACATCTAAAAAACCAATGTGTTGCTTATTTGAATTGATAATAAAACTTTTTTACAAAACTCAAAAATGAATAATACAATGTTATAAAATAATTTTCAACTCTGAACCTGAAATTAAATATGTTTGTCAAATTGTTATCACTTTTCTAAATTATCTTACATCCTTCTATGTTTAAAATAAAAAACTCTGATTTAAATTTAAACTTTATTTTACAACATTTGTTGTTGACACAAAGGAACTATCGTTAATAACATTTAACACGCTATCAATAAAAACCACTAACTCGTCTATCGCCTTTAAGAATCCAGTTTTTGGGGGTCGTTCCAAATGCATTTCGTGAGAATTATGCTCTTTTTGAAAATATCTCATTCTTTGTGCAATCAAATCCATTTCAAGTTGACGATTAATTTTTTTCAATTCTTTATTTATATGTTTAATCAGTTCATAGTCCTTGTTTTCTTTATAAGTCATTATTCCACAACAAAAACAAAGCGAAACTAGTTTGTATAAAACGCGATGGGGTTAGTTCAGTACAGGTCAGACACAAAGGAATCTGATTACCGCTAACTATCTCTCTACGCCGTTAGAGCTCCTCTGATTACCACGAACTATCTCTCTCTCCGCGTTTATCTCCATTGTTGATTTATTTAGAACAGGTGTTGAGCGGAGAATCCCCCGTTGCTATGGTGACTTCGGCGCGACGTTTATTTGAGTATCAACAAACTTAGCAAATACCTTTAGATTGTTTCAATGTTAAATTCGTTAACCTCGCAGTTTGAAACAAGTTGTCCCTATATTAAGAATCAGCTTGGTATACAATTTGCAGATCTGGCCTTATAAATGTTTCACTGTATACAATGTCTTTACCCACATTGTGTACATTTAGTAATATTAGTTTACGTATAACCGTAACCTTTTAGTTATACCAATCGACCATGGTTAGGTAAATATAATGCATTTATAAGTTCGCGTGTTGAACACATAATAGTATTCAGAACTTTCTAATTAAATTGAATACATTGCCAATATACGAAATATTTACATACATTAAACAAGATTGGTTCGCGCTCATGAAATTTATATAATAGTAAACTTTGTAGGGTAAATTACTTGACTTTGTAATGGATATTTCAATAACCGTTCATCATTTTAATAGACCAATGACGGTATAATTAACAACGTCTGAATTTTCGTCGCTAAAAGATATGTCCATAAAGATTGATTATAAAAAGTTTAATACGCAGGTATCTATGGATTCGGATTACCTAAACAAGTCGCCCCTATATGAACTTTTAAACGGTTATTCGTGTTAAACGTGTACATTAATACTATAACTTTTTCAAAAAGCAGCAGTCGATAAGTATGACATTCTAATTACCGTCAAATACAGAGCTAGAAGTTACTTGGTTAACCATTTTTAGGTTATTTTTATGGTTAGTTATTGAGCGTTTTACTCCTATACGGTTCAATGGGAATTATTATTGATCGCTATTGTCAGTTATAATAAGAATGAAAATAGAGTTGCAATTTATTCCGGCGATATGTACTTTTAAATTTTAACAGATTTGACATACATTATAAAGTCTAGCACCTTATATCCTATGAACAATATTTTTGGAAAAAGTTCAGCTAGATAAATGGCCAAAAAAAATTTTACATAACCGAAATACTACATTATTATAGATAATAATACTATAAATATAGAACTCAGTTAATCAAGTTATTTTTTAACGAAACATGCAAACAATTACCAGCCTATCAATTTGATATTTTAATTATTGTTATTGGCAATTAAACTTTGGGGTAATTTCACCGAAAATCATGTTTTGTTATCACAACAACTTGAACACAAGTTTTTTAACTAATGTTTGATACCTATGTAATGTAAAAGTAGCTTCATGATTTGTGGCGCTTTGGGTTTAATTTAATAGACTAGTTTCTTAATCTTTCAGGACTCTTTTGTTAGTAGATTTCTGTAGTTATTTGTCATAATATCGCGGTAAAGAATACGTTTCCCAGTATAATAAGCGAATAAGAAAAAAATCGTTGTGTTTTACGACTACCTATCGCGGACTAAAGGAGTAGAATCTACAAAGTATAGCAACCTTGTAAATTAATCCTATAATTCTTCTCTCCTACTTCAGTCTTCTGAATTGAAACGTCGTTGTCCTGTTTCTCCAACAGATAGCTATCGGGATCGGCCAGACCAGACACGACCGACTTCGAAGGACGATAAAGAAAACCATATATAAATAATGTAAAAAACTTGAAATATTCCCTAGGCTGGTTTATTTTTCCAAGACAGAAAGGGCTCTAAATATAGTTTATATGAAACTTAAGGAAAATTTAAATATAGTTTATATGAAACTTAAGGAAAATTTATTAACACTCAACATAAATAAAACTAATTACATTTGTTTCTCCGCGAGAACGACTATAGATTTGTTACATGAATAAAAAATTCACGAAAATAATAATTGTAGAGAAAATTTTTAAAGTTAGAAAGAGTAAATAAACTAAAATATCTGGGGGTAATAATAGACAGTAATCTAAAGTGGAATGAACATGTGACCTATATCACTAATAAAATTCGACTATGCATAAATTCCGTGAAATTAAAAACTTTCTAGAAATACCGTGGTTAAAAACAGTATATTACGCCCTAATTCAATCAATTATATCATACGGAATAATCGGCTGGGGTGGTACTTATGAAACTACAATCGTACCATTAGAAATATTACAAAGAAAAATTCTACGCATATGTACGAAATTATTATTACCCAAACCAATTACTATATGATGAATTTAAAGTTTTTCTGCTAAAGAAATTTTATTATACACTTTCAAACACAAACAACTTATCGACTTGACTAAAACTTACCACAACAGATATGTAGAAGTAGGAAATTTATTTACGCCAAGATCCTATAAAACTATCGGTCAAAAACATGCTCGCTATCTAGGCCCTAAAATATATAAGGCAAAAAGTTTTGATAAAGTGTAACAAAAGATGATAAATTTGGCTGTTATTTCCATTGTTAACAGGGTTTGATTGAGTGATAAGGAAAATAACGAACTGAGGTACGATATTACCCAAAGGTACGACTCATATAGCGGTGAACTCTTTGTAGCGCGTGCTACGAAAAAGTGGTCGAAAATTACAATTTGAAGGAGGATAAAAGACTGTTTTCGTTGTACCCATTTTTGAATTGCGAAAATTTATCTACCGGTATAAGCATTCAATCATTAGCGTTTATATCTCTTCCGATTTTAGTCGCTAACGGTTGAGTATTGTACGCGGTCTTACTATTAATTAGTACTCTTTTAATATTATTACTATTTAGTAAATATATATTTAGCAGGACACCCTATCAGCATTGTCGTCATATTTCAAAAAACATCATGAATTCGGATACCAGAGAGCCCATGCCTAACAAATGCGACGTGTGTAAAAAAAATACGACTTGCACAAAAAAGGATCGAGATGACGATGGACAGTGGTACGATTTGTGTTGCAAATGTAGTTCTATTCATCAGTATTACTGGAAAAGAAAGGCTCGCGTAGTAAAGTGCGAACATCAAGTGCCGTAGTGGTGGGAATGACGCGTCGGTCATGGACACGTTTTCTCCAAGCGTCTCCGTCGAAAAGACTGCGATATTTTTGTTATGGTCTTGACATTATAAATCCAGCGCCTGTAATTATTACTGGATATGTATGAGTTTTCTTTTTCTTTGGTTAATAAAATATTTGGATCCCAGCAGTTATTGTTTTTTTTCCGTGGGGGAAAATTTTCGAAAAACTTACTAACAATATATTTGAAAACATTGCATCTGAATTGTTGTCTGTTTAGCGTGAAACTTATTCCATCAATGGGCACTTTACGCTGTAACGTGTAAAGGAACTAATAATGGAAGAGCGCAAGGGCGTTATTATTAGACAACTCGAAATACATCTCCAACGTATTTTGCAATGGTTTAATTCGTACGTTACATCAACCAAACCCAACCTAAACTTGAGTTTTTAGAGTGACATTGTTATTTTTCACCACCAGGGGTAAATTGAACTTTTTTAAAGTACCAACGTTATTTAATTCGTTGACCGTGGGTATGAAAGACCATTATTGTTTTGCCATTTTAAATTAAGAACTTAGTGGCACTACACTGATTGTAACGACTGCATTATTGAGAATGTAAGCATTGTTTAAATACTTATCTTTTAGCCAAAGAAATGCCCCTTTTAGTTTAATGTTGATATTTCGGTAACCCTACGAAGCCAGAATTACACATTTCATTTTACAGAACAAAATTGGACGACAGTTGGATAATGAGTGATAAGGAAATTAACGAACCGTGTACGGAACTATTGAAAAGTATCAATATATTGAAAAAACAGAGTCAAAAACAAAACTAAAAAAGTAATTGAAATTACTGTTAATTTTACTTGCAATAGTAAAATACTAAACCAAATGTATAATTTATATTTTGTTTTATTTAATAAATTTAAACTATAATACTAAACTTTTTCAAAAAAACTTTTACAAACAAAATTTAAAATACACATTTTTAAAATTTAACTACACCAGCTCCAAGTCAGCTAGCGACTTTTTTTTTAAGTAACTATTAACTACAATTAAAATCAAAGGATCTGCTATATTTTTCATGCTTTGAAAACAATTCATTAAAATCTCGAGTTTTTAAATATATGTAAAACACGAAGGAGCAGATCTTTTATCACAAATTTTCAAAAATTATATTTAATTTAGTTTATAATAATATAGGGAACTCAAAAATTAAAAAACGAAAAATCAAAAAATTACTTACTTCAACCTTTCTCCCAGTTATTAGTTTCGTTTTAAACTTGGTTTACGTTTTAGTTTTACTTTGCTATTCTAGAAAATTCCAAAATTCCATTAGAGTTTATCAGTAAAACCACTTACTTTAAGTATTTTTAATCCGTTCGGTCTAATAGTAGATTACGCACCTATAATCCATGATGTTTTCATTTAAATTCAAATTATAACGAATTGAAAGTTTGAGGAAAATATTAATTTAGTTTGTAAATGAAATCCTTTTATAGTACTCTGAAGGGCTCTTAATACGTTTTGAACTTCCAAAATAAATTAATGTACTAAGTTACGTTTAAAAGAACCTTTTGTAACAATTCCAATATGTAAATATAGGTAAAATGATTGAAAAATACTTAATTATCCACTCTAAAGTCTATTTTTCAGGTATTAGTAAGTATTTCATACAAACTAACTTCTAAGTTTGAAAAAAAAAAATTATATTATATAGTGAATAAAAAAATTGTCTTATATATGTTAAAAATAATAGCATGTTTCTTAAATATTTTTATTATTAGTAAAAAATATATGTTAAATTTAAACGATTAGAATTTTATTATCAATGATCGTTATCTAGTTATCTAATCTCATTGTATGCCATTTCTTATTCTGTAAAGGAACTAATAATGGAAGAGCGCAAGGGCGTTATTATTAGACAACTCGAAATACATCTCCAACGTATTTTGCAATGGTTTAATTCGTACGTTACATCAACCAAACCCAACCTAAACTTGAGTTTTTAGAGTGACATTGTTATTTTTCACCACCAGGGGTAAATTGAACTTTTTTAAAGTACCAACGTTATTTAATTCGTTGACCGTGGGTATGAAAGACCATTATTGTTTTGCCATTTTAAATTAAGAACTTAGTGGCACTACACTGATTGTAACGACTGCATTATTGAGAATGTAAGCATTGTTTAAATACTTATCTTTTAGCCAAAGAAATGCCCCTTTTCCAAGTTAAGTGTTTCAGATAACGTTTACTTATTCCGCACCTTCCATCCATTTTTTCACATTAATTTGATATAACCTTGTATCTTCCTACAATTCAGTTTTATGCTATGTACAATTCCCTTATTCATTACATCATTCCAAATTTAGTCTAATTCATTCACGGGCGTTGATCTTCTGAAATGGATATTCCAATAAAACCTTTTTCTTATATCATCGCTTCTGATTAATCCGAATGTTGTCAATATAAAAAACATCATATGCTATATTTAAATATAAAGGATAAACACTGCTTAGGTTAAGGATAGATTGAAATGGAATATTTAAGTAAAAAAGCATAAATTTCTGAGGGCCTTTTCCTCCAAAATATCTAAAAGGGCAAGTACATTCTCGATAATTATACAAGTTCTTTGGAATAAGAGACGTTTTTATCAAAGATAAGCCAAGTTTATACCTTATTGTCATTAGTTCCATAACAAGAACCACGTTGTAACGTGATAATGGCTACCCCTATCGAGAATTTTCGGCACTAAGAAATTCTACGTTTCTATGTATTATACGGGTTTTGACAGATTGATATTTTAAATATCCGTGAAACGTAAACTTATCAGAATAAGAAATGGCATACAATGAGATTAGATAACTAGATAACGATCATTGATAATAAAATTCTAATCGTTTAAATTTAACATATATTTTTTACTAATAATAAAAATATTTAAGAAACATGCTATTATTTTTAACATATATAAGACAATTTTTTTATTCACTATATAATCCAATTTTTTTTTTTCAAACTTAGAAGTTAGTTTGTATGAAATACTTACTAATACCTGAAAAATAGACTTTAGAGTGGATAATTAAGTATTTTTCAATCATTTTACCTATATTTACATATTGGAATTGTTACAAAAGGTTCTTTTAAACGTAACTTAGTACATTAATTTATTTTGGAAGTTCAAAACGTATTAAGAGCCCTTCAGAGTACTATAAAAGGATTTCATTTACAAACTAAATTAATATTTTCCTCAAACTTTCAATTCGTTATAATTTGAATTTAAATGAAAACATCATGGATTATAGGTGCGTAATCTACTATTAGACCGAACGGATTAAAAATACTTAAAGTAAGTGGTTTTACTGATAAACTCTAATGGAATTTTGGAATTTTCTAGAATAGCAAAGTAAAACTAAAACGTAAACCAAGTTTAAAACGAAACTAATAACTGGGAGAAAGGTTGAAGTAAGTAATTTTTTGATTTTTCGTTTTTTAATTTTTGAGTTCCCTATATTATTATAAACTAAATTAAATATAATTTTTGAAAATTTGTGATAAAAGATCTGCTCCTTCGTGTTTTACATATATTTAAAAACTCGAGATTTTAATGAATTGTTTTCAAAGCATGAAAAATATAGCAGATCCTTTGATTTTAATTGTAGTTAATAGTTACTTAAAAAAAAAGTCGCTAGCTGACTTGGAGCTGGTGTAGTTAAATTTTAAAAATGTGTATTTTAAATTTTGTTTGTAAAAGTTTTTTTGAAAAAGTTTAGTATTATAGTTTAAATTTATTAAATAAAACAAAATATAAATTATACATTTGGTTTAGTATTTTACTATTGCAAGTAAAATTAACAGTAATTTCAATTACTTTTTTAGTTTTGTTTTTGACTCTGTTTTTTCAATATATTGATACTTTTCAATAGTTCCGTACACGGTTCGTTAATTTCCTTATCACTCATTATCCAACTGTCGTCCAATTTTGTTCTGTAAAATGAAATGTGTAATTCTGGCTTCGTAGGGTTACCGAAATATCAACATTAAACTAAAAGGGGCATTTCTTTGGCTAAAAGATAAGTATTTAAACAATGCTTACATTCTCAATAATGCAGTCGTTACAATCAGTGTAGTGCCACTAAGTTCTTAATTTAAAATGGCAAAACAATAATGGTCTTTCATACCCACGGTCAACGAATTAAATAACGTTGGTACTTTAAAAAAGTTCAATTTACCCCTGGTGGTGAAAAATAACAATGTCACTCTAAAAACTCAAGTTTAGGTTGGGTTTGGTTGATGTAACGTACGAATTAAACCATTGCAAAATACGTTGGAGATGTATTTCGAGTTGTCTAATAATAACGCCCTTGCGCTCTTCCATTATTAGTTCCTTTACACGTTACAGCGTAAAGTGCCCATTGATGGAATAAGTTTCACGCTAAACAGACAACAATTCAGATGCAATGTTTTCAAATATATTGTTAGTAAGTTTTTCGAAAATTTTCCCCCACGGAAAAAAAACAATAACTGCTGGGATCCAAATATTTTATTAACCAAAGAAAAAGAAAACTCATACATATCCAGTAATAATTACAGGCGCTGGATTTATAATGTCAAGACCATAACAAAAATATCGCAGTCTTTTCGACGGAGACGCTTGGAGAAAACGTGTCCATGACCGACGCGTCATTCCCACCACTACGGCACTTGATGTTCGCACTTTACTACGCGAGCCTTTCTTTTCCAGTAATACTGATGAATAGAACTACATTTGCAACACAAATCGTACCACTGTCCATCGTCATCTCGATCCTTTTTTGTGCAAGTCGTATTTTTTTTACACACGTCGCATTTGTTAGGCATGGGCTCTCTGGTATCCGAATTCATGATGTTTTTTGAAATATGACGACAATGCTGATAGGGTGTCCTGCTAAATATATATTTACTAAATAGTAATAATATTAAAAGAGTACTAATTAATAGTAAGACCGCGTACAATACTCAACCGTTAGCGACTAAAATCGGAAGAGATATAAACGCTAATGATTGAATGCTTATACCGGTAGATAAATTTTCGCAATTCAAAAATGGGTACAACGAAAACAGTCTTTTATCCTCCTTCAAATTGTAATTTTCGACCACTTTTTCGTAGCACGCGCTACAAAGAGTTCACCGCTATATGAGTCGTACCTTTGGGTAATATCGTACCTCAGTTCGTTATTTTCCTTATCACTCAATCAAACCCTGTTAACAATGGAAATAACAGCCAAATTTATCATCTTTTGTTACACTTTATCAAAACTTTTTGCCTTATATATTTTAGGGCCTAGATAGCGAGCATGTTTTTGACCGATAGTTTTATAGGATCTTGGCGTAAATAAATTTCCTACTTCTACATATCTGTTGTGGTAAGTTTTAGTCAAGTCGATAAGTTGTTTGTGTTTGAAAGTGTATAATAAAATTTCTTTAGCAGAAAAACTTTAAATTCATCATATAGTAATTGGTTTGGGTAATAATAATTTCGTACATATGCGTAGAATTTTTCTTTGTAATATTTCTAATGGTACGATTGTAGTTTCATAAGTACCACCCCAGCCGATTATTCCGTATGATATAATTGATTGAATTAGGGCGTAATATACTGTTTTTAACCACGGTATTTCTAGAAAGTTTTTAATTTCACGGAATTTATGCATAGTCGAATTTTATTAGTGATATAGGTCACATGTTCATTCCACTTTAGATTACTGTCTATTATTACCCCCAGATATTTTAGTTTATTTACTCTTTCTAACTTTAAAAATTTTCTCTACAATTATTATTTTCGTGAATTTTTTATTCATGTAACAAATCTATAGTCGTTCTCGCGGAGAAACAAATGTAATTAGTTTTATTTATGTTGAGTGTTAATAAATTTTCCTTAAGTTTCATATAAACTATATTTAAATTTTCCTTAAGTTTCATATAAACTATATTTAGAGCCCTTTCTGTCTTGGAAAAATAAACCAGCCTAGGGAATATTTCAAGTTTTTTACATTATTTATATATGGTTTTCTTTATCGTCCTTCGAAGTCGGTCGTGTCTGGTCTGGCCGATCCCGATAGCTATCTGTTGGAGAAACAGGACAACGACGTTTCAATTCAGAAGACTGAAGTAGGAGAGAAGAATTATAGGATTAATTTACAAGGTTGCTATACTTTGTAGATTCTACTCCTTTAGTCCGCGATAGGTAGTCGTAAAACACAACGATTTTTTTCTTATTCGCTTATTATACTGGGAAACGTATTCTTTACCGCGATATTATGACAAATAACTACAGAAATCTACTAACAAAAGAGTCCTGAAAGATTAAGAAACTAGTCTATTAAATTAAACCCAAAGCGCCACAAATCATGAAGCTACTTTTACATTAAATAGGTATCAAACATTAGTTAAAAAACTTGTGTTCAAGTTGTTGTGATAACAAAACATGATTTTCGGTGAAATTACCCCAAAGTTTAATTGCCAATAACAATAATTAAAATATCAAATTGATAGGCTGGTAATTGTTTGCATGTTTCGTTACAAAATAACTTGATTAACTGAGTTCTATATTTATAGTATTATTATCTATAATAATGTAGTATTTCGGTTATGTAAAATTTTTTTGGCCATTTATCTAGCTGTACTTTTTCCAAAAATATTGTTCATAGGATATAAGGTGCTAGACTTTATAATGTATGTCAAATCTGTTAAAATTTAAAACTACATATCGCCGGAATAAATTGCAACTCTATTTTCATTCTTATTATAACTGACAATAGCGATCAATAATAATTCCCATTGAACCGTATAGGAGTAAAACGCTCAATAACTAACCATAAAAATAACCTAAAAATGGTTAACCAAGTAACTTCTAGCTCTGTATTTGACGGTAATTAGAATGTCATACTTATCGACTGCTGCTTTTTGAAAAAGTTATAGTATTAATGTACACGTTTAACACGAATAACCGTTTAAAAGTTCATATAGGGGCGACTTGTTTAGGTAATCCGAATCCATAGATACCTGCGTATTAAACTTTTTATAATCAATCTTTATGGACATATCTTTTAGCGACGAAAATTCAGACGTTGTTAATTATACCGTCATTGGTCTATTAAAATGATGAACGGTTATTGAAATATCCATTACAAAGTCAAGTAATTTACCCTACAAAGTTTACTATTATATAAATTTCATGAGCGCGAACCAATCTTGTTTAATGTATGTAAATATTTCGTATATTGGCAATGTATTCAATTTAATTAGAAAGTTCTGAATACTATTATGTGTTCAACACGCGAACTTATAAATGCATTATATTTACCTAACCATGGTCGATTGGTATAACTAAAAGGTTACGGTTATACGTAAACTAATATTACTAAATGTACACAATGTGGGTAAAGACATTGTATACAGTGAAACATTTATAAGGCCAGATATGCAAATTGTATACCAAGCTGATTCTTAATATAGGGACAACTTGTTTCAAACTGCGAGGTTAACGAATTTAACATTGAAACAATCTAAAGGTATTTGCTAAGTTTGTTGATACTCAAATAAACGTCGCGCCGAAGTCACCATAGCAACGGGGGATTCTCCGCTCAACACCTGTTCTAAATAAATCAACAATGGAGATAAACGCGGAGAGAGAGATAGTTCGTGGTAATCAGAGGAGCTCTAACGGCGTAGAGAGATAGTTAGCGGTAATCAGATTCCTTTGTGTCTGACCTGTACTGAACTAACCCCATCGCGTTTTATACAAACTAGTTTCGCTTTGTTTTTGTTGTGGAATAATGACTTATAAAGAAAACAAGGACTATGAACTGATTAAACATATAAATAAAGAATTGAAAAAAATTAATCGTCAACTTGAAATGGATTTGATTGCACAAAGAATGAGATATTTTCAAAAAGAGCATAATTCTCACGAAATGCATTTGGAACGACCCCCAAAAACTGGATTCTTAAAGGCGATAGACGAGTTAGTGGTTTTTATTGATAGCGTGTTAAATGTTATTAACGATAGTTCCTTTGTGTCAACAACAAATGTTGTAAAATAAAGTTTAAATTTAAATCAGAGTTTTTTATTTTAAACATAGAAGGATGTAAGATAATTTAGAAAAGTGATAACAATTTGACAAACATATTTAATTTCAGGTTCAGAGTTGAAAATTATTTTATAACATTGTATTATTCATTTTTGAGTTTTGTAAAAAAGTTTTATTATCAATTCAAATAAGCAACACATTGGTTTTTTAGATGTAAAGTAGTTTAATTGTTAAAGAACTAAAACCCAAACATATTAACATCACAGAAAGTAAAACGTAGCAGACCGTTAAAAATGTATTATAAATCAAACAAATGTTTCGTGTAATGAAATTGATTTCTTACTATTTTGTATGATCGCTTAAATGTATCGGCTGCGTTTTTTAATTAATTTACTTTTGTATTTAAAAATGTTAAGTTATATTTTAAGAGTTATATTTATAATATGGATGAATACAGGAGGACTATAAATCGCTGTTTGACTTGGCCATCTACCGCACATTTAAAACCGTTTTTACTTGGTAGCGTTATAAATTGACATAATACTATTACATTGTCCATTTGACGTAAGGGATTTGATTGGTCATTGTTTAAATGACGTAATATATTTCAAAAACATTTTCAGTTTATAATTTTTTTATTAGTAAATGTTTTGTTGGTTATTATACAAATGTAATTCTTGCTTCGTAGGATTCACCTTAAACACGTAAGTAAGTTATTTCCGCCCGTTATTTCATATGACGCTATAAAATACCATTATTATTAAGTCAATACGCGGGAGATTATAACAAAAAGTGTAACAGTAGTTTTGACGACAAAGTATTTGTTAGGCTTAGCTTTTTACCGCATTATTAACGTTTATTTAAATTTCATGAGCGCGAACCGACCTTGTTTAATTTATGTAAATATTTCGTATAGTGGCAATGTATTCAATATAAATTAGAAAGCTTTCCCTCGCGTCGTTATTAAAGGTTAAGTGACGGTAATATATGATGTATATGTCATAATAATCAAGTTCGAGCCATCTAGGTACGTAACGATATAAAAATCTGTTAGGAACAACTTGTTTAAAAAGCGTTAAAAAATTGACGTAAATATGGTAAATAACAAAGATGGCCACCCTACCCGTTTGAATATGCGACATTAAAGATGGCGGCCAAATCACGTGAATTTTCCAAATTACTAAGAGTTCATATAATAACCGTTAAAAGAGAGTTACAAACTTATGTTAACCCTTTGTCTAAATTCCCGCCAAAAAATGTTTTTATTATATAGCTACAAGGTCACACATTCCCCGAGTCTCTAACAGCGTACTGGGTAACCTAGCAACGGCGCATTCCTCGATAAACACCTGCTCGTAATCAATCAAACCTGTCACCACTTTAACAATGCCCGAGTATAGCGAGCCTGGGAATTCCTTTAAAGGAGTACTGACCCCTTTTCGCACCAAAATACCAACCAATCAGCGCCATTTTGAATAATTTCGCGCCAGCCAATTAGCGCGCAGTACACGCGCGTGGTAACCACGTGGTTCCCGCGCCGCGTAGTTACGCGCCAGCCAATCAGCGCGCAGGTAACCACGTGCTCCCCGCGCCAGCCAATCAGCGCGCGCCACTCTGCGGAGGTCAATGACCCCGAGGGGAGGAAAATGCCGACCCCCCCGCGCCACCTGCCGGAAGGGGGAAGGAAGCGGGGACTTCCGGTGCCGACCCCCACGTGTACCTCTACATTGAAAAACCCTGAAGACGTTAGCTTCTCCTACTGACGTGACTGTGCATTGTACGCTGACATGACTGTGCACTGTACAGTGACGTGCCCTAGCGTTGTACGGTGACGTGACCGTGCGTTGTACGGTGACTGTGCATTGTACGGTCACGCAACTCTGTATTGTACGGTGACACGCCTGTGCACTTTAAGGTGATGTGACTGTACATTTTACAGTGACGTAGCTGTGCACTTCACGGAGACGTGACTGTGCATTTCTCAGTGACTGTAGATTTTACAGTTACTTAACTGTGCATTTTACGGAGAGGTTACTGTGCGTTGTACGGTGACGTGGCTGTGCATTGCACGGTAACTGTGAATTTTACAGTTACTAAGCTATGCATTTTACGGAGACGTGACTGTGCATTGTATGGCGACTGTGCGTTCCCTTACGAAAATGACTTGATCCAATTTTGGACATTGGATCCAATTTGTATCAAGCTATATCCTGAAGGGATCAAATAAGGATCAACTATTTCTTGATCAAATAATCTTTATCAAATTTGGATCCAAAAAATCTTTTAAGTAAGAATTGGATACAAGTTTTATCCAAATAGGTTTGATCAAATAAAATTGTATCAAATTTAGATCCAAAAAATCTTTTAACTAAGAATTCGATCCAAGTTTTATCCAAATAGGTTTGATCAAATAAAACTATATCAAATTTTGATCGAAAAAATCTTTTAACTAAGAATTGGATCCAAGTTTGAACTATATTGTTTTGATCAAATAGCATTGGATAAAATTTGGATCCAAATTAATTTGATCAAATTAATTTGTTCAAATAAAATTGTATCAATTTTAGATCCAAAAAAAATCTGAACTAAGAATTGGATCCAAGTAGGATCCAAATTAATTTGATCAAATAAAATTGTATCAAATTTGGATCCAAAAAATCTTTTAACTAAGAATTGAATCCAAGTTTGATCCAAATTAATTTGATCAAATAAAATTGTATCAAATTTGGATCCAATTGATATTTCGCCGGGACACTTTCTTGGAATCGTGTATGGAATCAGTACGGTGTCGCCATGTACCGCCAGCGGTTAGAAACACTGAGAATAACTTAAGCCGGTGGCTTAAATATATTATTTCTAAAATAGATGACGGCACCGTATAATGATAAATGACAGTCGCCGTAAGTGTTTCTAGAAATTGGTCCCAACCGAGACACCATAGCGGATATCAATTGAGTGTTCAAGAATCTAGAGTAAATATTCCTAACTCAATGGTATAAACATAATTAAAGAAGGCGATAGGAGATTAGATGACTACTTTTTATGTCTGGCGAGACCGCCAGAACAATATCGATCTCAGTAAATATATTTTTATTTCAATCGTTAAATTTATCGAGCAACTGGCAACATTTCGATAAAACTCTACAGCATAGAAATCAGAATGTAACTAGAACGATTTTTGCAATGGACCACGCGCCGATTTGAAACTGGCGGATTAGTCAGTAACGCCCAAGGTTAGTAAAAAATGCTATAAAAGGTAGCCTCGTTTGGGTGGTTTTGGTTTACGCGTCGTCTTATTTTAAGTCTTTTCCCTGCCTTCTACACTCTAGTCGGTTCTCTAATAGTTAGCCTTCCCAAAGTTACAGTGACGTCACTCGGTTCTGGCCAATTACATTTTTTTGTTTTATCTAATCTACCATCTAAGCGCAACCAAGTGTAAAAACAAGGGATTTGGGTGGGGATATAATTCATTGATTTTGTTAATTATTGTTATATTTACCATTTTACCTCAATTATTTTCGTTTACCGCACTTAGAGCACGTGATGCACGTGCCATTTTATGGTCAGTTTCTTCATTTTAGGCCAAAGTAGACGTCTTTTGGCAGGGTTTTGTAGGTTTCCTATCTTTTCGGCCTAAAGATTAGCTTTTCTTTATAGTTTCTTATCGTTTCTTGGCATGATTTGTTATGTATGTAACAAAATTTCCCACAAAGTTTGACAGTTCTAGTCAGTAGAAGGAAAGTAAGGGCGAGACGCCAGTCCCTGGTTCAGGTTTAGGTTCGGGATCGAAATCCGGGATTTAAGGGGTGAAATGGGGGTAAAATTGTCGAAAAGTCAATGTATTTATGATATTTCTCGCGACGATTTGTTTTTTCGTATATCAACATATTATGTTCAGGCCAACTTGTTCATTCATCTCTGCTTATCGCGAGTGACACTTGAACGTATATCTTATCACGTTTTATCGTACGGAATAAGTTGAAATGATGTAAAAAGTGATAACCTAGGCGGCGCGCGCGGATTACCCGGGGCGCGGTTAATTTGAATTTAAGAGTGCTTTGACGTTATGGAATATTTGTTGTTAAAGTAGAATGGAAATATTTTTAAACTTCATTTTAATATCATTAGCGTGTAAATGGTACTTAAATATGCTTGGCACTTGAACCTATCTCACGAGTATTTCAAACGAATATTTTAAGTATGAGAAACGTATCGTTCTCAAATGATACTTGAATATACTATAAAAGGGGTTTTATAGCGTTGTAGGAGGTCATTCCACGGTTACCTGCGGTAGCTATATTCAAGATGCCTAAAGCCCAACATATTTGCCCTACGTGCGCGAAAAGTTTCGCTACCAAGTCCTCCTTAAATCGGCATGTTAGAGAAGTACACGGTGATAGACATACGTTTGTCTGTGAAGTATGTGGTAAGACTGTTGCTAGATTAGAATATTTTAAGAGCCATTAACGAACTCATGACTTGAATGCACCCGGCCCTTCCGAACCCATGGACCTGTCTCGCACACCGTCACCAATGCAATGTTCGCCAGCATCTTCCCGTCCACCGTCACCTAGCCTGCTTCAAGACATTCAAATGGAATCTACCCATACACAACCATTCACAGCGGATTTACCCAACAACCCAACGCCATCACCTGTTCCCGCCTCATCAATACTTGATGAAACACCACCAGCATCTCCAAGTATGGTCCAGGCCTTGAATGATACGTTAGCATCTATCCGTTACAATTGATGCGGGGATGTTTATAGGACGTTACTGAGCCGCTTTCAGTAAATTTCTAATGGAAAGACTCACCAGTAAACGCGGAATAAAATGGTTCTTACTCGTAAGATCAGCCTATATGAGACCTTTAGGGGGTGCGGAACAAAGAGCGGAAGTACGACCCTATTTCCGGAGCACTATGCAAACAACATTAACGCCCGACGTCATTGAAAACCAGCTGAATGACTGCATTGAAACAATACAGTCAGCGGCGGAAAACTTTGAAGCGACAGGTATGTACTAAAATTTATAAGTTATATTTTGAACTAAAACATTATATTTTTGATAGGATCGGGTTGGGTAATTGATCGTATTCTGTATGTAGAATTAAATGTAGCATCTTACCAGCCGTTGCGAGGGTCATCGTATATGAAACTACCTGAAAAACTATCTCGACGTCACGCGATTCTTAATATTAGAAACGAAAATGACGAGAAATGTTTTCTCTGGTCAATTATCGCTAAACTTCACCCAGTTTCTATGCTTCATCACGCTAACAGGGTTTCCAAATATTCACCTTATGAAAACGAACTTGATACCAGTGATATATCTTTCCCTTTCAAATTAAACGCTACGGAACTTAAAAATTTTGAATTAATGAATAATTTATCAATATCTGTGTTTGGCTTCTCGGGAGATATATTCCCCATTTACGTAAGCGCTAACAAGTGTGGTAAGGAAAGGGAGGTTGATTTGCTATACATCACCGATGAAACTAAAGATATTGACGATGGGAATAGACATTACTGTCTTATACGAGACCCAGGAAAACGGTTACAGCATCTAACAAAAAACAGAAGCACAAGTTATTACTGCAGGTAATTTAGTTTATATTATATTAGTTTGCAATCTACTAATTATTTTCTGCATTCGAATGTGTCTTCACCGATTCAGTGGAAACAACGCTGAACAGCGACGTGATGCGCATATTGAAGAATGCGCCACCCACGGCGTCCAAAAAACAGTTTTCCCTACCAAGAAGAAGACGGTTTATTTTGATAAATATGAGTGGACGGAAAAAGTAAAAATAAAAATTATTTAATTTAACTCTTAATGAAATGAAATTATTAGGTGCAGTATGTATTTTACGCCGATTTTGAAGCAATCCTACCGATTTAAATACCAGCAAAGTAAACATGCACATCAGCTGCGCGTATTCGTGGGTGCTTGTTGGACCTAACGGTAAGTTATTTGACAAAATTCCCTTTTAGATATATTATAAGAGAATACTTATAGGTGTACCTGTTCGAACCGATTGCTATCGAGGACAAGATGCAACCCGAAGATTTCTGGAGTCTATTCTGGAATTAGAGAAGAAGTTGATGGAACTCATTGAGACCAATGTACTAATGATTATTACCCCGGATGAGGAGGAACAGTTTCAAGCTGCTACGCATTGCTACATTTGTCAGAAACAGCTAAATCTGGGAAATATGTCCGCTGTTCGAGATCATTGTCATTTCAGCGGCAAATATAGGGGGCCAGCGCATAACATCTGTAATCTTCAAAAGAAATTTCCAGAATTTATCCCTATTTTCCTTCATAACCTTAGCAGGTGAATTTATTAAGTTAATTAACCAGGAAATAAACCTAATAATAAATCTTCATAGATACGATTTACATCTTATATGTCAGGAGATTGGTCATTTTAAGGAACAGACACTTGACTGTATTCCTTCCACTAGCGAAAATTATATTTCACTCAAACTAGGTAAAATATATTTAATTATGAATTTAACCTTAATAGTAATTTTATTATTATTTTTAGGGAGATTTCGGTTTTTAGACTCTTATCGATTTCTAAGCGATAGCCTCGATGCTCTAGTATCTAATCTCGTTTTGGAAGGAGCCAGTAAATTTCAGATTGTTAAGAAATATTTTGAAAGTGATAAAGTTCAACTGCTTGTGCGGAAGGGAGTCTACCCGTTCATATGGACGATGAAAAGAAATTTGACGAGACGATGCTGCCACCTAGTGAAGCGTTTTTCAGTTCATTGAAAAATCAAAATATTTTAGAATCTGATTATTTACACGCCCAAAATGTTTGGACAGCGTTTAATATTCAAACATTAGGTAAAATTACTATAGTATAAATATTTCAAATCTCTTAACCTCGGTTTTCGTAGGGGAATACACCGACCTCTATGTGAAAAGCGATGCGTTGCTCTTAGCCGACGTTTTTGAAAATTTTAGAACATTATCTATAACTCATTATAAATTAGATCCCGCTCACGCTTACACCGCACCAGGTTTAGCCTGGCAAGCAGCATTGAAGATAACCGATGTTCGCCTCGATCTCATACTTGATATAGATTAACACTTATTTATTGAAAAGGGTAACGCTTTTTGATATTTTAAATATTATCGTATTTACATTGAATTTTTAGGTATTCGAGGCGGTGTTTCAATGATCTCAACTCGTTATTCTGAAGCGAATAACAAATATATGCCCGACACACATGATTCGTCTAAAGAGAGCAGTTATACAGGGTGTCTCAATTTGCTCGATCAGGCCATTTTTCTCAAAATGTATTTATGCTAGGGTTCTGAAATTTTCAGGGTTTATTTGTTAAGTATGGCAGGCTTTGGTTACTAAATTTCAGAAAATTCGAACGATTTTATGCCGTTTTGGAAAATTTATTTTTTCACCGGTAGGTGTCACGCAAAATGTTTCAATAGAAAAGTTGTAGGGCATAGTCGAAAGTATAAAAATAATTTTGGTTCGGTTGAAAAAGACCTATTTTTCACTGAGTTTGGAGGTCGGGGGATAAAACAAGTTGTACTAGCAGGCAATAGCCTTTAACGTAAACAATCGTACATAATCACATCACACATGTACATTTATTTTAGGGAACTTATGCTTTCAGCTATGTAGTTAATAATCAGATCTGCAAAAAGTTATTGTTAAAGAAAATTATTACGTTCAACACCTAATTAGACAAAGTAGACAAAGACCGCGTCTTCCATTTCGACGTGGTTATGAGTAAGCTCATCAAACAAAGATTTGTAGACCAAAAATTACGCTTATTTTTCTTTTGTTGTTTTTTAACGTAAAATATCAGTTGTCCGAGTAGTATTTAAAGCGTTTACATTTCAAAGTTAAAACATTATCTCAGCTTGGCCGATTGTTGTCCAGTATGCCTCTTTACACTCGAGATCAGCGCGCTCATATGCTAGAATTATTTTACGGAGAAGGTCGTCGTAATGCTACTCTAGTAAGTCAGATATTCAGACGAAGATTTCCCAATTGCAGACCAAGTCATACGACGGTTCTTAGAGTGGTCCGCGACTTCGACAACTGGGGTAATATCAATCCGAGGTTTCGTGGTCGTGGTCTCCAGGACATCGACATGGAAAACACCATACTTGCCTACTTCGTTGCCTATCCTCGAGCGAGCGTCAGGACTGCCAGCTTTGACTTAGGGTGGGATCGAAACTACGTTGGAGAACACTCAAAAGACACCATTTTCATCCTTATCGAGCGACACTTCACCAAGAACTGCATGACGGTGATAGACAGCGCCGACTCGACTTCTGCAATTGGTTTTGCCTCATGGTTGACGCACACCAGGATTTTCAAGATCAACTACTGATGTCCGACGAATGTTCATTCGGAAGAGATGGGGCCTTCAACCGTCAAAACCAACATATGTTGGACTACGAGAATCCACACCGGGGATTTCCTCACCGCCACCAAGTGCAGTTTCGCCTAAATGTGTGGGCTGGTCTGTTAGGTGACAGAATTATTGGCCCGTTCTTCCTGCCAAAAAGTCTGAACGGTCAAAACTACTTGGAGTTCCTTCAAAATGAAATATCCAACGTGTTGGACGACATTCCTCTGGCCGAGTACAGACGCATCTGGTTCCAGCAAGATGGGGCGCCACCTCACCAATATCGTGACGTGGTTGCATATCTAAACGACGAGTTTCCTGGAAGATGGATCGGAAGAACTGGTCGTGTTCGTTGGCCTGCAAGATCCCCTGATCTAACACCACTCGACTTTTTTCTTTGGGGATTCGTAAAGGACTACGTATACCAAACACCTGTGACGAGCGTTAAAGATTTACGACAAAGAATCATCGAAGCATGTCGCTGGGTGACTCCAGAAATGGTTCGGGGAGCATTTCGCAATATGCAACATCGTGCATATTTGTGCATTGCATCAGAAGGTGGCATTTTTGAAAACATTTTGTAGAAGTCATTAAAAAACATTTGTCACTTGGGCTAATTATTATTTGTTTATTTTTCGAAATCTTATAACTGAACTGCATGTTACCTACAATTCGTTAAAGGCTATTGCCTGCTAGTACAATTTGTTTTTTCCCCTGACCTCCAAACTCATTGAAAAATAGGTCTTTTTCAACCGAACCAAAATTATTTTTACACTTTCGACTATGCCCTACAACTTTTTTGTTGAAACATTTTGCGTGACACCTACCGGTGAAAAAATAAATTTTCCAAAACGGCACAAAATCGTTCGATTTTTCTGAAATTTAGTAATCAAAGCTTTCCATACCTAACAAATTAACCCTGAAAATTTCAGAACCCTAGCATAAATATATTTTGAGAAAAATGGCCTGATCGAGCAAATTGAGACACTGTATATGCTATTTAGGTAATTTACATTTTTTTTTAAATAATTTTTTTAATTTTTTTTAATTTTAATTATTTTAATTTTAATTATTTTAATTTTAATTATTTTAATTTTAATTATTTTAATTTTAATTATTTTAATTTTAATTATTTTAATTTTAATTATTTTAATTTTAATTATTTTAATTTTAATTATTTTAATTTTAATTATTTTAATTTTAATTATTTTAATTTTAATTATTTTAATTTTAATTATTTTAATTTTAATTATTTTAATTTTAGTTATTTTAATTTTAATTATTTTAATTTTACTTATTTTAATTTTAATTATTTTAATTTTAATTATTTTAATTTTAATTATTTTAATTTTACTTATTTTAATTATATTAATTAACTTTATTTAACTTAATTGAAGATGCGAATAATTTGTACGGTGCTGTTATGTGTGAACCACTACCGCTAGGCGACTTCCAGTGGGTTCAGGAGGATGATTTGCAAACACTGAAAATATTCTGAGTATTCCCAATAACGTTGAAAACGGATACATTTTAGAGGTAAATAACAAGTGTTATAATTATTGAATTACATTTTTAAAGAATTGTTTCCTTTGCAGGTGGATCTTGAATATCCTCCAGAGTTGCATGACTTACATAACGATCTCCCAGTAGCGGAGGAATCTAAAGTTATTACACATGATATGCTATCTCCATACTCCAAAAATCTCTTAGGAAAATTAAATATTAAAGAGAATCAAAGTCTACCAAAACTTCTTCCTAATTTAAATAATAAAGATAAATACATAGTACATTACCGCAATTTAAAATATTATGTAGAATTAGGTTTGAAAATAACCAAGGTTCATCGAGCTCTAACCTTCACTCAAGGTAAATGGTTAGAAAAATATGTTAGATTCAACACTGAACAGAGGAAATTATCCAAGAGCTCATTTGAAAAGAATTTCTGGAAACTTATGGTTAACTCTGTTTTCGGGTAAATCAATTTATATAATTTATTGCTGTTTTTTCCCTTACTTCAATTAATTCTTTAGAAAAACAATGGAAAATTTACGGAAGCATATAAATTTCGAGTTGATTCATAAACCAGAAAGAATGTTAAAAGTTACAAGTTCCCCGCAGTTTGAACACTTTACCATCTTTAATGAAGAGTTAGCCGGCGCTCATAAGAAGAGAGCTTAAATTGTTCTTAACTGGCCTATATTTACCGGATTCACCATTCTAGATTTATCCAAGGAGCTCATGTATCGGTTCCATTACGGATTCATAAAAAATACGTACGGGAACAAAGCATCACTATTATTTACAGACACTGGTAATTTAATTTAATATTAATTTTTTATTTGAATAGTACTAATATATAAAATATTTACAGACAGTTTAACGTACAACATTAAGACGGATGATGTTTATAAAGACTTTGAAGTTCATAAAAACCGCTTTGACTTCTCTGATTATCCACCTTCGCATTTCCTTCATTCTAATCAGAATAAAAAAGCTCTCGGCTATTTTAAAGACGAGACAAATTCACAGTTAATTCAAAGCTTTGTAGGACTTCGTCCAAAGCTTTATTCTATTAAATTGTACGGGGAGTCTAAGACCGCTGAAGAGATAGAAAAGGAGTTGCGATTGGGGAAATCTTTAGAGTCAATTTTAAACCATAAAAAGGTTTGTAAGGGCGTTGCAATGAACGTTATTAGAAACGTCATCCGCCACGAAGACTATGCACGTTGTCTTTTTAATCAAGAAACCATGTCAGCCGAGATGATGCGTATAGCTAGTTTCAAGCATGAGCTATTTACTTTAAATACTAGAAAACTTTGTTTATCACCAAATGATGATAAGAGATATATTCTACCCTGCGGGGTTCGTACCTTAGCGCACGGTCATAAAGATATTGAAAAATGATAATGAATGCTTGTATTTATGTATATATAAAAAACTGCTATTGCTATAAATTGTAAAAATTATTTTATTGAATACATTTTGCACATAAACTCTTTAATCATTTTATCGTTTACATTTTTATCTTTCTTAAACCTAGACACAATGTTATACATTTCTATTCCTTTACACCTGTGTATAGCAAAAGAGATACAGAATGCTCCACACGTATAACTAGAATTACTCTGTAATTGATTAGAATTAAAAGTAACAGTTTTACTGTTTCGTTCAATAAAGTCATTAAATTTAAAATAATCTGGCGGGTTTCCAAAGGAATCCATGAATTCACTATTTTTATGTTTAGAAAAATATATTAGAACCCAGTGTTCTCCAGGTCCAGCACTCGTATCGGTATTTACAATAAATAGAGAAGGGAATATTTTTATATATTTAGGTAGCTTGTCAGCTGCGAACACGCCTCGAAATATACTTTTAGTACTTAAATATTTTTCAAGAATTTTAGTTATCTGTAGCGAATCCATTAATTACTGTAATCGAAAATCACGGTTCGATTTTTATCAATTTCAATCAAATTTTGAAACTCAGCGTAAATTAGAATGGAAATCGTCACCGGTAACGGTTTTGCAAATTTTAATTCTAATCTCAGGTTACTGTTTTTTACAAGATGCAACTGATTAGCGTTGTTAATTGTACGCGAATAAACAATTTCCGTTAGGGTAATCTTCCCGACTTATCTGATTCCCTTCATCTACGTTCCACTGATTAGTTTGAATGAAAAGATTGCAATACGCTTGAATATATTGATTTTCCTCAAAGTTTAGAGATAACGCCTTATGAGGGACGCTACTACCGTCAATGTACAATCCAATGCTTGATAAATCGAAATGTTGAAAGTTGTACGGTGATTTTTTCAAATCTCATAGAAATGCTTTTTGTTCCACAAACCCGATAACAAATTTTTTTAGGTGCTTGTCCGGTAAATAAATGATCTTGCACACTAGTCATAAGACCAGCGGGTATAGAAAATGAGGTGCACTCCGAACGAGTTACAGGATATTTAGCGGTTCCATATTGTAGCGCCTTAGCTTGAGCGAGCGATAGTTCCGGTATCACTTTAACTTTCTTCAGATAAAGGGAAGCTGATAAAATCTCCACTTTACATTTTACGTCGGAGTGAACGCAAAAAGCTGCTCTATTTTTATCGAATTTAAATTTCAAATCAACCATATTTAATAAAAAGCGTGGTTGTTGACATAAATCAGTATGGACTACGCCTAACAAGTCAATCGCCCCTTTTTGCGCTAAACTCGCTCGTTTAGAGAAACCATCGTTATCGAAAAATGAATCGAACTTCCCAGGCGTATCCCGATAGAAAAGTGAACTCGTTAAATAACTTTTTTTCGCAGAATCTCCGAACGTTAATAAAGTTTGTATCATACTTATATAAGCGTAATTTTGACTGGAAGGTGTTACTGATCTTTCATTAAGAAATACGTGGACGTCGCTAAAAAGCGAATGAAGAAACAAATTATCGGGGGCGATATTGTCGGCTGGAGTTCCGGCGGCCCCACCCGCAACACCTGGAACCGCGGGTTGCGGTAGTTGACCATTATCTTTAGTTACCTTAACTCGAACGTGCAACAAAGTTTGTGAAAGGTCTATATACGTTTCAGAGTTACCGTTGATAGAAAATGTAATTGATCCGTTATCAACTATATTTGATATTGGATTATACTCAACCCATTCTCCACCAATAATCGAAGATTGTGTCATAGGTACTTGAAACAAATCTAGCTCGGAATTTATACACTCAACTGAGTGCTGGTGTAAAAGGGACATTATGAAAATATATCGGAACGTTTAGGGAACCGTCCTTTCGCTATCCTGCCTGCTGTTGAAATGGCGCTTTTCGACTGAGTTAGTTTCCTTTTATTTCAGGAACCCGTCATTCTTTTAATATGATCCGTAGCTGAAGATGTTAGTCTCATGGCTTCATCAGCTGCTGAAGCTAAAGTTTCCCTTCCAGCGTTAATAGAATGCGATTTAAGCGCTGTTTTAATTGGGACTCCGCTAACAACATCGGTCGCTACTTTCGCTCCGGTACTTAAAAGTTTTTTTCCCAAGTAAGAAGCGCCTTTCTTCAGTAAAGGTACCGCGAATCTAAACGCTGAAGATAATATATTTCCTAGTCCATGTCCTCTTTGAATATACAGGTATTCCACCGAAACCAACCTGGTTTAAATAGTAACTTTCATAATCAGTTCTTGATGGTGAATATTCAGACCTCATGATGTTAACTGGTCGCTCTCTTAAGCTAGAATGAGGGTGTGTTCTGAATGATTAAAGGTTTATAGTGAAGTCCACATTTTACGGGGTTTAAAATGTAATACAACGTGAGCTTTTCCACTATGAAACTGTATTGGCTCACCTAAATCATCTGTTATATTAATCTCTATAGTCTTAATATTATTAAACACGACTGGTAGGTAATGAGGTTATGAAAATATTTTTGTAGCTGTTTTCCCATTAGACTCGGCTTTCTCTTCGACGCTTATGATTCTTAATAGAGGTGCTAAACTATCCCCAACAACGCTATTTTCAACCAGATATGAATAAACGAATAAGGAATGTAGCCCAGCGTTCATATCAACTGGGTAGGGGGTTATCATTGAATTTAAAATGGTGAAATCATTATCTCTTCTATCCTTAAAACCTAGTAAAATCGATAGATCGGGACCAATTACAGCTCTGATTTTCGGTTGCAATTTAACTTTATTTCGATTAGAATAATTTAAATAAGCGAATGTAACTTGTTCTTCTTGGTTGTGGACGTTCATAACATGTAATAGTTCTTCCGGAGTTTTATAAAAACCAGCGGGAACTTCAATTATTTTATCATATTCGAGAGGGTCTTTAACTAGAGGGTTATCAGTCATTTTATAATATTCAAGAGGGTCTTTAATAACCAATAGATTAGGTTTTCGAACGTTATGCCATGTCCGAGGATAGCTTATTTCCGCTAACCCAACTTCGTACTGTTCCTCCAATCTTAACGGTTCAGCTAAATACGTTCGAAATTTACCAACGCTATTATCTTGGTAATATAAGGACGAGGAATCTGAAGGTAGCGTTACGTAAAAACTCATTTTAAATCCACTTCTTGTATCCAAGAATTAAATGTAGGGTCGTAATCTTGCCACTTGACATACAGTTCTACGCGGCCGTCCGATTTTTTCCTCTTTTTTATTACTTTTTCGATTATGAAGTAACAGTCTTTTAAATCTCGACCAACAATCTGAACCTCCTCTCGATAGAATACTCCTAAAATGGGGTTAGAATTTAAATCCATCAGCTTATATACAGGTGGGTCACGTGGTAGTCTCTCAGCTATTTTAAACAATTCTGTAGTAAAATTCGGGTTATATTTCTTATCGAAAATTGATAAATTTCTACTTATTCTACAAATATCTCCAATTTCAAACGCGTATGTTAACGGAGGAGAAAAATTTACCGAACCGTAAAGATTTTTCCATATTTTAGCAGAGTTATCTAGAGTAACTTTTTCGGGTTTACATTTAATTGATCTGTGATAACTATTGTTATAAGCGTTTATAATATCATCTAAAACGTCGATATATTTAAGGGTGTTATTCTGCTTGAAATAGCGATATAAACGAGATTTAAAACTTCTAATGAATCTTTCAATAATGGACGCTTTAATTTCTGATCGAGTAGCGAAAAAGTTAATACCCCTTCGCTGTAATTCACTCTGCACTTCTTGACAGACAAATTCATTTCCATGATCACTTTGAATTCTTTTCAGTTGACGGCCTTTTTCAAAAACGTTACGTAACGCTTCTAAAATTGTTACACCTTTCTTATTTTTAACCTCTATAGCCATAGCGTATTTGCTAAATATGTCGATAATACATAATACGTAGCGAGATCCTGAATTATATTTAGACAGCTTCTGAAAATCTCCCAAGACCGCTTGCCACTGTTCGTCAATTCCATAAACAATAGTTCGATTTCGTTTGAATCTTCTTCTAGCAGGTTTATGCTGCGTATATGTATCCTGCTTTATTAGAAATTTTTTTACTTTTTCCAATGAAACCTTTAAACCTTTATGTCGAGCTGAATTATAGAGCGTTCGAACTCCAGCGAATGACCCTGGGTCTGCGGGATTAGTATAGATTTTCTCAAGTTCTTTCTCCATATCGGGTAATATTTTGATGTAATGGCATGTAACGCCAAAAAAGGAAATTAAATAATTCTAATATTATAATAACTATGATAATTAATACAGCTGTGATAATTTTCGGTGATTTTGAAAAGGATTGTGATAAATAGGCTAAAAGTCCTAAAGAGACCGTTTCTGTACAACCTTCCATTGTAGGCTTATACTATGAAATGAGAACACAATTATCAGGTTAATATATTTTATTTAGTATGTATCCAAGATCTTAGAGGACTAGGTGAAGATGATGATAACATTGAACTACTTGGTGGTGTATGAAATACAGCGAATGTTTTTAACAGTGTCAATCTTACAGGATTTTTAATTAAACGTTTTGAAATATTTGACTTATGAATGCCCTCGTAAAACTCTGTAACTCCTATAGGATCAATCGCTGTTCCAGGCGTTTTTTCACAGCGTCATACAAAAGATCGATTATATTAGATCCTCCAATCACTTGTCCTCGAATAGAAAGCTCTCCTGAGTTAGCCCATCTAATATATCTCGGATCTTCCGTAGTCGCTCGGTATAATGAAATCGCATCACTAACATAAGTTGCAGGTAGAGAATAAGATATTTGCGCGAACCAGGTTTTAGGCCGTTCAGAGTTTTCAATAACGGGAGAGATTTGCTCTTTACGTACGTAAGTTAACCGTCGTTGGAGAGTTTGATTGTACAATGCTAATTTCTCTGATTCGTTTAAATCTGGATTATCTAGAATAGATTTCATTTCATCATCGATTGTCTTCTCTTTTTGAAGTTCAGGTGTTTCTTCTGTTTTGGAAGGTGGAGTGTTTTTTAATCTCTCCATTACATCTTCAGGTACTAGAAGCATTTTTCGAGCCATCATCGGTTTATAGCTCGGCTTATTGCACTTCCGGCGACTGAGCTAACGATAGATAGCAGTGGCGCTAATAAAAATGGAAGAAAACCACCTTTTTGTACCAGTATCTTTCGTCGTTTTGATATAGGGTTCTTCTTCGACACGTTTCGGATAACCGCGCTATGTTTCTTTAACCGCTTACGATGACGTTCTGACAGTTCAATTGTTCCGTGTAATACATTTATACAACATTCAACGAGAGCCAATATAGCTTCCTTGCTAGCGTATTTAATAGCTGTCTTTCTTTGATTTAGATTACAGGATGTCAGGAAACGTAGAAAGTCTAGGTTTTCCTTTACTCGTTTTGAGACATCCATTTAGAGATTTTCTTAGCCTTTCTTAAAGCGCAATGAACAGTTTCGGAATGAAAATGGCAGTTTATTTCAACGTCTTCTAGTTCTGATAACTTAGGACAACCGGTATCTTCGATGTTAGTTACTGAAACGCCCAGGAGTGTCGATAATACTGCAGCTTTTTCTAAACCTTTGGTGAAAAACGAAGTCGCTTTTTCCGCTATCTGATTGCAAATGTCACGTCTCGTTCTGTAAGGACGTTCGCCGTCATCCCATCGAAGGTGACAAATGTTATGAGATATCCATGTGCATTGTCTTTTATCTTCATTTGAAAGCTCTTTGAAAGGGTATGGAGATTTGAAAGTAATCACTTCCGATTCTTCAGTTTCTAATACTACGTAAGCTAATTCTTTAACAATCCACTCTCGATTAACCCTAAAGAAATTCCCTTCTATAATACACTTCATTTTGGAATAAAGACCGCCGGTTCTTCAACCGGTATTAAACCTGTTCGTAGTAAATACTGATCTGGAGTGTGAGGTTTCAAGTCAACTAATAAATACCCAAACTTCCGTGACGTAGCTTGTTGAAACGCATCAATAACGTATTTGCTATTGGTTGGAGATATCTGCCTCGCGAGATGATAAATTGTTGATTTATCTCGTGGTGATTTAAAAATAAATAGATAATTAGCATTTAAATTTAAAGTTCTTATTTCTTTTCCGGGGTAATAAAGGTTTTGCATTAAAATTAGTACGGAGGTGTTTCTGTGATGAGATCCACGAATAAATAAATTAGTTACATCTTTATTATTAGATATCTCACATAATAAATCGTCTAATATAACTAAATTCCTAATTTGCGGGTTTAATATATTAACATCGAGTAACCCTTCGTGAAACTCGACTGAAGGTGTGTGTTCTAATATTGATTGAAATAGTTACTCGGTATAACACCATATTATCCTCTCCGGAGGAGCGGCTATGCAGGTCTTCTTATGTTGAATCAACCGTCCCACCAGGAATGACTTTCCGCATTGGGTGGACCCGGCTACAAGCCCATTCATTGGATGTTGTAAGCTTAAATCCATAATGGTTAATGATAATCGGAACATTAGTACAATCAATTTTATTAGTTTTTTAACAAGATTTTGGCATTGCATATTATTAGTGACATAATATTATTTAAAATTTCTTTTGACAATTCACAGCGAATAGTAAACATTTCAATAATATTTTCACAATCTACCGACATAATTATTTCATAAAAATGCAAATCTACACGCTTAGATTGATCATGCTGGAGTTGAGATGGATGATTAATTTGACAGCCATTGCACGCTTTCTTAAGAGCTTCGTGTAATTGTTTAATTACAACGTTAGTCATCGCCTCCTTTATTTCCTTGATTTGCTTTAAACACTTCTGAATAAACTCGTACTGGTCGAGGAAATTCAACCAAGAAGATTCAGCGAAAGCTACCCCCTCTTTAGTCGGTAACAGTTTTCCATAGTTTACCCCATAGCCATGGTACATTTGTCTAACATCTAAAACCTTTTGTTCGGCAAATCTATGAACCGAAAACCGTTTGGTTTCAGAAAATGTGAAAACCCATGAAGTTTCAGCTTCGTTATTGAAATAAGCTTCAATAGCATCTTTCTTTGTCCATAGCTCTTGCAGTTCCGCTTCTGTTAGTTTGATGCCCTTTGTTAAATCTAATAGACCGCAGTAGATAGTTTCATTTGCATAAACAATTAACCCTTTATCACCAGACACAGGAAATGAACAATTCCTATAAAATAAATACATTAAGACAAGTTAAGAATTATCACTGAGTATTCCTACTTACATTTTAAGGTTCCTCGGAGTCACTTCCAATACAATTCAGATGGTGAACTTTCTAAATATGGTTACTATTATACGGTTTTCCCTTTTTATACTCTGAAATTATTTATCTTCGATATCTTATTTATTAAAATGGGGTTTAAAATTAATTCCATTCCACGTATACGCATTTTGAAGTGTATCGCGTTACGTATATAGGAATTTACCCGGTCCTCATACGGAATCACGTGTACAATTACAATACTTGAGAACGATACGTTTCTCATACTTAAAATATTCGTTTGAAATACTCGTTAGATAGGTTCAAGTGCCAAGCATATTTAAGTACCACTTACACGCTAATGATATTAAAATGAAGTTTAAAAATATTTCCATTCTACTTTAACAACAAATATTCCATGACGTCAAAACACTCTTAAATTCAAATTAACCGCGCCCCGGGTAATCCGCGCGCGCGCCGCCTAGGTTATCACTTTTTACATCATTTCAGCTTATTCCGTACGATAAAACGTGATAAGATATACGTTCAAGTGTCACTCGCGATAAGCAGAGATAAATGAACAAGTTGGCCTGAACATAATATGTTGATATACGAAAAAACAAATCGTCGCGAGAAATATCATAAATACATTGACTTTTCGACGATTTTACCCCCATTTCACCCCTTAAATCCCAGATTTCGATCCCGAACCTAAACCTGAACCTGGGACTGGCGTCTCGCCCTTACTTTCCTTCTACTCTAGTCCGTTTGGCTATGGTTAATTGTCACATGTGCTACACTGTAAGTGACTCTCACGGCTAAGTGAAAAGTGTAGTATCTGCTGTTAAGGTTATTTAATTATAATTCATGCCACCAAAATTACCTTTTTTCAAAGTATCTCTTAGGATCCCAACTGGATCCAAATCTCTTTGAATGCCAACTGGATCAAAATCTCATTGGATCCCAACTGGATCCAATTCTCATTGAATTAAGAGCTGATCCAAATCTAATTGGATACCGACCGGATCCAAATATCATTAGGTCCAGTCGGGTTCCAAATCTCATTGGATCCCAATGTGATCCAATCTCATTGGATTCCAATATGTATAAAATTGTGATAAATATTGAATCCCAACTTAGGAAATTGGATCAAATTGTAATATATATTGGATCCCAATTTACGAAATTGGATCCAATTGGCATTCAAATTTCATAAAATCTATCCTTACTTGATCCAATTTGGATCCCAATTTGATATAAATTGGATCCTAAATTTTATCGAGAGGTCTTAAAGTAAAAAGAAAATTGGATCCAACTGTAATTGGATCCCCGTTTGATCTGTCCAATTTTTGTTCACATTTGGATCCAATAAATTAAATCAAATTTGGATCAAATTATGATCCTCCATTTTCGTAAGGGTTGTACGGTGACGTGACTGTGTATTGTACGGTGCCATGACTGTGCATGTTACTGTGACGTGATTATGCGTTGAAATAAGTTATTTTACATTGATTTTGCAGTATTAGTAACGGTTGAGACATGTTTCATATTACTGTTATAGTAACATCAATTGCACATTGACCAGTAAAATTAGATATTTTCAAACTGTAAATTACAGATTTCTCAAACCTACATGTTTCAATCAAGGTTTAACATTAAATTCATAAAACCGTTAATTGTGTATTTGTACATTTCACGCTTATACTAAATTCAACTTTTAATCAAACCGTATAAAAGCTACAGAACTATGATTAATTTAAATGAAACCATCTTATTTCAATCACACATTGACATGTTAAGCAACTGAACTGTAAATGACATTTTTAGTTAATTAAAATTATTCTTTTACCAAAAAGGGTAATTACTTTGGTGTCATTTGATTTACATGATCAACAGTAATAATACATCATAATTATATATTCAAAATATGATGCATATTATATTTGGTATTAATATAAGCCTATAAACCACACTTGTGCGGTGTACTTAAAACCTACATAACGGCTACTTCCACTCTGGTACCTTAGCCAGATCAATTATTTTATTCACCCAAATCCAAAAATAAAAACAAAGTTAAATCCACCACACAATTGTGGTGTACTTAAAATGTATTAACCCAACTCCCAAAAAACAAAGCAATATCTACTTATTGCTACCTCCACTGAGGTACCTTAACAAAAAAAATTATTTAATCACCCAAATTATATTTATAATTAAAGAAACCGACGTTCAGTTTCTTTAATGATATGCACTTACATGTAATAAAATATTGTTAGGGAAATTAAAGAGGAACAAGAGGTAAATTAATTTAATTAAAATTTTATTTATGCTACAAAATACTGTATTGTACAACTACCAATGGTAGTAAGCCTTGGTATTTTTAATAAAATATTTTACCTCTTGTAGCCTAACAGATAGATTTTAGTAAGGTTGTTGTGGTCTAAAAAGTTCAGATTTACTTTTAGGGGCCTAATTTTGAGGAGCTAAAGAAATCTGACCTTTCTAATAATAGCAGAATTACGTGAACCGAAATTATCAGCGGCCTATCCCTGTAACGATGGCGGCAAATTCTCTGTTCCCCCCCTTCTACGCCGCGCTAAAATCATCCCTCTCCTCTTAGAAGTTAGCTCCCCCTTCTCCCCCATAAGTGTTTGAGTGCTCTACCTCGCGGTTACATTGAGAAACTGTGTCGAAACACGGACTAAATAATTTACTGCCAAAAGTATCGTTATTGGTCAGTGTAAAAACGGTTTCCTGTAAATCTTCTAACGTATTTCACATTTAAAATTTTCTATTTCAATTTCCGAAAAGGCGCGTAATGATGTTTCTACGCAATGTAATATCTTTTTAATGAATAAGCCGAAAGTTAAACATAAGTCGGTAGTTTGTAACTTAGTTAAAACCGCAGAAAAACCAAAAAAGTGTTATTTATTGCCTTTGAACTTAAACAAAAAGACAACTGTCAATAAATTTACAAATACTGATCAGCAACCTGATAATATCAGAAATCCATGTATTATAATTGATAATATGAAAATTTCCACAAAAGTTGCTTGTACTCAAACCTTGATTCTAAACTGGCCACCCTTGTTTGAACAAGTAGCTAAATCAATTGATGATAATTTCTCATCTGAATTGTCTTATCAGGTAAATATTTACATTTTTAATTTATAAGTTTCGGGCAGTGTTTAAAGAATATTGATTTTAATTATTTATAATTTTCTTAGATGAAGGAAGACTACAACAGTATGTCAATTATGCAAATAACAACCAAACACAGTGTCAGTCTTTTATCTGGAGAACTTGGCGAACAACCTATTACGCTACTAATTTGGGCTGATGGTCATTGCGTACTAAACATAGTCTTTAAACATGCATGCCCACTCAAGTTCCATATTATCAAGGATGGAAATTTAAACTTGGATACTCTAAATGATACATTTAACATTATCACTGGTCAACGGGGTCACGTGTTTTGCCCTGGAATTAATTCGGAAAAGGTTAAAAATGCCATTTCCACGATACCAAACAGCATCGTTGAAATCCATCATCCGTTTACCCGTTACCAATCTGAAAATTGTAAGGTGTTTTATGAAATACTGAAACCCAGTACACAACCTCTTAAGAAAGGAAAGAAGGTTCAATGTAAACATTGTTGGTACGTTGGAAATTGTATCGCCAAGTCTAACAAGCGTAAGGCTATGGAATCACCAAACCGACCCTATAAACGACAAAGGCTATCGAGCCATTGTCCCATTAAGCACTTAACTCCCAAAAGCAAAGCAGTTCGGTTATCCCGTATACGGAAGAGTCGTTCCTTTTACAAATCAAAGGTATCTAAATTAGAAGCAGAGTTAAAGATTAGAACTGTCAGTTTAAATCAGGAAAGTACCTCGGAAATGTCAAATATAGTGAATATTATCAATGAGAAATTCAGCTCAACTCTTGAAGAAACACCCAAAGACACTACTGGACAGACTCAAGAGCTTCTAAAAGCATCCTGGGAAAAGGATTCGATTCAAAAACACTTAGCAGACCAAAGAGATTTATTTTCCCAACAAGAGAAATCTCAGTCATCTCCTCACGTACGTGAGTGGAATGCCATCACCTTAAGGATTGCGTTAGCTGTTTGCAGTCGTAGTCCAGCAGCTTACGAAGCTTTGAGAAGCTTCAAAATTTTGAACCTCCCCAGTGTTTCCACACTCAAAGAAAAAACTCGAAAACTTAACCACAAACCTGGAATTAATGAAAACTACCTTCGTGAAGAGAAAATTAAATATGACAATTTTAAATCTGAAAAGGAACTTAAGGGAGAGAAAGTCCCAACTGGAGTTGGAATTGTTATATTTCACGAGGTAAAAGTAATTGATAAGATAATGTGGAACAGTAAGACCCACGAGTTTGTTTGATTTTCCATGGATGAAAACGACTGGCCAGAATTGACTGATATTTACAAAGATTTAACACCTCAAGCTCCTTCTCCCACACATTATATACTACAGTTTTTATGGAGAGATTTAACCTCTGGAATGGATGTAATCGGTCCATATTTCACCTCCTCCCATACATTCCAACAAAAGAAATTGGTTACAACTTTCTACCAGACTATTGAAGCGTTTGAAATGTATCATTTTAAATGTATTGGAATAGTTTGTGACGGAGCTGCAGAAAACCTTGCGCTTATGAAAATCACAATGGGTGTCAACGGTGCCTTTGGATTCAAAACTACCATTGACAAGTCATATGACTTTTCTATTGATCCTAGCTTTCAGAACCCTTTCTCGGAAACACAACGATTAATTCATTGGATAATTTGCCCATCCCATCAATCGAAAAATTTAGTTGGGCAGCTCTACGCATCTAGAGAACCTGGACCCAAAGATTTTATACGAAATGGTGTATCCTTTGGTTGGAAAGATGTAGAAGACATTTATAAGAGAGACGAGGAGAGAACTAAACACGGACAAATGAGAGTAGCTCGGCATTTGCCTAAAAGCTATATCGAAAGAGACGCTTGGACTCGTTTAAACGTAGCACCAAGCAAACAAGAGGAAGTTCTGAGTGAACTGTACGGATTTTCCGAAGGCCAAACTAGCTCTAAACAAAAACGTAAAAGTGCGAAAGAAACGTATCATTACTTGAGGGCTTGTAATCAATTGTTTGAAAATGGGACCCTGAGAGCGAAAAGAGTAGAAGATTTGAATTCCAAAGTACTCGTTTCTATGGAAACAGGTTATTATTTTTTTGAGATTTGGTTGCGGGAAATCCTCAAATTAGACCCAAATGTAAATTTGAATAGCCCTCAACAAACGGTATTTATTTCCTGGCAAACTTGGGACTTATTGCGGGTTATGTATTACGGCTTTAAAGGTTTATCAAGAGAATTTTTTCAACTATGTCCTGGGTACTTTTTATCTTTTATAAGAATTACTGGGAGTGCGATCGAAAGTTTGTTATAAAATATGCATCGGGTGGAAAAATTACGAGTGCTTCTTATGTCAGTGGTAGAAAAGCTGTACTTAAAATTTGTACTTATTTAATTTCAAATCTAACAAAGCAATATCTGAAGTGAGAAAGCATAATTACTCGTAAACAAAATCATTATTTAGTTTCTTTCTCTTATTTCGACTAGGTCTTTTATCACCTACAATATCACAAAATTCATTTAACAACTTTCTTTTCTTTAATACCGGACTAGTTTCACTAAACTTATTTTTTACTGGCACATTATGTGAAATCTACATTAGGTAAATATTAGGAACAACCTTTTGTGTTGAGGAACTTGGTATTTTATCACAATTTTCTGAGTTTGAAGAACTAGGTTTCACAGTTGAAGCGGTGGAACTTGAAATCTTTTTCTTCCCTTGTTTAATTATACTTATCTTTCTACGTTTTGTTTCTTCTATACTTTTTTTTATCTTTCATTAGTTTACTTCCTTTTCCACCCTTGTCTCCCTTTTCTTTTAGGCTAAATAATTGATCTCTTAAGGTGTGGCCTCCTTTCCCTCGCTTGAGGTTACTTGAAACGAATTCTTGAATTCTCGCATGAATCATCTTCCTGGTCCATTCTTTATAAAAGTTTTCTATCCCTAAATTTTCCCATTCAACATCTTTGGGTAATGCTTCGTAAAAAACCTTTTTTGCATTTTCTGTTTCTAGCATACCAAAGCTTTCTTTAGCACATTTCTAAAATAGAAAAGAGATTATAAATAAGTAATGTATGAAAACATATTAGAAAAATAGCCTTACCTTTATCATACTTGATCCATATTTTTTTAAAGAATTTCGGTTTGCAAACTCACAAACTTTTCCATTAACCAAACGAATAAATGGAAGAAATGAAGATTTAGGAAAAATCATTTTGCCATTGTCACGAATTTTAATACAAATTGGTCAGCTTTCTTTTTCATTATCTGTCATTTTAATAATGGCTGTACACTTTAGCAGGTTTTGGTCGAACATTCTCTTAGCAAATGAATGTTTGACTTGAACTGTGGTTAATCTTGTCCAATTTGAAATTTCTCCAAGGCACCCACCACCAAGTAAATACAACGCAGAATCTGTTTCTTCAATAGAATTAACTTCAGCTTCATTCACAGGCTCTTCTTCAGCTTCAAAGTTTAAATCTGGTTTTAGTTTGTGAGGGTCCTTTTCTAAGATTTTACAATATGTTAATGTTTCAGATGTGAAGATGTTAAGAAACATTGCTTCATCATGGTAATGGCCTATAGTTGAAATCGTACACTGCCTTAAATTTCTTGCTTCTTTGAAATAACTCACTGTTAGTTCTGCCATTGATTTATTGGTTCTAATTTTAGCCTGGTTAACTTCAGATTTTTCTTCATGTTGTGTTTTAAATATATTCGTCTTTGGACGTCCCCTTTTTTTAGGGACAGCTGGTCTAAATTTTTCTCTTACAGTGTCATATAAATTTAATAGATCTGCTACATAATTCTGTACATTTTCTGATGCTAGTAATAATAAGTACTCCTCTTTTCTTTCAGATATAAACGGCCTGGTTATGTTTTTTAAAAAATCTATTAAGTTCTCAACTTTTTCCATCTGTGCCAACTTACTGTACTAACACTCTTCTATAACTACTGAACACTAAGCGTAGGTTTACAGACGACGTTTCACAATTTTTAAAAAAGAAAAAGAAACATATAAAGGACCCTAGATGGCGACTAACTCTACCCGTGATGCTCTAAAATGTTTTCCTCGGGATCGCGGGTAGTTGAAATTTTGGTACCCCCACCATGGCTCCCCTATTTCACCCTCCCCTGGCGCGCAAAGAAAATGATGTCCGAAAAAAAATCAGTCGCTGATAATTTCGGTTCATGTATTTCTGATAATAGGCCTTAGTTAAAATTACTTACAACGAACCACGAGTCCACTGGAGTCCACGATATCTGTTCTACCAGTTACCACTGTCCTGAGAACATTTTGTTAGTTGTATAGCCTTCCTAGATTTAAGTTAAATTAATGTATTATATTATAATGTAAAATATGTATTTTAAAATTGAAATCATGATGATTATCTTAATTTGAAATAGCCACACAGCAAAGGTGGGACCTGCAGCAATTTGCGACGACCCGTCCAACCTGCACCTGCCAAGTTTCTAACCTGTACCACCTGCCACCTGCAATTTTTTCTAAAACCAATGATCTACCCAACCTGCACCTGCAGGCTATATCACCTGTCCAACCTGCAACCTGTGCAGGTAACCTGTAAATCACCTGCAGAAATATTATTAAAGACATAATTAGAGAAGTATTAATATATATTTTATTGAGGTAAATGCTAAAGAAACTAAAACCAAACCGACTATCGAAAATTGATATTAAGTCGAGGCGCACCACCGCATGGAGAGAGTTAGAGGCCGGAACCTGGAGCTGCCGTGGAGAGAATAAAGGAAAACTCAATCCGAGAAGCTACACATTTCAATTCTCCCCGCGGTTATTTTAACGAGGACACACCAGTTCGTCACAGCATGTATACATATTGCATACACGTTTTCTTAGCTCTTTTATGTTGCGGTAAAGCGGACCTTTCGTATATATGGCAGGTTGGCAGGTAAACCTGCAAATCTGCGATAATATTATCTACCCAACCTGTATCTGCTACTCTTTTCACCTGTCTAACCTGCAAAAAATATTTTCTATCATGATCTGATCTGACCTGACCTGCGCAGGTTGCAGTTATCTGCAGACCTGCACAGGTAATCTGTACATTTCCCACCTTTGCCACACAGCAGTGACAGCAAAGAAAACGCCAACGTGTTACGTGTGTAAATTCCTCACATTCAGTGTTGCCAATGTTTGAGGAGTAAAAATTACACGAGAGGCAGTGCTGCCAGGTCCCGAAAATCATATTATTGTACTAACGACCGTAAGTCGTTTAAACCCTAAAAACATTATTTTACACCTTCGCAACGCAACAAGAATTGGCTTTAAATAAGAATTCTGTCCCGTTTATTAGCGTGTCGTTGGCTTTGGTGTGTGTGTTTTTTTTTAAGAGTAATCTTGATTTTTGATACCGAAAAAGCTTAAAGAAAAGTTACTTTTCACTGGACGTACATTATTCCTATTTTGCTGATTTTGAAGGAAATTGAAGTAGCAGACGATCATTTAACAGGACTACCAGACATGTTTGTTGTTGAACTGGTTTTTCTTTAATAAATGTATGACAACCATAGAAATCGGAAAATAACTAGAACAATTTTTGCAATTGTAGATGAGTCAGGAGGAATGTCAGCCGAGAGTCAGTATCACCATCTTTTAGCCATATCGTTTATCATAACATAGGTAGATTTTTAACTAGCGGGAGAGGCCTCCATCGGGATTCGTGATCCGCCCGGGCGTCAAAGGGTCTGGGTATGCCACTACGTAACGTATCTTTGGTTAGTAACATAGTCGGTTTCCCGCTAAATTCGAAAATGATAGGCGTAGTTCAAATATAGTGTTTGGCCTAATATTCCCCCGATCTATCCGAAACCAGATATTTCGGCTTAGGTGTTTTAAACACTAGGGGCTTTGTGCTGATAAAAATCTTGATTGTCCCGTTGTAAATCTCGTTAATGGTCATACCTATTGTTATTGTGTTACTTATGGTACTACACAGTTGAAATTGTAGTACGCCTCGAAAATAGCTTAAGAATATCGACATGCATGATGCACGATAATACTGTCTGGAAACTCTGCTTTACGCTCTCCCAAAAGTCACCCGAAAAATACCAAATATTATTAAAATGATTTACAAAATACAAAAATCTGAAGACCATATGCAATAGATAAACTAGATAATTTTTGGAAATAGTGGTTTTTATAAAAAAAAGGTAAAATCTTTTTTAGGGTAAAAAAAATCCCACAAAATTAATAATTTTCACCTAAATATCCCTTTAGCCCACTCAGCCAAAAAAACACGAAAATTACCACACATTGGCAACACTGTTTACGTTACTTGGTTTTCTTCACGAGCAGTGTTGCCAGATTATGAGATTTCTATGGCAGCTGCTCTAGTTCGATTTATTAACTTTTTTCTGGTTCAAAATTATTTACTTTTTATATTAAAGGATACCATTTGTTAAAATATAACATCCTTGACAAGAGTCAACTAGTAGTCCGTGGCGTTAGCTTCAGTTTTTGTCAAAATATTTCACTTCCGGTTACCAGTACCAAATTTAGTATATATACCCCCTAAGCAAGGCCCTAAGGTTCCAAAAACCGCCGGGAGACAATCTCTCAGTGGTTGCTGACCCCCACCTGATGACGTAACCTTCGTATTTTAAACGTTCGTATCTCATTTACATGTTATCCGACGTTAGTTTATCGTATATCAATTTGAAGGAAATAATATACTCTACAACATCGGTATGCATATTTTCGATAGGACTAACGGTAATTGCTATATAGAGACACAAAATTCAGGAGGTCAGCCACCACTGAGAGATTGTCTCCCTTCAGATTTTGGAACCTTAGGGGGTATTTATGCACTGTGCAAAATTTGGTACTGATAATCGGAAGTGAAATATTTTTTGACTAACGACACGGACTATAGAGTTACGTTTCCTCAAGGAAGGTTTCCCGAGGGGCTGATCACCCCCGCGTAATCGGTGTACAGTACTAATGGGATTACGCGTAATCTTTGAAGTCCCTGCCTTTGGCAGTGCTAATCTAAGCGTAATCCGGTGTACAGACTTTCCATGAGTGGTTAGCCCCTCGAGGTTTCCTAAAAGACTGCGAAATTTAAAAAATAGAAAAGACTTCAGCCATAACTATTAAGTTGAGCACGAAAAATAAAAAACTTCCGGCACTACACACGAAAAAGGGTTAAAAAAGATTTTCCATTTAAGTAAAGAAACTTTATTTTCACTGTTAATTTAACGGTACAATTTAGTTTCAGTGTAATTTTAAATTTCAGAATACCGTTAAGAAGCATAACATTTATTTGACCTCTAATTTAACGGTAAAAAATCCAATTTTTATTTCATCATAACTAAAAATATCCAATGATCTTTAAGTACGGTAACACAACATTACTTCGACCGTTAATTTAACGGTAAAAAATCCAGTTTAATTTTACTGTAATTTTAAATGTCACATTACCGTTAAGTAGCATAACATTAATTTGGCCGTTAATTTTACGGTAAAAATGCAAGTTTCATTTCACCGTAATTATAAATGTCAGATTACTGTTAAATGGCATAACAAAAATGTTACCGTTAATTTAACAGTACCAAAATCCAACTTTTATTTTACCGTAATTTTAATCATCAGATTAATGTTAAATTGCGCAACATTAATTTGACCATTAAATTAACGGTAAAGAAGCCAAAGATTCATTTCACTGTAATTTTCAATGTCAGAATACTGTTAAATAGCATAACATTAATTTTACAGTTTATTTAACGGCACAATTTGAAACAATCGTATTACTGTAAATTTAACTGTGTAATAACCGTTCGGTTACGGTAATTTCTTAGAGTGCAGGATTGCAGGATCTGGAAGCGCCTATCTTACCGGCGACTGTAACTCACAGATCTCCAGCAACGCCTGTTCCAGATTCATCAGCGACCCTAGAGCTAGAGTCGCAAACAACGTCTGAGCAGGCAACTCCACAGCCAACGACTCCTCGACCAAGAAGGTCTAGTAGAGTTCCTAAGCCACTCGTTATTATGGACCTCTAACTAAGTAGTTAGTGAACTTGTTTCTTTGTCAGAAAAGGTTGTGTTATAGACTTGGATAGATGGCGTTATCATCTCAAGGTCGGTAAAATAATGGTCGAGTAAATAACCTCGCGTGTTGGCAATCGGAATGTGGAAAGTGCACCAGAATGTAATATTCTTAAGCCGGTGAATAATCAGTTAAAATTTAAAGTCTATTACGTTCATCATATCGTTTAATTACTGAGAGATAGGGCACCCTTTAATAGATGGCGTCACTTGACTGTAATGGTAATAGTACTTAATCGGTTCTCGGGCCTAGATGTTCCTAGTTCCGCAGTAATTAAGTTCCTTATTTACTTGGTATATTTGTTATATTAAATAATATTCCGAAAATAAAGTTTCAATATTTATGAACCCTACAATTCCAAATTGAGTTTTCGCGCTTTCGTTTCAGCCAAATAGGCTCTCATCAAATGTCTTCAAGGAAATCACCAAGAAGTAATATTTCCAAAAGCCAGGACCTGAAAAATACTGTTTATATAGTGCTTGTTGAAAAATGGAAATGTTTCACCTGCAAACAGAATGATGTGTTTTTGCTAAGCCTTAATGTGTCAAAAAAGCTACCTGGTTAAAAGGAAACACTTGTTGCACCCCGTACACGTGAATAATTTCCAAAATATCAACAAGCATTATACAAAAAGTAACTTGCAGATCCTGGCTCTCGAAAATATTACTTGACCATTTCCTTGAAGATGTTTTATTGAGGCGTCTTTTCGCGGGAACCCAAAACCAGTGGGCACTACTCTTCAATGCTTTCGGTTAAAATGAAAAATATTGCGTCAAAATACAGAAAATTTTAGACCATTGATATCTCGAAAACAATTTTATTATCGGGGTTCCGCCAGTTGGGATTTTGCCCATTTAAGCGCTTTTAGCCGATTGTTTTTCTGATTTTCAGTTTTAAAATCTACATACTTGCCTTATAATAAGTAACATTTTGATAAACATTTTAAATTTAGTAGGCACTCGTCAATTCCACTCAATGCTTATGGTTGCGTTAAGAAATTTTAATTTGAAGTGAGATTTTATGCCAATTCGCGGGACCCCATATTCCGCGTTCGGCGTATTCTGATATTTGAATTTTGCGAATAAGGATATATCACCATCTATCTCCAAATATATTAAATATAACCTTGCAATCGTCAAAAAGTGACTATTTGCTATTGCTATATCAATTCGGGCACTCTGAGAACTATTTATTAGTCATAAGCTGTCTCTCACGCCATTGTCGATAGAAAGAAATGGGATGCATCAATCGATAGGTGATATCGTGCTTTTTTTCTTGTCATATTTTGCCCTCGTAGTCATTGTGTCATTTTTGGGCAATAGGGCCTAGAAGTTGTGTATTAGCTGTACCCCGCTCCATTTGAAAGAAAAATTATACATCAACCGATAGGCTCTCTTCATTTTGGGCAAAGAGGCCCAGAAACTTGGCATTGGCTGTCTTTCGCACAGTTACATGTAGGCGTGGAAAGGAAAACTATGCGTAAATTGACAAGATCCGTGTTGTTGCTGTATCGAATTTGGCACTCGAAGGTTCAGATACCAGTCGTTTGCCCGATTAAAGGTGTATTGCGGATTGTGTATAGTTAAAGGTCCGATTAAAGGTGAATTGCGGATTGTGTATAGTTAAATGTCCGATTAAAGGTGAATTGCGGATTGTGTGTAGTTAAATGTCCAATTAAAGGTGAATTGCGGATTGTGTGTAGTTAAATGTCCGATTAAAGGTGTATTGCGGATTGTGTGTAGTTAAATGTTTGATTAAAGGCGTATTGCGGATTGTGTGTAGTTAAATGTTCGATTAAAGGCGTATTACGGATTGTGTGTAGTTAAATGTTCGATTAAAGGCGTATTGCGGATTGTGTGTAGTTAAATGTTCGATTAAAGGCGTATTGCGGATTGTGTGTAGTTAAATGTTCGATTAAAGGCGTATTGCGGATTGTGTGTAGTTAAATGTTCGATTAAAGGCGTATTGCGGATTGTGTGTAGTTAATTGTCCCTGAGATCTAGTTAACCTCCTCCTCAAGTGACTATGCGACTATTATTATTTAGGTAAGCAGAGTTTTAAAATGATGGAATTTGGTGACTCGGATTAAATTGTGAGTTCTAAATTATATTTTATTTAAATTAAATATAAGATTTATTATAATTTATTCCACGTTCATATTACTATTGCGATAAGCCTAACCGGGAATAGAGTCCGATAATTATATATAGTTGGTTTAGTTCTCGAAATTAGAACAGATACCGGTTACAAATTATTAGTCTACTCTAGAATTTTCATCCTAAGAATTAGCTTTAATGCATGAAAATCTTAAACAACTAAATTCAATAATAAATCTGTGATTACATTATTGAGATACTAGCTTTAATACCCGGCTTCACCCGGGGTCTTAGTTTTAATGAATTAGATCTGATTTGTACGTAAGAAAGGTAAACGCTGTAGCAAAAACGCAACACGCGTAGCAAAAATGGTAGCAATAACGCAACACGCGTAGCAAAAACCTAACACACGTAACACGCGTAGCAAAAAGTCCTGAACTACTTAAAAATCCCAACTAAACCTCCCCTGCTACGAAGTCTCTTTCTTTCACACTAACTCCCCTTCTACGAATTTCACACTAACCCGTAACACTAACATTATAAATAATAGCTTACTAACATTATAAATAATAGCTTACTAACATTATAAATAATAGCTTACTAACATTATAAATAATAGCTTACTAACATTATAAATAATAGCTTACTAACATTATAAATAATATCTTACAAAACTTCTAATTAAGATCTTAGACACTCTTACTAACGTTATTAAATATGTTAAATATATTAAATGATAATGGTTCCGCTCAAGGTTTTGTGGAGAAAACCGGTTCCGGGTTTGAGAAGTCCTAGTAATACAACCTTTTTAAAAAAAAATCCTCTACACGTATTAGTATTTCGGGCACAACGCCAAATTTTCTCTCTACTCTCTTGTGCCGGCCCCGTTCTTCCCTCCCCCAAAGGCGACGGACGAACACACAAAAATTATCCCATCGAGTTCACGGTAATGAGAGCTCCACTAACTCGCTTCGCTCGCTCGTTCCGCTCAATAAACCTCTCAGTCTAAAATTGTTTGTAATATTTGTTGGTTTATGTAATATTTTTAAACTACGTTACACTTCTCACAAAAGCCTTTTAAACTTATTTGAACTCAATTAAAAAGGGCAAGCCTTGTGTGGCTTTAATTTCTTCCGCCAATCAATATAGTCTAGTCAAGATTTCAGAAAATCGAACCTTTAGAAGCATTTTAGGTTACTTTTGGGGAAAAGGTCATTTCCCCCTATTTCGACCCTGCTGAATCCGAATCTGCGGTTTCCCAAGCGAAATCTCGACCAGAAGTGTGATATTCAAGATGGCGGTCAAAATGGCGCCGAAATCGGCACTGTAAAGTCCCCCTTTGACACAGGAATACGTCCAAAATGTGCAATTATATGTTTTTGTAAATGAGGAATACTAAAATTAACATAAAAAATCATTGGTAAGGCAACACAAATCACAAAAAAGAAGGCCAAAAATATCAAAAATGAACAAAAAAATATATAAATATGTATAAAAATTGGAATAAAAAGAGAAAAACACATAAAATCAATAAAATATAAAAAATATATAGAAATGTATAAGCAATGTCAAAAAAAATAGTACTCCATCAATTAGTTAGCAATGTTTATAAAAATATAGGTTGTTTATCTGTGCCCTAAGTTTCTTGTTCTGTCGTGAAATATCATTTGGTTCATATTGTTACCCCCGACGACGGTGCTGGTCACTGCGTCGAAACGGCGGTAGCGAATGGAAGTAAAAAAAATGTATAGTGCAAAAGTGGTTTAAAAGAATTTTTATCTGAATTTAAAACGTTAAATCCGCACTTCGAAAACGTCAATTCAACCGTATTAAATTATAATTTATATCAGCTTGCGTACCACCCAATTACAATTAAGTACGTCGACGACTTATAAATTGGTTAAAATATAAAGGCACTAATTGCTCATTAACGCCATCCACAAAAAACGCGTCATATTTAATTACGCGTAAATATAGGACATCTAGAAAATGTGACAGATTTTTTAAACAAATTATATCTACCATCAAAAGTTTAGTTGAGAAATACAAGATTATATTTAAAGATAACTAATACAGTTGTTTATTGGGTTATAAGATCAAGTACTTGCATGACCTGGTATGAAAATCCACTGCTCACTTTATCTTTAAAGTATCAAACATAATAGAAATAATTTAATAAAAAATTATAAATAAATTATCACAATCAAAGAATTGGATAAGCCTAAAATTATTTTTCTTCTCGATGCAGGGAAACTTCAGAAACACCTGAATAAATAAAAATAACTAAATAAATATATTTAAAGCACTATTGTGCAAAGTGTTGCAGTTTAAAAAGTTATTTTATACCGAAAAAACTTAAAGGCATTAAAATATAATGTGTGCATATAAAAAAATATCCCACAGAATAAAATTTGAAAATATTTATCATGCCTTAAAGCTAATTTTCAAAAATACACAGTAAAAACATTGGTTAGGTTTATTCAAGATGCTGGACAAGATGGCGGCCAAAATTATGCAAGCGCACTCGCCACATTTTTCAGGTAAAAACGAGGGTGACGTTCTCGATATATGTTTTTAGACATTAGGATTTTAAAAATTAATTCTAAAACAACGTTTGTACTAGACTTTAATCAAAACCTTTCCAAATATACAGCAACGGGGTAACTAAAACTTACAGGAACTTTAAAATATTACTGCGTTTCTCCAAAATTAAGACAGGTACTTTTACAAGGAGATTGGAGTACAGAGTGTTAAGCAAGGGACGATTGCTTTCCTACAAGTACAGTTCTTTGAGTGACAAAGTCCTTTACAGTGACAAACAACAACTTCTGGACACGTCTTAGGAATCGGATCTAGCGTCATGAAACGTGGAACAACTTTCTCGCCGTCTATGGTCCAGCCGCAGTCTTCAAGTAATGGAAGAGATGGCTTAGGAATGTGGGCATTCTCCCATACACATACCTGCCAATTTAGAAATAGATTAAACAACGTTTTTACAGTCTTTTATGTTTTTATTCTGATGTGTTTCAAGCCAACTTACTTGGTAGTGGCAGCAACTGAAGCCTGAGTGCATCATGTTTTTGAGCATGAGGAATTCAAAAATACACTGTAAAACATTGGTAAGGTTTTTCACTTGAAATTGTTAATAAATTCTAGTTTTCACGTTTAAGGTTTTTGCGAAAAATAAATCCGTCATTTGAACTACTAATATTAAAGGATTCTCGTGGGTTATGGTGCATAGCCTATGCGAGCATATATATTATTCCTTTAAACAACACTTCGAACGTTTGAGATTAAAGGTTGGCAGCACTGCGACGTATGGCAATACTACACTCATCCGACTGGCCAAGCCTTCCCCTCCCTCTCCGCCCGCCAGCGCGTTGTAACCTGTCGGTGCTTGTCGTGCTTAAGTGTATTATTGTTTACTTTGTGAATCAGTGCAGTGCCAAGTGATATCGATTGAATTCAACAATGAAATCTTGCTTGTGAGAGGCTAGTGGCATAAATTTATTGTTAGATATATCTTATTGTTTCTTTGTCGGAAGCATTTTTTTGCAACTTTGGGGTGAATTTTGTGCGTTTCATTTACGTACATGGTGAAATCCAATGAAGTAATGGCTGAATTTGTTTTTCTTCTTTAGTGTTGGTACATTTAACTTCATTGAAATCTGAATTATATGGAGTGTGTTTTACTTGTGTTTTGTGGTTGTTGTATTGCTATTTCTCTTCGTATCGCTTTTCTACTTCCTTAGGCTTTATATTAATATGGGAGACAACACGTTTGGCAGTGACTCAGCTAATCTCAGTTTGTGTTTAATATGTCAGAAGCAGAGTCCGAATCAAGCTCTGTCAAAGATTGGAGAGAATGGTAGAACACAATAGTTGCAAAGTGAGAAAGAACGACAAGAGGCATTTGACAGCCAGTTCAGTGAGACAATCATACGGATTTTGAAATTCCACCTTAACTTCTTCTGACAAAATTGGAAAACTAAAGAAGAAAAATGACAATAGTAAGAAACAGGATGAAAATAAAAATGCAAAAAGCAATCTAATGACTCGCTAAAGGACAGGAAAAACTGACTGGGAAAAATGCTTGTTTTGTCAGAAGGAAAAAGGAAAGGAAAAATTGAATCTCATAATGACAACAAACATGATTGAGAAAGTTTTGGATTTGTCTAATTTTGCCTACAAGCTGCATGTCAGGGTTAGTGCAGTAGGAGATTTGATAGCTGCAGAAGGAAAATATCACAGTTCCTGTTTTTTGAAATTAAAAAAGAGCTGGGAAGCTACTAAGGCAAACGATCGAAAGGAAAACCTTCCTTTCATACAAATCTGTAAAGAATTGCGAGTCGCTTCCTCTCTCGATCAGGCAAGTACCGCGATGTAGTATGCCTACCAATTAAGGCTATGTACAGTTGGTCGCAATGCATGTTCCTGGGTGAGTTTGCTTTCCTGCGTCCGTCGGTACGACCACCGACGGACGCAGGAAAGCAAACTCACCCTGGGACTTTTTTTGGCGACCAACTGTACTTTGTAGAAAATAATATTATTAAACTTGTATATTTTGTACAGTGGTTGACATTAGATGATGTATGGAATAGGTACAAGGAAATAGGAAGCAGTATCAATGTTGCCGTTCCCCTGTCTTTTGAGTCAAGACGTTCAACATTTACAAGTAAGCTCGAAGAAAAGGTCGGAGATGTGTTACACTTTTTCCAGCCTCTTAACCGCGGAGTTAGTCAACGCCAGATGCTGTTGATTCCAATTGGCAGAGGTAAGAGATTTTCTGCTGATGACTTCTATGACGATGACGTCAAACAGATGCCTATAGTTTCAAGCCAGCCCATGAAAGTGAATTTCAAACTATAGTGCATGCTGCTTTGAAAATTAGAAGCCAACTACTATCATCGCCAGGTCAATCTGGTTTTGAAATTTCAAAGGAGGCATGCACCAAAATAGTGCCTGATTCCTTGTATCTTTTCATGAACGTGCTGTTGAAGGGAAAAGATCTTTGGGATGATGCACTTGACAGCGATGGTGACAGTGATGACGATGAATGTCCTGAGAAAATTTCAACTTTAACCGGTGATGCCGGAATATCTATAGCACAGGATATAATATATGCAGTCAGCAAAGGAAAAAATTGACTCCAAAACATATTGGTCTTGCTCTGACAGTTCATCAGGCTACAAGAAGCAAGAAACTGGTCAATTTATTGAATGACCTACACCAATGTCTTGCAGGCTGATTGCAGCTTGGCTTCTCTCTCCTTAAAAAGTTTTGATAAAAAAACTGGTGCGATTGTTCCTATGAACTCCAAACCTTTCTCGGAGTTGGACGATGCTGATCCCATTCTTCACGTAACTGCTGACAACAATGACATTTTAACTGACACTCTTGATGGGAAAAAACTTTGCATGCAACCCAAATGGTAGCATTCCAGAGAAAAGGTGCTGATACTTCACAATTTCTGGATGAAGTCAGTCTTGCAAAGCACACCACTCTTCAAATTCCCAAAGAAATAAACGAGCTGCCAGTTTTTCCGTTTTTCGATCAGCAAGAGCCGCACTTTGATGAACCAGTGGATCAATTGTGGTATACTGCTTCTAATCCATTGAATTTTGAGGGAATATCTAAAGCAGTGCTGGATTCAAGGGTAGAGGACCTAACATTTGTTATTGGCAGATCTGACAGTGAGAAAAAAATCGGATGGAAAGAATTTAACAGGAAAGAAACTATTTCCAATCTTGATGTTTCTGCCATGGGCTTCCTACCCTTAATTTTTTACCCTGCACACGAGTTTTCAACTTTACACTGTGTTCTTTTAAGATGCATTTCATTGGCAGACACACTTGGGAAAAAACATGTAGTTCTTACAGCTGATCAAGCAGTGTATTGCAAACGTGTTGAGCTCCGTTGGGCGTCACAGATCTTCAAAAATCGTATTGTCCTCCGAATGGGCGGGCTTCACATAGCTCTCAATTCTATGCAGGTGATAGGGAAGCATATGTCAGGCTGTGGCCTTGGAGACTTGTGGGTGGCTAGTGGTTTGATGGCGGAAGGCTCAGTGACTAAAGTCCTCGACGGAAAAGCCTACGGAAAAAGCATAAGAGCCCACAAGCTTACATTACAAGCCTAGTGGTGACTCTTGCACCCACAGTTCCCGAATTTTCTTGATGAGCAAGATTTCCCGGAAGCAGAAAATTGGTCCATAAAAGCAGCCAATGTTGACGAACGTAGAGAATACTTCCGTTGTCCAATTTTTATGAAATATTTGTCAACTTTCTTGCAAGAGAGATCCGAAGAGGACAAAAACTTCAGTCTTTGGTGGACATACATTGACATGATCTTGACTCTTCTCATGTTTACTAGAGGAATCCGGGGTGGGGATTGGGAAAGCTACCGTGGTGCTCTTTCAAACATGCTCCTTTACATAGCTTTGTATGATCATGGAAACTACTTGAAGTCCCTCTCTGTTTACATTGCAGACATGAATCAGTTGCCACGCGAAGTCGAGGCTGGATTTCTGTCTGGTGACTTTGCTGTGTTAAGGACTAAAAAGATGTTTTCTCAAGTAGATCCCGATCATGCTCAGGATTGGGTTGTTGGTACCTGTAAAAGTGCGGAGAAGTGAGATATCACAGCAAACGTACAATACATCAAATACAACTTGTGCTAAAGAGGAAACACGCGCTAGACGGGCCAGGGATCTTCAAGATGTAGAGGCAATTTTACAGGTGATGGAAACCGATAACCTTGGAGCTGTGAATAGATCTTGTACCGTAGTGAGCAATCCCCTGTAGCATTAGGGTGTCGGTCAAGAGTCGGGTATGGGTCTAAAAGTCGTTTTCAGGTCGACGACCGTATGCCGACTCAAATTGTTCAATTTTTTCAAACCCCAAAAATTACAAATTTCGATTTTGAGACTTTATAATGTCGGCAAGTCGACTTTAATGTACAGTCGATATGCCGACTTGATAAGGACCACACTTGTATTTTTTTTTCATATTTTTAAAATAATTGTATTTTATTGTATAATTATACTTGAAGTTAATTTTTACTAATTATGATTAATTAATTTTTAGAAATTAATTTGCATAAGAAGTTACTTCCCCTGTAGCAAATTAGAGTCGGGCCGAAGTCGGCAAAAGGTACTAAACACTAAAGTCGGCCGACCTTTGGATTGAGGGTCGAAATGTCGTAGGGGTAAAATGATCGGCCGACTACAAAACGTCGACTCTTTACCGACAATTAATAGACCTAAGAACCGACTCCGAAACGACGTCGGGCCGACTTTATATTAATGCTTATTTCCGACCCAAAACTGATCTCATAATTAGATTTTCGAATACAAATAAGTTTGAAGAAAAAATAAAAGTGAATAAAAAATTCATCATCATCAAATAGTCACAAAATAATTAAAATATCGCCTTTTCCTAAATAAGTATGGTCGGTTTCATAAAGTTAATGTCAAATCCAATAATTAAATGTAAGGTCTATTTTAAGTTGGATAATGGTCAGCATACCGACCATATATAGTCCCAAAAAAGGATTTACGGTTTTAGTGTCGAAAAACGTGCCGACGTTTTTAGGTCGGCATTGTCGTCGACTATAAACCATCGAATTGGGAATAATACTGCTAGAATTAAAATTACGATTTCAGTTGCCATGGTTACGCGGGACCGAATCTGATAAGACTACGAAATTCATCTTTATAATTAGGTGGTAGCGCCATCTATATTTTGTAAAGTTATATGGCTAAAAATAAATAATTATTAGCTACCTCACCATAACGTGAGTTAAAAAGAATCGTGTTGAAAGAATAAAATTATTTTTAAACAACTTCAAAGGTTTGTTTGTTACGATAAATCATACATTTCAATTTCGCATTAAAAAATTCAATTGCAATAGTTGCCACCAATAGAGACAGATGCCACCACGGTAGAACGATAAAGTTGATAAAGTCTCCTTATGGAACGAAATTGGTCCCGCGCCAGCCAGATTTAGTTGTACCTCTATTTATTCCCAACTCAATGCTATAAACCGACTTTTCGACCGTACCCCGACTCTAAACCAAAGACTATATATAAATAGACTGGCGTGTTCAATGGCTCAACTTGCAAACGATAGCAGACGCTGGTCAAAATTTTCCCCGCGCTTCAGAGTGCTACTAGTGGCGCCTCTAACGGCTGGTCAAATGCTTCTCCCGTGTTTCGAAAGTGTTAACAGGTTTTTTTGTATGGAGACGCCTGTCTAGTAAGCGAAGCGTATATAGTCTTTGCTCAAAGCCGACTTCATGTGTTACAGGGGTTTGCGATTTACGATATTATTTTAAAATATTAATTCCTGATTTTTATTGATATTGATTAATTACACTCTAAATAGATTAAGAAATTTAAAATGTATTAATAAATAGGCCTATTGATACGAACACAAAGGTTTTTCAAACGCTTCATAGTTTAAAAAATTCAAATGCACGCGCCAGTTGATACTTTCGCAGCGCCATCTCCGGACTAGCAGCATGTTAGAAGTTTATAGGCGAACTCGCTTGAGATGAGAGGTGTAATTGTTGACTTGTGCGCTTAATTTTCTATTCAAAATTAATGGAAAAATCATTGAGATCTTGAGAAATACATTAAATCGATACTAACAAAGTAAGTTTTTCAATAATATATCAATATAAATAATATCTATATCAATTAATTATAGCTTTGTGAACAATGTTTTGCATGAGCTGTTAGGCCTTGGCAATTACAAGGTCATGTGCAAAATAGACTACAACATTAAAAGATAATGATATTTGTTAAAAGTATTTGAATTGTAATTGTGTTTACGTATTAAAATCTAGAAGCTTAATTAAAATGTTTCTTTTCTATATCACTACTATATTAATTCTATGTGCTTCGCCAAAAGATTTTCCGTCTTGTATATTGTTTACAAAATAATTGAAAATTATTATCGATTCAATCTCAGCTAAAATACTGTTAAGGCATCAAATTGGTATTAAGTGGGAGTTCCGAAGTCCGATTTAATTTGACGTCGGCACAACGTCGTTTCACAGTCGGAATTGTATGTATATGAAGTTAGCCCAACGTCGTTTCCGAGTCGGAAATACGCCTTTGTGAAGTCGGGCCAACATCATTTTCGAGTCGGAAATATTCCTCTGTGAAGTCGGCCCATAGTCATTTCTGAGTCGGCCCATAGTCATTTCTGAGTCGGCCCATAGTCATTTCTGAGTCGGCCCATAGTCATTTCTGAGTCGGCCCATAGTCATTTCTGAGTCGGCCCATAGTCATTTCTGAGTCGGCCCATAGTCATTTCTGAGTCGGCCCATAGTCATTTTTGAGTCGGCCCATAGTCATTTTTGAGTCGGCCCATAGTCATTTTTGAGTCGGCCCATAGTCATTTTTGAGTCGGCCCATAGTCATTTTTGAGTCAGCCCATAGTCATTTTTGAGTCGGCCCTTAGTCATTTTTGAGTCGGCCCATAGTCATTTTTGAGTCGGCCCATAGTCATTTTTGAGCCGGCCCATTGTCATTTTTGAGCCAGCCCATTGTCATTTTTGAGCCAGCCCATAGTCATTTTTGAGTCGGCCCATAGTCATTTTTGAGCCGGCCCATTGTCATTTTTGAGCCAGCCCATTGTCATTTTTGAGTCGGCCCATAGTCATTTTTGAGCCGGCCCATTGTCATTTTTGAGCCAGCCCATTGTCATTTTTGAGCCGGCCCATAGTCATTTCTGAGCCGGCCCATAGTCATTTCTGAGTCGGCCCATAGTCCTATCTGAGTCGGCCCATAGTCATTTCTGAGTCGGCCCATAGTCCTATCTGAGTCGGCCCATAGTCCTTTCTGAGTCGGTCCATAGTCCTTTCTGAGTAGGACATACATCGGGAGTCAGTCGAATTTTTTTGTCGATCGACGGTCGGCCGACTACTTTTCTACTAGGACATTTCGACCTTTCAGAGTGGGGTGGCCCGACAGTAGGCCGACCTTTCTGTTTTAAGACACTAGCCGACGTCGGCCCGACTCTAAAATGCTACAGGGGATGTAGCTACTAAGGATATAGCCACACCAAAGATTTCTGAAGCTCTTCTAACAGCAAAACAGCGTGGGGTGGAATTAGTACGAGTCTTCGTTCAGCAAAGGCTTATCAAAAGTCAAGAAACTGGAGCGTTTACAGTTAGCTACCATGCAACATTACATAAGAACAAGGCACTCACTTTAGGTGATCTCTACAAGGAGAAGACGTCTCAAGAATGTAATAGAAAGCATGTTATAAAAACTGACAGAGATTGATCTACGCATATGAAGGGGGAAGTACTATTGATTTGAAAAAAATTATCAAGCATGAGCTTTGCAATTTTCCTATATCGGTAGCTTCGGTGAACGGCGAGCTAAGAACAGCAGAAAAGGCTTCGCTAGTGAAGGATATTGTGAAGGTAATAGAGTGCCCAAAACATCTACCTGTAAACCAAAAATCTGAATCAATTCTCATAATTGATGGGATGGCTTTAATATTCCTCGTTTTCAAAAACATATAATTGCACATTTTGGACGCGTTCCTGTGTCAAAGGGGGTTTTACCGTGCCGATTTCGGATTTCGCGCCATATTGAATATCTCACTTCCGTTCGGGAATTCGCTTGGGAAACCGGCAGATTCGGACTCAGCGGGGTAGGGCTCCCACCAGGTCCCTAAAATGCCTAAAAGCCCCTACTTTTTTTCGAGGTCCCTAAACCATCATCAAATCGTTATTTGGTCACTAAATCACCCTATTTCTAGTACATTTGGTGAAAAGTACCATCGGCTTAAAATATATCGTAGAAAAGCGAAAAAAAAACCCGATTTAATGTGATAGAATTATTACAAAAAATTTATAGTCATTTTTGGGATTGATAAAAGTTTTTTTAGAGATTAAAACTAAGTACTTAATTTTTGTGATAAAACATTTTTTAAATTAAAACCAAGTCAGTTTTAAAAATTTGCTGCTTTTAAAAGTTTAAATAAAGATCTTATTTTTGTTTATTAAAATGGTCCCTATTTGGTTCCTACTTTAAAAGATTTGGTTCCTATTTCACCCTATTTCTAGCCAGAAAAATCCCTTATTCCTATTTTTTTGGGATTTTGGTGGGAGCCCTGAGCAGGGTCGAAATAGGGGGAAATTAACTTTTGCCCAAAAGTAACCTAAAATGCTTCTAAACTTAAAATGGAGAGCTTTTTTCGATATTTTGACTAGACTAATATCATCTGCCTTGATGTTTAGTTATGTTTAAATTATTAGTGTACCTTAGAATTTTCCTTGTAAAAATTAGCTTTAAGGCATGATAAATATTTTCACATTTCATTATGTGGGATATTTTTTTATATGCACACATTATATTTTAATGCCTTTAAGTTTTTTCGGTATAAAAAAACTTTTTAAACTGCAACACTTTGCACAATAGTGCTTTAAATATATTTGCCCTGAATTATAAAGGACTGTTTTTAATTTACATTATCTTTCTAAGTGTTTAGTTATTTTTATTTATTCAGGTGTTTCTGAAGTTTCCCTGCATCGAGAAGAAAAATAATTTTAGGCTTATCCAATTCTATGATTGTGATAATTTATTTATAATTTTTTATTAAATTATTTCTAATATGTTTGATACTTTAAAGATAAAGTGAGCAGTGGATTTTCATACCAGGTCATGCAAGTACTTGATCTTATAACCCAATAAACAACTGTATTAGTTATCTTTAAATGTAATCTTGTATTTCTCAACTACACTTTTGATGGTAGATATAATTTGTTAAAAAACTCCATCACATTTTCTAGATGTCCTATATTTACGCGTAATTAAATATGACGCGTTTTTTTGCGGATGGCGTTAATGAGCAATTAGTGCCTTTATATTTTAACCAATTTATAAGTCGTCGACGTACTTAATTGTAATTGGGTGGTACGCAAGCTGATATAAATTATAATTTAATACGGTTGAATTGACGTTTTCGAAGTGCGGATTTAACGTTTTAAATTCAGATAAAAATTATTTTAAACCACTTTTGCACTATACATTTTTTTACTTCCATTCGCTACCGCCGTTTCGACGCAGTGACCAGCACCGTCGTCGGGGGTAACAATATGAACCAAATGATATTTCACGACAGAACAAGAAACTGAGGGCACAGATAAACAACCTATATTTTTATAAACATTGTTAACTAATTGACGGGAGTACTATTTTTTTTAAATGACATTGCTTATACATTTCTATATATTTTTTATATTTTATTGATTTTATGTGTTTTGCTCTTTTTATTCCAATTTTTATACATATTTATGTATTTTTTAGTTCATTTTTAATATCTTTGGCCTTCTTTTTTGTGATTTGTGTTGCCGCGTCGAAACGGCCGTAGTGAATGTAAATAAAAAAATATTGTACAAAAGTGGTTTAAAATTATTTGTATCTATTCACGTTTTAAATTCGTTTTTTAGGTAGACATTTCTCAACCATTCTTCTTTAACTTCATTTTTTTTCAACGGTTTTTAAACCGTTTCTCAATGAGATATTGCTACCGGGGATAGTACTTGTTTTTCTTTTATTCGTGGTCAAATTGCTAGTGTCGCTCTGCTTTAAAGCCTTGATTGACAATAGCCTTTTCCCAGAAAATAGAATTTCGACTAGGGAGTCAGACTGTGAATTCGAAATTGGAAAATTGAAATTTTTTTCTTCTTATGCAGACCAAGCTGGCTAAGATAACGAAATGTTTCGTGTCTAAGATAACAGTGCTGCCAGTATAAAATAAATCTATAATAACTTTGGTATCTTTTATTTGTGGTAAACTTGCTAGTGTCGTTCTGGGTTTAAAGCCGTGATTGACAACAGCTATTTACTAGAATTTTGTATTTCGACTATGTAGTCAGGCATGAGGTGGACAAAAATTGTAAGCGCTCATTTATGGAAATCATCTCGAAACGAGCGAGCAAAGCGACTAATAGAACGCCAAATCTCATTGGTTCCCTAAAATCTAGGTCTTCCGACACGATTGATGCGTATGATGTTTTTCTTCATCCCTCCCTCTGCGGACAAGAGTAAATTAAACCATGGTGCTCGTAGATCATCTCCGTATAGTTATTATCTCTAAGTATAAATGCATTCATTCTGGTTTTGATAAAGCGAGATAATGAGACTGTATTTTATTGCACTTAGCAATAATATTTATTTAACTGCGGTATTAGACTTGTAATAATTTGAAACTGTTCTTTGAAGCTCGATGATAGAAAGGTCACTAAATTTATCGTGAAACAGTATACAAATCATTCGTACAGCTAGCAATCTGATAATTGAAAATCTTACATTTATCAATTGCGAAGTATAAACATCAAACATAAGAGTAGTTTCATTTAGTAAATATAATATTTTACATTTTATGAGTTGGACACGGATTTAAAATTTTCAAGTAACTTTTGAGTGCTCTGGCTATGTTTTCGGTAAGTCAAAACACATTCTAAGCAACTTTAACTTAGGCTACATTAGAGAAAGTTTCACATATCCTACTGCGAAATGGTTTTCCATTTAATTTTTGTCATGAATGCCCAGATTTACGAAACCAATTTCCATCGATTGTGAAACAAGCCAAGCCCAAGCGTTTCATTATAATATTAAAAGTCTCCATTATTCTACAACCATGGGATAGAATTTTTGTTCTTAGTCTGAAAACGTATATCAAAGTCGCTGAAATGGAAAATAATCACAAATTTTGTTCCTCTCACTCCACTTTTTAAATCGATCTTTTATACAAAATCTGAGAACATTCGATTTTTAAGTAGTTACTTTTAAATTAAAATATTTAAAGTATCAATGATACGAGAATTACACAAAGAAGTCGTAATTTAGTATTTACATTAATGACCCCAAGATACTGAAACGCTATATTGAATCCCCGAGTGTGTCTATCTTAACAGAAAAGAGAAAAAGATAATCAGCTAGGTTAATACCCAAGGCACCACCTTAGCCCTAAGTCATTAAGCGACTTTTGAAGCCATTGATTCAGGTGGCTGAGTTACAATGCGTAGGAGGGTGGTGGCAAGCCCTTCATGCCACGCGGGCCAAGAGCTCCCTACATTAACTATAACCGTTAACCTCAACAGGTTTTTATGGAAGGGGAAACCGAAGAGCTTGGGGGGGAAATCTTTTAACCAGCGGGGAGAGAACTTTAAAACTCAACGCAGAAGGAGTTGTAATAAGTGTTCACCCAGTGCCACTAGTTGGGATAGAACCCGGCTCCTCTTGCTGCGAGGCGAAACTGCTAACCACTCCGCCACCCCACTCAGGTTTCGACACTACGTTTTTCAATGTTGCTGAAACTCTAAAAAGGATTTAAAGATTGTTAAAATATTTTCGCTTAAATTTAATTTTTGCAACACTCGTTACTTTGTCTTCAATAAGGTTACAGCTCTTCGTGGCTTTAGCTATGACTGTCACGTTCGTAAACAAATTTTGATCTCTTAGAAAAAGCATGGGTGACGTTCTTTGACGAAATAGTGCCAAGTCTCTCTCTATTGATAATTTTCGGGTTATGTGAACGATTTATGGAGTTTATGATTAAACTTTGTCGTGAATGTGTGGTTCTTTTTGGAAGCCCTCATCTTCTAGCTTTAACAGTGATGTTCGTCACTTTGTCAGCAGCACTATGATTGAAAGATGAGATACCTGGCTGATAAATTGACACACAAATCTGTGAAAACCTAAATGGATTTTTTTTTTAAATTTCAGCGATTCGTTCTTAATCTTCTGGCACTGTCATCACTTTGTTTTATTTACGGAGCCTTAGTCTCGATGGAGGAGTCCACAACTGTAGGAATATTCGACCACTTGGAATTTGAAGATCCAGACTGTTGGGGCTTAAGTATATTTCCACTTATAATCTAGTTCGTTTTTAGCCAACACAAAATATGTTATTAGAGGTGGTCCCAGTCGATAGGTCATATTTGTAGGTAAATAGTTTGGAAAAACACAGGAAAATTTTATTTGGTTAAAAATATTTTTGAATTTTTATTTCAATTTACTATTCAACCAATCCACCATTTACATTTTGCATGTTTTTATAAAGGTTTTTCAAGATTATATAGTCATTAATGAGGAAGATTTTTACCCTGACTATGCTGAAGAGAGCGCTACACAACACTAGGGGCTTAGCGGCCATTTTAAAAACGGCGCGCGCCACCTTCTCATAAAACGTGCTCTGCTATTAAATAGAAGCAAGAAAGCCCTTATGGTTTGAAGCACCATCTTCAGCATAGTCAGAGTAAAAATCTACTTCATTTTGACCAACCTTCAATGCACTTTATTGGGAAATTGTCCATAATAGCTAGTGGTAGATATTTAATTTTTAATTTGTAGAATGGTCATGACTCAAAGATTTTCATGGCGCCAAAATGTTTGGAGCGAAAACCTTTTTTTAAGCGTGGATAGGATTGACGTACGTGAAAATGTTAATGTAGATAACTGTGACAACGAAAAATGTATAATTGTTCCTCAATACGGCAATGAATTTGTATTTTTCAAAATTATTATTTTAAATACAACTGGAAAGCAACGTGAATTAAACACCTCGTAATTTTATAAAGACATCCGCAAATTCAGGGGAAATCTAAGAAATTCGCTGAACTTGCAAAACCTTTACATTTTTTGAGTAGCGTCCTAGCCAGGAAACTAATACCTCATATTGAAAGTCCCTTATCCTAGAAAGTTTCTACTTCAAATGTATAAAAAACGTTGAAATATTAAAATGCCAGTAGCTTTTATTAACGTTTTTTTTTTCTGTGTTCCAGGACGATGTCCAGATGTCGTCCCTAAGGATTTTTGCGACATGAAGCGAGATATCATCTGGAGACTGAAACGAAATGGATATGTGTGGGGATCACGTTGTAGAAACAACATCCGGGGAATAGACGGGACTATCTGCGCTGCGGTTTTAACAGGTAATTTTGTTTCATTTTGAGTGAGCAGTCAATCTATGACAAGTAGTGATAGAATATTTTACGCTTGTGCACGGATTTATCTAAAATAAATTATTCTCATACTTTATATACGGAATATTGGTTTGGCAAAATTTTACGAAGTTTTAGCGAAATAGTCCAAATATACCTAAAATTTTAAATATTTAAACGTCAATTTGATTAGTTAATTTACATCCCTCTCCCGATGCTGTCACCAATTTTTTCATTTATAACGTCTACTACGATTGATTTCCAATAATTTTTGTCACGACTGACCTGTTAACTATTTATTTAATATTTATCACTGAAGTTTACATTTCAATTAGCATAAATTTCGAAAAGGTCGGTCAGATTGATGATGCCAGGTGCTCTATGGTTTATTATATCGGTAATTTATTTCTTTTTCCGATGTTCACCGACCCAGCTGAAAAGTGTTCAAATTTTGATGACACTTTATAAATCGTATTAAATTATAACGCTGTAGTGATCTCCCTAAACAAGTGAGACTAACTCAACCTTTAAAGACGAGAAAAGATATAGAAAGTGTAAGTTATTAAAATGGGATGAAATGCGATTTTATTTTACACATTCTTATGAAAATTCAATGTGTAAAGTGGAATGGCTTGTCGATTGTCCAATAACAAATTGAATTTTCGGTGACTAATTAGGGACATTTTAATTTAATTTTTCACTCGAAGATCTATTTGGTCCGAGTTTCGCGTTTTTTGTTTGCTCGAAGACCTATCGGTACGAGCTAATAGTAAGTTTTTAAATTTCTTCAAATTTGTTTAGGCTTTAACTTTATTATCCCTTTTCATAATGGACTTATCTACTTATTCGCCAATTTTATCACACTTTAATAAATGCTGGTTTTCGATTATTTAGCGATAACTGTCAAATCTATTTAATTTTATTCGTTAGATATCGTAGTAAATCAATTAAACAAAATATTTATGGATTACATAAAACAAAATTTTAAAAATTATCCATGGGAAATATTACCAAATCTGTTTTTTAACTTGCTAGAGGGAAGATTGTTTACTTAAACAACTACCGAGATAGAAAGCAAAATAATAATTTCCAAAACCTCTTCTAAGCTATAACCATATCAACTATTCTTAATCGTAAAAAGTGTATTTAGATAAAAGCTGTGATAGAATCTTAAAAAAAAACCAGTTCAAGCTAGATGAAAATAGCTAGCGATGAAAATTTTCTTAAACTGAAATAAAATATTAATAAACTAATGAAACAAACTAAGCGCTCCGTTCTTTAAGAAAACGTAACCGATAAATAGAAATATTAAAATGAGATTAATCTAATAATATTTTGGGCAGATAATTAATGTGGATAATGTTTAAATTAGTTAAAAAAAATATTTGTTTGCCAATTATTATATATGGTTATGGCTTCCCTTCCTTAGAAGTTAACCGAATGCCAACCTCTACAATATGATTCTCAGCGGTTAGTGAAAGCGCACGGGGTACATCGTGCGAGCTTCTAAGTCTATGTATATTATTTCTTATCTTATTTTAACGACTTTCTATTCCAAATATTATGGCAATCTATCGTTCCATGGTTTAAATTAAAAGGGATAACGAAAAGCCTATATAACCTTAATTATATTGATTCCTACTCCTAAAAGAAGTAAAAAATGACACTCACGTTACGAGATAGTTTAAATTCAATTTTTAATTAATTTTTAATTTCGTTAAAGGTACAATTCAATAACGTACAAAAATATCAAAACACAGGAGCTAGGCTTAGCAAGCTGCAGCGGCTTTTTTTTTTTCGGAAGATAAAGCGTTCTCTCCCATTGGTAGAAGTAGCGTTGTACGAAAATCTCTTCCCATTGGCTTTCTCGCGTTGGCCGGGAATTTGAGAAATACAGGTATAGAGCGCGCGCTATGCCCAAGGCCCGTTTTTAACAAAATTAAAAATTATTTAAAAATTAAATTTAAATTTTCTCGTAACGTGAGTATCATTTTTGTACTTCTTTTAGGAGTAGGAATCGATATAATATAGGTTATATAGGCTTTTCATTTTCCCTTTAAAAACATTTGTCCTAGAAGCTTTAGTACACAAAATCTCCCTGATGTATTAAACATATTCTGCATATAATATTCAAATTTAAACCAATTTCAAAACTCCTTGTACATTAACTTAATAGGTGCACAATAATGACCTAAGTAAAGTTTTACCTATAGCAGCACTTTCTCCACAATCTACTACATTAAAAACGATGTCAATGGGAAAAACACATTCATTGACAAAACACCAAAAGTAACACCTAATTAAAGTCATACAATTACCAACTTTGACCTTCTACGGAAAAGCAAATAGACCAAATACGCTGTAAGCGCCAATAATAGTGACAAGCCGTTAAATATTGCTAAACCCCGAAACTGGAGCTGTCCTAGCTCGACAGAATTTACGCCCCCGATCACTAAAACATGTGTTGGACTTTTCCAACCCCTTAATGTATCACTCATAAGCCCAAGATCACCAACATTAATAGAAAATCGGGACCATATTATTTCTTATATATTGATGCCTCATTTCTTCTCCTTACCCAATCGGTTGGAGAGTTATAGACATCGGTGCAAAATAAAAAACCGTTTTGCAATAACGAAAATGGATATTGTTAACGTTTTGGATCACCGATTAGAGAAATTGATATAAGGACATCCTATCGATTGATGTTTCATCTACTTTTCTAGCACAGTCGATTGGGGAGTTTAGTAGAGTACTACGAAATCACAAGTTTAGGCACTACCAAAGTTTCACCGAGCAATTCACTGAAATGAATATTCGTCTATATCGAGAGTCAATAATGCTCCATTGATTGGCATATTATCTACCGTTTAACACAAACGTTTCGAGAGTAATGGCACGGATGGCGGAGGCGACTACGTACGATGCGAAAATAATCCACGAAAACTTGGCGCTTTGTGTGTTGAAATTTCAATTCATAGTTGTATACATTTTTGTTGGGCTATAAACAGTTTTTTGAGGAACATGCGGAATGAGGAGAGGCGCTCTATCAATAGATAGACTACGCCATGTTTCCGATTACAAACTCAAAACATCGTACGTTTTCGCTGTGTTTGTCTTTCCCTCTACCCTACGAAAAAGGGGGATAATCGGCTTTGGAAAATCACTGAGCAACACCCAAAATTTTCTCTAACCTATAACGTTTTGCTCCTCCCTGTGACCCCCCCCCCCTTTCGTTTTTTTGTTTTCAATTTAAGGGGGCTATAGTATTCCTCCCTTAAGCCACCTCGCGATGCCACGAAATGCATGGGATATTAAGACTAGACTGTATGTAACTAAAACTTTGGAATAAAGCTTGAAGGATTCCCAATAAAATAAACAAATAGGGAATCGATTTATTTTCAAATTGTATAATAAGACATTTTTTATAGGGTCCTATGATATCTGTCATGGACCGAACCTGGCTGAGAACATTATGTATTGTAATGGGGATTGTAAAATTCTAAGTGAAGATCTGTCTGGTAATTGCACAGAGGGTAATTACCCAAGAGAGAGATGCATCTGTTACGCAGACCTACAGGAACCCAGTGAAGATGAAAAGAACTCGACAGATCTTTACCCTTGCCACGGTCAACCTGGAGACCGCGATTAATGTTTCTTACCCTGTAAATGACCGTATTTAAAATAAAGGAACAATTACTTTGGTTATTTTACTTTTAAGGCTCCATTCTTATGGTCCACCCAAAAGACTCATTCTCCGGACTAAAAGTGCAGTAGTCAAAATAACGATTTTAAAATTTCAGTGGTATTACGTATTGGAGTCCTAAAGCATTTGCTATTCTATTAAAGCTTTTAACGGAGATGATTTCAAATATCTTATTTTTTTCAATATTTAAAAAATTATATTTATTACTGTTATGTATTTTGGGAATCATAACGATACGATTGAAGTAAAAGTCAAGTCTTTATTACAAGGTTAAAGAATGATGATATATACAATGAAGTTTCATTATCCAACCTCCCAGATTGAGTGCCTGGAATCAGTAAGGTGCGCTCTTTATACTGTCTAATATCTTATCAGATTTAGATAAGAAATAGATCTTAGTTTTTATATACAACACTACCCCATTTTTAATTTTTCGTTTGATGGGTTTCTTTTGACGTGTTGATCGTCTTACTGGTGGACTAGTATTTGAATCGGTGGACATGATCTTGTCCGATGGTAGCGTGTTCGAATCCGACGTTGTTGACCCAGATTGAGTTGGTGATACTGGAACATCGTTAGCTGACGGATGGTTGCTGACTGTCGCTGATGAATCCGGCTCACGTTCCTTCGACTGGTTACGAATTATGACTGGCGTTCTATTGGATACATCTGATGACGTTTTGGTCATGAACGAACGTTCGGGATTATCGGAACGAGATTCTTTGACGTCGCTCTCGTTGAATCGAATCGTTTGCCTTGGTTGCAGTTGATTCTCGTGCTTACGTAGAATACGATTAGAGGACTGAGCTTCATACATATTGTTGCCAATGACTCGGACGATGCGACCAGGAATCCATTTAGGTCCTCTGCTGAAATTGCGTATATGGACCTCTTCGCCGATTTTGAAGCGTAGCGTCTTTTCAGCGTGTGTTGAAGATTTAGCTTTATCTGTTCTCGAATGACATAGATCAATAGTTGTCGTTACGTTACTTCCAAGATGTAGTTCAGCGGGTGACTTCCCAGTTGATAATGGCGTCCTTTGGTAACTTAGTAAGATCTTGCTTATCCTTTCCTCTAGTGTACCAGCTCTGAAGACGTCAAGTACCATTTCAAGTATTTCGGTTTCGGTGCTTGTCTCGCCCGAGAGTTTCTTGAGATAACCTTTGACCGTCCGAACCGTTCGTTCCGCTTGTCCATTGGACTGTGGGTGAAATGGCGCTATCTTCAGATGGTTGATCCCATACTTGTTCGTGAATGTGGCAAACTCTGAACTGGTGAAGCAGGTTGCGTTGTCCAAGACTAACGTGTTCATTATACCGAATCTTGAAATGATGGGTCTCAATGATCGTATTACGGCTTCGGTCGATGCTGAATTTACTACTTCACATTCTATCCATTTTGAATAGGCGTCAATGACTATGAAAAGCATTTTCCCTTCGACTGGTCCAGCAAAGTCGACATGAACTCGTTGACATGGGTCGTCTTGGTATGAACGTCTTTCTTGGATCAGGAGCGAGTGCTTGACAGGTTTGACATTCTCGAGCTATGGCTTCAATCTCTGTATCGAGGTTGGGCCACCAGAATGTTGAACGTGCAACGGCTTTCATTTGCACTACACCTTGGTGAGTTTCGTGAATATTTCGTAGCATGGATTGTCGTCTGGTCTTCGGGATTACGACTCTTCTCCCAATCATCAAGAGATCTTTAAGTGTAGACAACTTCGTTCGTCGTCTATAGAATGGCTCGAAATCTCCAGTTGTATACCGCGACTCCCATCCGTCTCGTAATTGGCGTAAAACCATTGTCAAATGGTAGTCGTTCTTAATGTCATCTCGAAGTTACATCAAAGTTACAGGTCCAGAATCCAATTGCTGAATGAGCAATACTGATTCTACTGGAAGAAGAACATCTCCTGGTGGTGCTGGTAACGGTAATCTGCTCAGAGCGTCAGCGTTGGCGTGCAGTACTCCCTTCTTGTACTCGATGGTATAACGGTACGCTGATAACGTCAAAGCCCATCTTTGGAGTCTCGCTGCAGCCATTTTATGTACGGGTTTCTTCTCTGAAAGCAGATAGATTAACGGCTGGTAATCGGTGATTAATGTAAACCATCGCCCAAGCAGGTAATCTCGGAACTTCGTAACTCCAAATATTAGAGATAACGCTTCTCGCTCCAATTGCGAATAATTCTTTTCTGCAGGTGCCAACGTTCTTGAGGCGAATGCAATTGGATACTCGTTACCGTCTACAACGTGGGATATAACTGCGCCAATTCCTCTCGGCGAAGCATCGCAAGCCAATCTGATTTCTTTCTTCGAATCAAAATGCGTCAGGAAATTGGATTTCGACAGTAAATTCTTTGCATTGATAAATGATTGCTTATGTTCCGTAGTCCATTTCCATCCAGATGATTTTTTCATAAGGTCGTACAGCGGAGCCAGTTCTGTAGCTTGGTTCGGAATGAACTTTGAGTAATAGTTCAGGAATCCCATGAACGATCGCAATTCTTCGAGGTTCGTAGGCTCTGGTGCTTCCATGATGGCTTTCATTTTGGATTGCTGAGGGTAACCCAGGAAGTCCAAACTTTCTCGCAGAAATTGACATTTGTTTTTTCTCAGTTTGATACCAGCTTTTTGTAGTGTAGATAGCAGTTTCTCCAATTTCTCGAGATGATCTGATTCGCCGACGCCACCCAGAAGGATATCATCTTGATATGGTGAGACTGATTTATAATTCGGCAGGAGAACTTCCATATGCTTTTGAAAAATTGCCGACGCGGATGAGACACCAAGCGGAAGTCGGTTATACAGAAATAGTCCTCTCGACGTATTGATTACAGTGATCTTTTTCAACTCTTCGTCCAGTTGGAGTTGACTATAAGCGTCTTTCATGTCGATTCTGTAGAATATAGTGCATCCCGACATCTTCAAAAATAGGTCTTCAGCCTTCGGAAGTGGATATTGGTCTGCATTGATAATGCTGTTGGTAGTCACGCTGAAGTCTCCACATATTCGAACCTTCCCATTTGGCTTCATAACTGGAAATATCGGCGCTGCGAACTTGGCGAAGGAAATCTGCTTGATTATGCCTTGATCTTCCATTCGTTTCAACTCTTCTTCTACTTGGTCTTTGAGAGCGTAAGGAACTGATCGAGGTTTATGAAATACAGGCTTAATATTTGACTTCTGATGCAGGTGAACTTCAACATCCTGGAGACATCCTGTTTCGTCATTGAAAAGCTCTTGGTACTTATCCAGAATGATATCCAGATGCGTATTCTGCGTGATATGAGTGACCTGGTCAACAGCTTGGGGTACGACTCCGTTCTGCAAGATCGGTAAACGTGAAGACGTCCAGTGTCAACTTCCATGTCGACGCTTCGTTCATTCATGGTGACTGTGACCTGATAAGGCGCTGGTAGCTTGTATGGTTGATGGTTCTTGCCTTCCGCTATATGATAGATTGCCGGTGAACTCTGCTCAATTAGACACCGATAGCTCTCAGACTGTGCGTTCGAATTTGTTCTAGATTGACTCTTCCTCGTGGTGATGTGATATACACTAGGATCTTGCGACTCGTATTCAGGAAATACATCGTAGCTTCTACCGCTGTGGTTGATCTGGTTGGTATTGGTTTCATAGATTCTACCACCGTGGTCATTCTTGCTTGGTTTGGAACGACACGCTCGTGCAATATGGCCGTGCTTCGTACACTTGTGGCATTTGGAATCACGAAACGGACATTCAGCTGATGAGTGAATCGGATCGTTGCATCGGTTACATTTCGAAAATTACCTCCCTTGCGATCTAGGGATCTGCTTATTGTCTCCGTCTCTTGGATTGCGTTGCTAGGTTTCTACACTGTCCTCCTTAAGGTTTCCGTTTATCTCCGTCACCATTTGTTATGTATTTTAGGAATCATAACGATACGATTGAAGTAAAAGTCAAGTCTTTACGACAAGGTTAAAGAATGATAATATATACAATGAAGTTACATTATCCACCCTCCCAGATTGAGTGCATGGAATCAGTAAGGTGCGCTCTTTATACTGTCGGTAAGAAACGCCCCCACATATGCATTATCTAATATGTTATCAGATTTAGATAAGAAATAGATCTTAGTTTTTTATACTTACATAATTGTTAAGTTGGGTGAAGCCCATTTACATTGTACATGGATATTAAGGTAAGTTTTTGTAAAACGTTAATTCTGTGTAAGTTACTGTTAGATTTATTTATTTCAAGTAATATTTTACTCGGAAAGAACTTTTTAGATTTGAGTATTAAATATGCTGACCATGTTATCTATTCTATTTAATTTGATAGCCCGCGGCATTTTGCTCAAAAACTATATAACTTACTATATCTTTAAATAAAATAAAATTAAAGGGATGCTGAAAACTTGAACAACGTGGAAACTTGAATAACGTAGAAACTGAATAGCGTGGAACCTGAATAGCGTCGAAACTGAATAGCGTGGAAACTAACAACGTAAGTAACGTGTAAACTGATTAGCGTGGAAGCTGAATAACGTGGAAACTGAACAACGTGGAAACTGATTAGCGTGGAAACTGAATAACGTGGAAAGGTTTCCCTTGTCGTTGCTAAAAGTCGCCACTGACTGAATTTTAAAGGCTTCGTTTTCCATTTAAACAAGTTGGGCAAAATCGTACAAAAAGTTTCACTTGCTGATTTATTTCGTGAAACATTTATTATTGCTTCTTCTCTTTTCTCGAAATTCTTTTGATTTGATAAATATAGGCTAGAATGGGGATATAGCCCAGGGCGGTAATCGCTAAATGGTGGCTGTTGTTTCAATATTGCACCGAAAAGAATTACGATTTTGTATAAATAAAAGGTTGGCAGATTTTTGGGCGGCCCTGACTATAGTTTTTAAAACAAAAATAAATAAATTATATAAAATAGTCAGATTTTCTTTAACGAAATTTTCTAAAACAAAGGTTAATTAACAAAAAAATATAAATTAAATATTATTCTTATATCAATTGTCTAAGAACGAGTGACACTATCTTTAGAAAAGTAAATTGTAGACTAGAAATGAAGTTTATGAGTGAACGGGTGGAACAATTTTTACCAAAGGAAATTGCGTTATAGGCAATTAGGTTTCAATATTCACTATATCTAGTCGCAGATTTTTTTAATGAAATTTAAAGAATTTTAGTAAAGTTGTACTTGGAAAATCCACGACTTGAGATTTGGTTTGCAAGTGAGCGGAAGTGGTCTGCGAATGACCGGAAGTGGCCTACGCATGTGTTTGGAAAATCATTTTGCATCTTACCAAAAGTCAATCGCAAGATAACCTCACTGTTTTACCAAATAACTATGCTCTTTCTCTCGACAATATATAGTTCTTAAAAAACTTAGTACAATTAGTAATTAATTCATTATTGTTGTATAATTCGTTGTTTAGGTAATCTCTCACGACTCTGTGGTAAAGAGGCGGGGCACCGTCTTGCTGAAACCACAGTCTTGCTCGTTGCGCCAACGGCAGTTCGTCAAGTTGTTGTTCTAGCTCATTTCTCAAGAAATCTAAATAACTCTGGCCATTTAGATTTTGCGGTAAGAATACTGGACCAATTAACAAGTTTCCAACAAGATCAATCGAAACATTCAAGCACCCAAATTGAAATTGGTGACGGTGTTCATATCCCAAGTGTGGATTTTTGTCTTCCCAAGCATGATTATTTTGGTGATTGTAAGGGCCGTCTCTGGCAAACGAAGATTCATCCGAGAATAGCATGTTGCGGAGGAATTGTGGATCGTCGTGCACGGAATTTAGCAGCCAGTTGCAAAAATCCAGTCGTTGTTGAGCGTCTCCATCTCGTAAACCGTGGTGAAGCGTTGCTCTGTAAGGATGGTACTTATGCCTATATAAAATTTCCAAAATGCGAGTTTTACTGCAAGCCAAATCCTTACTCGCCGCGGCACAACTACTACGTGGGTATGCGGCAAAATAGGCTAAAACGGTGTTTTCAAAGTCCAAATCCCGCTGACCAGGCCCACGAAATCGAGGTTGTACGTTACCATACTGGTAAAAGTCATTTACAGCTCGCCTTACAGTAGTTATGGATGGTCTTCTATCTGGATGACGTTGCTCAAAGATCTCACTCACTCGTCGTAGATTTCTTCCACCTTCCGCGTAGTAAATGGCCACTAGTTCCGTACGATCAGCTCTAGAATATTGAGGCATGATAGTTAAGATTGATTACGACAATAATGTTACACAGTTTGTATTACAGTTATTTAAATACTAAATAAATTTAAGGTTCTTACTGACCTTTAAACCTGTGGTCTATTTATCTTCTCGCCTATCAGGGTTAAAATAGGTTTCGAATTCGACTAGATGCAAACACAGGCCTATTAGATTAAAAAACTAATAGTAAAAGTCAATAGCTAAATGAGCCAGATCATGGTTTCAAAAAGAGTGCCACGCCTCATGACCCCCGAAATGCGAAATACTGTATTTCAAATCGATGAATAGGGTGAAACGGTTCGGCACATTGGCCAGCAAGGTCGCCAAATCTTACGTAATTTAAATCGCCATTAATAATTTAATTAATTAATTTAATTTCTTCGCCATTGTCTCCTCGATTTTACAGCGGTGTTTATTGCAATTAACACTAGATTAACAAATTTCTGACTTTCATAAGGTTACACTACTCTCCCAATGTAATTCAAAAAAGTTATTTTAGCTTGCCCAACTTTTCACTTTTCAAGTCATATTTTGTCAGTGAAAAAGACGTATATTTTTTTCGCGCCAACACTATTTGTACGTTTTCGGTGACGCTCTACAATGGTCGCTATTGCACCATCAGGCATGCCAACCAGAGCTGCTGACTACTCAGAAGGCGAGACAACCAAATACGTCGGAAGACTTGGCTACCGGACACGATAAGACGACAGTCTTTGACGAAAAATCAGACAACTGTGCTTACAACAATGGTCAAGAAGCTCAAGAAGGTTCAGTCATGTCATACCTGTCATCCTGATCTGCGATATTCTACCACAAACCGCAAAAGAAGCACGTTCAAGCAACGAATCCGCAGAATGGCAGAAAACCATATAATATAATAAATAATTGAGACGAAACAACCGAGTTAAATTTATTCAGAATATTATAAATTAAGTAGTTACAAAAATGAGTAAGACGTACTAAAACAATACACAATTGAAATTAACCCTATTTACAGTACATGTTTATCAGTTAAATATAATACGAAGCCAATTTTAATGAAAGAAATATCTATAGAGGGTATTTGTATTTTTCTCGCTTACGAAATACTTGCCGCATCTTTAACGCTCATTTTATATCAACACTCGCCCTTGAGGAAGATACCATAGAGTAGCTATATTCGACAACTGGTAGTGGACGACTCGTAGACTTCCTGTTGACGTTGTGACACATACCGCATGAAAAAGACCAATACTCTCCAATTTCCAATATCATATAATGACTCGCACACCCAGGAAATCAATGACTGCATTAGAAATCGTAGATATCCAAATATCAACACCAATAGAAAATGTATTAACAAGAAGCGAAAACCTTACCATTAACAAAGCACAGAAAGCCACTTTACTAGACGACAGCTCGTGTGTCAATAAACGAACTGGCAAGTTCATCATATCTAATTGCAAAATGTAAAGATATTTTTCCCAGAAAAATTTTATTTGAGATGTACTATTGCTTTTTTTATTCCCATATCACTTACTGTATTTTAGTTTGGGGCAATACGTCCAATAATAATCTTAAAAGAATATCAAAATTCCAAAAGCGTATACTTAAAAGTATCCATAGTCTTAACTGGAGGTGTCCATCTAAACCGTTATATGCAAAATGTAAGCTCCTAAATATAGAGCAAATATATAAATTCAGTTGTATTAATTTTATTTACAAAAATTTGAATAGTACACATAGACCATTGTTTGAAATAAGTACAACTGAAACTGTAACTAGGTCCAATTTCCAAATATGCCCACCCAAATGTCACACTTCTAAAAAGATAAGCTCATTGTTTTACTTCGGGGTAAAAAGCTATAATATAATGTCTGATAGTCTAAATAACCTTCATACGTATACAGCAGTTAAAAAACACATAAAAAATGCAATACTCCAAAATATTTCAGCCAAATAAGCTTAACTGTAATTGTCTTATATTAGTTATAATATTTAAATAACGACTTTTGTTAACATTTTATTTTTCTGCTAAAAAAATGTTATTTTAATTATTTCATAATCTTTACACTTGTTCATAATTTTTTTTTATTGTAATAATTTTTTATTTTTACGCTTAAACTGAGTTTTCTCTCTGTAATTGAGGGCTATAAGTCGCAAGAAGACTTGGCCCTCAAATATCTTAATATGACTTTCGAGTAAATAAATAAATAATTTGAATTTGAATTTGAATTTGAATTTGACTATATCTAAGTCGATAAGAAAACCCGTAAATAAATTACAAAAAACTAACTATTAACAGGAGACGACCCGAGGTGTTACACATCGATTTCGTTCAAACTCGGGGGATTGGTTCATGTAACTTGAAAAAACTTAAAGGGAATTTATTCAATGGGCAACGGTTTTGCCATGGCAACGAAAAATGTTTTTGACGACATGAAATGGAAATTTTCCTATTGAAAATAACATGGGATTTTGACCGATTCCAAGGCCCCCCCCCCCCCTGTGAAGAATTTAAGAACAATTTAAAATACCAAAATTATAAAAAATTGATAAAAATTGACGAAAAAATCAAAATTGATCACATTTTGATCAATTTGAACCAAATGGGTGAAAATGAACCGATATGGCTTAAATTGGAAAAAAATGTAAGAAAATATAAAAAAAAATGCAAACATTGAAAAAAATATTTCAAAATTGATTAAAATTATTTTTTTTCAAAATTGGAAAAAATAATAAAATTGAAAAATATTGATCAAAAACAGGAGTTTCGATCAAAATACATAGGAATTGACGGAAATTTATTAGTTGTGTAAAATTGGATTAATGTATAGATAAATTGCGTTTTTTTGAAAAACCAAGTATTTATTTTGGTCAATTTGATCAAACATGACCAAAATTGGAAAATAATAGATCTAAATTAGCACAATTTTAAAGTTTTGTAAAAATTATATAAAAATAAACTAAATTTGACCAACTATCTCGAAATTGTTTCAAATATGTTTTTTTTTCTTCAAAATGTCAATAACACTGAGAAAAATTTATCAAAATCAATAGTTTCGATCCAAATTGATAGGAATGGATGGAAATTTATTTATATAGATAAATGTTTTTTTTTTAAATTATTTTCCAAATTTTGAAAATAATAGATCAAAAGTATTATTATTATTGATTATTTTAAGAAACAGTGTAGTACAAAATTGTTTTATTCGTTGTTATTAAACGTTTCTCGGTTTTTCTAATCATTTGTTTTCTCATATTTTACCTTTTTAAGTACGTTATATTTACACAAACATATTTCTGTACAGTACTTTTATACTATATAGGAAAGAAATTAGTTCGTCATTTCCGTTCCAACATGATTTTTTACTAACAATTGTGAATTTAATTAAAAGTAACTTATTCGATTGTTTACTCAAGTATAATTGAAATATTTACGCGTTTACCCAATTTTATTTGAAATAATTAATAATTTTTTCCCAATTTTACTTGAAGTAACTAATATTTATTGGTTTTACCAAATTTGTTCGCTTTCATCCGTATTTAATTGTAGGCATGCAAAATTACCTATAAAAGCCCAAAATCGTCAAAATCGCTGTCATTTGGCGACACTGGGAGATGTTAGCTCTGATCAAATGGTCCTATCTCCACCTCCGACTTCGGTCAGGTTTGGGCTGGATACTGAACTTCGGTTCAGGCAAACGGAGAGGGTCCGGGCAAACTGGTCGCCTGGGCGGATTGGGTAGCCTGCTGTGGGGCGGCGAGCCTCCGTATGAGGGCACGGCGGACCCATCTCCCGGATTTTTGGACTCCCACCGGGATCTCCGGTGCCAGCTGTGCCGGGTTACTTGGGCTGCTGTGTGCTCGTCGTTCCCCTTTAGGAGCTCTCTCCAAAGGGTTTGACTCTTTACCTTCATAGGTAGGGTGTCGGCTGGAGTTGCTATAGCATCCACTCTTAATCCCACTGCTGTGTGCGAAGTGGGGATTGGTCCACCCGTTGCTGCACCTTCTGCTGGGTTGAGTGGCTTGCGCCAAAGGTGCGACCATCAGTAGTAGGGTTCTGCTACCCATGCTGGATTTGTCACCTGTCCGGGCTTGGAACGCTGGCGTAGGGCACTATGATGATAGGCCTCCGGTGGTATGGTCTCTGTTACTATGTACACCGGGCTATAAATTCTGACAAACTGTCATTTGGCGACTATTCTTTTTTCTCCCAATTTGGGTCAATTTTAGCGTAATTTCTTTATCTCACCCAATTTAATGAATTTAACCCAATTTGATTTGATATAAATAATTGTTAATGAATTTCACTCAATTTTATTACAAATTACTTATTTTCAAAGGTTTACCCAATTCAAACCAAATATTTAAGTTTTAAAAGGTTTTTACCCAATTTTATTTGATAGAAATAATTTTTAATAATTTTCATTTATTTTTTTAGTAAATAATATTTTAGAACTTTTAGAACCAAAACAACTACGGATAAAGATTGGAAATTAATGCGGTTTTCTGATCGAAACTACTGATTTTTTTTAAAAATTTATACTTTTTTTTACAAAATTTAAACATTTTTCTAAATTTTATCTATTATTTTCCAAATCAGGAAAATAATTTAAAAAAAAAGCAATTTATCTATATAAATAAATTCAAAGCCATTCTTCAGACCCCTTTTGGTTTCACTTTGTCCCCTCCAACTTCTAGAACGTTCCTACGCCCCTGCTTTAAAGCATTATTTAAAGCAAAGGAAGTTTTGATTTCGCAGCGCAATTTCGGGGAAGATTTTTTGCATCGCACTTCGTTGTGAGAATTAGCATAAGAAATATAATAAAATATGGAACTCTCTAATGCTTCAATGCTAATTTTCTAACCGAACCTTATTTCGACACTTATACTCTCTTCAAGCTGCGACTTGGACTTGCAAGGGCGTATTTAAGGGGGGGGGTTGGGGGTTTAAACCCCCTCCCGAAATCCTGATGACTGGGGGGGTGCCAGTAGGAGGTGCTACCATCTTTGCCAGTTTTCCATGTAGAGGTACACGTGGGGTCGGCACCGGAAGTCCCCGCTTCCTTCCCCCCTGTGTGTAAACTAGGTCACTTCCGACAGGTGGCACGGGGTGGTCGACATTGTTGTCGTGGCCACTGGTGTCAGGTTACCCCCGCCGAGTGGCGCGTGTACTGCGCGCTGATTGGCTGGCGCGGTGACCACGTGGTAACTACGCGGCGCGGGGACCACGTGGGAACTACGCGGCGCGTGTACGCGCTAATTGGCTGACTCGAAATTATTCAAAATGGCGCTGATTGGTTGGCGTTTTGGCGCAAAAAGGGGTCAGTACTCCTTTAAAGGAATTCCCAGGCTCGTTATACTCGGTCCCCGTTTTCCATTGTTAAGGTGGTGACAGGTTTGATTGATTACGAGCAGATGTTTATCGGGGAGACTCTTGGAATGCGCCGTGTGATCTATATAACGAGTAATAAGCATTTTTTGGCGGGAATTTGTTTTGTTTAGGTAATGTAAACGCATAGACTCTGAATTATAAAAGGTTTATTAACATGAATATGAAATTTTGGCTGGTAAATCGGCATATTTGATAGGGGTTAATCAACAAGTGGTCTTAAAAAGGGAATATTAATCAGTTTTATAAGCTGTGTTTTATTAACCGTTAGGAAATGCGATAAAAATGACAAAGGCTTAACATAAGTTTGCCACTCTCTTTTAACGGTTATTATAAACTCTCAGTAATTTGGTTGGAAAATTCACGTGATATTAAAATTGGGGATGTGAGTATTATGCAAATTCCAAATAAAACATCACGAGATTTCCACCCAGATACAATGTTAAAGCGGCAGATCAATGAACACATTAGTAAAAATGTTGAGGCAGGAAAACACTGGCCTAAATAGGAAAAACTCGTGGTTGTGGTTGGTGATTTTGTATCTTAATTTTTTGTTTCTGCAGGAAGATGTTTTAAGCTGATTTTCAACATTCGAACTCAATGGACAAATCGTGAAAAAAAATAGCTAGCTTAGAAATCAGACTTAAGACTTAATAAATACAAAAGTAAATAGTATTTTAATAGATTGAAGTAAAATATAGTTATCTTAAACTTATCTAAGTACTATTGGAAATGGTTTTATTTTGAAGAGTATTCTTAGTTTTTCTCCCATTATTTTGAAGAAATTCGGATTTCCCTCCATTATTTTGAAGAAATTCGGATTTTTCTCCCATTATTTTGAAGAAATTCGGATTTTCCCCCATTATTTTGAAGAAATTAGGATTTTCTTCCATTATTTTGAAGAAATTTGGATTTATCTCCTAATATTTTTTTAAAAAAATCTTATTTTTATCCCACTATTTATATTTCAACAGACCGTCTCGATAACACTCACCATTAAAACACACTGATTTCTTTGAAAAATGCTACAACCGACATAATTTGAGGATAGCTATGTTTCTAAGGTAGGCTGGTTTATAAGCCGAATTAATTTTTAATATTTTTTATATTTTTAATTTATGATTTTTCAAAATATTTGTGTAACTTACCGTAGATTTTATTGTTGGTTTTTGCGTAGGCTCTTTGATATTATTTATATAAAGAAAATTGTAGGTAGCGTCCATTTAAATATTAGTAATCGTAGCTTTGCAACCCCGAAAAAGTAAAAACTGCTTTTCTCAATATATTCTTGTAAATGTTTACTCATAAATACAAAATTCGAGAATTTCAGGTGCGCTTCAAATCCTCAGCTTTAACTTTGAAAGATATTTAAAGGCAGAATAGCTTAAGCAATGTTCAAATATTAACCGCCGCATCTGGATGAAGCTATGAAGCCCTGGGCGAGCCCGGCCAGATCTAAAATGCCAGGCGCTGTTATAGATACTGTATCTAATAAAGTATTATTCAGAAGTGATTTAATTGCGATGTGTTTTCAGTTGTCACCTTAATTTTTTTAATATAGAAATTTCAAAAATAAATAAATTCGTAATTGACTAATTTGGTAATTTATTGTTTCCAAATTACCGAGGGGTCGGACATTTATCAAAATCCCGTACACCTTGTCTAAAATTGCAAAATCTTTTAACTCTCTCTATGGTAAATTAACATTGAAATCCCAAAATAACTTCAAAAAGTACTGATAAAATCGCCAAAATCTCTACGAAATCGCGAAATCCCTTACAAAATAATGGCCAGTGTCCAACCACTCGCAAATTACAATATTGTTTTTCAAATTACTTATTATTTGATGATAATAAAACTTAGAATAAAATATTTAAAAGAAGGAACTCATGGAATTTAATAAAACTTTTTATTGATAAGTTCGCGTGTTGAACACATAATAGTATTAAGAACTTTCTAATTAAATTGAATGCATTGCCACTATACGAAATATTTACATACATTAAACAAGGTTGGTTCGCGCTCATGAAATTTATATAATAGTAAACTTTGTAGGGTAAATTACTTGACTTTGTAATGGATATTTCAATAACCGTTCATCATTTTAATAGATCAATGACGGTATAATTAACAACGTCTGAATTTTCGTCGCTAAAAGAAATGTCCATAAAGATTGATTATAAAAAGTTTAATACGCAGGTATCTACGGATTCGGATTACCTAAACAAGTCGCCCCTATATGAACTTTTAAACGGTTATTCGTGTTAAACGTGTACATTGCTACTATAACTTTTTCAAAAAGCAGCAGTCGATAAGTATGATATTCTAATTACCGTCAAATACAGAGCTAGAAGTTACTTGGTTAACCATTTTTAGGTTATTTTTATGGTCAGTTATTGAGCGTTTCACTTCTATACGGTTCAATGCGAATTATTATTGATCGCTATTGGCAGTTATAATAAGAATGAAAATAGAGTTGCAATTTATTCCGGCCATATGTACTTTTAAATTTTAACAGATTTGACATACTTTATAAAGTCTAGCACCTTATATCCTATGAACAATATTTTTGGAAAAAGTACAGCTAGATAAATGGCCAAAGACCATTTTCTTTAAATTTAAAAATTTTACATAACCGAAATACTACATTATTATAGATAATAAATAATACTATAAATATAGAACTCAGTTAATCAAGTTAATTTTTAACGAAACATGCTAACAATTAGCAGCCTATCGATTTGATATTTTAATTAGTGTTGTTGGCAATTAAACTTTGGGGTCATTTTACAGAAAATCATGTTTTGTTATAACAACAACTTGAACACAAGTTTTTTAACTAATGTTCGATACCTATTTAATGTAAAAGTCGCTTCATGATTTGGTGGCGCTTTGGGTTTTTGCCTGGCTATTATTTAATAGACTAGTTTCTTAATCTTTCAGGGCTTTTTTGTTAGTAGATTTCTGTAGTTATTTTTCAAAAATATCGCGGTAAAGAATACGTTTGTCAGTATAAAAAGCGAATAAGACAGGACTTTTTGTTAGTCATTTACTAATAAAAAAATTATAAACTGAAAATGTTTTTGAAACAGCGATTTATAGTCGTCCTGTATTCATCCATATTATAAATATAACTATTAAAATATAACTTAACATTTTTAAATACAAAAGTAAATTAATTAAAATTTAAAAAACGCAGCCGATACATTTAAGCGATCATACAAAATAGTAAGAAATTAATTTCATTACACGAAACATTTGTTTGATTTATAATACATTTTTAACGGTCTGCTATGTTTTACATTCTGTGATGTTAATATGTTTGGGTTTTAGTTCTTTAACAATTAATCTAGTTTACATCTAAAAAAACCAACTTATACCGTCAATGTGTTTCTTATTTGAATTGATAATAAAACTTTTTTTTGCAAAACTTGAAAAATACAAGTTTAAAATGTTTTAACGTACCTTTTTAAAGGCCATGAATAATCCACTTTTTGTTATTGAGTCAATTAAAATTAAGTTAAGTTAATAGCCGTTAGCGCTCCTCTGATTACCGCGAACTATCTCTCTCTCCGCGTTTATCTCCATTGTTAACAGGGTTTGATTGAGTGATAAGGAAAATAACGAACTGAGGTACGATATTACCCAAAGGCACGACTCATTTAGCGGCGAACTCTTTGTAGCGCGTGCTACGAAAAAGTGGTCGAAAATTACAATTTGAAGGAGGATAAAAGACTGTTTTCGTTGTACCCGTTTTTGAATTGCGAAAATTTATCTACCGGTATAAGCATTCAATCATTAGCGTTTATATCTCTTCCGTTTATCGTGATTTTAGTCGCTAACGGTATTGTACGCGGTCTTACTATTAATTAGTACTCTTTTAATATTATTAAGCAGAACACCCTATCAGCATTGTCGTCATATTTCAAAAAACATCATGAATTCGGATACCAGAGAGCCCATGCCTAACAAATGCGACGTGTGTAAAAAAATTACGACTTGCACAAAAACGGATCGAGATGACGATGGACAGTGGTACGATTTGTGTTGCAAATGTAGTTCTATTCATCAGTATTACTGGAAAAGAAAGGCTCGCGTAGTAAAGTGCGAACATCAAGTGCCGTAGTGGTGGGAATGACGCGTCGGTCATGGACACGTTTTCTCCAAGCGTCTCCGTCGAAAAGACTGCGATATTTTTTTATGGTCTTGACATTATAAATCCAGCACCTGTAATTATTACTGGATATGTACGAGTTTTCTTTTTCTTTGGTTAATGAAATATTTGGATCCCAGCAGTTATTGGCTTTTTCCGTGGGAGAAAATTTTCGAAAAACTTACTAACAATATATTTAAAAACATTGCATCTGAATTGTTGTCTGTTTAGCGTGAAACTTATTCCATCAATGAGACACTTTACGCTGTAACGTATAAAGGAACTAATAATGGAAGAGCGCAAGGACGTTATTATTAGACAACTCGAAATAAATCTCCAACGTATTTTGCAATGGTTTAATTCGTACGTTACATCAACCAAACCCAACCTTAACTTGAGAGTTTTTAGAGTGGCAATGTTATTTTTCACCACCAGGGGTAAATTGACTTTTTTAAACGTAACAAATTACGAACGTTACTTAATTCGTTGACCGTGGGTATGAAAGACCATGATTGTTTTGCCATTTTTCACCACTAGGGGTACATTAAGAACTTAGTGGCAGCACACACTACCCTGATTGTAACGCCTGCATTATTGAGAATGTAAGCATTCTTTAAATACTTATCTTCTAGCCAAAGAAATGTCCCTTTTAGTTTAATGTTGATATTTCGGTTAATAATGTAGTAAAAAGCTATGCCTAACAAATACTTTGTCGTCAAAAAACAACTGTTGAAAACATTTGTAGTTACACTTTCTGTTTCTCCCGCGTATTGACTTAGTAATAAAGGCTAAACGTATTTAATAGCGTCATGGAATAATTCACAGGTGTTTTCGGTAACCCTACAAAGCAAGACTTACATATTTACAGAACAAAATTGGACGACAGTTGGATAATGAGTGATAAGAAAAATAAGGAACCGTGTAAGGAACTATTGAAAAGTATCAATATATTGAAAAAACAGAGACGAAAACTTCAAGCGGAATATATAGCAGCGAGAATAGAACTTGAAGATTGTTTTCCTACCATACGAAGGGAACCTTCTTACGAGTCTTTAAAAATGTTTTCGGAAAAAGAAAGATTATTGAGTTTTAAAAACTGGGTTACTTATGGAACCAAAGATTTGGCCGCCTGGGGATTTTATGCCCTCGGTAACGGAACGAGTGTCAAGTGTCCTTTTTGCGGTCTAATGGTCGAAGAATGGCAAGACGGAGATATACCGTTAATAGTTCATTGCCGTCAAATCCCCTTGTGTCCATTCATTCGAGGATGCCAAGTTGGAAATGTAACCATATTACAAAAGTCGTAAACATATTTTAGAATTTTAAAGTGTAAATATTAAAATAAAGTATCAATTTTCCAATGTAAAAAATATGTATCCCAATTTTTTAATGCCGCCTTTACATAAAATGTCAGAGTAGTTACATTTACACTTTCAGTTACGTTAGCTTAATATGAAAATATCGATAGAAAAATACCGCCACCACCTTTATCTTTTGATGGGGATGTATACTCAAATTGGAAACTCTTTAAAGCACAATTCACGAATTATGAAACAGCTACACAACTTTCGAAAGGCGCCGAAGATGTACGTATTGCTACCTTTCTTTCCGTAATGGGCGTTGCTTGTTTTGAAGTGTATCAAGGCCTCAACTTGTCTGTTGCTGATCAAGCGGAATTGAAGAAAGTAATTGCAGCTCTAGACAATTATTTCAAGCCTCTACAGAACGTAATTTATGAACGTTTCGTTTTCAATTCTGCAAATCAAAAACCAGTCGAAACCATTGACAAATATGTTCAACTACCCGATCAGGACGAGTAGTTCAAACTCCCAAGAAAGACAAAGACTTTTCAAACTAACTGTAAATATATAATACTCAAACTGTAAATAAGTCATACTTCAACTGTAAATACTTGGAAACCGTTTTCGTAGTAATTACTAAAGAAGTTAATTTAGTTCATGTTAATTTAAAGATTTATTTAAAGTCTACAAATTTTGAACCTCTTCGTTGTAAAGGGGATGTTGCAATAATTGCTCTTATATGGCAACACTGCCTCTCTAATGTATCTGTAGAGCGCGCCACGACTAAGCTAGTCGACATCGCTAGACCAAAGAATAAAGATTCACTCATTGTTACGTTAACCTGTTTAATCATTTCATAAAGAATATAAAGTATGAAACATGCGCAACAAATAATTGTACGTCAATTTGGAGGTTGCGATAATTGGGTGGACGACTTTCCAATGAAAGCAAGTACGGGGGATACGACAATTGGGTGTACGTGGCAATATGCCGAGGGAAAACTTTGAGAGAGCGAAAACCGTGGAAATGTAGTTTCTTAGACAAAAAATACATGATCTGAACCATACTAAAGAGCTATACTTAAAAAGCCACGCGATACACACGAAGCGGAGTCCACAAAAGTGACCTGGCGACGCCAGTTAAGAGAACTCTTAAGACCCTTAAAACATAAAAAGTACCTCTCTTACTTCTCTCGTAAGAAAGATTTATATACTTTTGATAGTATTGAAAATGACAAATAGATCCTGAACGGTCATCGTAGCGTTAATATAATGTTGCTGTAAAGTATTTTGAAGCACGAAGTTTATTACGTAATTCATATACAATTGTCATCTATTTTTAAATAAAAAAACGTTACAATGATAGTCTTTAACCTCGAATGGTAGGGGGAGAAGGTTACTAGTGAAAAAAGTGAACCTTGCACGAAATGTTTTGCGATCATTTTCGTAGTCTTTTTATTCGAAGACATATCGCTAGCGAAACGGGTATAGGCGGCGCCACAGTCGCTACCCCTGCAGCTTGGTTTATCTGCGTACTTTGTTCAGAGATCCTGGCAGTTATAGAGATGCGAAACTCCCTATACCCTAAGCAAACCAGTTTTTTTCAAATTTTTGCCGATCGCAGCGACGCCTGTACGTGGGGAGTTATCGCAGAGATCCTAGGATTGTTACCGTTGTTTACAATTTTTGCGTCTCTCGGCTTGAAACGGGCGCTTCCTTCCGGCCGAAGGGCGGCGCTGATGCTTGCATTTTTTTTGTCAGGTTTTCGGCGGAGTTTCGCATCTCTATAACTGCCAGGACACGCTGCTCGCAACGATAGCGGCCCCGGCGATCGACTGAAAATTGCGAAAGTGAAATTAGTTAACTTTTTTCCTACAAGTAGGGTCTTCGAGCCGGTCCCAGGGAGTACACAGTGGAAAGCCTCCACCCGTCCCGCCTGTCCCGCCCGTCCCGCCCGTCCCGCCCGTGGGTTGATTTGAAACCAACTACGTCAGATGATCACAGACTACGAACTGGACTTATACCAGGAGAAGAGGCTGCCGTTTTTATCCAAAAATGAAGAGAATTCATAATCATAAGTAGTTTTTAAAATATCTGTCTAAGTGTAATTCTTGTCAAAGAAATGCCGCCATCAAATATGCTAATAACGACGCGATTAAAGCTATTGTGGAATGTTGTATAAATGTTCTGCGTGGCAATGTAAAACTGTCAGATGATCATAAGAAGAGATTGAAGCGACATTGTCATATTTTGCGGAAGATATCTAAACCCACTACAATCGCAAAACGGAAAAAGATTCTAATACAGAAGGGAGGATTTTTACCGTTACTCCTAGCACCACTTCTAAGTAGAGCTATCAAAAATGTCTAGAAAGATGATCTTAGTTCCCGAAGACGTTTACCGACGACTCAATTCGCAACCGAAACTTGACGAAAACTTGGATACGAAAACTGTTTTAAATAATCAGAAACTTAATCAGTCACAAAAAGTAGAGTTGTACAACCATTTATTACAACGTAACAAAAGAACTAAGAAAGCGAAACTCGTTGAAGAACCGAAAAGAAAGAAAGACTGGTATTCGGAAATAGCTATCGCGATACCAGATTCACATCTAAAACCCGTCATTGCTTTGTACAAGTGGATTGAACGAAACAGTAAAATTGATTGGTCTACCAGTGGTGAACTTATTTATAAAGAACGCCCTATAGTTAGATCTAATATCATGGACATTTTACACGAATCAGTTAAAGGATACAAAACCAAACCGAAACATGAAATTGTTGGATTGGATAAATTTTATGAATTGTTGGCCAAGGAAAATGTACCCAAATCACTTGTAAAAAATAAATTCCCCTTTGAATCCCCTATTGAAAATGTACCTATTATTTCTAACGATCTACCAGAGAAGGTGTACGATGATTCTGATTATTTACCTCCAAGTCCCGAATCAATGTATGGCAATGGATTATTGAGTTGGATAAATTTGAAATAAAGAATATAATAATATATCAGGTTTCAGTTCTTTCATTCACGAATTATACCTCAACATGGAAGGTGGCATCGATCCTACTCCGTCTGGGTTGATAACCTCTTTATCGATATCATACTTAAAATCACCCAAAGTTATTACGGCGTTTTTGTTATTATTTATTATTATCGTTTTTGAACTATTTGATTTCGCGTACTGGTATCACGAACGGAAAATGAACTGTACGATGAATGGATAAGTTAGAAGAAATATACTTCAACGTTAAGGACGCCGGTAGTTACGGAGGCATTCGCGGTCTTTATCGTGCTACCCGGGCAAAGGGAATTAAAGTGACCATAAACGATGTGAGATAATTTTTAAAACGACAAGATACGTACACGTTACACAAGCCGATAAAACATAAATTCAGAAGAAACAAGACGATAGTGTATGGAATAAACGAACAATGGCAACTAGATCTGGCAGACATGCAAGATATAAAAAATCACAACAGTGGATACCGATATATCTTATGTTGTATCGATGTATTTAGCAAATACGCATTCGCTGTGGCTACAAAGGATAAGAAAGGATCAACTATGGTAAAGTCATTCAAATCTATTTTAGAATCAGGTCGACAGCCGAAGGTTGTACAGACTGATCATGGTAACGAGTTTCTATGCAAAGAAGTTCAAGGTGAATTAAGACGAAGAGGAATCAAGTTTTTCGCAACGCACTCCGAAGTAAAATCTAGTATTATAGAACGATTCAATCGAACATTGAAGTCTCGAATGTACCGAAATTTTACGGAGAAAGATACGCACAAATATATCGACGTTTTACCAGATTTATTGGAAGCTTACAATAATAACTACCACAAATCTATTAAATGCAAACCCGTTGAAGTTAAGAATGAAAATTCGAAACAAGTGTGGCAGAACTTATACGGGAAAGTCAATTTTTCACCCCCAGTCTCGTTCCCTTTTGAAAGAGGTGACTTGGTTCGCATGAGTAAGAATAAAACCACGTTCGAAAAGGGTTACAAAGCCAATTATACCGAGGAAATATTCAAAGTAGTGCAGTGCATACCAAGAGACCCTCCGGTATATAAGCTGGAGGATTTGAAAACTGAGCTCATTTCGGGTGTGTTCTACAAGGAGGAAATACAGAAAATCGGGAAAGACCTCGAAAACTGCTTATTCAAAATCGAAAAAGTTCTAAAGCCGGGTTTTCATGGACGCTTTTAGCTTGAAAAAGTTTGGCTTGAGCAAGAAATAGTTTAAAGTTCGCGCTCACGCTGCAATCGCTTCTGTTTTCAAGAACGCTTGTGTTTTGCACTTGGAGCGTGCGCGTGTGAAAATAGATTGTAACACGCTTCTAGCGCCGATCAAAACCAACTAGATATTTTTACGCCCAAGCGAAAATTTCGCGCGTGACGTCGGTCCATGTGACTTCAGCCAGCCAATGGTTATGTAGTATGTGCTAGTGTTGGTACCGAGGCTTATCACACTATTGTACGCTGTTCGAAACAAATAACAATGAGTTCAACCACAACCAAATTAACCAAAAAGCAACAAAAATAAATAGAAAAAGAAGAGAAAACAACAAAGGGAAATTGAAGTGAAGAACAATTTTATAAGCCATGTAAAGGATAACCCAATAATTTGGAACCGAAAATTAAAAGAACACCGAGACAGAGATGCAGTGAATGTTGCATTTATAGAGTTGAGCAAAATTATGTAAATAGGGTGTACCTACCATCGTTTTGTTTTACACCTTCTTTTATTGTTTTTGGCCTTAATAATTACTAAAAGTTTAAGTAATAACATTTTTTTCTTAATCAAAAGACGTCCGCGATTCGGAGCCGCCATATTTATTTAACGCGGCAGCCGCCAGCTCAAACGGCACGCTAGACATATCTGGCATCGTGAAAACGCGAAGCGCTTTCCTTGCAGCTTGAGCGCGAAATATAAAATAAAGTATACGCTTCCCACAAAATGGAAAAATCTCAATCTTTTCTTTTTCAAGCTACAAGCGTCCATGAAAACCCGGCTTAAGGAAAAGAACAAAACCAGACGGAACTAAAGAACTACTAGTACGTTGGCGTGGTTACGGTCCAGATTTTGACTCTTGGGTGCAAGAAATCGTCACATTATGAGTTTCTATATCACGTTACCGTCCGACTCTTCTATGCGCTATTTCAAAAACAATACTATAAGCAAGTTTAGAACGTATTTACCAGAACCCATTAAACTTGAGGGATCTTACGAAGTTGGACTTGCTGAAATCAGTTATCCTAGAACGTGGAATAACGTTAATGAAGAATGTGTAGTTCGAATTTGGAAAACTATCTCTCTACCGGATTCCTTAGAAGAATCAAAGACTAAAACACCTAAGACACTGAAAAAACACACTGACATAGAAAATTTCAACGACGTAATGGATTTCGTTAATATAGTAATACCACCAGGATATTACGGAGTTGAAGATTTACTGGAAATCATGACTACTGATGACGACGGGCGAAATATTAGCTCTAGAGTCAAGTTATATTACAACAAACCAAACCGTCGTGTAATTGTTGAACTATATGAAATGAACCAAGTTTACATACCACATGAAATCGCCATCATATTAGGATTCACGAGAACTCCAGGCAAAGACGTAACTATAGTGACTTCCATGACGGCGCCTTTTAGCTGTGATATGGACGCTGGGTTACATTCTCTGTTCATATACTCGGACATTATACAAAGTCGATCGGTTGGAGATTCAGATGTTCCATTATTACGTATTATAAGTATTCAAGGAAAAGACGGAGACACTGTTGAGAAAGAGTTTTCACGACCACATTATATGCCTATTGCGCATAACAATTTTAAAACCATTGAAATTAATATTATGAGTGAAATGGGTCAGCCTGTACATTTCGAACGAGGAAAAGTTCACGTCACTCTTCATTTTAGACCCCGAAGAACATGGACTTATCTATAAAATCAGGTGTAAAATCTTTCTTCTGTTCTTTTGTGGTTAGCGGGTCAAAGGAGAAACATGTCTCCACGTAATCTGGATCACGTTTCTGTAAACGATTATAATAACTATTACTTAAATCAAATTGGACACGGATCAATTCCGGTATACCGTGGAGTAGCCGTGCAAAGAGGATATGGTCTTGGAAATATATTAGCCTCGGCATTTCGGTCTGCCATGCCTTTACTCAAAAAAGGTGCCACATTCCTTGGTCGAAAATTTTTAAATACCGGGGCAAAAATTGCTTCCGACGTCTCGAGTGGTGTGTCTATTAAAGACGCGTTAAAATCTCGGGGGAAAGAGGCGGGGAAAGAAACCTTAAGAAGAGCCGCCGAAGCAGTGAGTAAACTTAGTGGAAATGGACGTAAAAGGAAACGTAAAACGTCTCCCATCATCAGTTCAGTTCGAACCAGGAAGAAGAAAAGACGTTCTCTGCTACAGTCTGATATATTCTCGTAAACATTGAACAATGTCTCTAGCTCACCCCAGTTCACAAAACAGCATTAGCTCGGAACTTGATTTATTTCACGTACCTTATACTCAAACTGGTATAATAAGAAGTCAATGGGTTGAATATAATCCAACATCGAACATAAATGAAAACCAAGCAATTATCTTTAGTATCGCCGGAAACTCGGAGACTTACATTGATTTGAAAAATACTTTACTTCAAGTTCAAGTGAAAATTGTGAAAGCAGATGGAACTCTACCAAAACCCGATATTTACGACGCTGTATCTAAAACCACAACTCCCGCGGACAAAGTTGGGTCGGAAAATTTGTTTTTACATAGTCTCTTTGGCGAAGTTCACGTATCATTGGGTGACAGATCAGTTACGTCATGCCCTCAACAGTATCCTTACAAGAGTATGATTCAAACTCTCTTGACATATGGTGGACCAGCCAAGGAAAGTTTCTTAACCGCGTCTCTATTCTATAAAGACAAAGCTGGGAAATTTGACGAATTTTCCAATAACGACGGATTTAAGAAACGTGCAAAATTTGCCCAAGAAGGTGTTATTGACATGATAGGAGTTGTACGAGCCGATATTTGTCAACAAAATCGACTTATTCCTAACCTGATAGATCTAAATTTCAAGTTTATCAAAAGCTCAAACGAGTTTTGTTTATACACAGACGGTGAAAAATGCAAAGTCATTTTCACACACGCATCAATGTTTGTCAGAAAAGTTAGATTGACGCCAGAGATTATGTTATCTCACGCTAAAACTTTGGAACTGGCAACAATGAAATATCCAATCACCCGTACGGAATGTAATTCATTTTCAATTTCCCAAGGCAACAAAATATGCGTCAAAGACAACTTATATAATGGTCAAATACCGAGTAAGGTGGTGATCGGATTTGTGGACCAGAATGCGTATTTGGGAGACTACAAAATATCACCTTTTAACTTTAAAAATTTTTCGTTAACTCAAATCGCCCTATACCTTGATGGTAGTAGTGTCCCGGCAAAACCGTTAAACCCAAATTTCAAAGATAAGTTGTTTATGCGATCATACGTTAATCTCTTTCTTCAAACTGGTCAATGGAATATAGACGAAGGAAATTTTATCGACCGTGATGAATTCGCCAATGGAAACGCACTATTCGTATTCGATTTAACTCCCGATCTCAACGGAAGTTCAACTGACTGTTTCAACCTGGTAAAGAACGGGAGCGTTCGTCTCGAATTAATAATCGGAGAATCGTTGCCGTCAACAGTAAGCGTGATTTACTATTCCGAATATCAATCTTTGGTCGAGATCGACAAGAATAGAGCAGTTTTATATGATCAAAGTTCATAATGGACTCGCAACAACTTGAAATCATACTTAAGAATGACCCGTATACCAAATATTTGTTCAGAGGAGTCTTCCCTGCCGACAAACTTCCCAAGAATGTGAAAACGTATCCTTCACTTTACATCGTGAGCACTGATACGTCCAATAGGGTAGGAGAACATTGGTGTTTGATATATCTCTCAAGGTCACTCAATTGTACATTCTTCGAGAGTTTCGGGAACAGCCCTGATTTGTTTAAATTTAACTATTTTATAGAGAAAAACAGCTTAACTGTCACGTATAATTCTGTTCAATTGCAAGGAAATTCTAGTAAAGCTTGCGGTGGTTACTGTATATATTTTGCAATTAATTTGTGTCAGGGAATAAAAATGTTTAACGTATTGCGAAGATTTTCAAAAAACAAAAATGTTAATGATCGTATGATTGTAGAATTTATGTATAAGAAATACTCAATAAATTTATCATAAAAAATTTTATTGTTTCGTTTTATAATGTCCGTGCGCGAGCGTTGATATACCATCGTCTAAAATATAACGTTTATCATCGCACGGGTTTAAACACAATTTGTTTTGTCGCACAGTCGTCACAATATGCTTATTACTCACTATGCGCTTCATCTCCACGATAGTTAACTTACGGTTCAGAAGACACTCGCGATATTCCGCGTGACGGACGCGCTTTTGCACAACACGTTTACACACACCCTTGCAAGTCTTTTTCTCACCTTTGGCGGACAATATAGAGTACATTTTGGGTCTCAGTCCGCAAAATTCTTCAATAGGTGTACCGTCCATTTCATCTTTAAACTTTCCGAGTCTCTTTTTATTGGTTTCGTCAAACAGTGGATGATTTTTGGGGTATCCAGAAAAATCATACATTTCCTTCTGTTGGGCGAAATCCTCGTATAAATCCAGTGTTTGGATTTGATACGTGAGACTGTCTGTAAATTACAAACAATCATTAGAAATGAGCTATACTATACACAAGAGGGTATACGTACCAGTATCGGTAAAAAGAAGTTTGACCTTTTCTCCGTACTGCGGCTTTATGACGTCATAGTGAAATCTATACATTAAAAGTTTCGATAGTTCCAAAATGGCGAAACCTGTATAGATGGGCCGGTTTAGAATAAGCTTTTTCTTGGCGGAATGAATTCCAACAAGGTCGTTTTGGAAGATGGTGAACTTTTCGAACGCGGGCGAGCTAGCTTTTTTAACAGCCTTTTCTGGTGTCGTAACCAATTTAAAATCCTTACGTAAATGTAAGTTTTCCATGGTTTTACCTGAAAAAAAAATTAATTTAAATTTAAATTTTTAATTTTAATTTTTAATTATTTACCGAAGACAGCGTTGTTCATTAATTTGAAAAAGTCCTTTTCAAAATCGTTGGCGGCCATCTTCCTTTTATCCGTATTAAAGTAAATATATGACTTTAACCAGGCACCTTGTTCGAATTTCATAGTTCGGTGGATTTTCGTGATTTTTAGCCCTTTTTCCAGGTAATACTTGAGATTGCGATAGTGTACAACGTATCGTTCTTTGTTGTTTAGGTTGGGCACCAGTTTCGGTAGACTCTCTTTAACAGGGATTTTCAGTTCAGTCATCTGGGTTTTGGAATACTCGGAAAGCATTTCCGGTTTAATGGACATGGACTCTGGAGCTAACGGGTAGCAGTTATGCTCGTCGTGTAATGCGTCCGGATATTCCAAATCCACTTCCAAAATAAATCCCTCAGAGGCGTCGTCGGGGCAACTTAGAATTTCGCGTTGACAGTCAGGGGTGGGTTCAATCCACTCAAAACCTTTCATTGGTAACGCGTCGCACATGACAGTACCGTACAAATTGTTACAATCTGTATAAAATAACATCGTTAAAATTAATTTTTTAATTATTTTTTTTTAATAAAATTTTTTAATTTTTTTTTAAATATTTTTTTAAATATTTTTTTTAAATATTTTTTTAAATATATTTTAAAATATTTTTTTTAATAAAATTTTTAAAATATATTTTTTTTTATAAAATTTAAAAAAATTATACAATTTTTAAAATATATATATATATATATTTTTTAATTTATTATAATAATTTTTTTTGTATAATTAAATTTATTATTAAAATTTTGATTATTCTTACCGAGATAACAGATGTAACTATCTGGTTTGGAACGGTCGTGTGTTTCCAGGTACTTGTTATTACCCTGTGCGAGACGATGGCTGATCATTGAAACCCCACCTCGTATCCGTTTTTCTATGAAAAGATGCATGTCCTCATCCAGAAAAAGGTCAAGACGCACCTTAGTCATACATAGGGCCGCCTGCCACGCGAAACCCGGGCCTGTGTACGAATGTGCGGGGTCTAGTCGGTAATACGTCATGCACATACGACGGAAACTTTGAAAGACGTCTGCCAGAAGTAATGTGTGAGACAAAACATAAATATCGTGATAACGTCCTTTAAAAATAAAAGTTCTAATTAAAGATTATTCGTATTTATTATTTTAATAGTGTTCATACCCAAATTTCCGATGTTGAAAGTTTTCCAGACGTTTCGCGCATGCACGTAGTCGGCTTCACTCAGAGGCTCATCGGTTAAATCGTTGAAGAAACACTCGATAGGTGGTAGTTGTGTTTCTTTAAAACGATCTTCCGAATCCATATATGAATACGGATAAACTCCTTTTCGCAGGAGTAAATTAACCTCTTCCGACGTGAAAACCGAGTTTAAGAGCGGAAACTTGTCAGTCCCACCTTTCGATAAATTTCCAACGAGGGTCTCGAGAGAAGCTGGCAAGAATCGGATGCTGTCAACAAACCGTAGTTTACCCAAGGTGAAAGAAATGTATGTTTCGCTGTTGGTAGCGATACAGTCTATATTCTTATTTTTGATCTTTGCAATTTGTTGCATAATGAGGTGGGCGTCATATCTACAAATGCTTTATATCATAAGTAAAAATACCTTTAAAAAATATAGTCAATTAATTTACCTGCTCAGATTATGAAGGAAAACCGAGATGAATTTTGGCGCCTTCATTTTCAAATTGCAGTTCTGACACGCACAGCCCCTATACGCTCCTGTATAATGGTCATGGTCACGTGTTTTAATTGAAGTTTTCGTGAATGTTTCTTCGCAGACGTAACAATGTGTTGCGGTTTGGTAGGATATTTCTTCAGCTTCGAAAAGTTGCATAGGGATGTTTTCCTTCAACGCTTCCGATATAGCCGTAGACTCGTCCAAAAGCATATTCAAAAACTTCAACGCACCGTCTCGGCCCCTGTAGGTCTCGTGCTTTACGAGATTTCCTACATAGTAAATAAATATTAGATAAAGAATTAAAAGAATTTCAAGTGATCAAACGTACCAGTGGGACTGACAATTGCGTATGAAAATCCACACGTGACATGTACGGCTAGGGTCGTGGTCGATGACAATGTTGCGTCTGGCAAACATGTCGCTATTTTTGACATTATCGACTCGAAATCGGCGAAAATGGTGTAAGGAACCTATATGAAACAAATAAATAAATATTTCGAATTTAAAAGAAGTATTAAATTATTTACCATTTGACTCCAACCAAAATTTTTGAATTTTAAAATTGGTTCTTTGGTTGGCATCTCCACGCGTTGTGGTTGGTGAACATTACAGTCACGCATGTGGTCTTTGATAATGTCTTCGGAATTACTCCTTTTTAAGCACCGTCGACAATAGAAGGTTTTGTGATCATGCTTGGTGAATCCGCTAAAGAGACGACTTAGATGACGAATCAAGACGTAATGTTTTTTCTGCCCATTTGTCACCAAAAGTAAATCAATTGCCCTAGACTCGGGTACACGTTTTTCACTTACATAACGCGGGAAATAACCCTTTTCGTACGCGAAAATGTTAATTGATAGGTTATTCGCCTCTTCGAGCTTTTTAAGTTTATAAGCATCCAGTTCGAAGGGGAAAGTAATACCGCACAAATCGAGTTCGTTCTCGTATCGTTTATAATTATAAATACGGCTAGGGTGGTCTTTGGTTGGGTGTAGTTTAGCCAAGATTGACCACAGGAAACATTTATTGTCACTGGAGTCTTGTGGGTCAACATTTACTGTGGCACGTTTATTTTCAATTACAGGTGGTAATTGAAAATATGTACCGCCTACCAGAGGTAAATATTGGATAATGTTAATTTGTAAATACAAAATTTTATCCAAAACCCAACCACTTCCTAACCCTTCATAATTGTTCATAGAGTCGGCAATTTTTTCCCGACTAGAGTTTATTTGCTGCGGGATTATCTCTGGTGATAATGTCGCGTGTGTAAATCCCCTGAAATACGGCATTGCCTCAACATCCGTACCAGTGTTGCCAAGTTCACGGGTATATCGTGCCCGCACCACCATATACCACTTGATACCTTTATTGGTATTTAGTTTGTTTTGAAGATACGTTTCAACCTTAGCATGGTGTTCATTTATAAATAACACAGGGTCGGTAACCCCATCTGGTGCCGTTATCCTAGCTGAAAAAATTGCGTCACCAAGCGCATTAACCTCCTCTATTTGAAATGGATGGATGGCTGGTAGCACTGCTGGTGGATTAGCTGGTAGCACTGGTGGTTGTTGACCAACTGGAAGGGCAACGGGTAAGTTAACGGGTGGGTTAGTGGATGGGTTAGCGGGTGGGTTAGTGAATGGGTTAGGAGCGTCGACGGCTTGCTGGTCAACAACGGCTGAACCAACTGCGATTGGTTGTTGGTGTTGGGCTTGAATATTATCCCAATGCTCACCAAGCCACTCGTCATCCGCTTGAGACTCTAATAGATTGTTTAAGGGATCCGATTGTTGAATCACTTTGTCTTCTTGACCATTTATAGAAAAAAAAAACTTTATGTAACAAATAATAAAATTTTCTTGAAGAAACTTACCATTTTTAAATCGTTTACGATAAAAAGAGTCTGGTGATGAGACCCTTTTTACAGGCGAGTTTGGTGGTGGTAATTCATGTGGTGCGCCTGAACGAGTGAATGATGGGCTGGCAACGATACGAGGTGTCAGATCGGACCGTAAAAACGTCTCTAGCTTCGGGGGCGGCTCGAGCCGGGAAAACGTTTCGGATCTCGGGGACGGTTGAATCCTCGAAGACGGTCCTCCGGGTTGGAGAAACGTCATCGGCGGCGGTGGATGCGGATAATTCGGTACCGTAACGGGGACCACCCCGTGATTAAAATTACGTTGGTGACGATTTAAAACGTCTCGTCTCGAAAATGCCTTATCACACACGGGACATTTTAACCTGGTATTACCATGAACTGATATCATATGACGGTTGATTTTACCCTTTTGGGAGAAAACGGTTGAACAAATACTACACGAATACATCTTGAATATACCTTTTTCACCTCGTACCAGGACTTTTTATACCCTTTTTAGATTTGAAAACTTCACCCTCACCCCGCCTTTGCGCGTTCACCACCAGTTCGCCACCAAGATTCTCATTGGTTAAAAATGACGTATGCCTAAACGGTGTCCGAGAGGGCGGTGAATTCTATGTTTACCCCAAACACAATATTGAGCAATTTTTGTGGAGCATCTCTCTTTTTCCCTATTGGCTGAAAGTGACGTATTCCAAATCAAGGTGTCCAGTTAGGATAATGGGTTTCTTCCCAACGAAAAGCGGGGACTGTCAATCAGGATTAAAACCCTTCTTTTCGGTAGGAATTCAATAATACAGAGAAAGGCTGCTACCTTCTATAAACCTTTCATTTTAGCGGGGTACAGTCTTTACGTTTTCTTATGCACCACTCTCTATAGCGTTACAAGTTCACCACCCAACGGAAGCGGGGTCTGTCAGTCAGGATTATAACCCTTCTTTTCGACGAGGGGGTAAAGGGATGAGCGTCAACCATTAATACACAAAAGGCTGCTGCCTTTACACGTTCACCACTCAACTGTAGCTTTGGCTGTTCACTGCCGACACCGCTCTGCCTTTGTACGTTCACCACCTAAGTATTGCGTCACTCTTTCGTTAAACATAACTTTGCTAGTTCACCCTACCTTTGGCTGTTCACCACCACTCGAAGACCCTACTCCTACATCGACCTTTGGCGCTGACGTAACATTTAAGAAATGGCTGGAGTATATGGCGAAAACGTTCCAATTTTTAGAGTTTCATTAATTATTACTAATTGTGTAATTTTAGGGTTATAATTTCTTTCCGTAATCTTTACTTATTAATAAATAAGTAAAATACGTTTGGATATTTTTTAAATCAAAATACGCGCCGAGAAAACCAGACAAAGAAGACGCTGTCGACGTTAATAATGTAAACAAAAGAACTAGTCATGTGTCCGCTTATCAGCTGTTGTTTTTCGATTTTATTCTTATAGTTCTTTGATAGTAAGTTGTTTTAATATTTACAAAGTTAACTTCAATTTAAGTAAATAAGTAGTAAATGTAATGCAGATTATAAAACTAGAATATTATTTTTACAGTTAACAAAGTCAGACAATGTTGAAGATTGCTGAAAATCTATCTATGAGACATGTAAGCATTCTAAATCACAGACTCACTAGTCTCACTCACAGTTCACAAATCACAATATGGGTTAGGTCTAAATGTAGAGATTTCCATTTTTTTTACCATAATTTAAGTTAAAATTGGTTTTGGTTAATTGCTTTTAATCCATTCCTGACTAAGAATCTCGATAACTTAGTAGTCCCACGCTCACATTAAAGTAATCAGCTTTTTTTAAGTAAAATAGTTGATTTTATAAAATAAAAAGTGGTCTTGCCCAACTTGTTAAAATGTTGCTCTTACGCCACAAGACCCAGCTTTATTAGTGTATTCCTCGCACGAGCGATTTGCACTCGCTCTAGAAAAAGCTATATTCCTCACGACTGTAGCGCGCGCTCGTAGGCTTGTCAAAGTAAGAGACTGTGACGTAAGAGCAACATTTCAACAAGAAGGCCACGTTAGTTTATAAAAAGAACTATTCATCAAGATTCAATTAAAATTACTGGATGATGTAGGAACATGCTGGATGATGTAGGAACATGCTGGATGATGTAGGAACATGCTGGATGATGTAGGAACATGCTGGATGATGTAGGAACATGCTGGATGATGTAGGAACATGCTGGATGATGAAGTAATATGCTGGATGATGTTGAAATATGCTGGATGATGTTGAAATATGCTGGATGATGTTGAAATATGCTGGATGATGTGGATAAACATTCTTTTCGTTTCTGATGGTAGTTATATTCCAATTTGAGACCTTATCGTATAATGCCACCAATTAAGTAATAGGTAGTGACGTACATCTGGTTCCAAATACTACGATTACGCATTAGCCTCACAACAGACTATCATTAACTGAAGTTCCTTAAAATGCAAACCACAAACCAATCTTCCATGTGAAGTGTATGCTTCGTTGACTACAAAATCATTCTTAGAGATGCTCTTAATCCACAGTTTGTATAAATTTTCATCAGCGGGTAACTGATGAAATGACACTTTGGCCTTCTTAAAAGTAGATAAACGCAATGGAACAGAACAATGCTGGTATTTTTTAATTGGGTAATTTGGAGGGGCAGGTCACTTCCTTGATTAACGACGCATCTCTCAAAAGATTAAATCGTGATTATTTTAATTAAATTCAATTTAATCACGATTATGTTGATTAAATCATGTTTAATTAATTAATATAATCTTTAAATCTGATTTAATCATGACTAAATGATTAAATCTGATTGAAATGATTAAATCGTGATTAGTATGATTAAATCGCGATTAGAAATTAGAACGATTATCAGAATGATTATATTGCTGATTGGAATTATTATAATTGTGCGTGATTTTATCGAGCTTATTAGAATAATTTACTAAATTATTAGAATTATTATTTCGTATTTACCGCGCTCGATAAAATCTCGATTCGACCAATTATATTGATTAAATCGTGATTAAAATGTTTAAATCATGATTAAGTTTAAATCGTGATTTAAAAGTTTAAATCGTGATTAAAATGATTAAATCTAATTAAAATGTTTAAATCTGATTAAAATGATTAAATCCTGATTAAAAAGATTAGATCCTGATTAGAATGATTAAATCTCGTTTAAAGCGTGGTTATATTTTCTAATGTTGATTAATTTTTGTTAAAGTCATTCAACAGTACTAGTCTGTTCTTACTAGTCAGTTTTCTGTTGTACTACCATCGTTTCATTAATTGTAATGTATATATATATTTTAACCAAGTCGAAAATAAACCGTTCATTACTTGTAGCTGATGTCACTGGATTTATTTCGGTATCTGTGCTCTGCTCCGTGTTGCTGTTGAAAACTTCCAACAATTTTTTTAATTTTAATTACCCTGATTTAATCACGATTACCTTGATTTAATAATTTTACTATGATTAAGACGCACCCAAAATGGAAGTGACCTGCCCCTCCCGGTAATTTTCACTTATTAAAAAAACAGGATGTAACGCAGCCAGGGTAATAGCATTTGAGCAAAGTATTAATGTTTTATCTTATGCAAATTATAAAGAACAAAGCTTGGTGAATATGACAAAAATTATGAGCAGTTATCATAATTATAGTCTTAAATAACTACAAAATACAGTTTTTAATAACTTGAAAACTCATTGCCAATACAAAACTTAAACCATTTATGGTTAGGCTTAGCAATAAAATGTTACCACTCAAAATATTGAGATATTTATTAAAAAAAAAATTTGAAATGAAAACTTACATACTTAAAAAGTGTAATTACTAATTGTTTGTTACAAACTTCTCCAAATTCAATAAAACAGTTGGGAAAAAACTTCACTAATGCAAATTCATCGCCATTGAAACGTATGTTAAACTTCCCGCCTCTTTGATAGATTCCGGTTGTTACACCAGCGTTCCAAGCGACGGAAAATCGCTGTCGCGAAAATACATGGGGAGGAAATTCCATAGAAATCTCATAGCTAACTAGAATGCTGCAGCCTACGGCCGAGCTTGACGCCAGTTCGCCTTGAACCTTCAGCCAATGAGAGGCCGTAGAGTGGTTCCGCCCAGGAGGATAATAATCCTCCTTGGATCCGCCACTATAGCGGGAGATAGGTGACGTCATTCTCTCAGGTGACATTAAATTCTTGGCAGAACCACTCTTTGAGCTCTGATTGGCTGAGATCTGGCTATCGTCTGCCACGGCGTTTGGCCCATTTGCCAGTTCCTCGGCAGCATTCTAGTTACCTATGAGATTTCTATGGGAAATTCTTTGCCGGGGCCGCTATCGTCGCGAGCAGCGTGAGCGCGTGCAGGGGGCCGTGGCCAGGATCTCTGCTATGTTGATCCACGGCCAACTTTGATTTCTCGCGAATATCTCGCGCTACAGCGGCCATCTCATTCGTTGACGTTCCTGTGTTAACCTATGAGCAAAAGATGTATGACGTCAGCGCCCCTAGCGGATTATTATTTTTAGTATAGTTTTTACATTGGGGACAATATAACCACCGAGCGTGGCGCTGAACATTATAGTACAGTTTATAGGGGGAAAATCCTTGCTCGCGGAATTTCGACGAATGTGTTGGCCGTAGTAGCGCGAAAAGCGCGTGATCAAAGTTGGCCGTGGTTGATCAAAACAAACGATTAATATGGCGGATTGTAGGCGCAGAGGTGGCATAAATTGCCTTTTTGTAGTAGGGCAAAATGACCAATTCTGGACCACCTTTTTGATGCGCCCGAAAAGTTCAATTTTAAAAGGTAATATTCGTAAAAATAGAAACAATTTTTTTTTATAACTATTGATTTAACTGTTGCGTTTGTGAAATTCTAGTTGAAAAAAAGGACGTCCTTGAAACTATTTTTAATTTTTAATTTTTCTCAATATATGCAATTTGACCATTTGTGGGCCACATGCCCTAAAGTGAACCGGGGGGCGACCTAATGTGGACCACGGGGTGACCTAATGTGGACCACGGGGTGACCTAAAGTGGACCGGTAGATTTCTATTAATGAACCAAAATTTTAAACTATAGGCCTACTTCTAGACATAGCTCTATTTAAAAACAGTTAAAATTAGGTCAAATATTTTAAATAGGCATAGGCCTACGTATTAAAAATAAAACTGCACGGAAACATTTTTTTTAAACAAATGCAGCATTTACTTGAGATATTAATACAAATTTAATCGTACTACAAATATAATACTGGACTAACCTCTGTTTTGACTAGTTTCATTTAAATATATTTAAATATCCCGCATTTTTCAAATATAAACCATTTCTGAACCTGTCCAGAAATGGTTTATACCCGGTCCAAACTAGGAAGATGAAAACTACGCATCCTGGAAAAGAAAATTGTTTTCCCCAATGCGGCCTCGCCGATCTCTCTAAGGCGACTCAAACCTTTGGACACGCGGTTTTTAGCGCCATCCCATGACAGCCAGAGCAAATATTTTCCTTAGAATTTCGTCTGCCAGTTGTTCTAAACTTTGGAATTTCTCAGGCAGTAAATGATTTTAGTCGCGAAAAAACTCCGAACGGATTTTAATAGGAAACAAATTCGATATGAGAATGCTTTTTAATGGACGCTTCAATAAAAGATACTCGGGTTTTTACTCCCCTCTCCAAATTCATCTGGGAAGGAACTATTTCCGGTCGGTCGGTTAAACGCTAGCCAAAAAGTCATATATAAGCCAATTGGAGACGCGTTTTTGTCCTCATGAGAATTTTGCGTCAGATAAGAAATGCGTTGGCTCACGTGTATAAGGAACATACTATACTAATGTTAATTTTCGATAATATATTTTAAAGTGAAATATATAATGTTACTAAAATTAAGTATAAGAAGATAATATTATTATTATCATCCTCTTATGGTATAAATAATTAAAATTATATGGAATATTTTTATATTACCGGTCAATTTTAAGGCTTCTCATGGAGGCAGAGTTAATTCATTTCGTATAAAATTATCTTTCGGAAAAAGATGAAAACTAATTCCTTTAGAACTAAACGTATTACGTTTGCAGTACGGTATGCAACAAGTGTTTCCTTTAAACCAGGTAACTTTTTTGGCATGTTAAGGCTTAGCAAAAAACCGATGTTATGTTCGAGAAAAGTTTCCAGCTTTCTAATATTTCAACAAGCACTATATAAATAGTAACTTATGAGTCCTGGCTGTCGGAAATATTACTTCTTGGCAATTTCTGGGAAGATGTTTTATTTAAGCGCCTATTAATAATCCGTTAAAACAAATAAACATTCCCACGTGTTGCAGACTGCCAGCCCGATTAAATCAACCGAAGCAGAAAATTTTAAAAAGCTGCTAATTTTCTACGCTAGATGTCAGTTTTTAACTTATGTCCAAGAGTTTGAGGTTGGCATTCACGCTGCACCCCGATTTCCACTCCAGAGGTCCACTTTCATCCTCCTAGGTCCACATATGGTCAATTGCTAGGTCCGAAATAGGACTACATTGGTTCACAATAGGTCGAGGGTAGGTTCAGAATAGGGCAAATCGAATAGTTTCTTAAAAACGATTTTTTTTAAAAGAATTATATTTTTTTAAACTTAGAACTATTTTTAAAAATAAACTAAATTACTTACGTAAACGTGAAATGCGATGTAACATTAAATTACTATCACGAAATGCATTAAAATTCAAGGTTTTCTGGAGCTCGAAGTGAAAGTTCTGTCTAAAAATTTGGCGGGAACTCAACACTGGTTTTTAATTACCAAGGTGCGCATGACGGCTTTTAACAAATTCGGTTGGTTGAATAATATTGAGTTTTCTACATATTTACTGCCATCTATTTGGAAACATTATTTATTACAAGAACGAAGAGGTTTGGCGGATTATTTAAAACTCAAAATAAATGTTCGAGCTATAACCTATGATTTTTTATAAGAGTTTTAAAGAGGTGGTTCAGAATTGGTCGTGGTCCAAATTAGGTCACTTTGCCCTAATACTGCCTTTAAAAATATTACAATTCGAGTAAATGGTGAGAAAAGAACGTTGGAGTTATCGTTTCACAATTTTCCGAAATGCAAAAATCTTTTTAATGTGTGGTTAACTAATATAAAATCAGGGAAGATGCCTAGTTAGTGGGCACAGATTTGCAGCGCCCATTTTAAAGATAAAGACTTTTTAGAAAGAAATGGTGAGACACAAATTTTACTTGTTATTACTGATTTTAAAGTTAATATTATTAAATATATATCATAATAACTGTCATTTAGATGAAGAGAATTCAAGAGACGCATGAAATGCAGTGCCATTCCAAGCAATAATTTACCATGTAGACTTATTACAAATCCAATGTAACTAAATAAAAAGAGAGGACCCTACGTTTTGTGAATCGTTTTAAAGGTGATCTGTTTTATTATATACTGCAAAATAAGGAAATGCTAATGAATTAAATTAATTTTAGGTCAAGCCGTTCGATTGTCATTATCGCTGGAAAATATTACATTGAGGCCCACAAAATTATGCGTTAAAAGGGCATATTTTTCTATTTTGTATTGGACCCCAATTTTCCTATCTTTGCCACCCTGATGGTTCAGTATGAGTTTTCGAGTTGATTAATAACATTTCGAGCTATTTCCGCAGATCCCAATATGATTAAAAATAATACTGTAAATTCAAATGGTTTTTATTTTTAATACTTATTTGCATATCTTAACATTTTATTCACTTCTATTGTAATTTCTAATTAAGTGGTTTCTTCAATGAATTTAATTGCTTTTAACTTTGAATTAATTCTATAATACATTTGTTTTTGCCTTTTTAGTTAACATGGCTTTGAGTAGAAAATTCCTAACATAAATAGTTCAGTTCATTTGTTATCTACAAATACTAATTGGCCAAAATTTAAAATAGGAACTAATTTAACATATTAAAAATATAACTTTCCTTGACTAGAAGTGTAAATTTAATTATAACTTTTCTTTAACTAAAATAAAAATTATATATTTGGACAACGTTTTTCTTCAAATATTGTCAGTCTCTCTTAATATCAATTAAAAATAGCCCTTGAGAGAATAGACAAAAAAATGAAAAGGCCTAGCTGAATTTTTCCATAGTAGCCTCTACAATCGTTAGCCAGTAGATTCCTTCCTTTCCAACTTAGTTATTTTGTGCCACTGCCTCTTCAATTGATATTATCTTCGCTACAAATGGACTCTCCACAAATATTTCATCCCAACTAAAAGCTAGAAATAAATTTTTGAGACTAACTAAGTGACCAAATAAGAATACATAAACCTTTTTGAGCCAGCCAAATTTAACCCTCGCAACTCTAACCATTTTATTACCGTACAATACCGAAGGCACAGTTAGTTCTTTTCCTTCATTTTACCCCACTTCTAAAGTCAGAAAGTTGGGATAGCTCTCAGTATCTTTATATATAAAATAGACCAGCAATTTACTGCATGTTTGCAAAACCAACTTCAAATTTTAACTTTTGTTTTAAGCATCCGCCATGGACTAGTTAATTAGTCCATGCATCCGCACACCTTATTCTATGTATCAAGAGTAGACTACTCTCCAATATACTTAAAAATTTCAAGCATGGAGCGATTCACTAATATACCAAATAAAATTATTTAAAATACATTATACATTATACAAAATGCTGAAGCTACTAGTCTATGAAATTAGAACAATCTGGGCTTGTTCTAATGTGAAGATAATAATAAATTTCCTACATACCTTTAAAACTTTCAAACTGATCCCGTGTATGAATTCTCCAAGGCCTACTCATAGTGTTATTAAACTCGAATATTTATACCTATATTTACGAATTCAATACCTATTGACAGTTCAAAATTAATAAATAAATGTCGTATATACACCTTTGTTAATACAAAACATTCGAACACGCTTTAAAAAATATGCTAAAATCGTTAGTAAAATGTTTTAATTGATGTTATAAAACGCGCATTTTCGCATAACGCCATTACCCGTATCACCCAAATATTCTAGGCAGTGTGACTAGGTGGCGCAGCTGTAGTTTTCGGTGGCGAATAAGAACGCTTTATTTGAAAAATAGGATTATTGGTAGATTAGTTACGGAATTGAGCATAGTGGTACTGAGAAGGTTAGTATTTTTAATGGCAGAGTTTTTCATTTCCCAACAAGGAAAAAGAAAGCTAGTTTTTAAGGGCTTCGGCTATATACGCGAGTGTGATTGTGCTAATAAAACGTACTGGCGATGTGAACAACGGGGAATTTGTCGAGCGAGAGCGCACCAGAGATAGGCAAAAACCAAATTTCCGAGCTCGAGCTCTTCTCATTCACAGTTAGTATAAGAGGGCGAGCCCACGCTCACGCTCATCTCTTTTAGTACAAGAGGGCGAGCCCACGCTCGCGCTCATCTCTTTTAGTACAAGAGGGCGAGCCCACGCTCGCGCTCATCTCTTTTAGTACAAGAGGGCGAGCCCACGCTCGCGCTCATCTCTTTTAGTACAAGAGGGCGAGCCCACGCTCGCGCTCATCTCTTTTAGTACAAGAGGGCGAGCCCACGCTCACGCTCATCTCTTTTAGTACAAGAAGAAGAAAGGCGGGAATCAATTGTTTTTAATTTCACTCTCTAAGGGCGGCGCTGAAGCTCGCGCTCGAGCTCTTCTCTTTTATCTCAGAAGCTGAAGCTCGTGGTCTTCTCTTTTTTTTCAGAGGCTGATTTCGCGCTCGCGCTCTTCTCTTTTATTCTTAGCGGCTGAGCTCGTGCTCGCGCTCTTCTCTTTTTTCCCAAAGGATGGAGCCCGCGCTCGCACTCTTCTCTTTTTTCCCGAAGAGTGGAGCTCGCGCTCGCGCTCTTCTCTTTTCTCCGGAAGAGTGGAGCTCGCGCTCGCGCTCTTCTCTTTTCTCCGGAAGAGTGGAGCTCGCGCTCGAACTCTTTTCTTTTTTCCCGAAGAGTGGAGCTCACGCCCAAAAATAGCTCTCGGACTCTTTAGAGCCCAGAGCCCGCCAATCTCTGGAGCGCACTCTGTAATTAATCCGCCGCCTGGACGTCAGATCAGAACATACTCATTTACCTGATGCCACAAGGAGGTAAGTTTTAAATGCCATGAACCAATCTAAAATTCAAGCTATGGCCACGCAAGATTCAACTCAGGTTATCGTAAACAACATTGTTAATAACGTTAGTTTGGCATCTACTCCACGATTGCTGCCATCATCCAATATCAAGCGAGTTATTCAAAGGTACCGTCATGGAAATGCCCCGCCTCAGCCAGCTGATTTGACATTATTAGACGTCCCTGACCAATTCAAAAGAACCAAAGATGGCAACGAATTCCTAAAGAACGACACCGGACCAGGCAATGATCGAATTTTAGTATTTACCCCCGATGAAAATCTGCAGTTACTCGGAAACTCAACAAACTGGTTCGCTGACGGGACATTCAAAGTTACTCCAAGACTGTTTTATCAGTTGTACACGATACATGCTTTTGTGAGAAATCAATGCATACCACTTATCTACACTCTGCTGCCAAACAAAAGACAAGCAACATACGTAAGACTTTTAAATATTGTTAATGGACTTGGAAATTTTTTACCGACAAGTGTCCTATGCGATTTTGAACTCGCCGCTCTAAATGCCTTTCGCTGTTTTTTCCATCTGTCACAGAATGTATATCGTAGAACCCAAGCTGAAGGTCATCAACAGATCTATGCAAATGATGCCGAATTTGCGCTGCATATTCAAATGCTATAACTGGTTTGTCATTCGTCCCACCTAATCGAGTATTGGAGTATTTCGACGCTTTGGTAAATGTTCTTCCACCCGAAGCAATGGCAGTAGCCAATTATTTCGAAGATAACTACCTTCGGGCTCGTCACAACAGGCAGGGACAAGGGCAAGCTACATTTTCAATTGAACTGTGGAACAATTACGGAAGAGTAAAGAACGACCTGCCACGATCGAGTAGTGCAGCCGAAGGTTGGCATCGGCGATTTAATTCCCGCGTATCATGCGACCATCCAACAATTTGGGCTCTCGTACAAAGTCTGGCCAATGAGAAGCGTATTTTACCCGCAGAGTTCAACAATTACTGGCTGGTCAAGAAATACCACAAAATAAATTAAGATACAGATGACCGTATTAGAAATATCGTTGCTCAATTCGAGCCTACTCCGCCCATGATGTATTTAAGTGGAATTGCTTTTAACGTTTAAAATCAAAACACATTTATAAATTCATACCATATTTTTTTTTGTCATATACGAATTGTAAATTTCAGTTTATAAATAAACAAGGAAGCTTAGACTATCATTGCAACGTTTTTTTATTTAAAAATAGATGAAAATTGTAAATGAATTACGTAATAAACTTCGTGCTTCAAAAATATATTTACGCTACGATGACCGTTCAGGATCTTTTTGTCATTTTCAATACTATCAAAAGTATATAAATATATCTTACGAGAGAAGTAAGAGAGGTACTTTTTATGTTTTAAGGGTCTTAAGAGTTCTCTTAACTGGCGTCGCCAGGTCACTTTTGTGGACTCCGCTTCGTGTGTATCGCGTGGCTTTTTAAGTATAGCTCTTTAGTATGGTTCAGATCATGTATTTTTTGTCTAAGAAACTACATTTCCATGGTTTTTGCTCTCTCAAAGTTTTCCCTCGGCATATTGCCACGTACACCCAATTGTCGTATCCTCCGTACTTGCTTTCACCGAAAAGTCGTCCACCCAATTATCGCAACCTCCAAATTGACGTACAATTATTTGTTGCGCACACATAATTCTCGTATTCACCGTATTATCATCCACCTAATTGTGGTTCACTCCCAATTGAAGTTCACCGTATTTTCGTTCACCGAAATGACGCTCCCACCAAATTGCGGCATACTCGTAATCATCGTCCACCCAATTGGCAAATACAACAAATAATCGTCCACCCAATTGGCAAATACAACAAATAATCGTCCACCCAATTGGCAAATACAACAAATAATCGTCCATCCAATTGGCAAATACAACAAATAATCGTCCACCCAATTGGCAAATACAACAAATAATCGTCCACCCAATTGGCAGATACAACAAATAATCGTCCACGCAATTGGCAAATACAACAAATAATCGTCCACCCAATTGGCAACACCGAATCATCGCCCACCGTAAAGGTTTCCTACCAATTGTCGTAGACCCATTTCAGATATGTAAGTAGGTAGAATAATACTATAAAATTCCTTTTTCTACTTTTAATACGGCAAAACGCAACTCCGATACGCAAATATAGACAGATAATACAAAAAAAATCTATATTCTACTTTCGATACGTTAAAATACATTTCCGATACACAAATATAGATAAAGAAATACTACAAAATTTTAAAACGTAGAAAAATACTACCTCTTTTCTTGGCTTTCTAAAGTGGCCAATGAGTGGTGGTGAATGTTATATCGGTGGAGCGAAATCCATGGGGTTTTTCACCTGTGCTGATGTAAATACAATGACGCAATAACTGACTATATAAAATCGACCAATCAGTGGATAACTTTTCAAACTCGAAGAAGATTCAAGCCAACTCAAAACTATGTAAGTATAATCTTATTTTAGTCCTCTTTCTCGGAGGGTAATCTATTTACTTTTGAATTATAGGCATAAGAAATCAATAGTCATTGATTTTGAATTCTTTGACGGGCGGACCAAAGATGAGAAAATAGTGAAAGACGCGTCAGCTTGCGCGGCCGAAAATACATCCCGAGTCGCATCGTGGGTTTTTCTTCCACCATAACCCCCAACCGATCTACCTTCCCAAACTCAACGCCAGAACATGTGGGTAGAAAAGAACATACACGGTCTCGCCTGGGACTATGGTTTCACCCCTTACAGCAAATTGGAAGAATGCATGCGAATGGCTACTGACGGCTATGACCGCGTATTTTGTAAAGGAGCAGAAAATTGCAAATTTTTATTAGAACTAATAAACCGCGAAGTGATAGACCTAAATGGTGTAGGTTGTCCGGAGGTTACTGAATTGGATGAATACAGACCCAGGCTTACGTGTCTTATTAAACACAATACTAATTTGGAAAGTAAGAAATTCTCTTGCGCTTTAGAGAAAAGTACGATATATGCCGAGTGGCTATATATAAATATCTTTATTGTAAATTGGAGATTATGTGAATAAAAAGCTATTTTAGATCAAGAGTTTTATTTTTATCTTAAAACATTTTAAAAAACGCCTCGCTTGACAAGTAATTTACCCCGTTATGTACTATTAAGAAGACGTTATTAATATACTTTTAGTAATTGATAATTATTACCGCACCACCCTCAGAAGTAATTAATTTGTCTACAAATATATAACATGTCTCCAACGCCACTGGACCCCGAGGCACTACCTTAGTTTATTATAAGATTAAAAATGATAGTTTCTTAATTTCCTATCTTTCGTGAGCGATTCCATTTTTATATATCAGACCAGACCAATGGTTCGATGGACTTTAAAACAATGTATACGTAACCGATTTATGTACGTGAGGCATTGTTAGATTAACTTTACACGAATAATGTTTTGGGGCAACTTAACCAACTATTCAAACTTGTACAGTTTTCATATCAGGTAATCATGTATCCGAATGAAAATATCCATAGATTGTGTTTTTTATTACTTCCTGGATTTAAGTTATTATGATGACTTATAACCCTAACTTAATAATTTAAGCAATTCTTTCTCTCTCTCTTAAAGAAATCGTATTGTAATAAGCTCATAAATTTAGGAATAAACTTATATTAAAGGATGAAGAAAAGTCAATAAACATTTATTTATAAATTATTCGCAATTTTATTTATTTATAAACGAACATTAGTTCGGTCTCGTGTGCGTTTAGGGAAGTGACAACAACCGATAAAATCCAACGCCTCGCACTCCTCCCGTCGACGGCTGCTCTTTGACCATCTTCTTCCACAGTACGTACAGCGGAGATGGGGCGGGAACTCCTTTATCAGATGCCCGGGGATGTGTTTGGAATAGACATTACCATATCAAAAGATTACACTTCTTTGATAATGCGCGCACTCTCTGCCCCAACAAAAGAAGAGTGTTCCTCCTCTTACGTCCACTTCTTCCGTGCATTCGCCGCAATAAAAACAAATCATAGAGTCCGTTGTCGTTCCGACGTACTCTTCCCCCGATGCCAATTTTAAAGAAATATGGTCCATTTACTATACAAATAAAATATAGAAAAAAAGGCAAATTTTACATAAATTAAAACAATATTTAAATTCATGGTATTAATTTTTAATTCTACGATAAATTATACGACCAAGAAAAAAGAGAGAGAAAAGTATATTTACCAAGTTTGAAGTTTACGATTGAAGTTTTGTTTCTACGCGATTTCTTTTATACTGGTAAGGTAAGGGGTGGGGGAAAGAACAAAATAATCGCGTGACAGTCCTATTAACAGGTGTATTCAATTTTTCAAAATGATTAATTAGCACGAAAGCGGAATGAACCGGTTCTACCATGACTATGTGAAAGGATTGTTCACTACCCGGACCATTTTTCCAGCGAATGCGCGACCTCAATTTGACGTAATAATTCGAGAAATATGACATAATTAATTGTATTGTCAACGAAACACCTGCTGGAGTTTTCAACGCGTCCCCTCTAAGGGGTTTTAGGTAGTATATATATATCCTTTAGTCACCCGAATCTAGAAATCCTGACACTAGTGAATCTTCCCGGAGCAAAAAAATGTAAGTTTCTAGGTGTTTTTATTGTAAGAAATACTTAGTTGTTTTTGTTTCTAGGGAATTGTTTGTAGCTATACACATTCTTTTCGCCATAATTTGGCCAAAAACTAAATATTCTTCTTCTAAACGGTTTTTGGTAAAAGAGGTAATTTTTTAAAGTTTTATATTTAAAATTTTATATTTTAAGTTAAATATAAATGTTACAGATTGGCTACAAAAGCTCAGATGGTTGCGAAGACCTAATTGTTTTTCGTACCCCGGCTGCTAATAATTATTCGGGGGATACAAACCGCCAAATCGACTCGATCGCCTACTATGTCAATAAGCTTCCCAAGGCTCAGGGACAATACGATATTGAGGCCGTCGAGCGCCATGTCTTAAATATAACGCGACTGGCCCAATACGTTATTGTCAAAGAAAGGCAAACGAAAGAGTACCTGGGAAACTTTATCGATCTAAATCGAATAATAGTCGCCACGCGGTTTGTGTGCCCCAATTTCCCAGATTTAGAACTACAGCCGGGTGACTTTTACCATCATTTTAAAAACGACCATACGCGGTATGAATCAATAATCACCATCTTTTGTTGGGAAAATTATATAGTATTTCTTATTTAACAGAAATGTGTGCGCCTATGAAAAGGCAAGGCAAGTGGCTGCCTATGTTCAAAGTATAGAGGGTAATCCCCTAGAATTGTACCCAGAGGAAGAGGACGACCCGTCTACACCAGCCACATCCCCGACAAACCCGGAACCTCCAGCGAACAAACCAAGAGCGCTTGATCTCCGAAATGGTAAATATAAAGTCAAACTATCATGTTTCTCATTTTTAATTTTTAATTTTAATTACAGCTCCGGGAATCACTATTGTCGTAGAAGGAGGTAAAACAATTGGTTCCGAAAAAATAATTACGATTCTCATAGCATTTTTCATTTCTAGGTTCCGAGTTAAAAATTATATTATAACGCGTAATAAAGTTGTATGAAAATTGTATAAATAAAGCTGTATAAAGATTTCTTCCGATCTTGGCGTATACTTCGGGCAACTGCACTGGTGTTGTTGGGTGAGTGTCATAATCGAGCTTAATGTCGTCTCGGGCTGCCTAAGACATATAGAGATTAAAAACTAATCTCGCTTAAAAAAATTTTCAAAAACATAATTACCATTTTGTTGATCTTCTTGAGTCGTCGGGGAGAGTGAGTGCGGTGTTCGTCGCTTCTGCGCGATTTCTTATATACTGGCAAGGTAAGGGGTGGGGGGAGGAACAAAATAATCGCGTGACAGTCCTATTAACAGGTGTATTCAATTTGTCAAAATGATTAATTAGCACGAAAGCAGAATGAACCGGTTTCTACCATGACTATGCGAAAGGATCGTTCACTACCCGGTCATTTTTCCAGCGAATGCGCGACCTCAATTTGACGTAATAATTCGAGAAATATGACATAATTAATCGGTGTTTGCGATTCTCTCGGTATTGTCACTAAAGGTATTTGCGCCGCTAAGTTATTTCTACGCCGAATAACACCTGCTCGTAATCAATCAAAACCTGTCACCGCCTTAACAATGGAAAACGGGGACCGAGTATAGCGAGCCTGGGAATTCCTTTAAAGGAGTACTGACCCCTTTTCGCGCCAAAACGCCAACCAATCAGCGCCATTTTGAATAATTTCGAGTCAGCCAATTAGCGCGTACACGCGCCGCGTATTTCCCACGTGGTCCCCGCGCCAGCCAATCATCGCGCAGTACGCGCGTCACTCTGCGGAGGTCAATGACCTCGAGGAAAATGTCGACCCCCCGCGCCACCTTCCGGAAGGGGGAAGGAAGCGGGGACTTCCGGTGCCGACCCCCCCGTGTACCTCTACATTGAAAACTGGCAAAGATGGTAGCACCTCCTACTGGTGCCTAATAAAAATCAGTGAAACCTCCGTCAGCACCCCCCCTTGAAATTTTTCTCTCAAACCCAACCTGAAATAAAATCCTGGATACGCCCTTGTGGACTTACAACTTAATTACCGGCCGTGTCTCGGTCTTTCGTGAAAATTTTTGTAAAGATTGTAAGCGAGCAGTGAACGCGTCTTGGAGTTGTATCAATCATGCGTACCAAAAAAACTCGGGCTCGTGGCCAGTGGCGTCGCCAGATTGTTTTAGGCGGCGCTTGATCCACCTGAAACATTTCTGAATAAATTTTCGGAATAGCGCCTCCTAAAATTCTAAAAAGCTCATAGTAAAATTTAGTCGAATATTATAGCACTTAAGAAAACTGTTAATAGATTTTTAAAAGTAAAAGCTTATTGATCTCATTGTTTCGATTAGACAAATAAATCGGTTCCTATATTAATAAATTAACAAGAAGATATGTTTTCTAACATAACTTTAATTAACGGTTTTTTTCGGAGCCTATAAAAATATTAACCTTTTTTGATATTGAGATTTGAGAACCATAGTTGGGTTAACGGCTTAAGCGCCCCAAAATTTAAAATCCTGGTGACGTCACTGCCCGTGGCACCGAGAAAAACATTTTTTTAATTATTATCACGAAAGCCTAAATATTCAGCGTATCTATCGTAAACCCGATATTTCGGTTTAGGCGGAGGTCTCGCATATTTTAGACACTAGGGCTCTCTGTGCTGGTAAAACATTTTACTGCGCAATAACTTTGTTAAAATATAAATCTAGTTAAATTAAATACTTATTCTTTTTATGTTACTTATGGTATTGTATACATCGAATTTTCGCACACGTCTTCTGCGCATTCACGATGTATAGCACGAAATTCTTTTGAGGATAGTCCTAGACTAACAAGGAGATGACCTGAGATGTAACCCACCGATTTTGCTTAAACTCGGTGAATAAGTAGACCTTAACGAAATTTCAAAATTCACAAAGGGAAAAGTTACGCGGGGCGGCTGGGCTTTCATTTTGCCATGGCAACCGAAAAGGTTTTTGACAACACCAAATCCAAATTTCTCTATGGGATTTAACATGGGAAAATCACATATTTAAAGAAATTTCAAAAAATATGGAAATTGGAAAAGTTTTGTATTTTTGGGTAAGAGAGACTATTTTTGGGTATATTGGTACATCGTTGGGTAAACGCGAGCGAGGTAGGGTAAATTGAGGTAAGTTCAAATATTTGTGAATAATTGCTAATTAAACTAACAAAATAGAAATTTATTTAGATAAATTCGACTAAATTGGACCATTTTCAAAAAAAATGTTAAATACGAGAAATATTCGGCAATATAAGTAATAACGAGTACATTTGAATTAATTTGAGTTAATTCGTCTGTATTGGACAAAGTCGATTAAATTGGGTTTAAACTGTTAATATAATGTTCGGTTAGAAAATTAGCATTAAAGCATAAGAGAGTTCCATATTTTATTATATTTCTTATGATAATTCTCACAACGAAGTGCGATGCAAAAAATCTTCCCCAAAATTGCGCTGCCGTGCAAAGCGCAAAAGCATTAATAACGACCAAAACCAGAATATTAAAAAACTCGCGAAATCAAAACTTCCTTTGCTTTAAATAATGCTTTAAAGGGCGTATAAACTGCAAAGACTTATCACTATACCTAATATTTTAAGGTCCACACAGTTACGATAGTGATAAATATGATTGAAAACGCGTTTTTGATCGAAATATATATATTATATATTAGTATTGACCGATATAGTAATTAAACCGAAACCGTTACCGATTATTAACCGATATGGCAAATCGGTATCGATACCGATTTTTTAAAGTTTAAAACTTTTTAAATTTTCTAAATTTTAGCTTTTTTTCGTAGAGCCCTTAGAAAGCTTTTCTATATTTATATACCATAAATAGCGAAAAATATGTAAGTTTAACAATTCGCAATTTCGCCAATATAACCGCGGAACTGATTTTCGGAGTTATTTGGCAATTATGCTTTAGTGCACTTTTTTCGCGAAACCTTTATTTATATTTTTAGATAAAACGTAAAAGGCAGAAAGGCATATTCTAGACCCAGATGGTAGTTAGGGTAATGATAAAGTTCGATATTCATGGTTGAAATGACTACATTTATGATTTAGTTTCATTTTCTGCTACAAGTAGTCGAGTTGATTTTCAGTGACTAATTGTTAATGACCCTAAATTTAATTGTCATTTTTAGACGGTGGCACGCCATAATGAGTTTAAGATTATAATAAGGATAAGGGGCCTAGTTATAACGGCACTGCGTGAAAGCATTTGTAATCAAAAATTTTGAACCGAGGAAAAAATGAAACAAAATGGGATAAGCGCAACAAACATTTTAAAAAGCGCGAAAATTATATAAAAAACCGCATACCAACGAAACAAACACGATCAGTAGGATTTAAAGCGAAAATTCGTGGTTTTTCCGCGGGATGTCAACGCTGGTAGCGTCTCTTCCAAAAAGGCGAATTCATCGAGCCTATTACCCTTTTTTCCAACAATGAGCTTAATCCATTATCGTAAGAATAGAAGTCTGAAAGAGAGGTCTTCATCTCCCCCCCGCAAAGCATTCGGTAAAAACTAGCGTTTTTCATATTTTCGAGGAATCATGAGGGAATTTCGTTGACTTGTTTTCGTTAATTTTTTTTCATATACAGGGTCTTTTTTTTTGCTCGGAAAAGTGTTTTTTTTTCAAAAACTATTTATAGTACCGATTTCAAATTTGGAAGGTCAATTCTCTATACCGGGGGACATCAGTTAGAGAAATTTGAGCGTTTTCGGTAATGTTTTTCACCAATTTTGAAAAATTATTTTTCGACCACTAGGTGCGAGATAAAAAATTTCTATTATAAAGTTGTAGGCCGTCATCGAAAACCCTTAAAAATTGTTCACTCGACGAAAAACAATTTATTTATCAGTGAAAATTCGAGCTTGAAAAATTTACAAGTTGGTGAAGCCAAATTACGATTGTTTGAAACGATAATTGAAACCGAATTACCTAATCCAGTTGAAACTTTGGTTAAAAAAACGACCGGATTTAAAAAACACGAGGCTATAGGTCAATCCTAAACATGCATTGGGTATTTAAAGGAAAACTTTGGGAGATTATTATCAGTGTTTGATAATATTTCGAACAATGCCTCGTTATTCAGTAGCTGAGCGTACCGAGATAGTTGCCATTTACTATGGAGAAGCAGCGCAAAACCTTAGAAGAGTGACTGAAATCTTCGCAGAAAGACATCCAAATGGAGCACCATCTGTAAATACAGTAAGACGAGCAATTCACGATTTCAATCAATTTGGTAACTTGCAACCTAGGTTTCGCGGATTGGGTCAACCGGATTTAGACTTCGAGAACAATGTACTCGCGTACTTTGTGGCATATCCTCGTCACAGTTGCGCTAACGCCGCTGCTGATTTGGGTTGTTCTGCAAATCGTGTGTGGAAAATTCTTCGTAAGAATCGCTATCACCCATACAGAGCTACGCTCCACCAAGGACTAATTGACGGAGACCATCAAAGACGTTATGAATTTAGCAACTGGTTACTAAATGCTGTCCAAGAAGATAGACAATTTTTGCGCCATGTTTTGTTCTCCGACGAAGCGTCATTTTCTAGAGATGGGCCCTTTAATCATCAAAACAGCCATCTTTGGTCTGACATCAACCCACATTGGGGTTTTGAATATCATCACCAGGTTCAATTTGAACGGGTCAATGTTTGGGTTGGACTTGTTGGAAACCGTTTGATTGGTCCCTTTTTCCTGCCGACGAACCTCAACGGCCAAAGGTATTTACATTTTCTACAGAACGAACTGAGTGACGCAATCGACGACCTTCCATTGGCTGAAAGACGTCAGTTGTGGTTTCAGCAAGATGGCGCCCCTCCGCATTTTTCCCGGCAAGTAACTGAGCACCTCAACAACGAGTTTCCTGAAAGGTGGATAGGGAGAAATGATCCAGTGCATTGGCCAGCAAGGTCACCTGACCTAACACCGCTGGATTATTTTCTCTGGGGATTCGTTAAAGCAAAGGTATACGCCACGCCCATTGAAACTAGGGAGGCACTCATTAGACGAATAATCAGTGCTTGCCGAGGCGTCACACCAGAAATGGTAGAGAAAGCGTTTGAGAACTTAATTGTCCGCGCACAAACCTGTGTTGCAGCCAATGGTCATATTATTGAAAATGTTTTGTAAGAATTTATGTGAATAAAATATCTGCATTTAAAAACCAAACGTGTACATTTTTTCAAGTGTGAAAACTCTACTACGTTTGTATTAGACTTGTTCCCTTTTCAATTATCGTTTCAAACAATCGTAATTTGGCTTCACCAACTTGTAAATTTTTCAAGCTCGAATTTTCACTGATAAATAAATTGTTTTTCGTCGAGTGAACAATTTTTAAGGGTTTTCGATGACGGCCTACAACTTTATAATAGAAACTTTTTATCTCGCATCTAGTGGTCGAAAAATAATTTTTCAAAATTGGTGATAAACATTACCGAAAACGCTCAAATTTCTCAAACTGATGTCCCCCGGTATAGAGAATTGACCTTCCAAATTTGAAATCGGTACTATAAATAGTTTTTGAAAAACAACACTTTTCCGAGCAAAAAAAAAGACCCTGTATATTTTATCGAAAGGTATAATATAATTACACTGCTGTATAAAAAAGGGTGAGGTATAACTGTCACATGGAAAAGTATCAAGCGCGTATGTAAGGGGAGGCTTGGAGATAATTGGAACTCCCCCCCGAAATGTAGATGACCGGGAGGGGGTTAAAAAAATCGGCATTCACCCGAATACAGTAAAAATAGAAATAAATAACGAGCGTAGGTCTCACATATACACGTTCCAGCCACGTTCGAAAGATTGTCTGCCGTATACACCTTCCCGCCTCGACGTATCCACCTTACCGTCTCGACTACAACTTCCCGTCTCGACTACACCTTCCCGTCTCGTCTACACCTTCCCGTCTCGACTACACCTGCCTCTCTCGACTACACCGTCCTTCACGCCTCGTATATTCTTTCTCGCCTCGTATATTCTTTCTCGCCTCGTATACGCTTTCTCGCTTTGTATACGTTTTCCCGCCTCGACTGCACCTGCCTCTCTCGACTACACCGTCCTTCCCGCCTCGTATATTCTTTCTCGCCTCGTATACGCTTTCTCGCTTTGTATACGTTTTCCCGCCTCGACTGCACCTGCCTCTCTCGACTACACCGTCCTTCCCGCCTCGTATATTCTTTCTCGCCTCGCATACGCTTTCTCGCTTTGTATACGTTTTCCCGCCTCAACTGCACCTGCCTCTCTCGACTACACAGTCCTTCCCGCCTCGTATATTCTTTCTCGCCTCGTATACGCTTACTCGCTTCGTATACGTTTCCCCGCCTCGACTGCACCTGCCTCTCTCGACTACACCGTCCTTCCCGCCTCGTATACGCTTTCTCGCTTTGTATACGTTTTCCCGCCTCGACTGCACCTGCCTCTCTCGACTACACCGTCCTTCCCGCCTCGTATATTCTTTCTCGCCTCGTATACGCTTTCTCGCTTTGTATACGTTTTCCCGCCTCGACTGCACCTGCCTCTCTCGACTACACCGTCCTTCCCGCCTCGTATATTCTTTCTCGCCTCGTATACGTTTTCTCGCTTTGTATACGTTTTCCCGGCTCGACTGCACCTGCCTCTCTCGACTACACCGTCCTTCCCGCCTCGTATATTCTTTCTCGCCTCGTATACGCTTTCTCGCTTTGTATACGTTTTCCCGCCTCGACTGCACCTGCCTCTCTCGACTACACCGTCCTTCCCGCCTCGTATATTCTTTCTCGCCTCGTATACGCTTTCTCGCTTTGTATACGTTTTCCCGCCTCGACTGCACCTGCCTCTCTCGACTACACCGTCCTTCCCGCCTCGTATATTCTTTCTCGCCTCGTATACGCTTTCTCGCTTTGTATACGTTTTCCCGCCTCGACTGCACCTGCCTCTCTCGACTACACCGTCCTTCCCGCCTCGTATATTCTTTCTCGCCTCGTATACGTTTTCTCGCTTTGTATACGTTTTCCCGCCTCGACTGCACCTGCCTCTCTCGACTACACCGTCCTTCCCACCTCGTATATTCTTTCTCGCCTCGTATACGCTTTCTCGCTTTCTATACGTTTTCCCGCCTCGACTGCACCTGCCTCTCTCGACTACACCGTCCTTCCCGCCTCGTATATTCTTTCTCGCCTCGTATATGCTTTCTCGCTTTGTATACGTTTTCCCGCCTCGACTGCACCTGCCTCTCTCGACTACACCATCCTTCCCGCCTCGTATATTCTTTCTCGCCTCGTATACGCTTTCTCGCCTCGTATACGCTTTCTCGCTTTGTATACGTTTTCCCGCCTCGACTGCACCTGCCTCTCTCGACTACACCGTCCTTCCCGCCTCGTATATTCTTTCTCGCCTCGTATACGCTTTCTCGCTTTGTATACGTTTTCCCGCTTCGACTGCACCTGCCTCTCTCGACTACACCGTCCTTCCCGCCTCGTATATTCTTTCTCGCCTCGTATACGTTTTCTCGCTTTGTATACGTTTTCCCGCCTCGACTGCACCTGCCTCTCTCGACTACACCGTCCTTCCCGCCTCGTATATTCTTTCTCGCCTCGTATACGCTTTCTCGCTTTGTATACGTTTTCCCGCCTCGACTGCACCTGCCTCTCTCGACTACACCGTCCTTCCCACCTCGTATATGCCTTCTCGCCACGTATACGCTTTCCCGCCTCGTATACAACTTCCCGTCTCGTATACACTTTAACGCCTCGTATACACTTTCTTGCCACGTATACACCTTCCTCTCCTTTATAGAATATCCCTTCCCAGTTAATCTTTACAATGGCTTTTACAAACACACCTTCTGGCTCTGTGTTTAACTACCTGTGTGAATAATTTTGGCTGAAACGGCGTTCCATAACTTTAACGGGGACACGGTAGATATAGTAGATTCTTGAAATTTTTATGATTTTCCTAAAGCTGTTTAAATAACTTAATATGATGTCAGATAAATAAAAAAACGTTTTTAATACGTTGCCTACGATCGGTTTTATGTTATTCCTAGGGACCATATTTACTTATTTAGTATAAATTGTTTCTATGAGATGGCGCGACTATCGCGATTCCACTCTGATGGCAGCCTTCTAGCTGGTACGTCCCCGCCCAATCCAATCGTGCTTCTAGTCTAATTGGCCTTTCTATAAATTCATCTACGCTTGCCGAACTTGTTTTTATGTTGCTCCTACGTCACGATGCCCTGGCTTTATTACAATAGTTTTGACACGCGCGGTTAGCACGCGCAATTGAAAATCCGAGCTTTCTCGCGCCTTAAGCGCGCGCTCTTAATATTACCGAAGTTAAAGCAGTGACGTAGTAGCTAAGTTAAAACAAGAAGGCCACTTTAATTTATAGAAACATCTATTTCTATTTCTATGGTGACAACAGAGAAAGAACCACTTACGGCCAACTTAGTTACACTTTGTCAAAAAGGGAAATTATATTTCAAAATTTTTAAATACCCTTAAATTTCCAATGAAATATTCAAAATACCCTCATTTTACCCATTACCCTCTGTCTCGAAAAAAAATCCCTCTCGAGGTCAATTTTACGCGAAAAAGGGTAAAATACCCTCAAAGTGGAAGCACTGTGCTGAAGACGATAAATAACTTACTCTTATTCGATTCCCCATCTATAATTAAGCCTATTTAAATATTTCATTCGTTAAAATACTTTAAATCCATTTAAAAAAAAATAAAAACTTTGAGAAATTACGGCCTAACGCGTCGACCAAAAAGTTCTCGGAAATTTGTGTATTTTGCGGCTGTACGAGCGTCCAATGAGAAGCCTCTTTCAACTTTTATAACACCAACCAATGAGAGAGCGTATTTAGGCGCAAGCTCATCGCCACTGCATTTTGCGATTTTTTTGCCAAATGTTTGTTATGACACTTTTCTTCATAAATAAATTCGGATAACTAATTTATATAAACGTTTTGATCGGTTATTCTACTATAGAAATATTTTTTACATCTATTCTTTAGGCCAGCGGTCAACGCAAGCGATTTTATAAGGTTAACAATCATTTTCACCACGATTTGCAATAAGGCCAAGGCTTAATGTGTGGTTTTGGTTTTCAGGCTAGTAGGAGCCGGCTTTTAGGCCTGTTTATAGATTTGAATCTCCATAGAAGCGTTGACATTTGACAGTAAATGGCGAGCAGTGTAGTGTGTGCTGTAGGACTGTGCGATAATACGTTTGGAAATTGTCGTGGGTTAAACATCTCATTTCATTAATTTCCGAAAGATCAACAAATAAGGGCGCTATGGCAGCTCTAGGAAAATCAGATGATATTCAATGTACTCGAAATTTGAGAGTATGTTCTGCTCACTTCACATCATATAGTTTTCATCCGCGTACTGCTAAGCTACCTGTCCTATATGTAAAAAAAGAGCTTTATTAGCAATGATCACAAGTGAAAAGAGACTGTAAAACTTAAATCAGAAATCTATTATAAACCCTTTTCGGGGAGAAGTATCCAACCGCAAATTTTCTAGAAACGTTCTTTTAATAATTTTCAGCTTGTGGATGGGCACAATTTTATAAACAATTGAAAAATATTAAATGTATGCACTCCTTCCGAAAATTTTACATTAGGGCAATGTACGTTTTCAGGTTCTTTAAGAACTTGCTTATATATATATTTTAATCCTGTATTTATTACTTTAATTATTGTAATTTAAAATGTTGGTGAAATAAGGTTTATTATAAACTTTTGTTAAAACCAAATAGTATCTTACTCATGTATTTTCCGGTATGTGATGGAGGTACGCTGGCTCGAGAACATCAATTTCTAAACCATTTAATCGAAATTTTCTCCAATCGAGACAGCAGCGTAAACCAGGGGTTTCTCGCACTTATCTTCCTATCTCTCGACAACAAATACTCTCCCTCGCTATAGGCATTGGCCTGCAATTACCGCAAGTACACCTAAAAGAAATTGTTTATGCTTAAATTAGTATAATGATTTGTGAAAAATATTCAAAATTCATTTTTACCAATTGGTATTTCCAATACGTTCATTATTTTCCGCTACTACTGGCTGTTCATAGTAGAAGGAAAGTGAGGGTGTGGCGTCAAACCCGGGTTCGGGTTTGGGTTCGGGATCGAATACGGGATTTAAGGGGTGAAATGGGGGTAAAATCGTCGAAAAGTCAATGTATTTATGGTATTCCTCGCGACGATTTGTTTTCCCGTATATCAACATATTGTGTCCAGGCCAACTTGTTCATATATCTCCGCTTATCTCGAAAGATACTTGAACGTATATCTTATCGCGTTTTATCGTACGGAATAAGTTGAAATGATGTAAAAAGTGATAACCTGAGTGGGAGATAGCGCGCGTGCGCGGGTTTCCTGAGGCGCGGATTACCCGGGAGGCGCGGTTAATTTGAATTTAAGAGTGTTTTGACGTTATGGAATATGGGACGCGGTTAACGTGCGCGGATTGGGGCGCGGTTAATTTGAATTTAAAACATGGATTTGAGTGTTTTGACGTCATGGAATATTCGTTGTTAAAATGACGTAGAATGGAAATATTTTTAAACTCCATTTTAATATCATTGTAGTACTTAAATATGCTTGACACTTGAACCTATCTCACGAGTATTTCAAACGAATATCTCAAATTTAAGTATGAGAAACGTATCGTTCTCAAATGATACTTGAATATACTATAAAAGGGGTTGTATAGCGTTGTAGAAGGTCATTCCACGGTTACCTGCGGTAGCTATATTCAAGATGCCTAAAGCCCAACATATTTGCCCTACGTGCGCGAAAAGTTTCGCTACCAAGTCCTCCTTAAATCGGCATGTTAGAGAAGTACACGGTGATAGACATACGTTTGTCTGTGAAGTATGTGGTAAGACTGTTGCTAGATTAGAATATTTTAAGAGCCTATAACGAACTCATGACTTGAATGCACCCGGCCCTTCCGAACCCATGGACCTGTCTCGCACACCGTCACCAATGCAATGTTCGCCAGCATCTTCCCGTCCACCGTCACCTAGCCTGCTTCAAGACATTCAACTGGAATCTACCCATACACAACCATCTACAGCGGATTTACCCAACAACCTAACACCATCACCTGTTCCCGCCTCACCAATACTTGATGAAACACCACCAGCATCCCCAAGTATGGTCCAGGCCTTGAATGATACGTTAGCATCTATTCGTTATAATGCCGAAGACTATAATATTGATGCAGGGATGTTTATCGGACGTTACCGAGCCGCTTTCAGTAAATTTTTAGTAGAAAGAATGGCTAGTAAACGTGGAATTAAATGGATCCTACTCGTAAGTTCTGTTTATATGAGACCTTTAGGAGGTGAAGAGCAAAGAGCGGAAGTACGACCCTATTTCCGGAGCACTATGCAAACAACATTAACGCTCGACGTCATTGAAAACCAGCTAAATGACTGCATTGAAACAATACAGTCAGCAGCGGAAAACTTTGAAGCGACAGGTATGTACTAAAATTTATAAGTTATATTTTGAACTAAAACATTATATTTTTTGATAGGATCGGGTTGGGTTATTGACCGTGTTCTGTATGTAGAATTAAATGTGGCATCTTACCAACCGTTACGGGGGTCATCGTATATGGAACTACCTGAAAAACTATCTCAACGTCACGCGATTCTTAATATTAGAAACGAAAATGATGAGAAATGTTTTCTCTGGTCAATTCTCGCTAAACTTCACCCAGTTCCTAAGCTTCATAACCCTAACAGGGTTTCTAAATATACACCTTATGAAAATGAACTTGATACCAGTTTAACTTAAACTCAACAGAGCTTAAAAAATTTGAATTAATGAATAATTTATCAATATCTGTGTTTGGCTACTCGGGAGATATATTCCCTCTTTACGTAAGCGCTAACAAGTGTGGTAAGGAAAGGGAGGTTGATTTGCTATACATCACCGATGAAACTAAAGATATTGACGATGGGAATAGACATTACTGTCTTATACGAGACCTAGGAAAACTGTTACAGCATCTAACAAAACACAGAAGTACAAGTTATTACTGCAGGTAATTTAGTTTCCAATATATTAGTTTGCAATCTACTTATTATTTTCTGTATTAGAATGTGTCTTCACCGATTCAGTGGAAATAACGCGGAACAGCGACGGGATGCGCATATCGAAGAATGCGCCACTCACGGCGTCCAAAAAACAGTTTTCCCTACCAAGAAGAAGACGATTTATTTTGATAAATATGAGTGGACGGAAAAAGTAAAAAATAAAAATTATTTAAATTAACTCTTAATGAAAGGAAATTATTAGGTACAGTATGAATTTTACGCCGATTTTGAAGCAATCCTACCGAGAGTTCAAGGATGTGATCTAGATCCCGATACAAATACCAGCAAAGTAAACATGCATATCAGTTGTGCGTATTCTTGGGTACTTGTAGGACCTAACGGTAAGTTATTTTGCAAAATTTTGTTTAACAGATAAATTATAATAGGATACTAATAGGTGTACCTGTTCGAACTGATTGCTATCGAGGACAAGATGCAACTCGAAGATTTCTAGTGTCTATTTTGGAATTAGAAAAGGAGTTGATGGAACTCATTGAGACAAATGTACCAATGATTATTACCCCGGTGGAGGAGGAACAGTTTCAAGCTGCTACACATTGCTACATTTGTCAGAAGCAGCTTAACCAGGGAAATATGCCCGCGGTTCGCGATCATTGTCATTTCACTGGGAAATACAGGGGAATAGCGCATAACCTCTGTTATCTTCAAAAGAAAGTTCCAGAATTTATCCCTGTTTTCCTTCATAACCTTAGCAGGTAAATTTAGTAAAATAATTAACCAGGAATAATAATAATATCAATAAGAAATCTGCATAGATACGATTTACATCTCATATGTCAGGAGATTGGTCATTTTAAGGAACAGACACTCGACTGTATTCCTTCCACTAGCGAAAATTATATTTCTCTGAAACTAGGTAAATATATTTTATTTTGAATTTAACCTTAACATTAATTTTATTGTTTTTTAGGGAAATTTCGGTTTTTAGACTCTTATCGATTTCTAAGTGATAGCCTCGATGCTCTAGTATCTAATCTCGTTTTGGAAGGAGCCAGTAAATTCCAGATTGTTAAGAAATATTTTGAAAGTGATAAAGTTCAACTGCTTTTGCGGAAGGGGGTCTACCCGTACGAGTATATGGACGATGAAAAGAAATTTGACGAGACGATGCTGCCACCTAGAGAAGCGTTTTTCAGTTCATTGAAAAATCAAAATATTTTAGAATCTGATTATTTACACGCCCAAAATGTTTGGACAGCGTTTAATATTCAAACATTAGGTAAAATTACTATAGTATAAATATTTCAAATCTCTTAAACTCGGTTTTCGTAGGAGAATACACCGACCTCTATGTGAAAAGCGATGCGTTGCTCTTAACTGACGTTTTTGAAAATTTTAGAACATTATCTATAACTCATTATAAATTAGACCCCGCTCACGCTTACACCGCACCAGGTTTAGCCTGGCAAGCAGCTTTGAAGATGACCGATGTTCGCCTCGATCTCATACTTGATATAGATCAACACTTATTTATTGAAAAGGGTAACGCTTTTTGATATTATAAATATTATTGTATTTACATTGAATTTTTAGGTATTCGAGGCGGTGTTTCTATGATCTCAACTCGTTATTCTGAAGCGAATAACAAATATATGCCCGACACATATGAGTCGTCTAAAAAGAGCAGTTATATATGCTATTTAGGTAATTTACATTTTTTTTTTAAATTTTTTTTTTATTTTAATTATTTTAATTTTAATTATATTAATTAACTTAATTTAACTTAATTGAAGATCCTAATAATTTGTACGGTGCTGTTATGTGTGAACCACTACCGCTAGGCGACTTCCAGTGGGTTCAGGAGGATGATTTGCAAACACTCTGTGAAAATATTCTGAGTATCCCCAATAACGTTGAAAACGGATACATTTTAGAGGTAAATAACAAGTGTTATAATTATTGAATTATATTTTTAAAGAATTGTTTCCTTTGCAGGTGGATCTTGAATATCCTCCAGAGTTGCATGACTTACATAACGATCTCCCAGTAGCGGCGGAATCTTAAGTTATTACACATGATATGCTATCTCCATACTCCAAAGATCTCTTAGGAAAATTAAATATTAAGGAGAATCAAAGTCTACCAAAACTTCTTCCTAAATACATAGTACATTACCGCAATTTAAAATATTATGTAGAATTAGGTTTGAAAATAACCAAGGTTCATCGAGCTCTAACCTTCACTCAAGGAAAATGGTTAGAGAAATATGTTAGATTCAACACTGAACAGAGGAAATTATCCAAGAGCTCATTTGAAAAGAATTTCTGGAAACTTATGGTTAACTCTGTTTTCGGGTAAATCAATTTAAATAATTTATTGCTGTTTTTTCCCTTACTTCATTTAATTTTTTAGAAAAACAATGGAAAATTTACGGAAGCATATAAATTTCGAGTTGATTCATAAAACAGAAAGAATATTAAAAGTTACAAGTTCCCCGCAGTTTGAACACTTTACCATCTTTAATGAAGAGTTAGCCGGCGCTCATAAGAAGAGAGCTAAAATTGTTCTTAACTGGCCTATATTTACCGGATTCACCATTGTAGATTTATCCAAGGAGCTCATGTATCGGTTCCATTATGGATTCATAAAAAATACGTACGGGAACAAAGCATCACTATTATTTACAGACACTGGTAATTTAATTTAATATGCATTTTTTATTTAAATAGTACTAATATATAAAATATTTACAGACAGTTTAACGTACAACATTAAGACGGATGATGTTTATAAAGACTTTGAAGTTAATAAAAACCGCTTTGACTTCTCTGATTATCCACCTTCGCATTTCCTTCATTTTAATCAGAATAAAAAAGCTCTCGGTTATTTTAAAGTCGAGACAAATTCGCAGTTAATTCAAAGCTTTGTAGGACTTCGTCCAAAGCTTTATTCTATTAAATTGTACGGGGAGTCTAAGACTGCTGAAGAGATAGAAAAGGAGTTGCGATTGGGGAAATCTTTAGAGTCAATTTTAAACCATAAAAGGGTTTGTAAGGGCGTTGCCATGAACGTTATTAGAAACGTCATCCGCCACGAAGACTATGAACATTGTCTTTTTAAACAAGAAACCATGTCAGCCGAGATGATGCGTATAGCTAGTTTCAAGCATGAGCTATTTACTTTAAATACTAGAAAACTTTGTTTATCACCAAATGATGATAAGAGATATATTCTACCCTGCGGGGTTCGTACATTAGCGCACGGTCATAAAGATATTGAAAAATTATAATGAATGCTTGTATTTATGTATATATAAAAAACTGCTATTGCTATAAATTGTAAAAAATTATTTTATTGAATACATTTTGCACATAAACTCTTTAATCATTTTATCGTTTACATATTTATCTTTCTTAAACCTAGACACAATGTTATACATTTCTATTCCTTTACACCTGTTTATAGCAAAATAGATACAGAATGCTCCACACGTATTACTAGAATTACTCTGTAATTGATTAGAATTAAAAGTAACAGTTTTACTGTTTCGTTCAATAAAGTCATTAAATTTAAAATAATCTGGCGGGTTTCCAAAGGAATCCATGTATTCACAATTTTTATGTTTAGAAAAATATATTAGAACCCAGTGTTCTCCAGGTTCAGCACTCGTATCGGTGTTTACAATAAATAGAGAAGGGAATATTTTTACATATTTAGGTAGCTTGTCAGCCGGGAACACGCCCCGAAATATACTTTTAATACTTAAATCTTTTTCAAGTATTTTAGTTATCTGTAGCGAATCCATTAATTACTGTAATCGAAAATCACGGTTCGATTTGTATCAATTTCAATCAAATTTTGAAACTCGGCGTAAATTAGAATGGAAATCGTCTCCCGTAACGGTTTTGCAAATTTTAATTCTAATCTCAGGTTACTGTTTTTTACAAGATGCAAGTGATTAGCGTTGTTATTAAGATCCGAGGTTAAATTGTACGCGAATAAACAATTTCCGTTAGGGTAATCTTCCCGACTTATCTGATTCCCTTCATCTACGTTCCACTGATTAGTTTGAATGAAAAGATTGCAATACGCTTGAATATATTGATTTTCCTCAAAGTTTAGGGATAACGCCTTATGAGGGACGCTGCTACCGTCAATGTACAATCCAATGCTTGATAAGTCGAAATGTTGAAAGTTGTACGGTGATTTTTTCAAATCTCCTAGAAACGCTTTTTGTTCCACAAACCCGATAACAACTTTTTTAGGTGCTTGTCCGTTAAATAAATGATCTTGCACACTAGCCATAAGACCAGCGGGTATAGAAAATGAGGTGCACTCCGAACGAGTTACAGAATATTTAGCGGTTCCATATTGTAGCGCCTTGGCTTGAGCGAGCGATAGTTCCGGTATCACTTTAACTTTCCTCAGATAAAGGGAAGCTGATAAAATCTCCACTTTACATTTTACGTCGGAGTGAACGCAAAAAGCTGCTCTATTTTTATCGAATTTAAATTTCAAATCAACCATATTTAATAAAAAAACGTGGTTGTTGACATAAATCAGTGTGGACTACGCCTAACAAGTCAATCACCCTTTTTGCGCTAAACTCGCTTGTTTAGAGAAACCATCGTTATCGAAAAATGAAACGAACTTTCCAGGCGTATCCCGATAGAAAAGTGAACTTGTTAAGTAACTTTTTTTCGCCGAATCTCCGAACGTTAATAGAGTTTGTATCATACTTTTATAAGCGTAATTTTGACTGGAAGGTGTTACTGATCTTTCATTGGAAATAAATGAACATCACTAAAAAGCGAATAAAGAAACAAGTTCTCGGGGGAGATATTATCGGCTGGAGTTCCCGCTGCACCAACCGCAACACCTGGAACCGCAGGCTGTGGTAGTTCACCATTATCTTTAGTTACCTTAACTCGAACGTGCAACAAAGTTTGTGAAGGTCTATATACGTTTCAGAGTTACCGTTGATAGAAAATGTAATTGAGGCGTTATCAACTATATTTGATATTGGATTATACTCAACCCATTCACCACTAATAATCAAAGATTGTGTCATAGGTACTTGAAACAAATCTAGCTCGGAATTTATACATTCAACTGAGTGCGGGTGTAAAAGGGACATTATGAGAATATATCGGAACGTTTAGGGAACCGTCCTTTCGCTATCCTGCCTGCTGTTGAAATGGCGCTTTTCGACAGAATTCGTTTCCTTTTTTTTCCGGAACCTGTCATTCTTTTAATATGATCCGTAGCTGAATATGTTAATCTCATGGCTCCATCAACTGCTGAAGCTAGAGTTTCCTTTCCGGCATTAATAGAATGCGATTTAAGCGCTGTTTTAATTGGGACTCCGCTAACAACATCGGTAGCTACTTTCGCTCCGGTACTTAAAAGTTTTTTTCCTAAGTAAGAAGAGCCTTTCTTTAGTAAAGGTACCGCGAATCTAAACGCTGAAGATAATATATTTCCTAGTCCATGTCCTCTTTGAATATACAGGTATTCCACCGAAACCAACCTGGTTTAAATAGTAACTTTCATAATCAGTTCTTGAAGGTGAATATTCAGACCTCATGATGTTAACTGTTCGCTCTCTTAAGCTAGAATGAGGGTGTGTCCTGAATGATTAAAGGTTTATAGTGAAGTCCACATTTTACGGGGTTTAAAATGTAATACAACGTGAGCTTTTCCACTATGAAACTGTATTGGCTCACCTAAATCATCTGTAATATTAATCTCTATAGTCTTAATATTATTACACACGACTGGTAGGTAATGAGGTTGTAAAAATATTTTTGTAACCGTTTTCCCGTTAGACTCGGCTTTCCCTTCGAGGCTTATGATTCTTAATAGAGGTGCTAAACTATCTCCGACAACGCTATTTTCAACCAGATCAGAATAAACGAATAAGGAATGTAACCCTGCGTCCATATCAACTCGGTAGGGGGTTATCATTGAATTTAAAATGGTGAAATCATTATCTCTTCTATCCTTAAAACCTAGTAAAATCGATAGATCGGGGCCAATTACAGTACTGATTTTCGGTTGCAATTTAACTTTAATTCGATTAGAATAATTAAAATAAGCGAATGTAACTTGTTCTTCTTGGTTGTGGACGTTCATAACATGTAATAGTTCTGCCGGAGTTTTATAAAAACCCGCGGGAACTTCAATTATTTTATCATATTCGAGAGGGTCTTTAACTAGAGGGTTATCGGTCATTTTATCATATTCGAGAGGGTCTTTAATAACCAATAGATTAGGTTTTCGAACGTTATGCCATGTCCGAGGATAGCTTATTTCCGCTAACCCAACTTCGTACTGTTCCTCGAATCTTAACGGTTCAGATAAATACGTTCGAAATTTACCAACGCTATTATCTTGGTAATATAATGACGAGGAATCTGAAGGTAGCGTTACGTAAAAACTCATTTTAAATCCACTTCTTGTATCCAAATATTAAATGTAGGGTCGTAATCTTGCCACTTGACATACAGTTCTATACGCGGCCGTCTGATTTTTTCCTCTTTTTATTACTTTTTCGATTATGAAGTAACAGTCTTTTAAATCTCGACCAACAATCTGATCCTCCTCGCGATAGAATACTCCTAAAATGAGGTTAGAATTTAAATCCATCAGCTTATATACAGGTGGGTCACGTGGTAGTCTCTCAGCTATTTTAAACAATTCTGTAGTAAAATTCGGGTTATATTTCTTATCCAATTTTGAACGCGTATGTTAACGGAGGAGAAAAATTTACCAAACCGTAAAGATTTTTCCATATTTTAGCAGAGTTATCTAGAGTAACTTCCACAGGCTTACATTTAATTGATCTGTGATAACTATTGTTATAGCGTTTATAATATCATCTAAAACGTCGATATATTGAAGGGTGTTATTCTGCGTGAAATAGCGATATAAACGAGATTTAAAACTTCTAATGAATCTTTCAATAATGGACGCTTTCATTTCCGATCGGGAAGCGAAAAATTTTATGTTCCTTCTTTCTAATTCACTCTGCACTTCTTGACAGACAAATTCGTTTCCATGATCACTTTGAATTCTTTTCGGTTGACGGCCTTTTTCAAAAACGTTACGTAACGCTTCTAAAATTGTTACACCTTTCTTATTTTTAACCGCTACAGCCATAGCGTATTTGCTAAATATGTCAATAATACATAATACGTAGCGGAATCCTGAATTATATTTAGACAGCTTCTAAAAATCCGCTTGCCACTATTCGTCAATTCCATAAACAATAGTTTGATTTCGTTTGAATCGTCTTCTAGCAGGTTTATGTAATGTATATGTATCCTACTTTATTAGAAATTGTTTTACTTTTTCCAATGAAACCTTTAAACCTTTATGTCGAGCTGAATTATAGAGCGTTCGAACTCCAGCGAATGACCCTGGGTCTGCGGGATTAGTATAGATTTTCTCAAGTTCTTTCTCCATATCGGGTAATATTTTGATATAATGGTATGTAACGCCAAAAAAGGAAATTATATAATTCTAATATAATAATAACTATGATAATTTTCGGTGATTTTGAAAATGATTGTGATAAATACGCTAAAAGTCCTAAAGAGACCGTTTCTGTACAACCTTCCATTGTAGGCTTATACTATGAAATGAGAACAAAATTATCAGGTTAATATATTTTATTTAGTATGTATCCAAGGTCTTAGAGGACTAGGTGAAGATGAAGATAACGTTGAACTACTTGGCGGTGTATGAAATACGGCGAATGTTTTTAACAATGCCAATCTTACAGGATTTTTATTTAAACGTTTTGAAATATTTGACTTATGAACACCCTCGTAAAACTCTGTAACTCCTAATGGATCGATTGCCGTTCCAGGTGTTTTTCTCACAGCATCATACAAGAGATCGATCATATTAGATCCTCCAATCACTTGTCCTCGAATAGAAAGCTCTCCTGAGTTAGTCCATCTAATATATCTCGGATCTTCCGTAGTCGCTCGGTATAATGAAATCGCATCACTAACATAAGTTGCAGGTAGAGAATAAGATATTTGCGCGAACCAAGTTTTAGGTCGTTCAGAGTTTTCAATAACGGGGGAGATTTGCTCTTTACGTACGTAAGTTAACCGTCGTTGGAGAGTTTGATTGTATAATGCTAATTTCTCTGATTCGTTTAAATCTGGATTATCTAGAATAGATTTCATTTCATCATCGAGTGTCTTCTCTTTTTGAAGTTCAGGTGTTTCTTCTGTTTTGGAAGGTGTATTGTTTTTTAATCTCTCCATTACATCTTCAGGTACTAGAAGCATTTTTCGAGCCATCATCGGTTTATAGCTCGGCTTATTGCACTTCCGGCGACTGAGCTAACGATAGATAGCAGTGGCGCTAATAAAAATGGAAGAAAACCACCCTTTTGTACCAGTATCTTTCGTCGTTTTGATATAGGGTTCTTCTCGACACGTTTCGTATAACCGCGCTATGTTTCTTTAACCGCTTACGATGACGTTCTGACAGTTCAATTGTTCCGTGCAATACATTTATACAACATTCAACGAGAGCCAATATAGCTTCCTTGCTAGCGTATTTAATAGCGGTCTTTCTTTGATTTAGATTACAGGATGTCAGGAAACGTAGAAAGTCTATGTTTTTCTTAACTCGTTTTGAGACATCCATTTAGAGATTTTCTTAGCCTTTCTTAAAGCGCAATGAACAGTTTCGGAATGAAAAGGACAGTCTAATTCAACGTCTTCTAGTTCTGATAATTTAGGACAACCGGTATCTTCGATGTTAGTTACTGGAACACCGAGGAGTGTCGATAATACTGCAGCTTTTTCTAAACCTTTGGTGAAAAACGAAGTCGCTTTTTCCGCTATCTGATTGCAAATGTCACGTCTCGTTCTGTAAGGACGTTCGCCGTCATCCCATCGAAGGTGACAAATGTTATGAGATATCCATCTGCATTGTCTTTTATCTTCGTTTGAAAGCTCTTTGAAAGGGCATGGAGATTTGAAAGTAAACACTTCCGATTCTTCAGTTTCTAATACTACGTAAGCTAATTCTTTAATAATCCACTCTCGATTAACCCTAAAAAAATTCCCTTCTATAATACACTTCATTTTGGAATAAAGACAGCCGATTCTTCACCCGGTATTAAACCTGTTCGTAGTAAATACTGATCTGGGGTGTGAGGTTTCAAGTCAACTAATAAATACCCAAACTTCCGTGACGTAGCTTGTTGAAACGCATCAATAACGTATTTGCTATTGGTTGGAGATATCTGCCTCGCGAGATGATAAATTGTTGATTTATCTCGTGGTTATTTAAAAATAAATAGATAATGAGCATTTAAATTTAAAGTTCTTATTTCTTTTCCGGGGTAATAAAGGTTTTGCATTAAAATTAGTACGGAGGTGTTTCTGTGATGAGATCCACGAATAAATAAATTAGTTACATCTTTATTATTAGATATCTCGCATAACAAATCGTCTAAAATAACTAAATTCCTAATTTGCGGGTTTAATATATTAACATCGAGTAACCCTTCGTGAAACTCGACTGAAGGTGTGTGTTCTAATATTGATTGAAATAGTTTCGGCTGATACTCGGTATAACACCATATTATCCTCTCCGGAGAAGGGGATATACAGGTCTCCTTATATTGAATCAACCGTCCCACCAGGAATGACTTTCCGCATTGGGTGGACCCGGCTACAAGCCCATTCATTGGATGTTGTAAGCTTAAATCCATAATGGTAAATGAGAATCGGAACATTAGTGCAATCAATTTTATTAGTTTTTTAACAAGTTTTTAGCATTGCATATTATTAGTGACATTATATTATTTAAAATTTCTTTCGACAATTCACAGCGAATAGTAAACATTTCAATAATATTTTCACAATCTACCGACATAATTATTTCATAAAAATGCAAATCTACACGCTTAGAATAATCCGTCATGATACAATCATGCTGGAGTTGAGATGGATGATCAATTTGACAGCCATTACACGCTTTCTTCAGAGCTTCGTGTAATTGTTTAATTACAACGTTAGTCATCGCCTCCTTTATTTCCTTGATTTTCTTTAAACACTTCTGAATCGACTCGTACTGGTCGAGGAAATTCAACCAAGAAGATTAAGCGAAAGCTACCCCCTCTTTAGTCGGTAACAGTTTTCCATAGTTTACTCCATAACCATGGTACATTTGTCTAACATCTAAAACCTTTTGTTGGGCAAATCTATGAACCGAAAACCGTTTGGTTTCAGAACCTGCGAAAACCCACGAAGTTTCAGCTTCGTTATTGAAATAAGCTTCAATGGCATCTTTTTTTGTCCATAGCTCTTGCAGTTCCGCTTCTGTTAGTTTGATACCCTTTGTTAAATCTAATAGACCGCAGTAGATGGTTTCATCTGCATAAACGATTAACCCTTTGTCAGCAGACACAGGAAATGAACAATTCCTATAAAATAAATACATTAAGACAAAGTTAAGAATTATCACTGAGTATTCCTACTTACATTTTAAGGTTCCTCGGAGTCACTTCCAATACAATTCAGATGGTGAACTTTCTAAATATGGTCTTACTATTATACGGTTTTCCCTTTTTATACTCTGAAATTATTTATCTTCGATATCTTATTTATTAAAATGGAGTTTAAAATTAATTCCATTCTACGTATACGCATTTTGAAGTGTATCGCGTTACGTATATTAGAATTTACCCGGTCCTCATACGGAATCACGTGTACAATTACAATACTTGAGAACGATACGTTTCTCATACTTAAACTTTAGATATTCGTTTGAAATACTCGTGAGAAAGGTTCAAGTGTCAAGCATATTTAAGTACTACAATGATATTAAAATGGAGTTTAAAAATATTTTCATTCTACGTCATTTTAACAACGAATATTCCATGACGTCAAAACACTCAAATCCATGTTTTAAATTCAAATTAACCGCGCCCCAATCCGCGCACGTTAACCGCGTCCCATATTCCATGACGTCAAAAAACTCTTAAATTCAAATTAACCGCGTCCCCCGGGTAATCCGCGCACGCGCCGTCTAGGTTATCACTTTTTACATCATTTCAACTTATTCCGTACGATAAAACTTGATAAGATATACGTTCAAGTATCTTTCGAGATAAGCGTAGATAAATGAACAAGTTGGCCTGGACACAATATGTTGATATACGGGAAAACAAATCGTCGCGAGAAATATCATAAAAATCCCGGATCCCGACGATCCCGATCCCGGGATCTCAGTGTCGCCCTTACTTTCCTTCTACTGTGAGCGTTAACGGATAAATTTGCGGTTGGGTTTGGCTTGGATGGTGTTTTTTCGTTAACGCTCACCGTCGTGACGGTTTTAGCTCAGTTTGATTGGATATTTCATTATTGTAACGTTTATGTGTAGGGTGTGAATGTTAAGACGGTTGTGGGTGTTGAGTTTGTTGTGTTTATGTTATGACGGTTGTGGGTGTTGAATCTGTTGAGTTTGTGTTTGCTGCGTTGTGTTTGTGGGTTTGTACGGGCGTTTTCTCTTCAACTTATTCTTAACAACTTTGGGACGGACCGAGTGCTGAGTGTTATGCAACCTCTCAACGTCCAATGGCAGGGATTCCACCAATTGTACACGGTATTCATCTTGGTATCAATTTGCGATTTTTTAGCACCGGCCGGGAATCGAACCCAGGTCTACCTCGTGCAAGAGATTTACTATAACCACTCAGCCACCAACGCTTGTTAAGTTACGGTGTTTTTTTAAAAAACAACTTTTTTAAATATTTATAAATTATATTAATCTTATATTTAATTAAATATTTATAAATTATATTAATCTTATATTTAATTAAATATTTATAAATTATATTAATCTTATATTTAATTAAATATTTATAAATTATATTAGCGAGAATAAGTCTACGCAAGTGGTAGATATTGAAAACTTTATGTTACAGACGTTTTTTAACCCTGCCCCCTGCGATTACAAAAACAAACCGATAAGAATAATCGAAGATGAAATAGACAGTGAAACAGAGTATGATATAGATTCTAGAGTAATTTGGAGAACATCATTTACTCCACACGAAAATAATATTTTATGGCGGTTGTTATACAGCACTGTGGTTACGCCTAGTCTGGCTTCAAAAATTTTTGGGGTACGTTCTGAGTGCCCCTTTTGCAACAGTACTACCAGTGACACTAAACATATGTTTTTTAACTGTAATATAACACAAGCGTTTTTAAATAGTGTAAAAAATTTTATCTGTAATTATAGCAAAGATTTTAAAATGGAAAAAACAAATTATTGGTTGTACGATGTTAAGTCAGACCCCTCCGCAAACGTATCCAAAATTATAATTGCCATTAGTAAGCTGTCTATATATTTCACCTATAATAAAAAAATGAATAATTGTAATGATGATAGCTTGAAATTGCTTAAAGAATATTTTAATAATCGTTTGTTAAACATCGTGGTTATGGAGAGGGAGTGCCACAAAAAATATCAAATTTCGTGGTATCCCAATTTTTTGGCAACCGGTTTATTCATTGAAAAAAATGGAAAAATGTTTTTTAAGTAAACCATGTAAAAACTTACGTTTCGATACCCATATATTTTTATTTGTTTGAAAAAAAAAAAAAAAACATTGTTTTCTTTTATTGTAAATAGTATTTCTGTATTTTAACCACAAATAAACGTTTATAAAAAAAATAAAAAAAAAATAAAAAAAATAAAATAATAATAATAATAAATAATAATAATAAATAATAATAAATATTATTAAAATGTGTAAAAATGTAAACTTCAAAAGTGTAAAACTTTAAACTTAAAATGTGTTAAGATCGAAAGTGTGTAAAGCTTTAAGCTTTAGATTTGCGAAATTGTAAACTTTCAATATGCAAAATTGTAAACCTTGAACATGTATTTCTAATGTTTTAAAAACAGTTCTGTAAATATACACCTCTCCAACTCTTAATATGTGTAAAGCCACAAATTGAAATAAAAGACGTCATAGCCTGAAAAAAATAAAATAAAAAATAAAAAGAGAAAAAAAATAATTATATTAATCTTATATTTAATTAAATATTTATAAATTATATTAATCTTATATTTAATAAAATATTTATAAATTATATTAATCTTATATTTAATTTAATATTTATAAATTATATTAATCTTATATTTAATTTAATATTTATAAATTATATTAATCTTATATTTAATTTAATATTTATAAATTATATTAATCTTATATTTAATTAAATATTTATAAATTATATTAATCTTATATTTAATTAAATATTTATAAATTATATTAATCTTATATTTAATTAAATATTTATAAATTATATTAATCTTATATTTAATTAAATATTTATAAATTATATTAATCTTATATTTAATTAAATATTTATAAATTATATTAATCTTATATTTAATTAAATATTTATAAATAATATTAATGTTATATTTAATTAAATATTTATAAATTATATTAATCTTATATTTAATTAATTATTTATAAATTATATTAATCTTATATTTAATTAAATATTTATAAATTATATTAATCTTATATTTAATTAAATATTTATAAATTATATTAATCTTATATTTAATTAAATATTTATAAATAATATTAATGTTATATTTAATTAAATATTTATAAATTATATTAATCTTATATTTAATTAATTATTTATAAATTATATTAATCTTATATTTAATTAAATATTTATAAATTATATTAATCTTATATTTAATTAAACATTTATAAATTATATTAATCTTATATTTAATTAAATATTTATAAATTATATTAATCTTATATTTAATTAAATATTTATAAATTATATTAAGGTTATATTTAATTAAATATTTATAAATTATATTAATCTTATATTTAATTAATTATTTATAAATTATATTAATCTTATATTTAATTAATTATTTATAAATTATATTAATCTTATATTTAATTAAACATTTATAAATTATATTAATCTTATATTTAATTAAATATTTATAAATTATATTAATCTTATATTTAATTTAATATTTATAAATTATATTAATCTTATATTTAATTAAATATTTATAAATTATATTAATCTTATATTTAATTAAATATTTATAAATAATATTAATGTTATATTTAATTAAATATTTATAAATTATATTAATCTTATATTTAATTAATTATTTATAAATTATATTAATCTTATATTTAATTAAATATTTATAAATTATATTAATCTTATATTTAATTAAATATTTATAAATTATATTAATCTTATATTTAATTAAATATTTATAAATTATATTAATCTTATATTTAATTAAATATTTATAAATTATATTAATCTTATATTTAATTAAATATTTATAAATTATATTAATCTTATATTTAATTAAATATTTATAAATTATATTAATCTTATATTTAATTAAATATTTATAAATTATATTAATCTTATATTTAATTAAATATTTATAAATAATATTAATGTTATATTTAATTAAATATTTATAAATTATATTAATCTTATATTTAATTAATTATTTATAAATTATATTAATCTTATATTTAATTAAATATTTATAAATTATATTAATCTTATATTTAATTAAATATTTATAAATTATATTAATCTTATATTTAATTAAATATTTATAAATAATATTAATGTTATATTTAATTAAATATTTATAAATTATATTAATCTTATATTTAATTAATTATTTATAAATTATATTAATCTTATATTTAATTAAATATTTATAAATTATATTAATCTTATATTTAATTAAACATTTATAAATTATATTAATCTTATATTTAATTAAATATTTATAAATTATATTAATCTTATATTTAATTAAATATTTATAAATTATATTAATCTTATATTTAATTAATTATTTATAAATTATATTAATCTTATATTTAATTAAATATTTATAAATTATATTAATCTTATATTTAATTAAACATTTATAAATTATATTAATCTTATATTTAATTAAATATTTATAAATTATATTAATCTTATATTTAATTTAATATTTATAAATTATATTAATCTTATATTTAATTAAATATTTATAAATTATATTAATCTTATATTTAATTAAATATTTATAAATAATATTAATGTTATATTTAATTAAATATTTATAAATTATATTAATCTTATATTTAATTAATTATTTATAAATTATATTAATCTTATATTTAATTAAATATTTATAAATTATATTAATCTTATATTTAATTAAATATTTATAAATTATATTAATCTTATATTTAATTAAATATTTATAAATTATATTAATCTTATATTTAATTAAATATTTATAAATTATATTAATCTTATATTTAATTAAATATTTATAAATTATATTAATCTTATATTTAATTAAATATTTATAAATTATATTAATCTTATATTTAATTAAATATTTATAAATTTTATTAATCTTATATTTAATTAAATATTTATAAATTATATTAATCTTCTATTTAATTAAATATTTATAAATTATAATAATCTTCTATTTAATTAAATATTTATAAATTATATTAATCTTATATTTAATTAAATATTTATAAATTATATTAATCTTATATTTAATTAAATATTTATAAATTATATTAATCTTCTATTTAATTAAATATTTATAAATTATATTAATCTTATATTTAATTAAATATTTATAAATTATATTAATCTTATATTTAATTAAATATTTATAAATTATATTAATCTTATATTTAATTAAATATTTATAAATTATATTAATCTTATATTTAATTAAATATTTATAAATTATATTAATCTTATATTTAATTAAATATTTATAAATTATATTAATCTTATATTTAATTAAATATTTATAAATTATATTAATCTTCTATTTAATTAAATATTTATAAATTATAATAATCTTCTATTTAATTAAATATTTATAAATTATATTAATCTTATATTTAATTAAATATTTATAAATAATATTAATGTTATATTTAATTAAATATTTATAAATTATATTAATCTTATATTTAATTAATTATTTATAAATTATATTAATCTTATATTTAATTAAATATTTATAAATTATATTAATCTTATATTTAATTAAATATTTATAAATTATATTAATCTTATATTTAATTAAATATTTATAAATAATATTAATGTTATATTTAATTAAATATTTATAAATTATATTAATCTTATATTTAATTAATTATTTATAAATTATATTAATCTTATATTTAATTAAATATTTATAAATTATATTAATCTTATATTTAATTAAACATTTATAAATTATATTAATCTTATATTTAATTAAATATTTATAAATTATATTAATCTTATATTTAATTAAATATTTATAAATTATATTAATCTTATATTTAATTAAATATTTATAAATTATATTAATCTTATATTTAATTAAATATTTATAAATTATATTAATCTTATATTTAATTAAATATTTATAAATTATATTAATCTTATATTTAATTAAATATTTATAAATTATATTAATCTTATATTTAATTAAATATTTATAAATTATATTAATCTTATATTTAATTAAATATTTATAAATTTTATTAATCTTATATTTAATTAAATATTTATAAATTATATTAATCTTCTATTTAATTAAATATTTATAAATTATAATAATCTTCTATTTAATTAAATATTTATAAATTATATTAATCTTATATTTAATTAAATATTTATAAATAATATTAATGTTATATTTAATTAAATATTTATAAATTATATTAATCTTATATTTAATTAATTATTTATAAATTATATTAATCTTATATTTAATTAAATATTTATAAATTATATTAATCTTATATTTAATTAAATATTTATAAATTATATTAATCTTATATTTAATTAAATATTTATAAATAATATTAATGTTATATTTAATTAAATATTTATAAATTATATTAATCTTATATTTAATTAATTATTTATAAATTATATTAATCTTATATTTAATTAAATATTTATAAATTATATTAATCTTATATTTAATTAAACATTTATAAATTATATTAATCTTATATTTAATTAAATATTTATAAATTATATTAATCTTATATTTAATTAAATATTTATAAATTATATTAATCTTATATTTAATTAAATATTTATAAATTATATTAATCTTATATTTAATTAAATATTTATAAATTATATTAATCTTATATTTAATTAAATATTTATAAATTATATTAATCTTATATTTAATTAAATATTTATAAATTATATTAATCTTATATTTAATTAAATATTTATAAATTATATTAATCTTATATTTAATTAAATATTTATAAATTATATTAATCTTATATTTAATTAAATATTTATAAATTATATTAATCTTATATTTAATTAAATATTTATAAATTATAATAATCTTCTATTTAATTAAATATTTATAAATTATATTAATCTTATATTTAATTAAATATTTATAAATTATATTAATCTTATATTTAATTAAATATTTATAAATTATATTAATCTTATATTTAATTAAATATTTATAAATTATATTAATCTTATATTTAATTAAATATTTATAAATTATATTAATCTTATATTTAATTAAATATTTATAAATTATATTAATCTTATATTTAATTAAATATTTATAAATTATATTAATCTTATATTTAATTAAATATTTATAAATTATTTCAATCTTATATTCTATTAAATATTTATAAATTATATAATTTATAAATATTTAATTAAATATAAGATTAATATAATTTATAAATATTTAATAGAATATAAGATTGAAATAATTTATAAATATTTAATTAAATATAAGATTAATATAATTTATAAATATTTAATTAAATATAAGATTAATATAATTTATAAATATTTAATTAAATATAAGATTAATATAATTTATAAATATTTAATTAAATATAAGATTAATATAATTTATAAATATTTAATTAAATATAAGATTAATATAATTTATAAATATTTAATTAAATATAAGATTAATATAATTTATAAATATTTAATTAAATATAAGATTAATATAATTTATAAATATTTAATTAAATAGAAGATTATTATAATTTATAAATATTTAATTAAATATAAGATTAATATAATTTATAAATATTTAATTAAATATAAGATTAATATAATTTATAAATATTTAATTAAATATAAGATTAATATAATTTATAAATATTTAATTAAATATAAGATTAATATAATTTATAAATATTTAATTAAATATAAGATTAATATAATTTATAAATATTTAATTAAATATAAGATTAATATAATTTATAAATATTTAATTAAATATAAGATTAATATAATTTATAAATATTTAATTAAATATAAGATTAATATAATTTATAAATATTTAATTAAATATAAGATTAATATAATTTATAAATATTTAATTAAATATAAGATTAATATAATTTATAAATGTTTAATTAAATATAAGATTAATATAATTTATAAATATTTAATTAAATATAAGATTAATATAATTTATAAATAATTAATTAAATATAAGATTAATATAATTTATAAATATTTAATTAAATATAACATTAATATTATTTATAAATATTTAATTAAATATAAGATTAATATAATTTATAAATATTTAATTAAATATAAGATTAATATAATTTATAAATATTTAATTAAATATAAGATTAATATAATTTATAAATAATTAATTAAATATAAGATTAATATAATTTATAAATATTTAATTAAATATAACATTAATATTATTTATAAATATTTAATTAAATATAAGATTAATATAATTTATAAATATTTAATTAAATAGAAGATTATTATAATTTATAAATATTTAATTAAATAGAAGATTAATATAATTTATAAATATTTAATTAAATATAAGATTAATAAAATTTATAAATATTTAATTAAATATAAGATTAATATAATTTATAAATATTTAATTAAATATAAGATTAATATAATTTATAAATATTTAATTAAATATAAGATTAATATAATTTATAAATATTTAATTAAATATAAGATTAATATAATTTATAAATATTTAATTAAATATAAGATTAATATAATTTATAAATATTTAATTAAATATAAGATTAATATAATTTATAAATATTTAATTAAATATAAGATTAATATAATTTATAAATATTTAATTAAATATAAGATTAATATAATTTATAAATGTTTAATTAAATATAAGATTAATATAATTTATAAATATTTAATTAAATATAAGATTAATATAATTTATAAATAATTAATTAAATATAAGATTAATATAATTTATAAATATTTAATTAAATATAACATTAATATTATTTATAAATATTTAATTAAATATAAGATTAATATAATTTATAAATATTTAATTGAACGTGGGGTTTATTGTGTAACAAAACAATCCTGGTTACAAGATCAGCTAGTTGATACACATTTTAACAAATGAGAAAAATATACAATGGTGAAACTAATGTCATAAATGCATTTTTATGAAAATGTACAGCAATAGATAAATAGTATGGAAGTAAAAGTTATAAATTTTTTATGTCTGACAATTTACAGCTAAATAGGTCTAGTTTGTGCGTATAGTTATTTGCAGTTTTTTGTAGACGGTTTAGTGGGTTAAGGCTAGTATACAGTGTGTTGAATATTTGCTTATTTCTTAGCTTGTAGTTTGGTACAGATATGTTTAGATTAGAGACAATATTTTCACTGGCCACTCTATTATTAAGTATCTTAAAGAGAAATATTAATTCAGTTTTATCTCGAAATTGTGCTAAGGTATTAATACTAAGGTCAGTAAGAATTTTTCCATAATTATAATTGTGGGATTTTAAAAAGTTGGTGTGAAGATATTCAACAAATTTCTTTTGTATATTTTCTACGCTATGCAAAAGGTATGGGCTGCACCCACCCCAAGCTAGTGAACCGTACATGGCCCTAGATCTAACTAAACTCTTGTATAAGAGAACAAAGTGTTTTTCAGAATTAATTTTTTTGCAGAGTTTCAGAATGATGCCCAGCAACCTCCTACAGCTGTTAACGGTAAACTGAATATGTTCCCTGAAGTATAAACCCACGTCCAGGAACACGCCAAGGTCTTTAATAGAAGATTTTCTAGGTATTGAACCGTTGCCAATTTTAAAGTTATACCTTAGGATATCAGTTTTTCGAGAGAACGACACCAGAGCGGATTTAGATGGATTTATCGGGAGGTTGTTTACTGTGCACCATTCTGAAACTAAATCAATGTCGTTCTGTAGAAGTTTACAGTCATCAGGTTTTAAAATATGCTTGCAAATTTTGTGGTCATCCGCGAATTGAAATAGTGAGGAATTTTTAATAATGAACTGCAGGTCGTAAATATACATATTAAATAATAGCGGCCCTAACGACGATCCTTGAGGGACCCCCGTAGTGACACCGTAGGATACATCCGTTGTAACACCATTACATTTTACGACATTGGATCTATCAGTCAAATAGTCGCCTAGCCAGCGCAGTAAGGTGCCGTGGATACCGAATTGGTCAAGTTTTTTAAGTAGTAAGGGGTGAGAGACGCGATCGAACGCTTTAGCAAGATCGAGGAAAATGACGTCATATTGTTGTTGGTTTTCTACAGCCCTTGTAGCTTCATTTAGAAAAGAGACGTGGTTAGTATCTACGCCTTTACCCCTTGAGAAACCATGTTGTGGAGAATTTGGAAAAGTGTTAAACCAATTTGAGATGTATTTATGAACAATATAATCGAAAATTTTAGCAAATATGCAAAGCAGGGATATAGGCCGGTAGTTCTTGGGATCACCGGCAAACCCATTTTTAAAGATAGGACTGACAATTGAGGTTTTCCATAATGTCGGAAATATACCAGTAGATATGGACAGGTTTAGTATGTGTTCCAACAGTGGTAGAAGAAGGTCACCGCAACCTTTCACTATGAATGCCGGAATAGAGTCAATTCCGGTGCTGAAACTCAATTTTAAATTTGTAATAGCCTCTTTAATATCAGATTGGTTAATTTTAATATTGTGAAAGGTGTCCGAAAAAAGTACATTTTTATTGTAATCAAAGGGTTGGTCGGGTTTAGTGTTATCAATAGAAACTTTTGAAAAAATAGAAGCGAATTCATTCGCGAGGTCAGTAGGGTTGGTAATAAAATTTTGTCCTATCTTTAGGCGAATTTCCATGGGACATCCTTTAAGGTTTTTGTTAACGTATCCCCAAAACATCCGAGGATGTTTCAGGGCCGTGTTGCAAATGTTCTCAGTATTAATTTTACCGTCTCTTCGAATAAGTTTTTTAGAGGCAGATCGTAAAGAGCTAAATTGTTCGTAATCCCTAACGTCCTTTGTACGGGTAAATTTCCTATGGAAATATCTCTTTCGTTTCAGAGTGGCAATAAGTTCGGCGGAATACCAACAAGGAAAATTTCTAGAAGTCTTATGAACTTTTTTAGGAATACAGGTATCCATGGCAGTTTTTACCGCACTGGTTAGAATTTCGACACAAATATTCACATCATTATGTTCATAGAACTCGGTCCAGTCAAAGTCCCGTAATAGGGTGTAGAGCATATAGTAGTTTCCTTTGCGATAGTTTAAAGATTTTGATGCACGCGGTACAGATTTATCAAGGTCAGCGAGGTAGTTTACATAGAATGGAGGGTGACGATCGTGCTTATCAACAAATGGTTCGTTCAATGGGGAAATATTTACAGAATTTACATTAGTAAGGCATAAGTCCAAAACATTGCCACAGTCGTTTTTTAGAGTGTTAATTTGCCTTAAATTACTCGCGTAGCAGATTTCAAAAATGTGATTCGCTTTAATTTTGGTACCATGACTGCATTCGAGATTACTAAAAGTGGGCCAATCGAGCTTAGGTAGGTTAAAATCACCTAGTATGATGAGGTCCTGACTGAAATTATGGGCAAGCAATTGCCAGTGTGAGTTAAAAATCTCATATACATTTTCAGAAATGGTTGGAGAAAAATAAACTGTACCAATAAGGAGGGAAGAAACTGCGTTAATTTTGACTTCGATAAAAACACATTCAGGGACACTTTCTAGGTCGGTCCGCCTTATGGCCGTTAAGGAATTCCTCACGGCAATAAGGGCACCGCCACCCCGAATATTGGGATCTGAGGAACTGTCCCTGTCCGCGCGAAAAACTAAAAAATTGTCACTAAAGTAGTCACCATTAAAATGGCTGCCGTTGAACCATGTTTCGGTAATGCAGATAATATCCAATGTAGTTAAATTTATATTACAGAAAAACATTTCAGCTTTAGTGCGTAGCCCACCAACGTTTTGGTAACCAATTTTGAGAGAACTAGCCATACTAGGATGAGGGGGAAAGGGGGTTGAGAAGAAGGTCAGCGCGTAGCCTACCACTAAATTCCTTAAACAGGCAGTGATGCGGCCAAATTCCAGGGTCTTGAAGCTGGTCAAATTCCGTGTTATCGCAACTAATGTGGAAAGAAGAGTAGCTATTAAATTTTGTTTTTAATTTTGTGCATTTGAGGGATTTCAGATTTGTTTCCTCAGTCAAAATTTCAAAGAGCTCAGAATCAGATAAACTGGGGGCCAGCCTAGTAACGAACAGGGCTTTCCTAGGTACACGTAGGTGACCAGTGGCCGCTTTAATTTTGGATTCGTTCTTGGTACCGCTAAATCCTGGTCTTATGGATTTCGTGGGAGGACCTGAGTGAACGTTAACACCTTTACGACTAATATCCGGGGCAAATGGAATAGGTGGAGGGGGAGGAACAGAAACATTAGACAGACAATTGGGGAACGATGGGACAGGAGAGAGAGAACCGTGGGTGGAGGGCAGGCAAGTATTAGCAAATGGACCAATGGGTGTTCCGGTCATTTTCGCGTATGTTTGAGAAGAAGGCATACAATTGGTAACCGATGGTACAAAGGGTGTTGCGTTAGTATTAGCGAAAGATTGAGTGGTTTTCAGCGGAGGAAAGATTGAGTCGGCGTTCGACGTCTGTTGAACGGTAGTGGTTGAAGTCGAAGAAAGTTGTTTTAGAGAATATAATTCAGATTGCAAAATAGAGATTTCAGTAGATTGGTCGCTGATGAGTGATTTTAAGCAGACATTATCATTGACAAGAGCGGAGACAGTACCCTGGAGGTCTTTTACCATATCCACTAGGAGACCAATATTGCAGTGTAAACTGTTCAGAATTGACGAGTCACTCCGCGTCATACTATTTATATGGAAAAGTTCATTTAGGACTGCTTCGAGGTCCGCAGCAGATAGAGAGCCTTCCGAAGAGCTTAGGGAGACCGGAAGAGAAGGGCGACCAACGTTGGAGTTTGAGGGAGAGCCTATGGGGCTGCTTAGATCCTGGTTTTTCTTGTTCGCCTTCTTCTTAACTTTATTGAGGCAGGAAGGACAAGTATATTTGCTCAGAGCTGCATCAGAACCGTCCCATAGTGCGTCGAATTCGGTCTCATTAAGATGGGGTAGACAGTCGCGATGTATGCGCTTTCTGCAATTCCCGCATGGCAATTTGCGTTGTTTGCCATAAAACTTTTTGTTGCAATGCAGACAACTGTCAGTAGACGGAGCCATGTTGAGATGGTGAAAAGATAGAGAAAGGAAAATGCTCCCGTACAATTTGTCCAAATGGTAAAAACAAAAGTCGCCGTCGCGTATCCAGTGCCACCTCCCACTACCGTCCAGAGTGGAGATATACGCGTATTAGACAAACCAAGATAGTCGCCGTCACGTAACCAGTATCACTTTTAAGAATTAAAAACGCGGACTTGTGAAATAAAAACGCGGCAGCGCCAGAATTGAAAAATTCCGCGCGCTCGTGCGCTCGCGAAATAAAAAGAAACCGACTTTCAAAACCCGTCGGGCCTAAAAAAACGCCAAAACGGAAAACTAACAAACTTTAAAGTTGATGATACTTGCACAAAACACAATGAAACACGAAGTAAAATGTCTTATCCGAAAGCACGTAATTGTCCTCTTTCGAAAGATATAAAATGCGGCACTGTACACAGGGAAAATCCAGGTAAAAGCGCGAAAAAACACGGAGCGGAAAGCGACGTGTATCCAGGTGCTTAATTTAACATTTAAATATAAGATTAATATAATTTATAAATATTTAATTAAATATAAGATTAATATAATTTATAAATAATTAATTAAATATAAGATTAATATAATTTATAAATATTTAATTAAATATAACATTAATATTATTTATAAA